>NW_026943827.1:387500-987500 GCF_035594765.1 Anolis carolinensis | reverse complement strand
TCACCTTTGTGGAACCTTATTGCATTGCAAGTTGTTGATTCTGTAAAGCCCAGTACGTAGCATGTGATCATTATGGACCCTTCTCTCATTGCTAGTGGTTGATTCTCTAAAGCCCAGTACGTACCATTGTGACCTTTGTGGAACCTTATTGCATTGCAAGTTGTTGATTCTGTAAAGCCCAATACGTAGCATCTGATAATTATGGACCCTTCTCTGATTGCTAGTGGTTGATTCTGTAAAGCCCAGTACGTATCATGTGATCATTATGTACCCTTCTATCATTGCTAGTGGTTGATTCTCTAAAGCCCAGTACGAACCATTGTGACCTTTGTGGAACCTTATTGCATTGCAAGTGGTTGATTCTCTAAAGCCCAGTACGAACCATTGTGAACTTTGTGGAACCATATTCAATTGCAAGTGGCTGATTCTGTAAAGCCCAGTACGTAGAATGTGATCATCATGGACCCTTCTCTCATTGCTAGTAGTTGATTCTTTCAAGCCCAGTACATAGCATTGTGATCATTAGGGACCCTTCTTTCATTGCAAGTGGTTGATTCTGTAAAGCCCAGTACGTAGCATGTGTTCATTATGGACCTTTCATTGCAACTGGTTCGTTCTGTAAAGCCCAGTACATAGCATGTGTTCATTATGGACCCTTCTCTCATTGCTAGTGGTTGATTCTGTAAAGCCCAGTATGTACCTTTGTGACCTTTGTGGAACCTTATTGCATTGCACGTGGTTCATTCTGTAAAGCCCAGTACGAACCATTGTGACCTTTGTGGAACCTTATTGCATTGCAAGTGGTTAATTCTGTAAAGCCCAGTACGTAGCATTGTGATCATTACGGATCATTCTTTCATTGCAAGTGGTTCATACTGTAAAGCTCATTGCATGGCATTCTGTTCATTTGGATCTTGCTTTCATTGCAAGAGGTTCATTCTGTAAAGACCAGTACGTAGCATGTGTTCATTATGGACCCTTCTCTCATTGCTAGTGGTTGATTCTCTAAAGCCCAGTACGAACCATTGTGAACTTTGTGGAACCTTATTGCATTGCAAGTGGTTAATTCTGTAAAGCCCAGTGCATGGCATTATGTTCATTGTGGATCCTACTTTCATTGCAAGTGGTTCATACTGTAAAGCTCAGTGCATGGCATTCTGTTCATTTGGATCTTGCTTTCAGTGCATGTACATAGCATTGTGATCATCATGGACCGTTCAATCATTGCTAGTGGTTGATTCTCTAAAGCCCAGTACTTACCATTGTGACCTTTGTGGAAACTTATTGCATTGCAAGTGGTTTATTCTGTTAAGCCCAGTACATAGCATTGTGATCATTAGGGACCCTTCTTACTTTCATTGCAAGTTGTTCATACTGTAAAGCTCAGTGCATGGCATTCTGTTCATTTGGATCTTGCTTTCATTGCAAGAGGTTCATTCTGTAAAGACCAGTACATAGCATTGTGATCATTAGCGACCCTTCTCTCATTGCTAGTGGTTGATTCTCTAATGCCCAGTACGAACCATTGTCACCTTTGTGGAACCTTATTGCATTGCAAGTTGTTGATTCTGTAAAGCCCAGTACGTAGCATGTGATCATTATGGACCCTTCTCTCATTGCTAGTGGTTGATTCTCTAAAGCCCAGTACGTACCATTGTGACCTTTGTGGAACCTTATTGCATTGCAAGTTGTTGATTCTGTAAAGCCCAATACGTAGCATCTGATAATTATGGACCCTTCTCTGATTGCTAGTGGTTGATTCTGTAAAGCCCAGTACGTATCATGTGATCATTATGTACCCTTCTATCATTGCTAGTGGTTGATTCTCTAAAGCCCAGTACGAACCATTGTGACCTTTGTGGAACCTTATTGCATTGCAAGTGGTTGATTCTCTAAAGCCCAGTACGAACCATTGTGAACTTTGTGGAACCATATTCAATTGCAAGTGGCTGATTCTGTAAAGCCCAGTACGTAGAATGTGATCATCATGGACCCTTCTCTCATTGCTAGTAGTTGATTCTTTCAAGCCCAGTACATAGCATTGTGATCATTAGGGACCCTTCTTTCATTGCAAGTGGTTGATTCTGTAAAGCCCAGTACGTAGCATGTGTTCATTATGGACCTTTCATTGCAACTGGTTCGTTCTGTAAAGCCCAGTACATAGCATGTGTTCATTATGGACCCTTCTCTCATTGCTAGTGGTTGATTCTGTAAAGCCCAGTATGTACCTTTGTGACCTTTGTGGAACCTTATTGCATTGCACGTGGTTCATTCTGTAAAGCCCAGTACGAACCATTGTGACCTTTGTGGAACCTTATTGCATTGCAAGTGGTTAATTCTGTAAAGCCCAGTACGTAGCATTGTGATCATTACGGATCATTCTTTCATTGCAAGTGGTTCATACTGTAAAGCTCATTGCATGGCATTCTGTTCATTTGGATCTTGCTTTCATTGCAAGAGGTTCATTCTGTAAAGACCAGTACGTAGCATGTGTTCATTATGGACCCTTCTCTGATTGCTAGTGGTTGATTCTCTAAAGCCCAGTACGTACCATTGTGACCTTTGTGGAACTTTATTGCATTGCAAGTGGTTAATTCGTAAAGCCCAGTGTATGGCATTATGTTCATTGTGGATCCTACTTTCATTGCAAGAGGTTCATTCTGTAAAGACCAGTACGTAGCATGTGTTCATTATGGACCCTACTATCATTGCTAGTGGTTGAATCTCTAAAGCCCAGTACGAACCATTGTGAACTTTGTGGAACCTTATTGCATTGCAAGTGGTTAATTCTGTAAAGCCCAGTGCATGGCATTATGTTCATTGTGGATCCTACTTTCATTGCAAGTGGTTCATACTGTAAAGCTCAGTGCATGGCATTCTGTTCATATGGATCTTGCTTTCATTGCAAGTGGTTGATTCTGTAAAGACCAGTACATAGCATTGTGATCATTAGGGACCCTTCTTACCTTCATTGCAAGTGGTTCATACTGTAAAGCTCAGTGCATGGCATTCTGTTCATTTGGATCTGGCTTTCATTGCAAGAGGTTCATTGTGTAAAGACCAGTACATAGCATGTGTTCATTATGGACCCTACTATCATTGCTAGTGGTTGATTCTCTAAAGCCCAGTACTTACCATTATGACCTTTGTGGAAACTTATTGCATTGCAAGTGGTTGATTCTGTTAAGCCCAGTACATAGCATTGTGATCATTAGGGACCCTTCTTACTTTCATTGCAAGTTGTTCATACTGTAAAGCTCAGTGCATGGCATTCTGTTCATTTGGATCTTGCTTTCATTGCAAGAGGTTCATTCTGTAAAGACCAGTATGTAGCATGTGTTCATTATGGACCCTTCTATCATTGCTAGTGGTTGATTCTCTAAAGCCCAGTACGAACCATTGTCACCTTTGTGGAACCTTATTGCATTGCAAGTTGTTGATTCTGTAAAGCCCAGTACGTAGCATGTGATAATTATGGACCCTTCTCTGATTGCTAGTGGTTGATTCTGTAAAGCCCAGTACGTATCATGTGATCATTATGGACCCTTCTCTCATTGCTAGTGGTTGATTCTCTAAAGCCCAGTACGTACCATTGTGACCTTTGTGGAACCTTATTGCATTGCAAGTTGTTGATTCTGTAAAGCCCAGTACGTAGCATGTGATAATTATGGACCCTTCTCTGATTGCTAGTGGTTGATTCCGTAAAGCCCAGTACGTAGCATGTAATCATTATGGACCCTTCTCTCATTGCAAGTGGTTGATTCTGTAAAGACCAGTACGTAGCATGTGTTCATTATGGACCCTTCTATCATTGCAAGTGGTTGATTCTCTAAAGCCCAGTACGAAACATTGTGACCTTTGTGGAACCTTATTGCATTGCAAGTGGTTGATTCTGTAAAGCCCAGTACGAACCATTGTGACCTTTGTGGAACCTTATTGCATTGCAAGTGGTTGATTCTGTAAAGCCCAGTACGAACCATTGTGACCTTTGTGGAACCTTATTGCATTGCACGTGATTCATTCTGTAAAGCCCAGTACGAACCATTGTGACCTTTGTGGAACCTTATTGCATTGCAAGTGGTTGATTCTGTAAGGCCAGTTCAAAGCATTATTTTCATTTCGATCTTGCTTTCATTGCAAGAGGTTCATTCTGTAAAGACCAGTAGGTAGCATGTAATAATTGTGGACCCTTCTCTGATTGCTAGTGGTTGATTCTCTAAAGCCCAGTACGAACCATTGTGACCTTTGTGGAACCTTATTGCATTGCACGTGATTCATTCTGTAAAGCCCAGTACGAACCATTGTGACCTTTGTGGAACCTTATTGCATTGCAAGTGGTTGATTCTCTAAAGCCCAGTACGAACCATTGTGAACTTTGTGGAACCATATTCCATTGCAAGTGGTTGATTCTGTAAAGCCCAGTACGTAGCATGTGATCATTATGGACCCTTCTCTCATTGCTAGTGGTTGATTCTGTAAAGCCCAGTTCAAAGCATTATTTTCATTTCGATCTTGCTTTCATTGCAAGAGGTTCATTCTGTAAAGACCAGTAGGTAGCATGTAATCATTATGGACCCTTCTCTCATTGCTAGTGGTTGATTCTGTAAAGCCCAGTACGTAGCATGTAATCATTATGGACCCTTTTCTCATTGCAAGTGGTTGATTCTGTAAAGACCAGTACGTAGCATGTGTTCATTATGGACCTATCATTGCAAGTGATTGATTCTCTAAAGCCCAGTACGAACCATTGTGACCTTTGTGGAACCTTTGCATTGCAAGTGGTTGATTCTGTAAAGCCCAGTTCAAAGCATTATATTCATTTCGATCTTGCTTTCATTGCAAGAGGTTCATTCTGTAAAGACCAGTAGGTAGCATGTAATCATTTTGGACCCTTCTCTCATTGCTAGTGGTTGATTCTCTAAAGCCCAGTATGTACCTTTGTGACCTTTGTGGAACCTTATTGCATTGCACGTGGTTCATTCTGTAAAGCCCAGTGCATGGCATTATGTTCATTGTGGATACTACTTTCATTGCAAGTGGTTCATACTGTAAAGCCCATTTCAAAGCATTATGTTCATTTCGATCTTGCTTTCATTGCAAGAGGTTGATTCTGTAAAGACCAGTAGGTAGCATGTAATCATTATGGACCCTTCTCCGATTGCTAGTGGTTGATTCTGTAAAGCCCAGTACGTAGCATGTAATCATTATGGACCCTTCTATCATTGCAAGTGGTTGATTCTGTAAAGCCCAGTTCAAAGCATTATATTCATTTCGATCTTGCTTTCATTGCAAGAGGTTCATTCTGTAAAGACCAGTAGGTAGCATGTAATCATTTTGGACCCTTCTCTCATTGCTAGTGGTTGATTCTCTAAAGCCCAGTATGTACCTTTGTGACCTTTGTGGAACCTTATTGCATTGCACGTGGTTCATTCTGTAAAGCCCAGTACATACCATTGTGACCTTTGTGGAACCTTATTGCATTGAAAGTGGTTCATTCTGTAAAGCCCAGTGCATGGCATTATGTTCATTGTGGATACTACTTTCATTGCAAGTGGTTCATACTGTAAAGCCCATTTCAAAGCATTATGTTCATTTCGATCTTGCTTTCATTGCAAGAGGTTGATTCTGTAAAGACCAGTAGGTAGCATGTAATCATTATGGACCCTTCTCCGATTGCTAGTGGTTGATTCTGTAAAGCCCAGTACGTAGCATGTAATCATTATGGACCCTTCTATCATTGCAAGTGGTTGATTCTCTAAAGCCCAGTACGAACCATTGTGACCTTTGTGGAAGCTTATTGCATTGCACGTGATTAATTCTGTAAAGCCCAGTACGAACCATTGTGACCTTTGTGGAACCTTATCGCATTGCAAGTGGTTGATTCTGTAAAGCCCAGTAGGTAGCATGTGATCATTATGGACCCTTCTCTGACTGCTACTGGTTGATTCTCTAAAGCCCAGTACGTAGCATGTGATCATTATGGACCCTTCTCTGATTTCTAGTGGTTGATTCTCTAAAGCCCAGTATGTACCATAGTGACCTTTGTGGAACTTTATTGCATTGCAAGTGGTTAATTCTGTAAAGCCCAGTGCATGGCATTATGTTCATTGTGGATCCTACTTTCATTGCAAGTGGTTCACACTGTAAAGCCCAGTGCATGGCATTATGTTCATTGTGGATACTACTTTCATTGCAAGTGGTTCATACTATAAAGCTCAGTGCATGGCATTCTGTTCATTTGGATCTTGCTTTCATTGCAAGTGGTTGATTCTGTAAAGCCCAGTACATAGCATTGTGATCATTAGGGACCCTTCTTACCTTCATTGCAAGTGGTTCATACTGTAAAGCTCAGTGCATGGCATTCTGTTCATTTGGATCTGGCTTTCATTGCAAGAGGTTCATTGTGTAAAGACCAGTACATAGCATGTGTTCATTATGGACCCTACTATCATTGCTAGTGGTTGATTCTCTAAAGCCCAGTACTTACCATTATGACCTTTGTGGAAACTTATTGCATTGCAAGTGGTTGATTCTGTTAAGCCCAGTACATAGCATTGTGATCATTAGGGACCCTTCTTACTTTCATTGCAAGTTGTTCATACTGTAAAGCTCAGTGCATGGCATTCTGTTCATTTGGATCTTGCTTTCATTGCAAGAGGTTCATTCTGTAAAGACCAGTATGTAGCATGTGTTCATTATGGACCCTTCTATCATTGCTAGTGGTTGATTCTCTAAAGCCCAGTACGAACCATTGTCACCTTTGTGGAACCTTATTGCATTGCAAGTTGTTGATTCTGTAAAGCCCAGTACGTAGCATGTGATAATTATGGACCCTTCTCTGATTGCTAGTGGTTGATTCTGTAAAGCCCAGTACGTATCATGTGATCATTATGGACCCTTCTCTCATTGCTAGTGGTTGATTCTCTAAAGCCCAGTACGTACCATTGTGACCTTTGTGGAACCTTATTGCATTGCAAGTTGTTGATTCTGTAAAGCCCAGTACGTAGCATGTGATAATTATGGACCCTTCTCTGATTGCTAGTGGTTGATTCCGTAAAGCCCAGTACGTAGCATGTAATCATTATGGACCCTTCTCTCATTGCAAGTGGTTGATTCTGTAAAGACCAGTACGTAGCATGTGTTCATTATGGACCCTTCTATCATTGCAAGTGGTTGATTCTCTAAAGCCCAGTACGAAACATTGTGACCTTTGTGGAACCTTATTGCATTGCAAGTGGTTGATTCTGTAAAGCCCAGTACGAACCATTGTGACCTTTGTGGAACCTTATTGCATTGCACGTGATTCATTCTGTAAAGCCCAGTACGAACCATTGTGACCTTTGTGGAACCTTATTGCATTGCAAGTGGTTGATTCTGTAAAGCCCAGTACGAACCATTGTGACCTTTGTGGAACCTTATTGCATTGCACGTGATTCATTCTGTAAAGCCCAGTACGAACCATTGTGACCTTTGTGGAACCTTATTGCATTGCAAGTGGTTGATTCTGTAAGGCCAGTTCAAAGCATTATTTTCATTTCGATCTTGCTTTCATTGCAAGAGGTTCATTCTGTAAAGACCAGTAGGTAGCATGTAATAATTGTGGACCCTTCTCTGATTGCTAGTGGTTGATTCTCTAAAGCCCAGTACGAACCATTGTGACCTTTGTGGAACCTTATTGCATTGCACGTGATTCATTCTGTAAAGCCCAGTACGAACCATTGTGACCTTTGTGGAACCTTATTGCATTGCAAGTGGTTGATTCTCTAAAGCCCAGTACGAACCATTGTGAACTTTGTGGAACCATATTCCATTGCAAGTGGTTGATTCTGTAAAGCCCAGTACGTAGCATGTGATCATTATGGACCCTTCTCTCATTGCTAGTGGTTGATTCTGTAAAGCCCAGTTCAAAGCATTATTTTCATTTCGATCTTGCTTTCATTGCAAGAGGTTCATTCTGTAAAGACCAGTAGGTAGCATGTAATCATTATGGACCCTTCTCTCATTGCAAGTGGTTGATTCTGTAAAGACCAGTACGTAGCATGTGTTCATTATGGACCTATCATTGCAAGTGATTGATTCTCTAAAGCCCAGTACGAACCATTGTGACCTTTGTGGAACCTTTGCATTGCAAGTGGTTGATTCTGTAAAGCCCAGTTCAAAGCATTATATTCATTTCGATCTTGCTTTCATTGCAAGAGGTTCATTCTGTAAAGACCAGTAGGTAGCATGTAATCATTTTGGACCCTTCTCTCATTGCTAGTGGTTGATTCTCTAAAGCCCAGTATGTACCTTTGTGACCTTTGTGGAACCTTATTGCATTGCACGTGGTTCATTCTGTAAAGCCCAGTGCATGGCATTATGTTCATTGTGGATACTACTTTCATTGCAAGTGGTTCATACTGTAAAGCCCATTTCAAAGCATTATGTTCATTTCGATCTTGCTTTCATTGCAAGAGGTTGATTCTGTAAAGACCAGTAGGTAGCATGTAATCATTATGGACCCTTCTCCGATTGCTAGTGGTTGATTCTGTAAAGCCCAGTACGTAGCATGTAATCATTATGGACCCTTCTATCATTGCAAGTGGTTGATTCTGTAAAGCCCAGTTCAAAGCATTATATTCATTTCGATCTTGCTTTCATTGCAAGAGGTTCATTCTGTAAAGACCAGTAGGTAGCATGTAATCATTTTGGACCCTTCTCTCATTGCTAGTGGTTGATTCTCTAAAGCCCAGTATGTACCTTTGTGACCTTTGTGGAACCTTATTGCATTGCACGTGGTTCATTCTGTAAAGCCCAGTACATACCATTGTGACCTTTGTGGAACCTTATTGCATTGAAAGTGGTTCATTCTGTAAAGCCCAGTGCATGGCATTATGTTCATTGTGGATACTACTTTCATTGCAAGTGGTTCATACTGTAAAGCCCATTTCAAAGCATTATGTTCATTTCGATCTTGCTTTCATTGCAAGAGGTTGATTCTGTAAAGACCAGTAGGTAGCATGTAATCATTATGGACCCTTCTCCGATTGCTAGTGGTTGATTCTGTAAAGCCCAGTACGTAGCATGTAATCATTATGGACCCTTCTATCATTGCAAGTGGTTGATTCTCTAAAGCCCAGTACGAACCATTGTGACCTTTGTGGAAGCTTATTGCATTGCACGTGATTAATTCTGTAAAGCCCAGTACGAACCATTGTGACCTTTGTGGAACCTTATCGCATTGCAAGTGGTTGATTCTGTAAAGCCCAGTAGGTAGCATGTGATCATTATGGACCCTTCTCTGACTGCTACTGGTTGATTCTCTAAAGCCCAGTACGTAGCATGTGATCATTATGGACCCTTCTCTGATTTCTAGTGGTTGATTCTCTAAAGCCCAGTATGTACCATAGTGACCTTTGTGGAACTTTATTGCATTGCAAGTGGTTAATTCTGTAAAGCCCAGTGCATGGCATTATGTTCATTGTGGATCCTACTTTCATTGCAAGTGGTTCACACTGTAAAGCCCAGTGCATGGCATTATGTTCATTGTGGATACTACTTTCATTGCAAGTGGTTCATACTATAAAGCTCAGTGCATGGCATTCTGTTCATTTGGATCTTGCTTTCATTGCAAGTGGTTGATTCTGTAAAGCCCAGTACATAGCATTGTGATCATTAGGGACCCTTCTTACTTTCATTGGAAGTGGTTCATACTGTAAAGCTCAGTGCATGGCATTCTGTTCATTTGGATCTTGATTTCATTGCAAGAGGTTCATTCTGTAAAGACCAGTACGTAGAATGTGTTCATTATGGACCCTACTATCATTGCTAGTGGTTGATTCTCTAAAGCCCAGTATGAACCATTGTGACCTTTGTGGAACCTTATTGCATTGCAATTGGTTGATTCTGTAAAGCCGACTACGTAGCATGTGATCATTATGGACCATTCTCTCATTGCTAGTGGTTGATTCTCTAAAGCCCAGTACGTACAATTGTGACCTTTGTGGAACTTTATTGCATTGCAAGTGGTCAATTCAGTAAAGCCCAGTGCATGGCATTATGTTCATTGTGGATACTACTTTCATTGCAAGTCGTTCATACTGTAAAGCCCAGTTCAAAGCATTATGTTCATTTCGATCTTGCTTTCATTGCAAGAGGTTCATTCTGTAAAGCCCAGTACGTAGCATGTGTTCATTATGGACCCTTCTCTAATTGCTACTGGTTGATTCTGTAAAGCCCAGGACGTAGCATGTGATCATTACGGACCCTTCTCTGATTGCTAGTGGTTTATTCTGTAAAGCCCAGTACATAGCATGTGATAATTATGGACCCTTCTCTAATTGCTAGTGGTTGATTCTCTAAAGCCCAGTACGTACCATTTTGACCTTGTGGAACCTTATTGCATTGCAAGTGGTTGATGCTGTAAAGCCCAGTACATAGCGTTGTGATCATTATGGACCGTTCTCTCATTGCAAGTGGTTTATTCTGTAAAGCCCAGTACATAGCATTGTGATCATTAGGGACCCTTCTTACCTTCATTGCAAGTGGTTCATACTGTAAAGCTCAGTGCATGGCATTATGTTCATTTGGATCTGGCTTTCATTGCAAGAGGTTCATTGTGTAAAGACCAGTTCAAAGCATTATTTTCATTTCGATCTTGCTTTCATTGCAAGAGGTTCATTCTGTAAAGACCAGTACGTAGCATGTAATCATTATGGACCCTTTTCTCATTGCTAGTGGTTGATTCTGTAAAGCCCAGTACGTAGCATGTAATCATTATGGACCCTTCTCTCATTGCAAGTGGTTGATTCTGTAAAGACCAGTACGTAGCATGTGTTCATTATGGACCTATCTTTGCAAGTGGTTGATTCTCTAAAGCCCAGTACGAACCATTGTGACCTTTGTGGAACCTTTGCATTGCAAGTGGTTGATTCTGTAAAGCCCAGTTCAAAGCATTATATTCATTTCGATCTTGCTTTCATTGCAAGAGGTTCATTCTGTAAAGACCAGTAGGTAGCATGTAATCATTTTGGACCCTTCTCTCATTGCTAGTGGTTGATTCTCTAAAGCCCAGTATGTACCTTTGTGACCTTTGTGGAACCTTATTGCATTGCACGTGGTTCATTCTGTAAAGCCCAGTACGTAGCATTGTGATCATTACGGATCATTCTTTCATTGCAAGTGGTTCATACTGTAAAGACCAGTACGTAGCATGTGTTCATTATGGACCCTTCTCTGATTGCTAGTGGTTGATTCTCTAAAGCCCAGTACGTACCATTGTGACCTTTGTGGAACTTTATTGCATTGCAAGTGGTTAATTCGTAAAGCCCAGTGTATGGCATTATGTTCATTGTGGATCCTACTTTCAATGCAAGTGGTTCATACTGTAAAGCTCAGTGCATGGCATTCTGTTCATTTGGATCTTGCTTTCATTGCAAGAGGTTCATTCTGTAAAGCCCAGTACGTAGCATGTGATAATTATGGACCCTTCTCTGATTGCTAGTGGTTGATTCTGTAAAGCCCAGTACGTATCATGTGATCATTATGGACCCTTCTCTCATTGCTAGTGGTTGATTCTCTAAAGCCCAGTACGTACCATTGTGACCTTTGTGGAACCTTATTGCATTGCAAGTTGTTGATTCTGTAAAGCCCAGTACGTAGCATCTGATAATTATGGACCCTTCTCTGATTGCTAGTGGTTGATTCTGTAAAGCCCAGTACGTATCATGTGATCATTATGGACCCTTCTATCATTGCTAGTGGTTGATTCTCTAAAGCCCAGTACGAACCATTGTGACCTTTGTGGAACCTTATTGCATTGCAAGTGGTTGATTCTCTAAAGCCCAGTACGAACCATTGTGAACTTTGTGGAACCATATTCAATTGCAAGTGGCTGATTCTGTAAAGCCCAGGACGTAGAATGTGATCATTATGGACCCTTCTCTCATTGCTAGTAGTTGATTCTTTCAAGCCCAGTACATAGCATTGTGATCATTAGGGACCCTTCTTTCATTGCAAGTGGTTGATTCTGTAAAGCCCAGTACGTAGCATGTGTTCATTATGGACCTTTCATTGCAACTGGTTCATTCTGTAAAGCCCAGTACATAGCACGTGTTCATTATGGACCCTTCTCTCATTGCTAGTGGTTGATTCTGTAAAGCCCAGTAAGTACCATTGCGACCTTTGTGGAACCTTATTGCATTGCAAGTGGTTGCTTCTGTAAAGCCCAGTTCAAAGCATTATATTCATTTCGATCTTGCTTTCATTGCAAGAGGTTCATTCTGTAAAGACCAGTAGGTAGCATGTAATCATTTTGGACCCTTCTCTCATTGCTAGTGGTTGATTCTCTAAAGCCCAGTATGTACCTTTGTGACCTTTGTGGAACCTTATTGCATTGCACGTGGTTCATTCTGTAAAGCCCAGTACGAACCATTGTGACCTTTGTGGAACCTTATTGCATTGCAAGTGGTTAATTCTGTAAAGCCCAGTACGTAGCATTGTGATCATTACGGATCATTCTTTCATTGCAAGTGGTTCATACTGTAAAGCTCATTGCATGGCATTCTGTTCATTTGGATCTTGCTTTCATTGCAAGAGGTTCATTCTGTAAAGACCAGTACGTAGCATGTGTTCATTATGGACCCTTCTCTCATTGCTAGTGGTTGATTCTCTAAAGCCCAGTACGAACCATTGTGACCTTTGTGGAACTTTATTGCATTGCAAGTGGTTAATTCGTAAAGCCCAGTGCATGGCATTATGTTCATTGTGGATCCTACTTTCAATGCAAGTGGTTCATACTGTAAAGCTCAGTGCATGGCAATCTGTTCATTTGGATCTGGCTTTCATTGGAAGAGGTTCATTCTGTAAAGACCAGTACGTAGCATGTGTTCATTATGGACCCTACTATCATTGCTAGTGGTTGAATCTCTAAAGCCCAGTACGAACCATTGTGAACTTTGTGGAACCTTATTGCATTGCAAGTGGTTAATTCTGTAAAGCCCAGTGCATGGCATTATGTTCATTGTGGATCCTACTTTCATTGCAAGTGGTTCATACTGTAAAGCTCAGTGCATGGCATTCTGTTCATTTGGATCTTGCTTTCAGTGCATGTACATAGCATTGTGATCATCATGGACCGTTCAATCATTGCTAGTGGTTGATTCTCTAAAGCCCAGTACTTACCATTGTGACCTTTGTGGAAACTTATTGCATTGCAAGTGGTTTATTCTGTTAAGCCCAGTACATAGCATTGTGATCATTAGGGACCCTTCTTACTTTCATTGCAAGTTGTTCATACTGTAAAGCTCAGTGCATGGCATTCTGTTCATTTGGATCTTGCTTTCATTGCAAGAGGTTCATTCTGTAAAGACCAGTACATAGCATTGTGATCATTAGCGACCCTTCTCTCATTGCTAGTGGTTGATTCTCTAATGCCCAGTACGAACCATTGTCACCTTTGTGGAACCTTATTGCATTGCAAGTTGTTGATTCTGTAAAGCCCAGTACGTAGCATGTGATCATTATGGACCCTTCTCTCATTGCTAGTGGTTGATTCTCTAAAGCCCAGTACGTACCATTGTGACCTTTGTGGAACCTTATTGCATTGCAAGTTGTTGATTCTGTAAAGCCCAATACGTAGCATCTGATAATTATGGACCCTTCTCTGATTGCTAGTGGTTGATTCTGTAAAGCCCAGTTCAAAGCATTATTTTCGTTTCGATCTTGCTTTCATTGCAAGAGGTTCATTCTGTAAAGACCAGTAGGTAGCATGTAATCATTATGGACCCTTCTCTCATTGCTAGTGGTTGATTCTCTAAAGCCCAGTATGTACCTTTGTGACCTTTGTGGAACCTTATTGCATTGCACGTGGTTCATTCTGTAAAGCCCAGTACATACCATTGTGACCTTTGTGGAACCTTATTGCATTGAAAGTGGTTCATTCTGTAAAGCCCAGTGCATGGCATTATGTTCATTGTGGATACTACTTTCATTGCAAGTGGTTCATACTGTAAAGCCCATTTCAAAGCATTATGTTCATTTCGATCTTGCTTTCATTGCAAGAGGTTGATTCTGTAAAGACCAGTAGGTAGCATGTAATCATTATGGACCCTTCTCCGATTGCTAGTGGTTGATTCTGTAAAGCCCAGTACGTAGCATGTAATCATTATGGACCCTTCTATCATTGCAAGTGGTTGATTCTCTAAAGCCCAGTACGAACCATTGTGACCTTTGTGGAAGCTTATTGCATTGCACGTGATTAATTCTGTAAAGCCCAGTACGAACCATTGTGACCTTTGTGGAACCTTATCGCATTGCAAGTGGTTGATTCTGTAAAGCCCAGTAGGTAGCATGTGATCATTATGGACCCTTCTCTGACTGCTACTGGTTGATTCTCTAAAGCCCAGTACGTAGCATGTGATCATTATGGACCCTTCTCTGATTTCTAGTGGTTGATTCTCTAAAGCCCAGTATGTACCATAGTGACCTTTGTGGAACTTTATTGCATTGCAAGTGGTTAATTCTGTAAAGCCCAGTGCATGGCATTATGTTCATTGTGGATCCTACTTTCATTGCAAGTGGTTCACACTGTAAAGCCCAGTGCATGGCATTATGTTCATTGTGGATACTACTTTCATTGCAAGTGGTTCATACTATAAAGCTCAGTGCATGGCATTCTGTTCATTTGGATCTTGCTTTCATTGCAAGTGGTTGATTCTGTAAAGCCCAGTACATAGCATTGTGATCATTAGGGACCCTTCTTACTTTCATTGGAAGTGGTTCATACTGTAAAGCTCAGTGCATGGCATTCTGTTCATTTGGATCTTGATTTCATTGCAAGAGGTTCATTCTGTAAAGACCAGTACGTAGAATGTGTTCATTATGGACCCTACTATCATTGCTAGTGGTTGATTCTCTAAAGCCCAGTATGAACCATTGTGACCTTTGTGGAACCTTATTGCATTGCAATTGGTTGATTCTGTAAAGCCGACTACGTAGCATGTGATCATTATGGACCATTCTCTCATTGCTAGTGGTTGATTCTCTAAAGCCCAGTACGTACAATTGTGACCTTTGTGGAACTTTATTGCATTGCAAGTGGTCAATTCAGTAAAGCCCAGTGCATGGCATTATGTTCATTGTGGATACTACTTTCATTGCAAGTCGTTCATACTGTAAAGCCCAGTTCAAAGCATTATGTTCATTTCGATCTTGCTTTCATTGCAAGAGGTTCATTCTGTAAAGCCCAGTACGTAGCATGTGTTCATTATGGACCCTTCTCTAATTGCTACTGGTTGATTCTGTAAAGCCCAGGACGTAGCATGTGATCATTACGGACCCTTCTCTGATTGCTAGTGGTTTATTCTGTAAAGCCCAGTACATAGCATGTGATAATTATGGACCCTTCTCTAATTGCTAGTGGTTGATTCTCTAAAGCCCAGTACGTACCATTTTGACCTTGTGGAACCTTATTGCATTGCAAGTGGTTGATGCTGTAAAGCCCAGTACATAGCGTTGTGATCATTATGGACCGTTCTCTCATTGCAAGTGGTTTATTCTGTAAAGCCCAGTACATAGCATTGTGATCATTAGGGACCCTTCTTACCTTCATTGCAAGTGGTTCATACTGTAAAGCTCAGTGCATGGCATTATGTTCATTTGGATCTGGCTTTCATTGCAAGAGGTTCATTGTGTAAAGACCAGTTCAAAGCATTATTTTCATTTCGATCTTGCTTTCATTGCAAGAGGTTCATTCTGTAAAGACCAGTACGTAGCATGTAATCATTATGGACCCTTTTCTCATTGCTAGTGGTTGATTCTGTAAAGCCCAGTACGTAGCATGTAATCATTATGGACCCTTCTCTCATTGCAAGTGGTTGATTCTGTAAAGACCAGTACGTAGCATGTGTTCATTATGGACCTATCTTTGCAAGTGGTTGATTCTCTAAAGCCCAGTACGAACCATTGTGACCTTTGTGGAACCTTTGCATTGCAAGTGGTTGATTCTGTAAAGCCCAGTTCAAAGCATTATATTCATTTCGATCTTGCTTTCATTGCAAGAGGTTCATTCTGTAAAGACCAGTAGGTAGCATGTAATCATTTTGGACCCTTCTCTCATTGCTAGTGGTTGATTCTCTAAAGCCCAGTATGTACCTTTGTGACCTTTGTGGAACCTTATTGCATTGCACGTGGTTCATTCTGTAAAGCCCAGTACGTAGCATTGTGATCATTACGGATCATTCTTTCATTGCAAGTGGTTCATACTGTAAAGACCAGTACGTAGCATGTGTTCATTATGGACCCTTCTCTGATTGCTAGTGGTTGATTCTCTAAAGCCCAGTACGTACCATTGTGACCTTTGTGGAACTTTATTGCATTGCAAGTGGTTAATTCGTAAAGCCCAGTGTATGGCATTATGTTCATTGTGGATCCTACTTTCAATGCAAGTGGTTCATACTGTAAAGCTCAGTGCATGGCATTCTGTTCATTTGGATCTTGCTTTCATTGCAAGAGGTTCATTCTGTAAAGCCCAGTACGTAGCATGTGATAATTATGGACCCTTCTCTGATTGCTAGTGGTTGATTCTGTAAAGCCCAGTACGTATCATGTGATCATTATGGACCCTTCTATCATTGCTAGTGGTTGATTCTCTAAAGCCCAGTACGAACCATTGTGACCTTTGTGGAACCTTATTGCATTGCAAGTGGTTGATTCTCTAAAGCCCAGTACGAACCATTGTGAACTTTGTGGAACCATATTCAATTGCAAGTGGCTGATTCTGTAAAGCCCAGGACGTAGAATGTGATCATTATGGACCCTTCTCTCATTGCTAGTAGTTGATTCTTTCAAGCCCAGTACATAGCATTGTGATCATTAGGGACCCTTCTTTCATTGCAAGTGGTTGATTCTGTAAAGCCCAGTACGTAGCATGTGTTCATTATGGACCTTTCATTGCAACTGGTTCATTCTGTAAAGCCCAGTACATAGCACGTGTTCATTATGGACCCTTCTCTCATTGCTAGTGGTTGATTCTGTAAAGCCCAGTAAGTACCATTGCGACCTTTGTGGAACCTTATTGCATTGCAAGTGGTTGCTTCTGTAAAGCCCAGTTCAAAGCATTATATTCATTTCGATCTTGCTTTCATTGCAAGAGGTTCATTCTGTAAAGACCAGTAGGTAGCATGTAATCATTTTGGACCCTTCTCTCATTGCTAGTGGTTGATTCTCTAAAGCCCAGTATGTACCTTTGTGACCTTTGTGGAACCTTATTGCATTGCACGTGGTTCATTCTGTAAAGCCCAGTACGAACCATTGTGACCTTTGTGGAACCTTATTGCATTGCAAGTGGTTAATTCTGTAAAGCCCAGTACGTAGCATTGTGATCATTACGGATCATTCTTTCATTGCAAGTGGTTCATACTGTAAAGCTCATTGCATGGCATTCTGTTCATTTGGATCTTGCTTTCATTGCAAGAGGTTCATTCTGTAAAGACCAGTACGTAGCATGTGTTCATTATGGACCCTTCTCTCATTGCTAGTGGTTGATTCTCTAAAGCCCAGTACGAACCATTGTGACCTTTGTGGAACTTTATTGCATTGCAAGTGGTTAATTCGTAAAGCCCAGTGCATGGCATTATGTTCATTGTGGATCCTACTTTCAATGCAAGTGGTTCATACTGTAAAGCTCAGTGCATGGCAATCTGTTCATTTGGATCTGGCTTTCATTGGAAGAGGTTCATTCTGTAAAGACCAGTACGTAGCATGTGTTCATTATGGACCCTACTATCATTGCTAGTGGTTGAATCTCTAAAGCCCAGTACGAACCATTGTGAACTTTGTGGAACCTTATTGCATTGCAAGTGGTTAATTCTGTAAAGCCCAGTGCATGGCATTATGTTCATTGTGGATCCTACTTTCATTGCAAGTGGTTCATACTGTAAAGCTCAGTGCATGGCATTCTGTTCATTTGGATCTTGCTTTCAGTGCATGTACATAGCATTGTGATCATCATGGACCGTTCAATCATTGCTAGTGGTTGATTCTCTAAAGCCCAGTACTTACCATTGTGACCTTTGTGGAAACTTATTGCATTGCAAGTGGTTTATTCTGTTAAGCCCAGTACATAGCATTGTGATCATTAGGGACCCTTCTTACTTTCATTGCAAGTTGTTCATACTGTAAAGCTCAGTGCATGGCATTCTGTTCATTTGGATCTTGCTTTCATTGCAAGAGGTTCATTCTGTAAAGACCAGTACATAGCATTGTGATCATTAGCGACCCTTCTCTCATTGCTAGTGGTTGATTCTCTAATGCCCAGTACGAACCATTGTCACCTTTGTGGAACCTTATTGCATTGCAAGTTGTTGATTCTGTAAAGCCCAGTACGTAGCATGTGATCATTATGGACCCTTCTCTCATTGCTAGTGGTTGATTCTCTAAAGCCCAGTACGTACCATTGTGACCTTTGTGGAACCTTATTGCATTGCAAGTTGTTGATTCTGTAAAGCCCAATACGTAGCATCTGATAATTATGGACCCTTCTCTGATTGCTAGTGGTTGATTCTGTAAAGCCCAGTACGTATCATGTGATCATTATGTACCCTTCTATCATTGCTAGTGGTTGATTCTCTAAAGCCCAGTACGAACCATTGTGACCTTTGTGGAACCTTATTGCATTGCAAGTGGTTGATTCTCTAAAGCCCAGTACGAACCATTGTGAACTTTGTGGAACCATATTCAATTGCAAGTGGCTGATTCTGTAAAGCCCAGTACGTAGAATGTGATCATCATGGACCCTTCTCTCATTGCTAGTAGTTGATTCTTTCAAGCCCAGTACATAGCATTGTGATCATTAGGGACCCTTCTTTCATTGCAAGTGGTTGATTCTGTAAAGCCCAGTACGTAGCATGTGTTCATTATGGACCTTTCATTGCAACTGGTTCGTTCTGTAAAGCCCAGTACATAGCATGTGTTCATTATGGACCCTTCTCTCATTGCTAGTGGTTGATTCTGTAAAGCCCAGTATGTACCTTTGTGACCTTTGTGGAACCTTATTGCATTGCACGTGGTTCATTCTGTAAAGCCCAGTACGAACCATTGTGACCTTTGTGGAACCTTATTGCATTGCAAGTGGTTAATTCTGTAAAGCCCAGTACGTAGCATTGTGATCATTACGGATCATTCTTTCATTGCAAGTGGTTCATACTGTAAAGCTCATTGCATGGCATTCTGTTCATTTGGATCTTGCTTTCATTGCAAGAGGTTCATTCTGTAAAGACCAGTACGTAGCATGTGTTCATTATGGACCCTTCTCTGATTGCTAGTGGTTGATTCTCTAAAGCCCAGTACGTACCATTGTGACCTTTGTGGAACTTTATTGCATTGCAAGTGGTTAATTCGTAAAGCCCAGTGTATGGCATTATGTTCATTGTGGATCCTACTTTCATTGCAAGAGGTTCATTCTGTAAAGACCAGTACGTAGCATGTGTTCATTATGGACCCTACTATCATTGCTAGTGGTTGAATCTCTAAAGCCCAGTACGAACCATTGTGAACTTTGTGGAACCTTATTGCATTGCAAGTGGTTAATTCTGTAAAGCCCAGTGCATGGCATTATGTTCATTGTGGATCCTACTTTCATTGCAAGTGGTTCATACTGTAAAGCTCAGTGCATGGCATTCTGTTCATATGGATCTTGCTTTCATTGCAAGTGGTTGATTCTGTAAAGACCAGTACATAGCATTGTGATCATTAGGGACCCTTCTTACCTTCATTGCAAGTGGTTCATACTGTAAAGCTCAGTGCATGGCATTCTGTTCATTTGGATCTGGCTTTCATTGCAAGAGGTTCATTGTGTAAAGACCAGTACATAGCAGGTGTTCATTATGGACCCTACTATCATTGCTAGTGGTTGATTCTCTAAAGCCCAGTACTTACCATTATGACCTTTGTGGAAACTTATTGCATTGCAAGTGGTTGATTCTGTTAAGCCCAGTACATAGCATTGTGATCATTAGGGACCCTTCTTACTTTCATTGCAAGTTGTTCATACTGTAAAGCTCAGTGCATGGCATTCTGTTCATTTGGATCTTGCTTTCATTGCAAGAGGTTCATTCTGTAAAGACCAGTATGTAGCATGTGTTCATTATGGACCCTTCTATCATTGCTAGTGGTTGATTCTCTAAAGCCCAGTACGAACCATTGTCACCTTTGTGGAACCTTATTGCATTGCAAGTTGTTGATTCTGTAAAGCCCAGTACGTAGCATGTGATCATTATGGACCCTTCTCTCATTGCTAGTGGTTGATTCTGTAAAGCCCAGTTCAAAGCATTATTTTCATTTCGATCTTGCTTTCATTGCAAGAGGTTCATTCTGTAAAGACCAGTAGGTAGCATGTAATCATTATGGACCCTTCTCTCATTGCTAGTGGTTGATTCTGTAAAGCGCAGTACGTAGCATGTAATCATTATGGACCCTTTTCTCATTGCAAGTGGTTGATTCTGTAAAGACCAGTACGTAGCATGTGTTCATTATGGACCTATCATTGCAAGTGATTGATTCTGTAAAGCCCAGTACGAACCATTGTGACCTTTGTGGAACCTTTGCATTGCAAGTGGTTGATTCTGTAAAGCCCAGTTCAAAGCATTATATTCATTTCGATCTTGCTTTCATTGCAAGAGGTTCATTCTGTAAAGACCAGTAGGTAGCATGTAATCATTTTGGACCCTTCTCTCATTGCTAGTGGTTGATTCTCTAAAGCCCAGTATGTACCTTTGTGACCTTTGTGGAACCTTATTGCATTGCACGTGGTTCATTCTGTAAAGCCCAGTACATACCATTGTGACCTTTGTGGAACCTTATTGCATTGAAAGTGGTTCATTCTGTAAAGCCCAGTGCATGGCATTATGTTCATTGTGGATACTACTTTCATTGCAAGTGGTTCATACTGTAAAGCCCATTTCAAAGCATTATGTTCATTTCGATCTTGCTTTCATTGCAAGAGGTTGATTCTGTAAAGACCAGTAGGTAGCATGTAATCATTATGGACCCTTCTCCGATTGCTAGTGGTTGATTCTGTAAAGCCCAGTACGTAGCATGTAATCATTATGGACCCTTCTATCATTGCAAGTGGTTGATTCTCTAAAGCCCAGTACGAACCATTGTGACCTTTGTGGAAGCTTATTGCATTGCACGTGATTAATTCTGTAAAGCCCAGTACGAACCATTGTGACCTTTGTGGAACCTTATCGCATTGCAAGTGGTTGATTCTGTAAAGCCCAGTAGGTAGCATGTGATCATTATGGACCCTTCTCTGACTGCTACTGGTTGATTCTCTAAAGCCCAGTACGTAGCATGTGATCATTATGGACCCTTCTCTGATTTCTAGTGGTTGATTCTCTAAAGCCCAGTATGTACCATAGTGACCTTTGTGGAACTTTATTGCATTGCAAGTGGTTAATTCTGTAAAGCCCAGTGCATGGCATTATGTTCATTGTGGATCCTACTTTCATTGCAAGTGGTTCACACTGTAAAGCCCAGTGCATGGCATTATGTTCATTGTGGATACTACTTTCATTGCAAGTGGTTCATACTATAAAGCTCAGTGCATGGCATTCTGTTCATTTGGATCTTGCTTTCATTGCAAGTGGTTGATTCTGTAAAGCCCAGTACATAGCATTGTGATCATTAGGGACCCTTCTTACTTTCATTGGAAGTGGTTCATACTGTAAAGCTCAGTGCATGGCATTCTGTTCATTTGGATCTTGATTTCATTGCAAGAGGTTCATTCTGTAAAGACCAGTACGTAGAATGTGTTCATTATGGACCCTACTATCATTGCTAGTGGTTGATTCTCTAAAGCCCAGTATGAACCATTGTGACCTTTGTGGAACCTTATTGCATTGCAATTGGTTGATTCTGTAAAGCCGACTACGTAGCATGTGATCATTATGGACCATTCTCTCATTGCTAGTGGTTGATTCTCTAAAGCCCAGTACGTACAATTGTGACCTTTGTGGAACTTTATTGCATTGCAAGTGGTCAATTCAGTAAAGCCCAGTGCATGGCATTATGTTCATTGTGGATACTACTTTCATTGCAAGTCGTTCATACTGTAAAGCCCAGTTCAAAGCATTATGTTCATTTCGATCTTGCTTTCATTGCAAGAGGTTCATTCTGTAAAGCCCAGTACATAGCATGTGTTCATTATGGACCCTTCTCTAATTGCTACTGGTTGATTCTGTAAAGCCCAGGATGTAGCATGTGATCATTACGGACCCTTCTCTGATTGCTAGTGGTTTATTCTGTAAAGCCCAGTACGTAGCATGTGATAATTATGGACCCTTCTCTAATTGCTAGTGGTTGATTCTCTAAAGCCCAGTACGTACCATTTTGACCTTGTGGAACCTTATTGCATTGCAAGTGGTTGATGCTGTAAAGCCCAGTACATAGCGTTGTGATCATTATGGACCGTTCTCTCATTGCAAGTGGTTTATTCTGTAAAGCCCAGTACATAGCATTGTGATCATTAGGGACCCTTCTTACTTTCATTGCAAGTGGATCATACTGTAAAGCTCAGTGCATGGAATTCTGTTCATTTGGATCTTGCTTTCATTGCAAGAGGTTCATTCTGTAAAGCCCAGTACGTAGCATGTGTTCATTATGGACCCTTCTATCATTGCTAGTGGTTGATTCTCTAAAGCCCAGTACGAACCATTGTGACCTTTGTGGAACCTTATTCCATTGCAGGTGGTTAATTCAGTAAAGCCCAGTGCATGGCATTATGTTCATTGTGGATCTTGCTTTCATTGCAAGTATTTCATACTGTAAAGCTCAGTGCATGGCATTCTCTTCATTTGGATCTTGGTTTCCTTTCAAGAGGTTCATTCTGTAAAGACCAGTACGTAGCATGTGTTCATTATGGACCCTACTATCATTGCTAGTGGTTGATTCTCTAAAGCCCAGTATGAACCATTGTGACCTTTGTGGAACCTTATTGCATTGCAATTGGTTGATTCTGTAAAGCCGAGTACGTAGCATGTGATCATTATGGACCATTCTCTCATTGCTAGTGGTTGATTCTCTAAAGCCCAGTACGTACAATTGTGACCTTTGTGGAACCTTATTGCATTGCAAGTGGTTGATTCTCTAAAGCCCAGTACGAACCATTGTGACCTTTGTGGAACCTTATTGCATTGCAAGTGGTTGATTCTCTAAAGCCCAGTACGAACCATTGTGAACTTTGTGGAACCATATTCCATTGCAAGTGGTTGATTCTGTAAAGCCCAGTACGTAGCATGTGATCATTATGGACCCTTCTCTCATTGCTAGTGGTTGATTCTGTAAAGCCCAGTACGTAGCATGTAATCATTATGGACCCTTCTCTCATTGCAAGTGGTTGATTCTGTAAAGACCAGTACGTAGCATGTAATCATTATGGACCCTTCTCTCATTGCAAGTGGTTAATTCTGTAAAGCCCAGTGCATGGCATTATGTTTATTGTGGATCCTACTTACATTGCAAGAGGTTCATACTGTAAAGCTCAATGCTTGGCATTCTGTTCATTTGGATCTTGCTTTCATTGCAAGTGGTTAATTCTGTAAAGACCAGTACATAGCATTGTGATCATTATGGACCCTTCTCTGATTGCTAGTGGTTGATTCTCTGAAGCCCAGTACGAACCATTGTGAACTTTGTGGAACCTTATTGCATTGCAAGTGGTTAATTCTGTAAAGCCCAGTGCATGGCATTATGTTCATTGTGGATCCTACTTTCATTGCAAGTGGTTCATACTGTAAAGCTCAGTGCATGGCATTCTGTTCATATGGATCTTGCTTTCATTGCAAGTGGTTGATTCTGTAAAGACCAGTACATAGCATTGTGATCATTAGGGACCCTTCTTACCTTCATTGCAAGTGGTTCATACTGTAAAGCTCAGTGCATGGCATTCTGTTCATTTGGATCTTGCTTTCATTGCAAGAGGTTCATTCTGTAAAGACCAGTATGTAGCATGTGTTCATTATGGACCCTTCTATCATTGCTAGTGGTTGATTCTCTAAAGCCCAGTACGAACCATTGTCACCTTTGTGGAACCTTATTGCATTGCAAGTTGTTGATTCTGTAAAGCACAGTACGTAGCATGTGATAATTATGGACCCTTCTCTGATTGCTAGTGGTTGGTTCTGTAAAGCCCAGTACGTATCATGTGATCATTATGGACCCTTCTCTCATTGCTAGTGGTTGATTCTCTAAAGCCCAGTACGTACCATTGTGACCTTTGTGGAACCTTATTGCATTGCAAGTTGTTGATTCTGTAAAGCCCAGTACGTAGCATGTGATAATTATGGACCCTTCTCTGATTGCTAGTGGTTGATTCTGTAAAGCCCAGTACGTAGCATGTAATCATTATGGACCCTTCTCTCATTGCAAGTGGTTGATTCTGTAAAGACCAGTACGTAGCATGTGTTCATTATGGACCTATCATTGCAAGTGGTTGATTCTCTAAAGCCCAGTACGAAACATTGTGACCTTTGTGGAACCTTATTGCATTGCAAGTGGTTGATTCTGTAAAGCCCAGTACGAACCATTGTGACCTTTGTGGACCCTTATTGCATTGCACGTGATTCATTCTGTAAAGCCCAGTACGAACCATTGTGACCTTTGTGGAACCTTATTGCATTGCAAGTGGTTGATTCTGTAAGGCCAGTTCAAAGCATTATTTTCATTTCGATCTTGCTTTCATTGCAAGAGGTTCATTCTGTAAAGACCAGTAGGTAGCATGTAATAATTGTGGACCCTTCTCTGATTGCTAGTGGTTGATTCTCTAAAGCCCAGTACGAACCATTGTGACCTTTGTGGAACCTTATTGCATTGCACGTGATTCATTCTGTAAAGCCCAGTACGAACCATTGTGACCTTTGTGGAACCTTATTGCATTGCAAGTGGTTGATTCTCTAAAGCCCAGTACGAACCATTGTGAACTTTGTGGAACCATATTCCATTGCAAGTGGTTGATTCTGTAAAGCCCAGTACGTAGCATGTGATCATTATGGACCCTTCTCTCATTGCTAGTGGTTGATTCTGTAAAGCCCAGTTCAAAGCATTATTTTCATTTCGATCTTGCTTTCATTGCAAGAGGTTCATTCTGTAAAGACCAGTAGGTAGCATGTAATCATTATGGACCCTTCTCTCATTGCTAGTGGTTGATTCTGTAAAGCCCAGTACGTAGCATGTAATCATTATGGACCCTTCTCTCATTGCAAGTGGTTGATTCTGTAAAGACCAGTACGTAGCATGTGTTCATTATGGACCTATCATTGCAAGTGATTGATTCTCTAAAGCCCAGTACGAACCATTGTGACCTTTGTGGAACCTTATTGCATTGCACGTGGTTCATTCTGTAAAGCCCAGTACATACCATTGTTACCTTTGTGGAACCTTATTGCATTGAAAGTGGTTCATTCTGTAAAGCCCAGTGCATGGCATTATGTTCATTGTGGATACTACTTTCATTGCAAGTGGTTCATACTGTAAAGCCCATTTCAAAGCATTATGTTCATTTCGATCTTGCTTTCATTGCAAGAGGTTGATTCTGTAAAGACCAGTAGGTAGCATGTAATCATTATGGACCCTTCTCCGATTGCTAGTCGTTGATTCTGTAAAGCCCAGTACGTAGCATGTAATCATTATGGACCCTTCTATCATTGCAAGTGGTTGATTCTGTAAAGCCCAGTTCAAAGCATTATATTCATTTCGATCTTGCTTTCATTGCAAGAGGTTCATTCTGTAAAGACCAGTAGGTAGCATGTAATCATTTTGGACCCTTCTCTGATTGCTAGTGGTTGATTCTCTAAAGCCCAGTATGTACCTTTGTGACCTTTGTGGAACCTTATTGCATTGCACGTGGTTCATTCTGTAAAGCCCAGTACATACCATTGTGACCTTTGTGGAACCTTATTGCATTGAAAGTGGTTCATTCTGTAAAGCCCAGTGCATGGCATTATGTTCATTGTGGATACTACTTTCATTGCAAGTGGTTCATACTGTAAAGCCCATTTCAAAGCATTATGTTCATTTCGATCTTGCTTTCATTGCAAGAGGTTGATTCTGTAAAGACCAGTAGGTAGCATGTAATCATTATGGACCCTTCTCCGATTGCTAGTGGTTGATTCTGTAAAGCCCAGTACGTAGCATGTAATCATTATGGACCCTTCTATCATTGCAAGTGGTTGATTCTCTAAAGCCCAGTACGAACCATTGTGACCTTTGTGGAAGCTTATTGCATTGCACGTGATTAATTCTGTAAAGCCCAGTACGAACCATTGTGACCTTTGTGGAACCTTATCGCATTGCAAGTGGTTGATTCTGTAAAGCCCAGTAGGTAGCATGTGATCATTATGGACCCTTCTCTGACTGCTACTGGTTGATTCTCTAAAGCCCAGTACGTAGCATGTGATCATTATGGACCCTTCTCTGATTTCTAGTGGTTGATTCTCTAAAGCCCAGTATGTACCATAGTGACCTTTGTGGAACTTTATTGCATTGCAAGTGGTTAATTCTGTAAAGCCCAGTGCATGGCATTATGTTCATTGTGGATCCTACTTTCATTGCAAGTGGTTCACACTGTAAAGCCCAGTGCATGGCATTATGTTCATTGTGGATACTACTTTCATTGCAAGTGGTTCACACTGTAAAGCCCAGTGCATGGCATTATGTTCATTGTGGATACTACTTTCATTGCAAGTGGTTCATACTATAAAGCTCAGTGCATGGCATTCTGTTCATTTGGATCTTGCTTTCATTGCAAGTGGTTGATTCTGTAAAGCCCAGTACATAGCATTGTGATCATTAGGGACCCTTCTTACTTTCATTGGAAGTGGTTCATACTGTAAAGCTCAGTGCATGGCATTCTGTTCATTTGGATCTTGATTTCATTGCAAGAGGTTCATTCTGTAAAGACCAGTACGTAGAATGTGTTCATTATGGACCCTACTATCATTGCTAGTGGTTGATTCTCTAAAGCCCAGTATGAACCATTGTGACCTTTGTGGAACCTTATTGCATTGCAAGTTGTTGATTCTGTAAAGCACAGTACGTAGCATGTGATAATTATGGACCCTTCTCTGATTGCTAGTGGTTGATTCTGTAAAGCCCAGTACGTATCATGTGATCATTATGGACCCTTCTCTCATTGCTAGTGGTTGATTCTCTAAAGCCCAGTACGTACCATTGTGACCTTTGTGGAACCTTATTGCATTGCAAGTTGTTGATTCTGTAAAGCCCAGTACGTAGCATGGGATAATTATGGACCCTTCTCTGATTGCTAGTGGTTGATTCTGTAAAGCCCAGTACGTAGCATGTAATCATTATGGACCCTTCTCTCATTGCAAGTGGTTGATTCTGTAAAGACCAGTACGTAGCATGTGTTCATTATGGACCCTTCTATCATTGCAAGTGGTTGATTCTCTAAAGCCCAGTACGAACCATTGTGACCTTTGTGGAACCTTATTGCATTGCAAGTGGTTGATTCTGTAAGGCCAGTTCAAAGCATTATTTTCATTTCGATCTTGCTTTCATTGCAAGAGGTTCATTCTGTAAAGACCAGTAGGTAGCATGTAATAATTGTGGACCCTTCTCTGATTGCTAGTGGTTGATTCTCTAAAGCCCAGTACGAACCATTGTGACCTTTGTGGAACCTTATTGCATTGCACGTGATTCATTCTGTAAAGCCCAGTACGAACCATTGTGACCTTTGTGGAACCTTATTGCATTGCAAGTGTTTGATTCTCTAAAGCCCAGTACGAACCATTGTGAACTTTGTGGAACCATATTCCATTGCAAGTGGTTGATTCTGTAAAGCCCAGTACGTAGCATGTGATCATTATGGACCCTTCTCTCATTGCTAGTGGTTGATTCTGTAAAGCCCAGTTCAAAGCATTATTTTCATTTCGATCTTGCTTTCATTGCAAGAGGTTCATTCTGTAAAGACCAGTAGGTAGCATGTAATCATTATGGACCCTTCTCTCATTGCTAGTGGTTGATTCTGTAAAGCCCAGTACATAGCATGTAATCATTATGGACCCTTCTCTCATTGCAAGTGGTTGATTCTGTAAAGACCAGTACGTAGCATGTGTTCATTATGGACCTATCATTGCAAGTGGTTGATTCTCTAAAGCCCAGTACGAACCATTGTGACCTTTGTGGAACCTTTGCATTGCAAGTGGTTGATTCTGTAAAGCCCAGTTCAAAGCATTATATTCATTTCGATCTTGCTTTCATTGCCAGAGGTTCATTCTGTAAAGACCAGTAGGTAGCATGTAATCATTTTGGACCCTTCTCTCATTGCTAGTGGTTGATTCTCTAAAGCCCAGTATGTACCTTTGTGACCTTTGTGGAACCTTATTGCATTGCACGTGGTTCATTCTGTAAAGCCCAGTACATACCATTGTTACCTTTGTGGAACCTTATTGCATTGAAAGTGGTTCATTCTGTAAAGCCCAGTGCATGGCATTATGTTCATTGTGGATACTACTTTCATTGCAAGTGGTTCATACTGTAAAGCCCATTTCAAAGCATTATGTTCATTTCGATCTTGCTTTCATTGCAAGAGGTTGATTCTGTAAAGACCAGTAGGTAGCATGTAATCATTATGGACCCTTCTCCGATTGCTAGTGGTTGATTCTGTAAAGCCCAGTACGTAGCATGTAATCATTATGGACCCTTCTATCATTGCTAGTGGTTGATTCTCTAAAGCCCAGTACGAACCATTGTGACCTTTGTGGAAGCTTATTGCATTGCACGTGATTCATTCTGTAAAGCCCAGTACGAACCATTGTGACCTTTGTGGAACCTTATCGCATTGCAAGTGGTTGATTCTGTAAAGCCCAGTAGGTAGCATGTGATCATTATGGACCCTTCTCTGACTGCTACTGGTTGATTCTCTAAAGCCCAGTACGTAGCATGTGATCATTATGGACCCTTCTCTGATTTCTAGTGGTTGATTCTCTAAAGCCCAGTATGTACCATAGTGACCTTTGTGGAACTTTATTGCATTGCAAGTGGTTAATTCTGTAAAGCCCAGTGCATGGCATTATGTTCATTGTGGATCCTACTTTCATTGCAAGTGGTTCACACTGTAAAGCCCAGTGCATGGCATTATGTTCATTCTGGATACTACTTTCATTGCAAGTGGTTCATACTATAAAGCTCAGTGCATGGCATTCTGTTCATTTGGATCTTGCTTTCATTGCAAGTGGTTGATTCTGTAAAGCCCAGTACATAGCATTGTGATCATTAGGGACCCTTCTTACTTTCATTGGAAGTGGTTCATACTGTAAAGCTCAGTGCATGGCATTCTGTTCATTTGGATCTTGATTTCATTGCAAGAGGTTCATTCTGTAAAGACCAGTACGCAGAATGTGTTCATTATGGACCCTACTATCATTGCTAGTGGTTGATTCTCTAAAGCCCAGTATGAACCATTGTGACCTTTGTGGAACCTTATTGCATTGCAATTGGTTGATTCTGTAAAGCCGACTACGTAGCATGTGATCATTATGGACCATTCTCTCATTGCTAGTGGTTGATTCTCTAAAGCCCAGTACGTACAATTGTGACCTTTGTGGAACTTTATTGCATTGCAAGTGGTCAATTCAGTAAAGCCCAGTGCATGGCATTATGTTCATTGTGGATACTTCTTTCATTGCAAGTCGTTCATACTGTAAAGCCCAGTTCAAAGCATTATGTTCATTTCGATCTTGCTTTCATTGCAAGAGGTTCATTCTGTAAAGCCCAGTACGTAGCATGTGTTCATTATGGACCCTTCTCTAATTGCTACTGGTTGATTCTGTAAAGCCCAGGACGTAGCATGTGATCATTACGGACCCTTCTCTGATTGCTAGTGGTTGATTCTCTAAAGCCCAGTATGTACCATTTTGACCTTGTGGAACCTTATTGCATTGCAAGTGGTTGATGCTGTAAAGCCCAGTACATAGCGTTGTGATCATTATGGACCGTTCTCTCATTGCAAGTGGTTTATTCTGTAAAGCCCAGTACATAGCATTGTGATCATTAGGGACCCTTCTTACCTTCATTGCAAGTGGTTCATACTGTAAAGCTCAGTGCATGGCATTCTGTTCATTTGGATCTTGCTTTCATTGCAAGAGGTTCATTCTGTAAAGACCAGTATGTAGCATGTGTTCATTATGGACCCTACTATCATTGCTAGTGGTTGAGTCCCTAAAACCCAGTACGAACCATTGTGACCTTTGTGGAACCTTATTGCATTGCAAGTGGTTGATTCTGTAAGCCCAGTACGTAGCATGTGATCATTATGGACCCTTCTCTGATTGCTAGTGGTTGATTCTGTAAAGCCCAGTACATAGCACGTGATCATTATGGACCTTTCTCTCATTGCTAGTGGTTGATTCTCTAAAGCCCAGTACGTACCATTGTGACCTTTGTGGTACCTTATTGCATTGCAAGTGGTTAATTCTGTAAAGCCCAGTGCATCGCATTATGTTCATTGTGGATCTTGCTTTCATTGCAAGTATTTCATACTGTAAAACTCAGAGCATGGCATTCTCTTCATTTGGATCTTGGTTTCATTGCAAGAGGTTCATTCTGTAAAGACCAGTACGTAGCATGTGTTCATTATGGACCCTACTATCATTGCTAGTGGTTGATTCTCTAAAGCCCAGTATGAACCATTGTGACCTTTGTGGAACCTTATTGCATTGCAATTGGTTGATTCTGTAAAGCCGAGTACGTAGCATGTGATCATTATGGACCATTCTCTCATTGCTAGTGGTTGATTCTCTAAAGCCCAGTACGTACAATTGTGACCTTTGTGGAACCTTATTGCATTGCAAGTGGTCAATTCAGTAAAGCCCAGTGCATGGCATTATGTTCATTGTGGATACTACTTGCATTGCAAGTGGTTCATACTGTAAAGCTCAGTGCATGGCATTCTGTTCATTTGGATCTTGCTTTCATTGCAAAAGGTTCATTCTGTAAAGCCCAGTACGTAGCATGTGTTCATTATGGACCCTTCTCTGATTGCTACTGGTTGATTCTGTAAAGCCCAGTACGTAGCATGTGATCATTATGGACCCTTCTCTGATTGCTAGTGGTTGATTCTGTACAGCCCAGTACGTACCATTGTGACCTTTGTGGAACCTTATTGCATTGCAAGTGGTTGATTCTGTAAAGCCCAGTACATAGCATTGTGATCATTAGGGACCCTTCTTGCTTTCATTGCAAGTGGTTCATACTGTAAAGCTCAGTGCATGGCATTATGTTCATAGTGGATCCTACTTTCATTGCAAGTGGTACATACTGTAAAGCTCAGTGCATGGCATTCTGTTCATTTGGATCTTGCTTTCATTGCAAGTGGTTGATTCTGTAAAGCCCAGTACATAGCATTGTGATCATTAGGGACCCTTCTTACTTTCATTGCAAGTGGTTCATACTGTAAAGCTCAGTGCATGGAATTCTGTTCATTTGGATCTTGCTTTCATTGCAAGAGGTTCATTCTGTAAAGCCCAGTACGTAGCATGTGTTCATTATGGACCCTTCTATCATTGCTAGTGGTTGATTCTCTAAAGCCCAGTATGAACCATTGTGACCTTTGTGGAACCTTATTCCATTGCAGGTGGTTAATTCAGTAAAGCCCAGTGCATGGCATTATGTTCATTGTGGATACTACTTTCATTGCAAGTAGTTCATACTGTAAAGCCCAGTTCAAAGCATTATGTTCATTTCGATCTTGCTTTCATTGCAAGAGGTTCAATCTGTAAAGACCAGTAGGTAGCATGTAATCATTATGGACCCTTCTCTCATTGCTAGTGGTTGAATCTGTAAAGCCCAGTACTTAGCATGTGATCATTATGGACCCTTCTCTGATTGCTAGTGGTTGATTCTGTAAAGCCCAGTACATAGCACGTGATCATTATGGACCTTTCTCTCATTGCTAGTGGTTGAATCTGTAAAGCCCAGTACGTAGCATGTGATCATTATGGACCCTTCTCTGATTGCTAGTGGTTGATTCTGTAAAGCCCAGTACATAGCACGTGATCATTATGGACCCTTCTCTCATTGCTAGTGGTTGAATCTGTAAAGCCCAGTACGTAGCATGTGATCATTATGGACCCTTCTCTGATTGCTAGTGGTTGATTCTGTAAAGCCCAGTACATAGCACGTGATCATTATGGACCTTTCTCTCATTGCTAGTGGTTGATTCTCTAAAGCCCAGTACGTACCATTGTGACCTTTGTGGTACCTTATTGCATTGCAAGTGGTTAATTCTGTAAAGCCCAGTGCATGGCATTATGTTCATTGTGGATCTTGCTTTCATTGCAAGTATTTCATACTGTAAAGCTCAGTGCATGGCATTCTCTTCATTTGGATCTTGGTTTCATTGCAAGAGGTTCATTCTGTAAAGACCAGTAGGTAGCATGTAATCATTATGGACCCTTCTCTCATTGCTAGTGGTTGATTCTGTAAAGTCCAGTACGTAGCATGTAATCATTATGGACCCTTCTCTCATTGCAAGTGGTTGATTCTGTAAAGACCAGTACGTAGCATGTGTTCATTATGGACCTATCATTGCAAGTGGTTGATTCTCTAAAGCCCAGTACGAACCATTGTGACCTTTGTGGAACCTTTGCATTGCAAGTGGTTGATTCTGTAAAGCCCAGTTCAAAGCATTATATTCATTTCGATCTTGCTTTCATTGCAAGAGGTTCATTCTGTAAAGACCAGTAGGTAGAATGTAATCATTTTGGACCCTTCTCTCATTGCTAGTGGTTGATTCTCTAAAGCCCAGTATGTACCTTTGTGACCTTTGTGGAACCTTATTGCATTGCACGTGGTTCATTCTGTAAAGCCCAGTACGAACCATTGTGACCTTTGTGGAACCTTATTGCATTGCAAGTGGTTGATTCTCTAAAGCCCAGTACGTAGCATGTGATCATTATGGACCCTTCTCTCATTGCTAGTGGTTGATTCTGTAAAGCCCAGTTCAAAGCATTATTTTCGTTTCGATCTTGCTTTCATTGCAAGAGGTTCATTCTGTAAAGACCAGTAGGTAGCATGTAATCATTATGGACCCTTCTCTCATTGCTAGTGGTTGATTCTGTAAAGCCCAGTACGTAGCATGTAATCATTATGGACCCTTCTCTCATTGCAAGTGGTTGATTCTGTAAAGACCAGTACGTAGCATGTAATCATTATGGACCCTTCTCTCATTGCAAGTAGTTAATTCTGTAAAGCCCAGTGCATGGCATTATGTTTATTGTGGATCCTACTTACATTGCAAGTGGTTCATACTGTAAAGCTCAATGCTTGGCATTCTGTTCATTTGGATCTTGCTTTCATTGCAAGTGGTTAATTCTGTAAAGCCCAGTACATAGCATTGTGATCATTATGGACTCTTCTCTCATTGCTAGTGGTTGATTCTCTGAAGCCCAGTACGAACCATTGTGAACTTTGTGGAACCTTATTGCATTGCAAGTGGTTAATTCTGTAAAGCCCAGTGCATGGCATTATGTTTATTGTGGATCCTACTTTCATTGCAAGTGGTTCATACTGTAAAGCTCAGTGCATGGCATTCTGTTCATTTGGATCTTGCTTTCATTGCATGTACATAGCATTGTGATCATCATGGACCGTTCAATCATTGCTAGTGGTTGATTCTCTAAAGCCCAGTACTTACCATTATGACCTTTGTGGAAACTTATTGCATTGCAAGTGGTTGATTCTGTTAAGCCCAGTACATAGCATTGTGATCATTAGGGACCCTTCTTACTTTCATTGCAAGTTGTTCATACTGTAAAGCTCAGTGCATGGCATTCTGTTCATTTGGATCTTGCTTTCATTGCAAGAGGTTCATTCTGTAAAGACCAGTATGTAGCATGTGTTCATTATGGACCCTTCTATCATTGCTAGTGGTTGATTCTCTAAAGCCCAGTACGAACCATTGTCACCTTTGTGGAACCTTATTGCATTGCAAGTTGTTGATTCTGTAAAGCCCAGTACGTAGCATGTTATAATTATGGACCCTTCTCTGATTGCTAGTGGTTGATTCTGTAAAGCCCAGTACGTATCATGTGATCATTATGGACCCTTCTCTCATTGCTAGTGGTTGATTCTCTAAAGCCCAGTACGTACCATTCGACCTTTGTGGAACCTTATTGCATTGCAAGTTGTTGATTCTGTAAAGCCCAGTACGTAGCATGGGATAATTATGGACCCTTCTCTGATTGCTAGTGGTTGATTCTGTAAAGCCCAGTACGTAGCATGTGATAATTATGGACCCTTCTCTGATTGCTAGTGGTTGATTCTGTAAAGCCCAGTACGTAGCATGTAATCATTATGGACCCTTCTCTCATTGCAAGTGGTTGATTCTGTAAAGCCCAGTACGTAGCATGTAATCATTATGGACCCTTCTATCATTGCAAGTGGTTGATTCTGTAAAGACCAGTACGTAGCATGTGTTCATTATGGACCCTTCTATCATTGCAAGTGGTTGATTCTCTAAAGCCCAGTACGAACCATTGTGACCTTTGTGGAACCTTATTGCATTGCAAGTGGTTGATTCTGTAAGGCCAGTTCAAAGCATTATTTTCATTTCGATCTTGCTTTCATTGCAAGAGGTTCATTCTGTAAAGACCAGTAGGTAGCATGTAATAATTGTGGACCCTTCTCTGATTGCTAGTGGTTGATTCTCTAAGGCCCAGTACGAACCATTGTGACCTTTGTGGAACCTTATTGCATTGCACGTGATTCATTCTGTAAAGCCCAGTACGAACCATTGTGACCTTTGTGGAACCTTATTGCATTGCAAGTGTTTGATTCTCTAAAGCCCAGTACGAACCATTGTGAACTTTGTGGAACCATATTCCATTGCAAGTGGTTGATTCTGTAAAGCCCAGTATGTAGCATGTGATCATTATGGACCCTTCTCTCATTGCAAGTGGTTGATTCTCTAAAGCCCAGTACGAACCATTGTGACCTTTGTGGAACCTTTGCATTGCAAGTGGTTGATTCTGTAAAGCCCAGTTCAAAGCATTATATTCATTTCGATCTTGCTTTCATTGCAAGAGGTTCATTCTGTAAAGACCAGTAGGTAGCATGTAATCATTTTGGACCCTTCTCTCATTGCTAGTGGTTGATTCTCTAAAGCCCAGTATGTACCTTTGTGACCTTTGTGGAACCTTATTGCATTGCACGTGGTTCATTCTGTAAAGCCCAGTACATACCATTGTGACCTTTGTGGAACCTTATTGCATTGAAAGTGGTTCATTCTGTAAAGCCCAGTGCATGGCATTATGTTCATTGTGGATACTACTTTCATTGCAAGTGGTTCATACTGTAAAGCCCATTTCAAAGCATTATGTTCATTTCGATCTTGCTTTCATTGCAAGAGGTTGATTCTGTAAAGACCAGTAGGTAGCATGTAATCATTATGGACCCTTCTCCGATTGCTAGTGGTTGATTCTGTAAAGCCCAGTACATAGCATGTAATCATTATGGACCCTTCTATCATTGCAAGTGGTTGATTCTCTAAAGCCCAGTACGAACCATTGTGACCTTTGTGGAAGCTTATTGCATTGCACGTGATTCATTCTGTAAAGCCCAGTACGAACCATTGTGACCTTTGTGGAACCTTATCGTATTGCAAGTGGTTGATTCTGTAAAGCCCAGTAGATAGCATGTGATCATTATGGACCCTTCTCTGACTGCTACTGGTTGATTCTCTAAAGCCCAGTACGTAGCATGTGATCATTATGGACCCTTCTCTGATTTCTAGTGGTTGATTCTCTAAAGCCCAGTATGTACCATAGTGACCTTTGTGGAACTTTATTGCATTGCAAGTGGTTAATTCTGTAAAGCCCAGTGCATGGCATTATGTTCATTGTGGATCCTACTTTCATTGCAAGTGGTTCACACTGTAAAGCCCAGTGCATGGCATTATGTTCATTGTGGATACTACTTTCATTGCAAGTGGTTCATACTATAAAGCTCAGTGCATGGCATTCTGTTCATTTGGATCTTGCTTTCATTGCAAGTGGTTGATTCTGTAAAGCCCAGTACATAGCATTGTGATCATTAGGGACCCTTCTTACTTTCATTGCAAGTTGTTCATACTGTAAAGCTCAGTGCATGGCATTCTGTTCATTTGGATCTTGCTTTCATTGCAAGAGGTTCATTCTGTAAAGACCAGTATGTAGCATGTGTTCATTATGGACCCTTCTATCATTGCTAGTGGTTGATTCTCTAAAGCCCAGTACGAACCATTGTCACCTTTGTGGAACCTTATTGCATTGCAAGTTGTTGATTCTGTAAAGCCCAGTACGTAGCATGTGATAATTATGTACCCTTCTCTGATTGCTAGTGGTTGATTCTGTAAAGCCCAGTACGTATCATGTGATCATTATGGACCCTTCTCTCATTGCTAGTGGTTGATTCTCTAAAGCCCAGTACGTACCATTGTGACCTTTGTGGAACCTTATTGCATTGCAAGTTGTTGATTCTGTAAAGCCCAGTACGTAGCATGTGATAATTATGGACCCTTCTCTGATTGCTAGTGGTTGATTCTGTAAAGCCCAGTACGTAGCATGTGATAATTATGGACCCTTCTCTCATTGCAAGTGGTTGATTCTGTAAAGCCCAGTACGTAGCATGTGATAATTATGGACCCTTCTCTGATTGCTAGTGGTTGATTCTGTAAAGCCCAGTACGTAGCATGTGATAATTATGGACCCTTCTCTCATTGCAAGTGGTTGATTCTGTAAAGCCCAGTACGAACCATTGTGACCTTTGTGGAACCTTATTGCATTGCAAGTTGTTGATTCTGTAAAGCCCAGTACGTAGCATGTGATAATTATGGACCCTTCTCTGATTGCTAGTGGTTGATTCTGTAAAGCCCAGTACGTAGCATGTGATAATTATGGACCCTTCTCTGATTGCTAGTGGTTGATTCTGTAAAGCCCAGTACGTAGCATGTAATCATTATGGACCCTTCTCTCATTGCAAGTGGTTGATTCTGTAAAGCCCAGTACGTAGCATGTAATCATTATGGACCCTTCTATCATTGCAAGTGGTTGATTCTGTAAAGACCAGTACGTAGCATGTGTTCATTATGGACCCTTCTATCATTGCAAGTGGTTGATTCTCTAAAGCCCAGTACGAACCATTGTGACCTTTGTGGAACCTTATTGCATTGCAAGTGGTTGATTCTGTAAGGCCAGTTCAAAGCATTATTTTCATTTCGATCTTGCTTTCATTGCAAGAGGTTCATTCTGTAAAGACCAGTAGGTAGCATGTAATAATTGTGGACCCTTCTCTGATTGCTAGTGGTTGATTCTCTAAAGCCCAGTACGAACCATTGTGACCTTTGTGGAACCTTATTGCATTGCACGTGATTCATTCTGTAAAGCCCAGTACGAACCATTGTGACCTTTGTGGAACCTTATTGCATTGCAAGTGTTTGATTCTCTAAAGCCCAGTACGAACCATTGTGAACTTTGTGGAACCATATTCCATTGCAAGTGGTTGATTCTGTAAAGCCCAGTACGTAGCATGTGATCATTATGGACCCTTCTCTCATTGCAAGTGGTTGATTCTCTAAAGCCCAGTACGAACCATTGTGACCTTTGTGGAACCTTTGCATTGCAAGTGGTTGATTCTGTAAAGCCCAGTTCAAAGCATTATATTCATTTCGATCTTGCTTTCATTGCAAGAGGTTGATTCTGTAAAGACCAGTAGGTAGCATGTAATCATTATGGACCCTTCTCCGATTGCTAGTGGTTGATTCTGTAAAGCCCAGTACGTAGCATGTAATCATTATGGACCCTTCTATCATTGCAAGTGGTTGATTCTCTAAAGCCCAGTACGAACCATTGTGACCTTTGTGGAAGCTTATTGCATTGCACGTGATTCATTCTGTAAAGCCCAGTACGTAGCATGTGTTCATTATGGACCCTTCTCTGATTGCTACTGGTTGATTCTGTAAAGCCCAGTACGTAGCATGTGATCATTATGGACCCTTCTCTGATTGCTAGTGGTTGATTCTGTAAAGCCCAGTTCAAAGCATTATTTTTATTTCGATCTTGCTTTCATTGCAAGAGGTTCATTCTGTAAAGACCAGTAGGTAGCATGTAATCATTATGGACCCTTCTCTCATTGCTAGTGGTTGATTCTGTAAAGCCCAGTACGTAGCATGTAATCATTATGGACCCTTCTCTCATTGCAAGTGGTTGATTCTGTAAAGACCAGTACGTAGCATGTGTTCATTATGGACCTATCATTGCAAGTGGTTGATTCTCTAAAGCCCAGTACGAACCATTGTGACCTTTGTGGAACCTTTGCATTGCAAGTGGTTGATTCTGTAAAGCCCAGTTCAAAGCATTATATTCATTTCGATCTTGCTTTCATTGCAAGAGGTTCATTCTGTAAAGACCAGTAGGTAGCATGTAATCATTTTGGACCCTTCTCTCATTGCTAGTGGTTGATTCTCTAAAGCCCAGTATGTACCTTTGTGACCTTTGTGGAACCTTATTGCATTGCACGTGGTTCATTCTGTAAAGCCCAGTACGAACCATTGTGACCTTTGTGGAACCTTATTGCATTGCAAGTGGTTAATTCTGTAAAGCCCAGTACGTAGCATTGTGATCATTACGGATCATTCTTTCATTGCAAGTGGTTCATACTGTAAAGCTCATTGCATGGCATTCTGTTCATTTGGATCTTGCTTTCATTGCAAGAGGTTCATTCTGTAAAGACCAGTACGTAGCATGAGTTCATTATGGACCCTTCTCTGATTGCTAGTGGTTGATTCTCTAAAGCCCAGTACGAACCATTGTGACCTTTGTGGAACCTTATTGCATTGCAAGTGGTTGCTTCTGTAAAGCCCAGTTCAAAGCATTACTTTAATTTCGATCTTGCTTTCATTGCAAGAGGTTCATTCTGTAAAGACCAGTATGTAGCATGTGTTCATTATGGACCCTTCTCTGACTGCTAGTGGTTGATTCTGTAAAGACCAGTACGTAGCATGTGTTCATTATGGACCCTTCTCTGATTGCTAGTGGTTGATTCTCTAAAGCCCAGTACGTACCATTGTGACCTTTGTGGAACTTTATTGCATTGCAAGTGGTTAATTCGTAAAGCCCAATGCATGGCATTATGTTCATTGTGGATCTTACTTTCATTGCAAGTGGTTCATACTGTAAAGCTCAGTGCATGGCAATCTGTTCATATGGATCTTGCTTTCATTGCAAGTGGTTGATTCTGTAAAGACCAGTACATAGCATTGTGATCATTAGGGACCCTTCTTACCTTCATTGCAAGTGGTTCATACTGTAAAGCTCAGTGCATGGCATTATGTTCATTTGGATCTGGCTTTCATTGCAAGAGGTTCATTGTGTAAAGACCAGTTCAAAGCATTATTTTCATTTCGATCTTGCTTTCATTGCAAGAGGTTCATTCTGTAAAGACCAGTACGTAGCATGTAATCATTATGGACCCTTTTCTCATTGCTAGTGGTTGATTCTGTAAAGCCCAGTACGTAGCATGTAATCATTATGGACCCTTCTCTCATTGCAAGTGGTTGATTCTGTAAAGACCAGTACGTAGCATGTGTTCATTATGGACCTATCTTTGCAAGTGGTTGATTCTCTAAAGCCCAGTACGAACCATTGTGACCTTTGTGGAACCTTTGCATTGCAAGTGGTTGATTCTGTAAAGCCCAGTTCAAAGCATTATATTCATTTCGATCTTGCTTTCATTGCAAGAGGTTCATTCTGTAAAGACCAGTAGGTAGCATGTAATCATTTTGGACCCTTCTCTCATTGCTAGTGGTTGATTCTCTAAAGCCCAGTATGTACCTTTGTGACCTTTGTGGAACCTTATTGCATTGCACGTGGTTCATTCTGTAAAGCCCAGTACGTAGCATTGTGATCATTACGGATCATTCTTTCATTGCAAGTGGTTCATACTGTAAAGACCAGTACGTAGCATGTGTTCATTATGGACCCTTCTCTGATTGCTAGTGGTTGATTCTCTAAAGCCCAGTACGTACCATTGTGACCTTTGTGGAACTTTATTGCATTGCAAGTGGTTAATTCGTAAAGCCCAGTGTATGGCATTATGTTCATTGTGGATCCTACTTTCAATGCAAGTGGTTCATACTGTAAAGCTCAGTGCATGGCAATCTGTTCATTTGGATCTGGCTTTCATTGCAAGAGGTTCATTCTGTAAAGACCAGTACGTAGCATGTGTTCATTATGGACCCTACTATCATTGCTAGTGGTTGAATCTCTAAAGCCCAGTACGAACCATTGTGAACTTTGTGGAACCTTATTGCATTGCAAGTGGTTAATTCTGTAAAGCCCAGTGCATGGCATTATGTTCATTGTGGATCCTACTTTCATTGCAAGTGGTTCATACTGTAAAGCTCAGTGCATGGCATTCTGTTCATTTGGATCTTGCTTTCAGTGCATGTACATAGCATTGTGATCATCATGGACCCTTCTCTCATTGCTAGTGGTTGATTCTCTAAAGCCCAGTATGTACCATTGTGACCTTTGTGGAAACTTATTGCATTGCAAGTGGTTGAATCTGTTAAGCCCAGTACATAGCATTGTGATCATTAGGGACCCTTCTTACTTTCATTGCAAGTTGTTCATACTGTAAAGCTCAGTGCATGGCATTCTGTTCATTTGGATCTTGCTTTCATTGCAAGAGGTTCATTCTGTAAAGACCAGTACGTAGCATTGTGATCATTAGCGACCCTTCTCTCATTGCTAGTGGTTGATTCTCTAATGCCCAGTACGAACCATTGTCACCTTTGTGGAACCTTATTGCATTGCAAGTTGTTGATTCTGTAAAGCCCAGTACGTAGCATGTGATAATTATGGACCCTTCTCTGATTGCTAGTGGTTGATTCTGTAAAGCCCAGTACGTATCATGTGATCATTATGGACCCTTCTCTCATTGCTAGTGGTTGATTCTCTAAAGCCCAGTACGAACCATTGTGACCTTTGTGGAACCTTATTGCATTGCAAGTGGTTGATTCTCTAAAGCCCAGTACGAACCATTGTGAACTTTGTGGAACCATATTCAATTGCAAGTGGCTGATTCTGTAAAGCCCAGGACGTAGAATGTGATCATTATGGACCCTTCTCTCATTGCTAGTAGTTGATTCTTTCAAGCCCAGTACATAGCATTGTGATCATTAGGGACCCTTCTTTCATTGCAAGTGGTTGATTCTGTAAAGCCCAGTACGTAGCATGTGTTCATTATGGACCTTTCATTGCAACTGGTTCATTCTGTAAAGCCCAGTACATAGCACGTGTTCATTATGGACCCTTCTCTCATTGCTAGTGGTTGATTCTGTAAAGCCCAGTAAGTACCATTGCGACCTTTGTGGAACCTTATTGCATTGCAAGTGGTTGCTTCTGTAAAGCCCAGTTCAAAGCATTATATTCATTTCGATCTTGCTTTCATTGCAAGAGGTTCATTCTGTAAAGACCAGTAGGTAGCATGTAATCATTTTGGACCCTTCTCTCATTGCTAGTGGTTGATTCTCTAAAGCCCAGTATGTACCTTTGTGACCTTTGTGGAACCTTATTGCATTGCACGTGGTTCATTCTGTAAAGCCCAGTACGAACCATTGTGACCTTTGTGGAACCTTATTGCATTGCAAGTGGTTAATTCTGTAAAGCCCAGTACGTAGCATTGTGATCATTACGGATCATTCTTTCATTGCAAGTGGTTCATACTGTAAAGCTCATTGCATGGCATTCTGTTCATTTGGATCTTGCTTTCATTGCAAGAGGTTCATTCTGTAAAGACCAGTACGTAGCATGTGTTCATTATGGACCCTTCTCTCATTGCTAGTGGTTGATTCTCTAAAGCCCAGTACGAACCATTGTGACCTTTGTGGAACTTTATTGCATTGCAAGTGGTTAATTCGTAAAGCCCAGTGCATGGCATTATGTTCATTGTGGATCCTACTTTCAATGCAAGTGGTTCATACTGTAAAGCTCAGTGCATGGCAATCTGTTCATTTGGATCTGGCTTTCATTGGAAGAGGTTCATTCTGTAAAGACCAGTACGTAGCATGTGTTCATTATGGACCCTACTATCATTGCTAGTGGTTGAATCTCTAAAGCCCAGTACGAACCATTGTGAACTTTGTGGAACCTTATTGCATTGCAAGTGGTTAATTCTGTAAAGCCCAGTGCATGGCATTATGTTCATTGTGGATCCTACTTTCATTGCAAGTGGTTCATACTGTAAAGCTCAGTGCATGGCATTCTGTTCATTTGGATCTTGCTTTCAGTGCATGTACATAGCATTGTGATCATCATGGACCGTTCAATCATTGCTAGTGGTTGATTCTCTAAAGCCCAGTACTTACCATTGTGACCTTTGTGGAAACTTATTGCATTGCAAGTGGTTTATTCTGTTAAGCCCAGTACATAGCATTGTGATCATTAGGGACCCTTCTTACTTTCATTGCAAGTTGTTCATACTGTAAAGCTCAGTGCATGGCATTCTGTTCATTTGGATCTTGCTTTCATTGCAAGAGGTTCATTCTGTAAAGACCAGTACATAGCATTGTGATCATTAGCGACCCTTCTCTCATTGCTAGTGGTTGATTCTCTAATGCCCAGTACGAACCATTGTCACCTTTGTGGAACCTTATTGCATTGCAAGTTGTTGATTCTGTAAAGCCCAGTACGTAGCATGTGATCATTATGGACCCTTCTCTCATTGCTAGTGGTTGATTCTCTAAAGCCCAGTACGTACCATTGTGACCTTTGTGGAACCTTATTGCATTGCAAGTTGTTGATTCTGTAAAGCCCAATACGTAGCATCTGATAATTATGGACCCTTCTATCATTGCAAGTGGTTGATTCTGTAAAGCCCAGTACGTATCATGTGATCATTATGTACCCTTCTATCATTGCTAGTGGTTGATTCTCTAAAGCCCAGTACGAACCATTGTGACCTTTGTGGAACCTTATTGCATTGCAAGTGGTTGATTCTCTAAAGCCCAGTACGAACCATTGTGAACTTTGTGGAACCATATTCAATTGCAAGTGGCTGATTCTGTAAAGCCCAGTACGTAGAATGTGATCATCATGGACCCTTCTCTCATTGCTAGTAGTTGATTCTTTCAAGCCCAGTACATAGCATTGTGATCATTAGGGACCCTTCTTTCATTGCAAGTGGTTGATTCTGTAAAGCCCAGTACGTAGCATGTGTTCATTATGGACCTTTCATTGCAACTGGTTCGTTCTGTAAAGCCCAGTACATAGCATGTGTTCATTATGGACCCTTCTCTCATTGCTAGTGGTTGATTCTGTAAAGCCCAGTATGTACCTTTGTGACCTTTGTGGAACCTTATTGCATTGCACGTGGTTCATTCTGTAAAGCCCAGTACGAACCATTGTGACCTTTGTGGAACCTTATTGCATTGCAAGTGGTTAATTCTGTAAAGCCCAGTACGTAGCATTGTGATCATTACGGATCATTCTTTCATTGCAAGTGGTTCATACTGTAAAGCTCATTGCATGGCATTCTGTTCATTTGGATCTTGCTTTCATTGCAAGAGGTTCATTCTGTAAAGACCAGTACGTAGCATGTGTTCATTATGGACCCTTCTCTGATTGCTAGTGGTTGATTCTCTAAAGCCCAGTACGTACCATTGTGACCTTTGTGGAACTTTATTGCATTGCAAGTGGTTAATTCGTAAAGCCCAGTGTATGGCATTATGTTCATTGTGGATCCTACTTTCATTGCAAGAGGTTCATTCTGTAAAGACCAGTACGTAGCATGTGTTCATTATGGACCCTACTATCATTGCTAGTGGTTGAATCTCTAAAGCCCAGTACGAACCATTGTGAACTTTGTGGAACCTTATTGCATTGCAAGTGGTTAATTCTGTAAAGCCCAGTGCATGGCATTATGTTCATTGTGGATCCTACTTTCATTGCAAGTGGTTCATACTGTAAAGCTCAGTGCATGGCATTCTGTTCATATGGATCTTGCTTTCATTGCAAGTGGTTGATTCTGTAAAGACCAGTACATAGCATTGTGATCATTAGGGACCCTTCTTACCTTCATTGCAAGTGGTTCATACTGTAAAGCTCAGTGCATGGCATTCTGTTCATTTGGATCTGGCTTTCATTGCAAGAGGTTCATTGTGTAAAGACCAGTACATAGCATGTGTTCATTATGGACCCTACTATCATTGCTAGTGGTTGATTCTCTAAAGCCCAGTACTTACCATTATGACCTTTGTGGAAACTTATTGCATTGCAAGTGGTTGATTCTGTTAAGCCCAGTACATAGCATTGTGATCATTAGGGACCCTTCTTACTTTCATTGCAAGTTGTTCATACTGTAAAGCTCAGTGCATGGCATTCTGTTCATTTGGATCTTGCTTTCATTGCAAGAGGTTCATTCTGTAAAGACCAGTATGTAGCATGTGTTCATTATGGACCCTTCTATCATTGCTAGTGGTTGATTCTCTAAAGCCCAGTACGAACCATTGTCACCTTTGTGGAACCTTATTGCATTGCAAGTTGTTGATTCTGTAAAGCCCAGTACGTAGCATGTGATAATTATGGACCCTTCTCTGATTGCTAGTGGTTGATTCTGTAAAGCCCAGTACGTATCATGTGATCATTATGGACCCTTCTCTCATTGCTAGTGGTTGATTCTCTAAAGCCCAGTACGTACCATTGTGACCTTTGTGGAACCTTATTGCATTGCAAGTTGTTGATTCTGTAAAGCCCAGTACGTAGCATGTGATAATTATGGACCCTTCTCTGATTGCTAGTGGTTGATTCCGTAAAGCCCAGTACGTAGCATGTAATCATTATGGACCCTTCTCTCATTGCAAGTGGTTGATTCTGTAAAGACCAGTACGTAGCATGTGTTCATTATGGACCCTTCTATCATTGCAAGTGGTTGATTCTCTAAAGCCCAGTACGAAACATTGTGACCTTTGTGGAACCTTATTGCATTGCAAGTGGTTGATTCTGTAAAGCCCAGTACGAACCATTGTGACCTTTGTGGAACCTTATTGCATTGCACGTGATTCATTCTGTAAAGCCCAGTACGAACCATTGTGACCTTTGTGGAACCTTATTGCATTGCAAGTGGTTGATTCTGTAAGGCCAGTTCAAAGCATTATTTTCATTTCGATCTTGCTTTCATTGCAAGAGGTTCATTCTGTAAAGACCAGTAGGTAGCATGTAATAATTGTGGACCCTTCTCTGATTGCTAGTGGTTGATTCTCTAAAGCCCAGTACGAACCATTGTGACCTTTGTGGAACCTTATTGCATTGCACGTGATTCATTCTGTAAAGCCCAGTACGAACCATTGTGACCTTTGTGGAACCATATTCCATTGCAAGTGGTTGATTCTCTAAAGCCCAGTACGAACCATTGTGACCTTTGTGGAACCTTATTGCATTGCAAGTGGTTGATTCTCTAAAGCCCAGTACGAACCATTGTGAACTTTGTGGAACCATATTCCATTGCAAGTGGTTGATTCTGTAAAGCCCAGTACGTAGCATGTGATCATTATGGACCCTTCTCTCATTGCTAGTGGTTTATTCTGTAAAGCCCAGTTCAAAGCATTATTTTCATTTCGATCTTGCTTTCATTGCAAGAGGTTCATTCTGTAAAGACCAGTAGGTAGCATGTAATCATTATGGACCCTTCTCTCATTGCTAGTGGTTGATTCTGTAAAGCGCAGTACGTAGCATGTAATCATTATGGACCCTTTTCTCATTGCAAGTGGTTGATTCTGTAAAGACCAGTACGTAGCATGTGTTCATTATGGACCTATCATTGCAAGTGATTGATTCTGTAAAGCCCAGTACGAACCATTGTGACCTTTGTGGAACCTTTGCATTGCAAGTGGTTGATTCTGTAAAGCCCAGTTCAAAGCATTATATTCATTTCGATCTTGCTTTCATTGCAAGAGGTTCATTCTGTAAAGACCAGTAGGTAGCATGTAATCATTTTGGACCCTTCTCTCATTGCTAGTGGTTGATTCTCTAAAGCCCAGTATGTACCTTTGTGACCTTTGTGGAACCTTATTGCATTGCACGTGGTTCATTCTGTAAAGCCCAGTGCATGGCATTATGTTCATTGTGGATACTACTTTCATTGCAAGTGGTTCATACTGTAAAGCCCATTTCAAAGCATTATGTTCATTTCGATCTTGCTTTCATTGCAAGAGGTTGATTCTGTAAAGACCAGTAGGTAGCATGTAATCATTATGGACCCTTCTCCGATTGCTAGTGGTTGATTCTGTAAAGCCCAGTACGTAGCATGTAATCATTATGGACCCTTCTATCATTGCAATTGGTTGATTCTGTAAAGCCCAGTTCAAAGCATTATATTCATTTCGATCTTGCTTTCATTGCAAGAGGTTCATTCTGTAAAGACCAGTAGGTAGCATGTAATCATTTTGGACCCTTCTCTCATTGCTAGTGGTTGATTCTCTAAAGCCCAGTATGTACCTTTGTGACCTTTGTGGAACCTTATTGCATTGCACGTGGTTCATTCTGTAAAGCCCAGTACATACCATTGTGACCTTTGTGGAACCTTATTGCATTGAAAGTGGTTCATTCTGTAAAGCCCAGTGCATGGCATTATGTTCATTGTGGATACTACTTTCATTGCAAGTGGTTCATACTGTAAATCCCATTTCAAAGCATTATGTTCATTTCGATCTTGCTTTCATTGCAAGAGGTTGATTCTGTAAAGACCAGTAGGTAGCATGTAATCATTATGGACCCTTCTCCGATTGCTAGTGGTTGATTCTGTAAAGCCCAGTACGTAGCATGTAATCATTATGGACCCTTCTATCATTGCAAGTGGTTGATTCTCTAAAGCCCAGTACGAACCATTGTGACCTTTGTGGAAGCTTATTGCATTGCACGTGATTAATTCTGTAAAGCCCAGTACGAACCATTGTGACCTTTGTGGAACCTTATCGCATTGCAAGTGGTTGATTCTGTAAAGCCCAGTAGGTAGCATGTGATCATTATGGACCCTTCTCTGACTGCTACTGGTTGATTCTCTAAAGCCCAGTACGTAGCATGTGATCATTATGGACCCTTCTCTGATTTCTAGTGGTTGATTCTCTAAAGCCCAGTATGTACCATAGTGACCTTTGTGGAACTTTATTGCATTGCAAGTGGTTAATTCTGTAAAGCCCAGTGCATGGCATTATGTTCATTGTGGATCCTACTTTCATTGCAAGTGGTTCACACTGTAAAGCCCAGTGCATGGCATTATGTTCATTGTGGATACTACTTTCATTGCAAGTGGTTCATACTATAAAGCTCAGTGCATGGCATTCTGTTCATTTGGATCTTGCTTTCATTGCAAGTGGTTGATTCTGTAAAGCCCAGTACATAGCATTGTGATCATTAGGGACCCTTCTTACTTTCATTGGAAGTGGTTCATACTGTAAAGCTCAGTGCATGGCATTCTGTTCATTTGGATCTTGATTTCATTGCAAGAGGTTCATTCTGTAAAGACCAGTACGTAGAATGTGTTCATTATGGACCCTACTATCATTGCTAGTGGTTGATTCTCTAAAGCCCAGTATGAACCATTGTGACCTTTGTGGAACCTTATTGCATTGCAATTGGTTGATTCTGTAAAGCCGACTACGTAGCATGTGATCATTATGGACCATTCTCTCATTGCTAGTGGTTGATTCTCTAAAGCCCAGTACGTACAATTGTGACCTTTGTGGAACTTTATTGCATTGCAAGTGGTCAATTCAGTAAAGCCCAGTGCATGGCATTATGTTCATTGTGGATACTACTTTCATTGCAAGTCGTTCATACTGTAAAGCCCAGTTCAAAGCATTATGTTCATTTCGATCTTGCTTTCATTGCAAGAGGTTCATTCTGTAAAGCCCAGTACATAGCATGTGTTCATTATGGACCCTTCTCTAATTGCTACTGGTTGATTCTGTAAAGCCCAGGATGTAGCATGTGATCATTACGGACCCTTCTCTGATTGCTAGTGGTTTATTCTGTAAAGCCCAGTACGTAGCATGTGATAATTATGGACCCTTCTCTAATTGCTAGTGGTTGATTCTCTAAAGCCCAGTACGTACCATTTTGACCTTGTGGAACCTTATTGCATTGCAAGTGGTTGATGCTGTAAAGCCCAGTACATAGCGTTGTGATCATTATGGACCGTTCTCTCATTGCAAGTGGTTTATTCTGTAAAGCCCAGTACATAGCATTGTGATCATTAGGGACCCTTCTTACTTTCATTGCAAGTGGATCATACTGTAAAGCCCAGTGCATGGCATTATGTTCATTGTGGATCTTGCTTTCATTGCAAGTATTTCATACTGTAAAGCTCAGTGCATGGCATTCTCTTCATTTGGATCTTGGTTTCATTGCAAGAGGTTCATTCTGTAAAGACCAGTACGTAGCATGTGTTCATTATGGACCCTACTATCATTGCTAGTGGTTGATTCTCTAAAGCCCAGTATGAACCATTGTGACCTTTGTGGAACCTTATTGCATTGCAATTGGTTGATTCTGTAAAGCCGAGTACGTAGCATGTGATCATTATGGACCATTCTCTCATTGCTAGTGGTTGATTCTCTAAAGCCCAGTACGTACAATTGTGACCTTTGTGGAACCTTATTGCATTGCAAGTGGTTGATTCTCTAAAGCCCAGTACGAACCATTGTGACCTTTGTGGAACCTTATTGCATTGCAAGTTGTTGATTCTGTAAAGCCCAGTACGTAGCATGTGATAATTATGGACCCTTCTCTGATTGCTAGTGGTTGATTCTGTAAAGCCCAGTACGTATCATGTGATCATTATGGACCCTTCTCTCATTGCTAGTGGTTGATTCTCTAAAGCCCAGTACGTACCATTGTGACCTTTGTGGAACCTTATTGCATTGCAAGTTGTTGATTCTGTAAAGCCCAGTACGTAGCATGTGATAATTATGGACCCTTCTCTGATTGCTAGTGGTTGATTCCGTAAAGCCCAGTACGTAGCATGTAATCATTATGGACCCTTCTCTCATTGCAAGTGGTTGATTCTGTAAAGACCAGTACGTAGCATGTGTTCATTATGGACCCTTCTATCATTGCAAGTGGTTGATTCTCTAAAGCCCAGTACGAAACATTGTGACCTTTGTGGAACCTTATTGCATTGCAAGTGGTTGATTCTGTAAAGCCCAGTACGAACCATTGTGACCTTTGTGGAACCTTATTGCATTGCACGTGATTCATTCTGTAAAGCCCAGTACGAACCATTGTGACCTTTGTGGAACCTTATTGCATTGCAAGTGGTTGATTCTGTAAGGCCAGTTCAAAGCATTATTTTCATTTCGATCTTGCTTTCATTGCAAGAGGTTCATTCTGTAAAGACCAGTAGGTAGCATGTAATAATTGTGGACCCTTCTCTGATTGCTAGTGGTTGATTCTCTAAAGCCCAGTACGAACCATTGTGACCTTTGTGGAACCTTATTGCATTGCACGTGATTCATTCTGTAAAGCCCAGTACGAACCATTGTGACCTTTGTGGAACCTTATTGCATTGCAAGTGGTTGATTCTCTAAAGCCCAGTACGAACCATTGTGAACTTTGTGGAACCATATTCCATTGCAAGTGGTTGATTCTGTAAAGCCCAGTACGTAGCATGTGATCATTATGGACCCTTCTCTCATTGCTAGTGGTTGATTCTGTAAAGCCCAGTTCAAAGCATTATTTTCATTTCGATCTTGCTTTCATTGCAAGAGGTTCATTCTGTAAAGACCAGTAGGTAGCATGTAATCATTATGGACCCTTTTCTCATTGCAAGTGGTTGATTCTGTAAAGACCAGTACGTAGCATGTGTTCATTATGGACCTATCATTGCAAGTGATTGATTCTGTAAAGCCCAGTACGAACCATTGTGACCTTTGTGGAACCTTTGCATTGCAAGTGGTTGATTCTGTAAAGCCCAGTTCAAAGCATTATATTCATTTCGATCTTGCTTTCATTGCAAGAGGTTCATTCTGTAAAGACCAGTAGGTAGCATGTAATCATTTTGGACCCTTCTCTCATTGCTAGTGGTTGATTCTCTAAAGCCCAGTATGTACCTTTGTGACCTTTGTGGAACCTTATTGCATTGCACGTGGTTCATTCTGTAAAGCCCAGTGCATGGCATTATGTTCATTGTGGATACTACTTTCATTGCAAGTGGTTCATACTGTAAAGCCCATTTCAAAGCATTATGTTCATTTCGATCTTGCTTTCATTGCAAGAGGTTGATTCTGTAAAGACCAGTAGGTAGCATGTAATCATTATGGACCCTTCTCCGATTGCTAGTGGTTGATTCTGTAAAGCCCAGTACGTAGCATGTAATCATTATGGACCCTTCTATCATTGCAATTGGTTGATTCTGTAAAGCCCAGTTCAAAGCATTATATTCATTTCGATCTTGCTTTCATTGCAAGAGGTTCATTCTGTAAAGACCAGTAGGTAGCATGTAATCATTTTGGACCCTTCTCTCATTGCTAGTGGTTGATTCTCTAAAGCCCAGTATGTACCTTTGTGACCTTTGTGGAACCTTATTGCATTGCACGTGGTTCATTCTGTAAAGCCCAGTACATACCATTGTGACCTTTGTGGAACCTTATTGCATTGAAAGTGGTTCATTCTGTAAAGCCCAGTGCATGGCATTATGTTCATTGTGGATACTACTTTCATTGCAAGTGGTTCATACTGTAAAGCCCATTTCAAAGCATTATGTTCATTTCGATCTTGCTTTCATTGCAAGAGGTTGATTCTGTAAAGACCAGTAGGTAGCATGTAATCATTATGGACCCTTCTCCGATTGCTAGTGGTTGATTCTGTAAAGCCCAGTACGTAGCATGTAATCATTATGGACCCTTCTATCATTGCAAGTGGTTGATTCTCTAAAGCCCAGTACGAACCATTGTGACCTTTGTGGAAGCTTATTGCATTGCACGTGATTAATTCTGTAAAGCCCAGTACGAACCATTGTGACCTTTGTGGAACCTTATCGCATTGCAAGTGGTTGATTCTGTAAAGCCCAGTAGGTAGCATGTGATCATTATGGACCCTTCTCTGACTGCTACTGGTTGATTCTCTAAAGCCCAGTACGTAGCATGTGATCATTATGGACCCTTCTCTGATTTCTAGTGGTTGATTCTCTAAAGCCCAGTATGTACCATAGTGACCTTTGTGGAACTTTATTGCATTGCAAGTGGTTAATTCTGTAAAGCCCAGTGCATGGCATTATGTTCATTGTGGATCCTACTTTCATTGCAAGTGGTTCACACTGTAAAGCCCAGTGCATGGCATTATGTTCATTGTGGATACTACTTTCATTGCAAGTGGTTCATACTATAAAGCTCAGTGCATGGCATTCTGTTCATTTGGATCTTGCTTTCATTGCAAGTGGTTGATTCTGTAAAGCCCAGTACATAGCATTGTGATCATTAGGGACCCTTCTTACTTTCATTGGAAGTGGTTCATACTGTAAAGCTCAGTGCATGGCATTCTGTTCATTTGGATCTTGATTTCATTGCAAGAGGTTCATTCTGTAAAGACCAGTACGTAGAATGTGTTCATTATGGACCCTACTATCATTGCTAGTGGTTGATTCTCTAAAGCCCAGTATGAACCATTGTGACCTTTGTGGAACCTTATTGCATTGCAATTGGTTGATTCTGTAAAGCCGACTACGTAGCATGTGATCATTATGGACCATTCTCTCATTGCTAGTGGTTGATTCTCTAAAGCCCAGTACGTACAATTGTGACCTTTGTGGAACTTTATTGCATTGCAAGTGGTCAATTCAGTAAAGCCCAGTGCATGGCATTATGTTCATTGTGGATACTACTTTCATTGCAAGTCGTTCATACTGTAAAGCCCAGTTCAAAGCATTATGTTCATTTCGATCTTGCTTTCATTGCAAGAGGTTCATTCTGTAAAGCCCAGTACGTAGCATGTGTTCATTATGGACCCTTCTCTAATTGCTACTGGTTGATTCTGTAAAGCCCAGGATGTAGCATGTGATCATTACGGACCCTTCTCTGATTGCTAGTGGTTTATTCTGTAAAGCCCAGTACGTAGCATGTGATAATTATGGACCCTTCTCTAATTGCTAGTGGTTGATTCTCTAAAGCCCAGTACGTACCATTTTGACCTTGTGGAACCTTATTGCATTGCAAGTGGTTGATGCTGTAAAGCCCAGTACATAGCGTTGTGATCATTATGGACCGTTCTCTCATTGCAAGTGGTTTATTCTGTAAAGCCCAGTACATAGCATTGTGATCATTAGGGACCCTTCTTACTTTCATTGCAAGTGGATCATACTGTAAAGCTCAGTGCATGGAATTCTGTTCATTTGGATCTTGCTTTCATTGCAAGAGGTTCATTCTGTAAAGCCCAGTACGTAGCATGTGTTCATTATGGACCCTTCTATCATTGCTAGTGGTTGATTCTCTAAAGCCCAGTACGAACCATTGTGACCTTTGTGGAACCTTATTCCATTGCAGGTGGTTAATTCAGTAAAGCCCAGTGCATGGCATTATGTTCATTGTGGATCTTGCTTTCATTGCAAGTATTTCATACTGTAAAGCTCAGTGCATGGCATTCTCTTCATTTGGATCTTGGTTTCATTGCAAGAGGTTCATTCTGTAAAGACCAGTACGTAGCATGTGTTCATTATGGACCCTACTATCATTGCTAGTGGTTGATTCTCTAAAGCCCAGTATGAACCATTGTGACCTTTGTGGAACCTTATTGCATTGCAATTGGTTGATTCTGTAAAGCCGAGTACGTAGCATGTGATCATTATGGACCATTCTCTCATTGCTAGTGGTTGATTCTCTAAAGCCCAGTACGTACAATTGTGACCTTTGTGGAACCTTATTGCATTGCAAGTGGTTGATTCTCTAAAGCCCAGTACGAACCATTGTGACCTTTGTGGAACCTTATTGCATTGCAAGTGGTTGATTCTCTAAAGCCCAGTACGAACCATTGTGAACTTTGTGGAACCATATTCCATTGCAAGTGGTTGATTCTGTAAAGCCCAGTACGTAGCATGTGATCATTATGGACCCTTCTCTCATTGCAAGTGGTTGATTCTGTAAAGCCCAGTACGTAGCATGTAATCATTATGGACCCTTCTCTCATTGCAAGTGGTTGATTCTGTAAAGACCAGTACGTAGCATGTAATCATTATGGACCCTTCTCTCATTGCAAGTGGTTAATTCTGTAAAGCCCAGTGCATGGCATTATGTTTATTGTGGATCCTACTTACATTGCAAGAGGTTCATACTGTAAAGCTCAATGCTTGGCATTCTGTTCATTTGGATCTTGCTTTCATTGCAAGTGGTTAATTCTGTAAAGCCCAGTACATAGCATTGTGTTCATTATGGACCCTTCTCTGATTGCTAGTGGTTGATTCTCTGAAGCCCAGTACGAACCATTGTGAACTTTGTGGAACCTTATTGCATTGCAAGTGGTTAATTCTGTAAAGCCCAGTGCATGGCATTATGTTCATTGTGGATCCTACTTTCATTGCAAGTGGTTCATACTGTAAAGCTCAGTGCATGGCATTCTGTTCATATGGATCTTGCTTTCATTGCAAGTGGTTGATTCTGTAAAGACCAGTACATAGCATTGTGATCATTAGGGACCCTTCTTACCTTCATTGCAAGTGGTTCATACTGTAAAGCTCAGTGCATGGCATTCTGTTCATTTGGATCTGGCTTTCATTGCAAGAGGTTCATTGTGTAAAGACCAGTACATAGCATGTGTTCATTATGGACCCTACTATCATTGCTAGTGGTTGATTCTCTAAAGCCCAGTACTTACCATTATGACCTTTGTGGAAACTTATTGCATTGCAAGTGGTTGATTCTGTTAAGCCCAGTACATAGCATTGTGATCATTAGGGACCCTTCTTACTTTCATTGCAAGTTGTTCATACTGTAAAGCTCAGTGCATGGCATTCTGTTCATTTGGATCTTGCTTTCATTGCAAGAGGTTCATTCTGTAAAGACCAGTATGTAGCATGTGTTCATTATGGACCCTTCTATCATTGCTAGTGGTTGATTCTCTAAAGCCCAGTACGAACCATTGTCACCTTTGTGGAACCTTATTGCATTGCAAGTTGTTGATTCTGTAAAGCACAGTACGTAGCATGTGATAATTATGGACCCTTCTCTGATTGCTAGTGGTTGGTTCTGTAAAGCCCAGTACGTATCATGTGATCATTATGGACCCTTCTCTCATTGCTAGTGGTTGATTCTCTAAAGCCCAGTACGTACCATTGTGACCTTTGTGGAACCTTATTGCATTGCAAGTTGTTGATTCTGTAAAGCCCAGTACGTAGCATGTGATAATTATGGACCCTTCTCTGATTGCTAGTGGTTGATTCTGTAAAGCCCAGTACGTAGCATGTAATCATTATGGACCCTTCTCTCATTGCAAGTGGTTGATTCTGTAAAGACCAGTACGTAGCATGTGTTCATTATGGACCTATCATTGCAAGTGGTTGATTCTCTAAAGCCCAGTACGAAACATTGTGACCTTTGTGGAACCTTATTGCATTGCAAGTGGTTGATTCTGTAAAGCCCAGTACGAACCATTGTGACCTTTGTGGAACCTTATTGCATTGCACGTGATTCATTCTGTAAAGCCCAGTACGAACCATTGTGACCTTTGTGGAACCTTATTGCATTGCAAGTGGTTGATTCTGTAAGGCCAGTTCAAAGCATTATTTTCATTTCGATCTTGCTTTCATTGCAAGAGGTTCATTCTGTAAAGACCAGTAGGTAGCATGTAATAATTGTGGACCCTTCTCTGATTGCTAGTGGTTGATTCTCTAAAGCCCAGTACGAACCATTGTGACCTTTGTGGAACCTTATTGCATTGCACGTGATTCATTCTGTAAAGCCCAGTACGAACCATTGTGACCTTTGTGGAACCTTATTGCATTGCAAGTGGTTGATTCTCTAAAGCCCAGTACGAACCATTGTGAACTTTGTGGAACCATATTCCATTGCAAGTGGTTGATTCTGTAAAGCCCAGTACGTAGCATGTGATCATTATGGACCCTTCTCTCATTGCTAGTGGTTGATTCTGTAAAGCCCAGTTCAAAGCATTATTTTCATTTCGATCTTGCTTTCATTGCAAGAGGTTCATTCTGTAAAGACCAGTAGGTAGCATGTAATCATTATGGACCCTTCTCTCATTGCTAGTGGTTGATTCTGTAAAGCCCAGTACGTAGCATGTAATCATTATGGACCCTTCTCTCATTGCAAGTGGTTGATTCTGTAAAGACCAGTACGTAGCATGTGTTCATTATGGACCTATCATTGCAAGTGATTGATTCTCTAAAGCCCAGTACGAACCATTGTGACCTTTGTGGAACCTTTGCATTGCAAGTGGTTGATTCTGTAAAGCCCAGTTCAAAGCATTATATTCATTTCGATCTTGCTTTCATTGCAAGAGGTTCATTCTGTAAAGACCAGTAGGTAGCATGTAATCATTTTGGACCCTTCTCTCATTGCTAGTGGTTGATTCTCTAAAGCCCAGTATGAACCATTGTGACCTTTGTGGAACCTTATTGCATTGCACGTGGTTCATTCTGTAAAGCCCAGTACATACCATTGCTACCTTTGTGGAACCTTATTGCATTGAAAGTGGTTCATTCTGTAAAGCCCAGTGCATGGCATTATGTTCATTGTGGATACTACTTTCATTGCAAGTGGTTCATACTGTAAATCCCATTTCAAAGCATTATGTTCATTTCGATCTTGCTTTCATTGCAAGAGGTTGATTCTGTAAAGACCAGTAGGTAGCATGTAATCATTATGGACCCTTCTCCGATTGCTAGTGGTTGATTCTGTAAAGCCCAGTACGTAGCATGTAATCATTATGGACCCTTCTATCATTGCAAGTGGTTGATTCTCTAAAGCCCAGTACGAACCATTGTGACCTTTGTGGAAGCTTATTGCATTGCACGTGATTAATTCTGTAAAGCCCAGTACGAACCATTGTGACCTTTGTGGAACCTTATCGCATTGCAAGTGGTTGATTCTGTAAAGCCCAGTAGGTAGCATGTGATCATTATGGACCCTTCTCTGACTGCTACTGGTTGATTCTCTAAAGCCCAGTACGTAGCATGTGATCATTATGGACCCTTCTCTGATTTCTAGTGGTTGATTCTCTAAAGCCCAGTATGTACCATAGTGACCTTTGTGGAACTTTATTGCATTGCAAGTGGTTAATTCTGTAAAGCCCAGTGCATGGCATTATGTTCATTGTGGATCCTACTTTCATTGCAAGTGGTTCACACTGTAAAGCCCAGTGCATGGCATTATGTTCATTGTGGATACTACTTTCATTGCAAGTGGTTCACACTGTAAAGCCCAGTGCATGGCATTATGTTCATTGTGGATACTACTTTCATTGCAAGTGGTTCATACTATAAAGCTCAGTGCATGGCATTCTGTTCATTTGGATCTTGCTTTCATTGCAAGTGGTTGATTCTGTAAAGCCCAGTACATAGCATTGTGATCATTAGGGACCCTTCTTACTTTCATTGCAAGTGGTTCATACTGTAAAGCTCAGTGCATGGCATTCTGTTCATTTGGATCTTGATTTCATTGCAAGAGGTTCATTCTGTAAAGACCAGTACGTAGAATGTGTTCATTATGGACCCTACTATCATTGCTAGTGGTTGATTCTCTAAAGCCCAGTATGAACCATTGTGACCTTTGTGGAACCTTATTGCATTGCAAGTTGTTGATTCTGTAAAGCACAGTACGTAGCATGTGATAATTATGGACCCTTCTCTGATTGCTAGTGGTTGATTCTGTAAAGCCCAGTACGTATCATGTGATCATTATGGACCCTTCTCTCATTGCTAGTGGTTGATTCTCTAAAGCCCAGTACGTACCATTGTGACCTTTGTGGAACCTTATTGCATTGCAAGTTGTTGATTCTGTAAAGCCCAGTACGTAGCATGGGATAATTATGGACCCTTCTCTGATTGCTAGTGGTTGATTCTGTAAAGCCCAGTACGTAGCATGTAATCATTATGGACCCTTCTCTCATTGCAAGTGGTTGATTCTGTAAAGACCAGTACGTAGCATGTGTTCATTATGGACCCTTCTATCATTGCAAGTGGTTGATTCTCTAAAGCCCAGTACGAACCATTGTGACCTTTGTGGAACCTTATTGCATTGCAAGTGGTTGATTCTGTAAGGCCAGTTCAAAGCATTATTTTCATTTCGATCTTGCTTTCATTGCAAGAGGTTCATTCTGTAAAGACCAGTAGGTAGCATGTAATAATTGTGGACCCTTCTCTGATTGCTAGTGGTTGATTCTCTAAAGCCCAGTACGAACCATTGTGACCTTTGTGGAACCTTATTGCATTGCACGTGATTCATTCTGTAAAGCCCAGTACGAACCATTGTGACCTTTGTGGAACCTTATTGCATTGCAAGTGTTTGATTCTCTAAAGCCCAGTACGAACCATTGTGAACTTTGTGGAACCATATTCCATTGCAAGTGGTTGATTCTGTAAAGCCCAGTACGTAGCATGTGATCATTATGGACCCTTCTCTCATTGCTAGTGGTTGATTCTGTAAAGCCCAGTTCAAAGCATTATTTTCATTTCGATCTTGCTTTCATTGCAAGAGGTTCATTCTGTAAAGACCAGTAGGTAGCATGTAATCATTATGGACCCTTCTCTCATTGCTAGTGGTTGATTCTGTAAAGCCCAGTACGTAGCATGTAATCATTATGGACCCTTCTCTCATTGCAAGTGGTTGATTCTGTAAAGACCAGTACGTAGCATGTGTTCATTATGGACCTATCATTGCAAGTGGTTGATTCTCTAAAGCCCAGTACGAACCATTGTGACCTTTGTGGAACCTTTGCATTGCAAGTGGTTGATTCTGTAAAGCCCAGTTCAAAGCATTATATTCATTTCGATCTTGCTTTCATTGCAAGAGGTTCATTCTGTAAAGACCAGTAGGTAGCATGTAATCATTTTGGACCCTTCTCTCATTGCTAGTGGTTGATTCTCTAAAGCCCAGTATGTACCTTTGTGACCTTTGTGGAACCTTATTGCATTGCACGTGGTTCATTCTGTAAAGCCCAGTACATACCATTGTTACCTTTGTGGAACCTTATTGCATTGAAAGTGGTTCATTCTGTAAAGCGCAGTGCATGGCATTATGTTCATTGTGGATACTACTTTCATTGCAAGTGGTTCATACTGTAAAGCCCATTTCAAAGCATTATGTTCATTTCGATCTTGCTTTCATTGCAAGAGGTTGATTCTGTAAAGACCAGTAGGTAGCATGTAATCATTATGGACCCTTCTCCGATTGCTAGTGGTTGATTCTGTAAAGCCCAGTACGTAGCATGTAATCATTATGGACCCTTCTATCATTGCTAGTGGTTGATTCTCTAAAGCCCAGTACGAACCATTGTGACCTTTGTGGAAGCTTATTGCATTGCACGTGATTCATTCTGTAAAGCCCAGTACGAACCATTGTGACCTTTGTGGAACCTTATCGCATTGCAAGTGGTTGATTCTGTAAAGCCCAGTAGGTAGCATGTGATCATTATGGACCCTTCTCTGACTGCTACTGGTTGATTCTCTAAAGCCCAGTACGTAGCATGTGATCATTATGGACCCTTCTCTGATTTCTAGTGGTTGATTCTCTAAAGCCCAGTATGTACCATAGTGACCTTTGTGGAACTTTATTGCATTGCAAGTGGTTAATTCTGTAAAGCCCAGTGCATGGCATTATGTTCATTGTGGATCCTACTTTCATTGCAAGTGGTTCACACTGTAAAGCCCAGTGCATGGCATTATGTTCATTCTGGATACTACTTTCATTGCAAGTGGTTCATACTATAAAGCTCAGTGCATGGCATTCTGTTCATTTGGATCTTGCTTTCATTGCAAGTGGTTGATTCTGTAAAGCCCAGTACATAGCATTGTGATCATTAGGGACCCTTCTTACTTTCATTGGAAGTGGTTCATACTGTAAAGCTCAGTGCATGGCATTCTGTTCATTTGGATCTTGATTTCATTGCAAGAGGTTCATTCTGTAAAGACCAGTACGTAGAATGTGTTCATTATGGACCCTACTATCATTGCTAGTGGTTGATTCTCTAAAGCCCAGTATGAACCATTGTGACCTTTGTGGAACCTTATTGCATTGCAATTGGTTGATTCTGTAAAGCCGACTACGTAGCATGTGATCATTATGGACCATTCTCTCATTGCTAGTGGTTGATTCTCTAAAGCCCAGTACGTACAATTGTGACCTTTGTGGAACTTTATTGCATTGCAAGTGGTCAATTCAGTAAAGCCCAGTGCATGGCATTATGTTCATTGTGGATACTTCTTTCATTGCAAGTCGTTCATACTGTAAAGCCCAGTTCAAAGCATTATGTTCATTTCGATCTTGCTTTCATTGCAAGAGGTTCATTCTGTAAAGCCCAGTACGTAGCATGTGTTCATTATGGACCCTTCTCTAATTGCTACTGGTTGATTCTGTAAAGCCCAGGACGTAGCATGTGATCATTACGGACCCTTCTCTGATTGCTAGTGGTTTATTCTGTAAAGCCCAGTACGTAGCATGTGATCATTATGGACCCTTCTCTAATTGCTAGTGGTTGATTCTCTAAAGCCCAGTATGTACCATTTTGACCTTGTGGAACCTTATTGCATTGCAAGTGGTTGATGCTGTAAAGCCCAGTACATAGCGTTGTGATCATTATGGACCGTTCTCTCATTGCAAGTGGTTTATTCTGTAAAGCCCAGTACATAGCATTGTGATCATTAGGGACCCTTCTTACCTTCATTGCAAGTGGTTCATACTGTAAAGCTCAGTGCATGGCATTCTGTTCATTTGGATCTTGCTTTCATTGCAAGAGGTTCATTCTGTAAAGACCAGTACGTAGCATGTGTTCATTATGGACCCTACTATCATTGCTAGTGGTTGAGTCCCTAAAACCCAGTACGAACCATTGTGACCTTTGTGGAACCTTATTGCATTGCAAGTGGTTGATTCTGTAAGCCCAGTACGTAGCATGTGATCATTATGGACCATTCTCTCATTGCTAGTGGTTGATTCTCTAAAGCCCAGTACGTACCATTGTGACCTTTATGGAACCTTATTGCATTGCAAGTGGTTCACACTGTAAAGCCCAGTGCATGGCATTATGTTCATTTGGATCTTGCTTTCATTGCAAGTGGTTGATTCTGTAAAGCCCAGTACATAGCATTGTGATCATTAGGGACCCTTCTTACTTTCATTGCAAGTGGTTCATACTGTAAAGCTCAGTGCATGGAATTCTGTTCATTTGGATCTTGCTTTCATTGCAAGAGTTTCATTGTGTAAAGACCAGTACGTAGCATGTGTTCATTATGGACCCTACTATCATTGCTAGTGGTTGATTCTCTAAAGCCCAGTACGAACCATTGTGACCTTTGTGGAACCTTATTCCATTGCAGGTGGTTAATTCAGTAAAGCCCAGTGCATGGCATTATGTTCATTGTGGATACTACTTTCATTGCAAGTCGTTCATACTGTAAAGCCCAGTTCAAAGTATTATGTTCATTTCGATCTTGCTTTCATTGCAAGAGGTTCAATCTGTAAAGACCAGTAGGTAGCATGTAATCATTATGGACCCTTCTCTCATTGCTAGTGGTTGAATCTGTAAAGCCCAGTACGTAGCATGTGATCATTATGGACCCTTCTCTGATTGCTAGTGGTTGATTCTGTAAAGCCCAGTACATAGCACGTGATCATTATGGACCTTTCTCTCATTGCTAGTGGTTGATTCTCTAAAGCCCAGTACGTACCATTGTGACCTTTGTGGTACCTTATTGCATTGCAAGTGGTTAATTCTGTAAAGCCCAGTGCATGGCATTATGTTCATTGTGGATCTTGCTTTCATTGCAAGTATTTCATACTGTAAAGCTCAGTGCATGGCATTCTCTTCATTTGGATCTTGGTTTCATTGCAAGAGGTTCATTCTGTAAAGACCAGTAGGTAGCATGTAATCATTATGGACCCTTCTCTCATTGCTAGTGGTTGATTCTGTAAAGCCCAGTACGTAGCATGTAATCATTATGGACCCTTCTCTCATTGCAAGTGGTTGATTCTGTAAAGACCAGTACGTAGCATGTGTTCATTATGGACCTATCATTGCAAGTGGTTGATTCTCTAAAGCCCAGTACGAACCATTGTGACCTTTGTGGAACCTTTGCATTGCAAGTGGTTGATTCTGTAAAGCCCAGTTCAAAGCATTATATTCATTTCGATCTTGCTTTCATTGCAAGAGGTTCATTCTGTAAAGACCAGTAGGTAGAATGTAATCATTTTGGACCCTTCTCTCATTGCTAGTGGTTGATTCTCTAAAGCCCAGTATGTACCTTTGTGACCTTTGTGGAACCTTATTGCATTGCACGTGGTTCATTCTGTAAAGCCCAGTACGAACCATTGTGACCTTTGTGGAACCTTATTGCATTGCAAGTGGTTGATTCTCTAAAGCCCAGTACGAACCATTGTGAACTTTGTGGAACCATATTCCATTGCAAGTGGTTGATTCTGTAAAGCCCAGTACGTAGCATGTGATCATTATGGACCCTTCTCTCATTGCTAGTGGTTGATTCTGTAAAGCCCAGTTCAAAGCATTATTTTCGTTTCGATCTTGCTTTCATTGCAAGAGGTTCATTCTGTAAAGACCAGTAGGTAGCATGTAATCATTATGGACCCTTCTCTCATTGCTAGTGGTTGATTCTGTAAAGCCCAGTACGTAGCATGTAATCATTATGGACCCTTCTCTCATTGCAAGTGGTTGATTCTGTAAAGACCAGTACGTAGCATGTAATCATTATGGACCCTTCTCTCATTGCAAGTAGTTAATTCTGTAAAGCCCAGTGCATGGCATTATGTTTATTGTGGATCCTACTTACATTGCAAGTGGTTCATACTGTAAAGCTCAATGCTTGGCATTCTGTTCATTTGGATCTTGCTTTCATTGCAAGTGGTTAATTCTGTAAAGCCCAGTACATAGCATTGTGATCATTATGGACTCTTCTCTCATTGCTAGTGGTTGATTCTCTGAAGCCCAGTACGAACCATTGTGAACTTTGTGGAACCTTATTGCATTGCAAGTGGTTAATTCTGTAAAGCCCAGTGCATGGCATTATGTTCATTGTGGATCCTACTTTCATTGCAAGTGGTTCATACTGTAAAGCTCAGTGCATGGCATTCTGTTCATTTGGATCTTGCTTTCATTGCATGTACATAGCATTGTGATCATCATGGACCGTTCAATCATTGCTAGTGGTTGATTCTCTAAAGCCCAGTACTTACCATTATGACCTTTGTGGAAACTTATTGCATTGCAAGTGGTTGATTCTGTTAAGCCCAGTACATAGCATTGTGATCATTAGGGACCCTTCTTACTTTCATTGCAAGTTGTTCATACTGTAAAGCTCAGTGCATGGCATTCTGTTCATTTGGATCTTGCTTTCATTGCAAGAGGTTCATTCTGTAAAGACCAGTATGTAGCATGTGTTCATTATGGACCCTTCTATCATTGCTAGTGGTTGATTCTCTAAAGCCCAGTACGAACCATTGTCACCTTTGTGGAACCTTATTGCATTGCAAGTTGTTGATTCTGTAAAGCCCAGTACGTAGCATGTTATAATTATGGACCCTTCTCTGATTGCTAGTGGTTGATTCTGTAAAGCCCAGTACGTATCATGTGATCATTATGGACCCTTCTCTCATTGCTAGTGGTTGATTCTCTAAAGCCCAGTACGTACCATTCGACCTTTGTGGAACCTTATTGCATTGCAAGTTGTTGATTCTGTAAAGCCCAGTACGTAGCATGTGATAATTATGGACCCTTCTCTGATTGCTAGTGGTTGATTCTGTAAAGCCCAGTACGTAGCATGTGATAATTATGGACCCTTCTCTGATTGCTAGTGGTTGATTCTGTAAAGCCCAGTACGTAGCATGTAATCATTATGGACCCTTCTCTCATTGCAAGTGGTTGATTCTGTAAAGCCCAGTACGTAGCATGTAATCATTATGGACCCTTCTATCATTGCAAGTGGTTGATTCTGTAAAGACCAGTACGTAGCATGTGTTCATTATGGACCCTTCTATCATTGCAAGTGGTTGATTCTCTAAAGCCCAGTACGAACCATTGTGACCTTTGTGGAACCTTATTGCATTGCAAGTGGTTGATTCTGTAAGGCCAGTTCAAAGCATTATTTTCATTTCGATCTTGCTTTCATTGCAAGAGGTTCATTCTGTAAAGACCAGTAGGTAGCATGTAATAATTGTGGACCCTTCTCTGATTGCTAGTGGTTGATTCTCTAAAGCCCAGTACGAACCATTGTGACCTTTGTGGAACCTTATTGCATTGCACGTGATTCATTCTGTAAAGCCCAGTACGAACCATTGTGACCTTTGTGGAACCTTATTGCATTGCAAGTGTTTGATTCTCTAAAGCCCAGTACGAACCATTGTGAACTTTGTGGAACCATATTCCATTGCAAGTGGTTGATTCTGTAAAGCCCAGTATGTAGCATGTGATCATTATGGACCCTTCTCTCATTGCAAGTGGTTGATTCTCTAAAGCCCAGTACGAACCATTGTGACCTTTGTGGAACCTTTGCATTGCAAGTGGTTGATTCTGTAAAGCCCAGTTCAAAGCATTATATTCATTTCGATCTTGCTTTCATTGCAAGAGGTTCATTCTGTAAAGACCAGTAGGTAGCATGTAATCATTTTGGACCCTTCTCTCATTGCTAGTGGTTGATTCTCTAAAGCCCAGTATGTACCTTTGTGACCTTTGTGGAACCTTATTGCATTGCACGTGGTTCATTCTGTAAAGCCCAGTACATACCATTGTGACCTTTGTGGAACCTTATTGCATTGAAAGTGGTTCATTCTGTAAAGCCCAGTGCATGGCATTATGTTCATTGTGGATACTACTTTCATTGCAAGTGGTTCATACTGTAAAGCCCATTTCAAAGCATTATGTTCATTTCGATCTTGCTTTCATTGCAAGAGGTTGATTCTGTAAAGACCAGTAGGTAGCATGTAATCATTATGGACCCTTCTCCGATTGCTAGTGGTTGATTCTGTAAAGCCCAGTACGTAGCATGTAATCATTATGGACCCTTCTATCATTGCAAGTGGTTGATTCTCTAAAGCCCAGTACGAACCATTGTGACCTTTGTGGAAGCTTATTGCATTGCACGTGATTCATTCTGTAAAGCCCAGTACGAACCATTGTGACCTTTGTGGAACCTTATCGTATTGCAAGTGGTTGATTCTGTAAAGCCCAGTAGATAGCATGTGATCATTATGGACCCTTCTCTGACTGCTACTGGTTGATTCTCTAAAGCCCAGTACGTAGCATGTGATCATTATGGACCCTTCTCTGATTTCTAGTGGTTGATTCTCTAAAGCCCAGTATGTACCATAGTGACCTTTGTGGAACTTTATTGCATTGCAAGTGGTTAATTCTGTAAAGCCCAGTGCATGGCATTATGTTCATTGTGGATCCTACTTTCATTGCAAGTGGTTCACACTGTAAAGCCCAGTGCATGGCATTATGTTCATTGTGGATACTACTTTCATTGCAAGTGGTTCATACTATAAAGCTCAGTGCATGGCATTCTGTTCATTTGGATCTTGCTTTCATTGCAAGTGGTTGATTCTGTAAAGCCCAGTACATAGCATTGTGATCATTAGGGACCCTTCTTACTTTCATTGCAAGTTGTTCATACTGTAAAGCTCAGTGCATGGCATTCTGTTCATTTGGATCTTGCTTTCATTGCAAGAGGTTCATTCTGTAAAGACCAGTATGTAGCATGTGTTCATTATGGACCCTTCTATCATTGCTAGTGGTTGATTCTCTAAAGCCCAGTACGAACCATTGTCACCTTTGTGGAACCTTATTGCATTGCAAGTTGTTGATTCTGTAAAGCCCAGTACGTAGCATGTGATAATTATGGACCCTTCTCTGATTGCTAGTGGTTGATTCTGTAAAGCCCAGTACGTATCATGTGATCATTATGGACCCTTCTCTCATTGCTAGTGGTTGATTCTCTAAAGCCCAGTACGTACCATTGTGACCTTTGTGGAACCTTATTGCATTGCAAGTTGTTGATTCTGTAAAGCCCAGTACGTAGCATGTGATAATTATGGACCCTTCTCTGATTGCTAGTGGTTGATTCCGTAAAGCCCAGTACGTAGCATGTGATAATTATGGACCCTTCTCTGATTGCTAGTGGTTGATTCTGTAAAGCCCAGTACGTAGCATGTAATCATTATGGACCCTTCTCTCATTGCAAGTGGTTGATTCTGTAAAGCCCAGTACGTAGCATGTAATCATTATGGACCCTTCTATCATTGCAAGTGGTTGATTCTGTAAAGACCAGTACGTAGCATGTGTTCATTATGGACCCTTCTATCATTGCAAGTGGTTGATTCTCTAAAGCCCAGTACGAACCATTGTGACCTTTGTGGAACCTTATTGCATTGCAAGTGGTTGATTCTGTAAGGCCAGTTCAAAGCATTATTTTCATTTCGATCTTGCTTTCATTGCAAGAGGTTCATTCTGTAAAGACCAGTAGGTAGCATGTAATAATTGTGGACCCTTCTCTGATTGCTAGTGGTTGATTCTCTAAAGCCCAGTACGAACCATTGTGACCTTTGTGGAACCTTATTGCATTGCACGTGATTCATTCTGTAAAGCCCAGTACGAACCATTGTGACCTTTGTGGAACCTTATTGCATTGCGTTTGATTCTCTAAAGCCCAGTACGAACCATTGTGAACTTTGTGGAACCATATTCCATTGCAAGTGGTTGATTCTGTAAAGCCCAGTACGTAGCATGTGATCATTATGGACCCTTCTCTCATTGCAAGTGGTTGATTCTCTAAAGCCCAGTACGAACCATTGTGACCTTTGTGGAACCTTTGCATTGCAAGTGGTTGATTCTGTAAAGCCCAGTTCAAAGCATTATATTCATTTCGATCTTGCTTTCATTGCAAGAGGTTGATTCTGTAAAGACCAGTAGGTAGCATGTAATCATTATGGACCCTTCTCCGATTGCTAGTGGTTGATTCTGTAAAGCCCAGTACGTAGCATGTAATCATTATGGACCCTTCTATCATTGCAAGTGGTTGATTCTCTAAAGCCCAGTACGAACCATTGTGACCTTTGTGGAAGCTTATTGCATTGCACGTGATTCATTCTGTAAAGCCCAGTACGTAGCATGTGTTCATTATGGACCCTTCTCTGATTGCTACTGGTTGATTCTGTAAAGCCCAGTACGTAGCATGTGATCATTATGGACCCTTCTCTGATTGCTAGTGGTTGATTCTGTAAAGCCCAGTTCAAAGCATTATTTTTATTTCGATCTTGCTTTCATTGCAAGAGGTTCATTCTGTAAAGACCAGTAGGTAGCATGTAATCATTATGGACCCTTCTCTCATTGCTAGTGGTTGATTCTGTAAAGCCCAGTACGTAGCATGTAATCATTATGGACCCTTCTCTCATTGCAAGTGGTTGATTCTGTAAAGACCAGTACGTAGCATGTGTTCATTATGGACCTATCATTGCAAGTGGTTGATTCTCTAAAGCCCAGTACGAACCATTGTGACCTTTGTGGAACCTTTGCATTGCAAGTGGTTGATTCTGTAAAGCCCAGTTCAAAGCATTATATTCATTTCGATCTTGCTTTCATTGCAAGAGGTTCATTCTGTAAAGACCAGTAGGTAGCATGTAATCATTATGGACCCTTCTCTCATTGCTAGTGGTTGAATCTGTAAAGCCCAGTACGTAGCATGTGATCATTATGGACCCTTCTCTGATTGCTAGTGGTTGATTCTGTAAAGCCCAGTACATAGCACGTGATCATTATGGACCTTTCTCTCATTGCTAGTGGTTGATTCTCTAAAGCCCAGTACGTACCATTGTGACCTTTGTGGTACCTTATTGCATTGCAAGTGGTTAATTCTGTAAAGCCCAGTGCATGGCATTATGTTCATTGTGGATCTTGCTTTCATTGCAAGTATTTCATACTGTAAAGCTCAGTGCATGGCATTCTCTTCATTTGGATCTTGGTTTCATTGCAAGAGGTTCATTCTGTAAAGACCAGTAGGTAGCATGTAATCATTATGGACCCTTCTCTCATTGCTAGTGGTTGATTCTGTAAAGCCCAGTACGTAGCATGTAATCATTATGGACCCTTCTCTCATTGCAAGTGGTTGATTCTGTAAAGACCAGTACGTAGCATGTGTTCATTATGGACCTATCATTGCAAGTGGTTGATTCTCTAAAGCCCAGTACGAACCATTGTGACCTTTGTGGAACCTTTGCATTGCAAGTGGTTGATTCTGTAAAGCCCAGTTCAAAGCATTATATTCATTTCGATCTTGCTTTCATTGCAAGAGGTTCATTCTGTAAAGACCAGTAGGTAGAATGTAATCATTTTGGACCCTTCTCTCATTGCTAGTGGTTGATTCTCTAAAGCCCAGTATGTACCTTTGTGACCTTTGTGGAACCTTATTGCATTGCACGTGGTTCATTCTGTAAAGCCCAGTACGAACCATTGTGACCTTTGTGGAACCTTATTGCATTGCAAGTGGTTGATTCTCTAAAGCCCAGTACGAACCATTGTGAACTTTGTGGAACCATATTCCATTGCAAGTGGTTGATTCTGTAAAGCCCAGTACGTAGCATGTGATCATTATGGACCCTTCTCTCATTGCTAGTGGTTGATTCTGTAAAGCCCAGTTCAAAGCATTATTTTTATTTCGATCTTGCTTTCATTGCAAGAGGTTCATTCTGTAAAGACCAGTAGGTAGCATGTAATCATTATGGACCCTTCTCTCATTGCTAGTGGTTGATTCTGTAAAGCCCAGTACGTAGCATGTAATCATTATGGACCCTTCTCTCATTGCAAGTGGTTGATTCTGTAAAGACCAGTACGTAGCATGTGTTCATTATGGACCTATCATTGCAAGTGGTTGATTCTCTAAAGCCCAGTACGAACCATTGTGACCTTTGTGGAACCTTTGCATTGCAAGTGGTTGATTCTGTAAAGCCCAGTTCAAAGCATTATATTCATTTCGATCTTGCTTTCATTGCAAGAGGTTCATTCTGTAAAGACCAGTAGGTAGCATGTAATCATTATGGACCCTTCTCTCATTGCTAGTGGTTGAATCTGTAAAGCCCAGTACGTAGCATGTGATCATTATGGACCCTTCTCTGATTGCTAGTGGTTGATTCTGTAAAGCCCAGTACATAGCACGTGATCATTATGGACCTTTCTCTCATTGCTAGTGGTTGATTCTCTAAAGCCCAGTACGTACCATTGTGACCTTTGTGGTACCTTATTGCATTGCAAGTGGTTAATTCTGTAAAGCCCAGTGCATGGCATTATGTTCATTGTGGATCTTGCTTTCATTGCAAGTATTTCATACTGTAAAGCTCAGTGCATGGCATTCTCTTCATTTGGATCTTGGTTTCATTGCAAGAGGTTCATTCTGTAAAGACCAGTAGGTAGCATGTAATCATTATGGACCCTTCTCTCATTGCTAGTGGTTGATTCTGTAAAGCCCAGTACGTAGCATGTAATCATTATGGACCCTTCTCTCATTGCAAGTGGTTGATTCTGTAAAGACCAGTACGTAGCATGTGTTCATTATGGACCTATCATTGCAAGTGGTTGATTCTCTAAAGCCCAGTACGAACCATTGTGACCTTTGTGGAACCTTTGCATTGCAAGTGGTTGATTCTGTAAAGCCCAGTTCAAAGCATTATATTCATTTCGATCTTGCTTTCATTGCAAGAGGTTCATTCTGTAAAGACCAGTAGGTAGAATGTAATCATTTTGGACCCTTCTCTCATTGCTAGTGGTTGATTCTCTAAAGCCCAGTATGTACCTTTGTGACCTTTGTGGAACCTTATTGCATTGCACGTGGTTCATTCTGTAAAGCCCAGTACGAACCATTGTGACCTTTGTGGAACCTTATTGCATTGCAAGTGGTTGATTCTCTAAAGCCCAGTACGAACCATTGTGAACTTTGTGGAACCATATTCCATTGCAAGTGGTTGATTCTGTAAAGCCCAGTACGTAGCATGTGATCATTATGGACCCTTCTCTCATTGCTAGTGGTTGATTCTGTAAAGCCCAGTTCAAAGCATTATTTTAGTTTCGATCTTGCTTTCATTGCAAGAGGTTCATTCTGTAAAGACCAGTAGGTAGCATGTAATCATTATGGACCCTTCTCTCATTGCTAGTGGTTGATTCTGTAAAGCCCAGTACGTAGCATGTAATCATTATGGACCCTTCTCTCATTGCAAGTGGTTGATTCTGTAAAGACCAGTACGTAGCATGTAATCATTATGGACCCTTCTCTCATTGCAAGTAGTTAATTCTGTAAAGCCCAGTGCATGGCATTATGTTTATTGTGGATCCTACTTACATTGCAAGTGGTTCATACTGTAAAGCTCAATGCTTGGCATTCTGTTCATTTGGATCTTGCTTTCATTGCAAGTGGTTAATTCTGTAAAGCCCAGTACATAGCATTGTGATCATTATGGACTCTTCTCTCATTGCTAGTGGTTGATTCTCTGAAGCCCAGTACGAACCATTGTGAACTTTGTGGAACCTTATTGCATTGCAAGTGGTTAATTCTGTAAAGCCCAGTGCATGGCATTATGTTCATTGTGGATCCTACTTTCATTGCAAGTGGTTCATACTGTAAAGCTCAGTGCATGGCATTCTGTTCATTTGGATCTTGCTTTCATTGCATGTACATAGCATTGTGATCATCATGGACCGTTCAATCATTGCTAGTGGTTGATTCTCTAAAGCCCAGTACTTACCATTATGACCTTTGTGGAAACTTATTGCATTGCAAGTGGTTGATTCTGTTAAGCCCAGTACATAGCATTGTGATCATTAGGGACCCTTCTTACTTTCATTGCAAGTTGTTCATACTGTAAAGCTCAGTGCATGGCATTCTGTTCATTTGGATCTTGCTTTCATTGCAAGAGGTTCATTCTGTAAAGACCAGTATGTAGCATGTGTTCATTATGGACCCTTCTATCATTGCTAGTGGTTGATTCTCTAAAGCCCAGTACGAACCATTGTCACCTTTGTGGAACCTTATTGCATTGCAAGTTGTTGATTCTGTAAAGCCCAGTACGTAGCATGTTATAATTATGGACCCTTCTCTGATTGCTAGTGGTTGATTCTGTAAAGCCCAGTACGTATCATGTGATCATTATGGACCCTTCTCTCATTGCTAGTGGTTGATTCTCTAAAGCCCAGTACGTACCATTCGACCTTTGTGGAACCTTATTGCATTGCAAGTTGTTGATTCTGTAAAGCCCAGTACGTAGCATGTGATAATTATGGACCCTTCTCTGATTGCTAGTGGTTGATTCTGTAAAGCCCAGTACGTAGCATGTGATAATTATGGACCCTTCTCTGATTGCTAGTGGTTGATTCTGTAAAGCCCAGTACGTAGCATGTAATCATTATGGACCCTTCTCTCATTGCAAGTGGTTGATTCTGTAAAGCCCAGTACGTAGCATGTAATCATTATGGACCCTTCTATCATTGCAAGTGGTTGATTCTGTAAAGACCAGTACGTAGCATGTGTTCATTATGGACCCTTCTATCATTGCAAGTGGTTGATTCTCTAAAGCCCAGTACGAACCATTGTGACCTTTGTGGAACCTTATTGCATTGCAAGTGGTTGATTCTGTAAGGCCAGTTCAAAGCATTATTTTCATTTCGATCTTGCTTTCATTGCAAGAGGTTCATTCTGTAAAGACCAGTAGGTAGCATGTAATAATTGTGGACCCTTCTCTGATTGCTAGTGGTTGATTCTCTAAAGCCCAGTACGAACCATTGTGACCTTTGTGGAACCTTATTGCATTGCACGTGATTCATTCTGTAAAGCCCAGTACGAACCATTGTGACCTTTGTGGAACCTTATTGCATTGCAAGTGTTTGATTCTCTAAAGCCCAGTACGAACCATTGTGAACTTTGTGGAACCATATTCCATTGCAAGTGGTTGATTCTGTAAAGCCCAGTATGTAGCATGTGATCATTATGGACCCTTCTCTCATTGCAAGTGGTTGATTCTCTAAAGCCCAGTACGAACCATTGTGACCTTTGTGGAACCTTTGCATTGCAAGTGGTTGATTCTGTAAAGCCCAGTTCAAAGCATTATATTCATTTCGATCTTGCTTTCATTGCAAGAGGTTCATTCTGTAAAGACCAGTAGGTAGCATGTAATCATTTTGGACCCTTCTCTCATTGCTAGTGGTTGATTCTCTAAAGCCCAGTATGTACCTTTGTGACCTTTGTGGAACCTTATTGCATTGCACGTGGTTCATTCTGTAAAGCCCAGTACATACCATTGTGACCTTTGTGGAACCTTATTGCATTGAAAGTGGTTCATTCTGTAAAGCCCAGTGCATGGCATTATGTTCATTGTGGATACTACTTTCATTGCAAGTGGTTCATACTGTAAAGCCCATTTCAAAGCATTATGTTCATTTCGATCTTGCTTTCATTGCAAGAGGTTGATTCTGTAAAGACCAGTAGGTAGCATGTAATCATTATGGACCCTTCTCCGATTGCTAGTGGTTGATTCTGTAAAGCCCAGTACGTAGCATGTAATCATTATGGACCCTTCTATCATTGCAAGTGGTTGATTCTCTAAAGCCCAGTACGAACCATTGTGACCTTTGTGGAAGCTTATTGCATTGCACGTGATTCATTCTGTAAAGCCCAGTACGAACCATTGTGACCTTTGTGGAACCTTATCGTATTGCAAGTGGTTGATTCTGTAAAGCCCAGTAGATAGCATGTGATCATTATGGACCCTTCTCTGACTGCTACTGGTTGATTCTCTAAAGCCCAGTACGTAGCATGTGATCATTATGGACCCTTCTCTGATTTCTAGTGGTTGATTCTCTAAAGCCCAGTATGTACCATAGTGACCTTTGTGGAACTTTATTGCATTGCAAGTGGTTAATTCTGTAAAGCCCAGTGCATGGCATTATGTTCATTGTGGATCCTACTTTCATTGCAAGTGGTTCACACTGTAAAGCCCAGTGCATGGCATTATGTTCATTGTGGATACTACTTTCATTGCAAGTGGTTCATACTATAAAGCTCAGTGCATGGCATTCTGTTCATTTGGATCTTGCTTTCATTGCAAGTGGTTGATTCTGTAAAGCCCAGTACATAGCATTGTGATCATTAGGGACCCTTCTTACTTTCATTGCAAGTTGTTCATACTGTAAAGCTCAGTGCATGGCATTCTGTTCATTTGGATCTTGCTTTCATTGCAAGAGGTTCATTCTGTAAAGACCAGTATGTAGCATGTGTTCATTATGGACCCTTCTATCATTGCTAGTGGTTGATTCTCTAAAGCCCAGTACGAACCATTGTCACCTTTGTGGAACCTTATTGCATTGCAAGTTGTTGATTCTGTAAAGCCCAGTACGTAGCATGTGATAATTATGGACCCTTCTCTGATTGCTAGTGGTTGATTCTGTAAAGCCCAGTACGTATCATGTGATCATTATGGACCCTTCTCTCATTGCTAGTGGTTGATTCTCTAAAGCCCAGTACGTACCATTGTGACCTTTGTGGAACCTTATTGCATTGCAAGTTGTTGATTCTGTAAAGCCCAGTACGTAGCATGTGATAATTATGGACCCTTCTCTGATTGCTAGTGGTTGATTCCGTAAAGCCCAGTACGTAGCATGTGATAATTATGGACCCTTCTCTGATTGCTAGTGGTTGATTCTGTAAAGCCCAGTACGTAGCATGTAATCATTATGGACCCTTCTCTCATTGCAAGTGGTTGATTCTGTAAAGCCCAGTACGTAGCATGTAATCATTATGGACCCTTCTATCATTGCAAGTGGTTGATTCTGTAAAGACCAGTACGTAGCATGTGTTCATTATGGACCTATCATTGCAAGTGGTTGATTCTCTAAAGCCCAGTACGAACCATTGTGACCTTTGTGGAACCTTTGCATTGCAAGTGGTTGATTCTGTAAAGCCCAGTTCAAAGCATTATATTCATTTCGATCTTGCTTTCATTGCAAGAGGTTCATTCTGTAAAGACCAGTAGGTAGCATGTAATCATTTTGGACCCTTCTCTCATTGCTAGTGGTTGATTCTCTAAAGCCCAGTATGTACCTTTGTGACCTTTGTGGAACCTTATTGCATTGCAAGTGGTTAATTCTGTAAAGCCCAGTACGTAGCATTGTGATCATTACGGATCATTCTTTCATTGCAAGTGGTTCATACTGTAAAGCTCATTGCATGGCATTCTGTTCATTTGGATCTTGCTTTCATTGCAAGAGGTTCATTCTGTAAAGACCAGTATGTAGCATGTGTTCATTATGGACCCTTCTCTGACTGCTAGTGGTTGATTCTGTAAAGACCAGTACGTAGCATGTGTTCATTATGGACCCTTCTCTGATTGCTAGTGGTTGATTCTCTAAAGCCCAGTACGTACCATTGTGACCTTTGTGGAACTTTATTGCATTGCAAGTGGTTAATTCGTAAAGCCCAATGCATGGCATTATGTTCATTGTGGATCTTACTTTCATTGCAAGTGGTTCATACTGTAAAGCTCAGTGCATGGCAATCTGTTCATATGGATCTTGCTTTCATTGCAAGTGGTTGATTCTGTAAAGACCAGTACATAGCATTGTGATCATTAGGGACCCTTCTTACCTTCATTGCAAGTGGTTCATACTGTAAAGCTCAGTGCATGGCATTCTGTTCATTTGGATCTTGCTTTCATTGCATGTACATAGCATTGTGATCATCATGGACCGTTCAATCATTGCTAGTGGTTGATTCTCTAAAGCCCAGTACTTACCATTGTGACCTTTGTGGAAACTTATTGCATTGCAAGACCAGTACATTGTGATCATTAGCGACCCTTCTCTCATTGCTAGTGGTTGATTCTCTAAAGCCCAGTACGTACCATTGTGACCTTTGTGGAACCTTATTGCATTGCAAGTTGTTGATTCTGTAAAGCCCAGTACATACCATTGTGAACTTTGTGGAACCATATTCAATTGCAAGTGGCTGATTCTGTAAAGCCCAGTACGTAGAATGTGATCATTATGGACCCTTCTCTCATTGCTAGTAGTTGATTCTTTCAAGCCCAGTACGAACCATTGTGACCTTTGTGGAACCTTATTGCATTGCAAGTGGTTGATTCTCTAAAGCCCAGTACGAACCATTGTGAACTTTGTGGAACCATATTCAATTGCAAGTGGCTGATTCTGTAAAGCCCAGTACGTAGAATGTGATCATTATGGACCCTTCTCTCATTGCTAGTAGTTGATTATTTCAAGCCCAGTACATAGCATTGTGATCATTAGGGACCCTTCTTTCATTGCAAGTGGTTGATTCTGTAAAGCCCAGTACGTAGCATGTTCATTATGGACCTTTCATTGCAACTGGTTCATTCTGTAAAGCCCAGTACATAGCATGTGTTCATTATGGACCCTTCTCTCATTGCTAGTGGTTGATTCTGTAAAGCCCAGTAAGTACCATTGTGACCTTTGTGGAACCTTATTGCATTGCAAGTGGTTGCTTCTGTAAAGCCCAGTTCAAAGCATTACTTTAATTTCGATCTTGCTTTCATTGCAAGAGGTTCATTCTGTAAAGACCAGTACGTAGCATGTGTTCATTATGGACCCTTCTCTGACTGCTAGTGGTTGATTCTGTAAAGCCCACTACGTAGCATGTGTTCATTATGGACCCTTCTCTGATTGCTAGTGGTTGATTCTCTAAAGCCCAGTACGTACCATTGTGACCTTTGTGGAACTTTATTGCATTGCAAGTGGTTAATTCGTAAAGCCCAATGCATGGCATTATGTTCATTGTGGATCTTACTTTCATTGCAAGTGGTTCATACTGTAAAGCTCAGTGCATGGCAATCTGTTCATATGGATCTTGCTTTCATTGCAAGTGGTTGATTCTGTAAAGACCAGTACATAGCATTGTGATCATTAGGGACCCTTCTTACCTTCATTGCAAGTGGTTCATACTGTAAAGCTCAGTGCATGGCATTCTGTTCATTTGGATCTGGCTTTCATTGCAAGAGGTTCATTGTGTAAAGACCAGTACGTAGCATGTGTTCATTATGGACCCTACTATCATTGCTAGTGGTTGAATCTCTAAAGCCCAGTACGAACCATTGTGAACTTTGTGGAACCTTATTGCATTGCTAGTGGTTAATTCTGTAAAGCCCAGTGCATGGCATTATGTTTATTGTGGATCCTACTTACATTGCAAGTGGTTCATACTGTAAAGCTCAATGCTTGGCATTCTGTTCATTTGGATCTTGCTTTCATTGCAAGTGGTTAATTCTGTAAAGCCCAGTACATAGCATTGTGATCATTATGGACTCTTCTCTCATTGCTAGTGGTTGATTCTCTGAAGCCCAGTACGAACCATTGTGAACTTTGTGGAACCTTATTGCATTGCAAGTGGTTAATTCTGTAAAGCCCAGTGCATGGCATTATGTTCATTGTGGATCCTACTTTCATTGCAAGTGGTTCATCCTGTAAAGCTCAGTGCATGGCATTCTGTTCATTTGGATCTTGCTTTCATTGCATGTACATAGCATTGTGATCATCATGGACCGTTCAATCATTGCTAGTGGTTGATTCTCTAAAGCCCAGTACTTACCATTATGACCTTTGTGGAAACTTATTGCATTGCAAGTGGTTGATTCTGTTAAGCCCAGTACATAGCATTGTGATCATTAGGGACCCTTCTTACTTTCATTGCAAGTTGTGCATACTGTAAAGCTCAGTGCATGGCATTCTGTTCATTTGGATCTTGCTTTCATTGCAAGAGGTTCATTCTGTAAAGACCAGTACGTAGCATGTGTTCATTATGGACCCTTCTATCATTGCTAGTGGTTGATTCTCTAAAGCCCAGTACGAACCATTGTCACCTTTGTGGAACCTTATTGCATTGCAAGTTGTTGATTCTGTAAAGCACAGTACGTAGCATGTGATAATTATGGACCCTTCTCTGATTGCTAGTGGTTGATTCTGTAAAGCCCAGTACGTATCATGTGATCATTATGGACCCTTCTCTCATTGCTAGTGGTTGATTCTTTAAAGCCCAGTACGTACCATTGTGACCTTTGTGGAACCTTATTGCATTGCAAGTTGTTGATTCTGTAAAGCCCAGTACGTAGCATGTGATAATTATGGACCCTTCTCTGATTGCTAGTGGTTGATTCTGTAAAGCCCAGTACGTAGCATGTAATCATTATGGACCCTTCTCTCATTGCAAGTGGTTGATTCTGTAAAGACCAGTACGTAGCATGTGTTCATTATGGACCCTTCTATCATTGCAAGTGGTTGATTCTCTAAAGCCCAGTACGAACCATTGTGACCTTTGTGGAACCTTATTGCATTGCAAGTGGTTGATTCTGTAAGGCCAGTTCAAACCATTATTTTCATTTCGATCTTGCTTTCATTGCAAGAGGTTCATTCTGTAAAGACCAGTAGGTAGCATGTAATCATTGTGGACCCTTCTCTGATTGCTAGTGGTAGATTCTCTAAAGCCCAGTACGAACCATTGTGACCTTTGTGGAACCTTATTGCATTGCACGTGATTCATTCTGTAAAGCCCAGTACGAACCATTGTGACCTTTGTGGAACCTTATTGCATTGCAAGTGGTTGATTCTCTAAAGCCCAGTACGAACCATTGTGAACTTTGTGGAACCATATTCCATTGCAAGTGGTTGATTCTGTAAAGCCCAGTACGTAGCATGTGATCATTATGGACCCTTCTCTCATTGCTAGTGGTTGATTCTGTAAAGCCCAGTTCAAAGCATTATTTTCATTTCGATCTTGCTTTCATTGCAAGAGGTTCATTCTGTAAAGACCAGTAGGTAGCATGTAATCATTATGGACCCTTCTCCGATTGCTAGTGGTTGATTCTGTAAAGCCCAGTACGTAGCATGTAATCATTATGGACCCTTCTCTCATTGCAAGTGGTTGATTCTGTAAAGACCAGTACGTAGCATGTGTTCATTATGGACCCTTCTATCATTGCAAGTGGTTGATTCTCTAAAGCCCAGTACGAACCATTGTGACCTTTGTGGAACCTTATTGCATTGCACGTGATTCATTCTGTAAAGCCCAGTACGAACCATTGTGACCTTTGTGGAACCTTATTGCATTGCAAGTGGTTGATTCTCTAAAGCCCAGTACGAACCATTGTGAACTTTGTGGAACCATATTCCATTGCAAGTGGTTGATTCTGTAAAGCCCAGTACGTAGCATGTGATCATTATGGACCCTTCTCTCATTGCTAGTGGTTGATTCTGTAAAGCCCAGTTCAAAGCATTATATTCATTTCGATCTTGCTTTCATTGCAAGAGGTTCATTCTGTAAAGACCAGTAGGTAGCATGTAATCATTTTGGACCCTTCTCTCATTGCTAGTGGTTGATTCTCTAAAGCCCAGTATGTACCTTTGTGACCTTTGTGGAACCTTATTGCATTGCACGTGGTTCATTCTGTAAAGCCCAGTACGAACCATTGTGACCTTTGTGGAACCTTATTGCATTGCAAGTGGTTAATTCTGTAAAGCCCAGTACGTAGCATTGTGATCATTACGGATCATTCTTTCATTGCAAGTGGTTCATACTGTAAAGCTCATTGCATGGCATTCTGTTCATTTGGATCTTGCTTTCATTGCAAGAGGTTCATTCTGTAAAGACCAGTACGTAGCATGAGTTCATTATGGACCCTTCTCTGATTGCTAGTGGTTGATTCTCTAAAGCCCAGTACGAACCATTGTGACCTTTGTGGAACCTTATTGCATTGCAAGTGGTTGCTTCTGTAAAGCCCAGTTCAAAGCATTACTTTAATTTCGATCTTGCTTTCATTGCAAGAGGTTCATTCTGTAAAGACCAGTATGTAGCATGTGTTCATTATGGACCCTTCTCTGACTGCTAGTGGTTGATTCTGTAAAGCCCACTATGTAGCATGTGTTCATTATGGACCCTTCTCTGATTGCTAGTGGTTGATTCTCTAAAGCCCAGTACGTACCATTGTGACCTTTGTGGAACTTTATTGCATTGCAAGTGGTTAATTCGTAAAGCCCAGTGCATAGCATTATGTTCATTGTGGATCCTACTTTCAATGCAAGTGGTTCATACTGTAAAGCTCAGTGCATGGAATTCTGTTCATTTGGATCTGGCTTTCATTGCAAGAGGTTCATTCTGTAAAGACCAGTACGTAGCATGTGTTCATTATGGACCCTACTATCATTGCTAGTGGTTGAATCTCTAAAGCCCAGTACGAACCATTGTGAACTTTGTGGAACCTTATTGCATTGCAAGTGGTTAATTCTGTAAAGCCCAGTGCATGGCATTATGTTCATTGTGGATCCTACTTTCATTGCAAGTGGTTCATACTGTAAAGCTCAGTGCATGGCATTCTGTTCATTTGGATCTTGCTTTCATTGCATGTACATAGCATTGTGATCATCATGGACCGTTCAATCATTGCTAGTGGTTGATTCTCTAAAGCCCAGTACTTACCATTGTGACCTTTGTGGAAACTTATTGCATTGCAAGTGGTTGATTCTGTTAAGCCCAGTACATAGCATTGTGATCATTAGGGACCCTTCTTACATTCATTGCAAGTTGTTCATACTGTAAAGCTCAGTGCATGGCATTCTGTTCATTTGGATCTTGCTTTCATTGCAAGAGGTTCATTCTGTAAAGACCAGTACATAGCATTGTGATCATTAGCGACCCTTCTTTCATTGCTAGTGGTTGATTCTCTAATGCCCAGTACGAACCATTGTCACCTTTGTGGAACCTTATTGCATTGCAAGTTGTTGATTCTGTAAAGCCCAGTACGTAGCAAGTGATCATTATGGACCCTTCTCTCATTGCTAGTGGTTGATTCTCTAAAGCCCAGTACGAACCATTGTGACCTTTGTGGAACCTTATTTCATTGCAACTGGTTCATTCTCTAAAGCCCAGTATGAACCATTGTGACCTTTGTGGAACCTTATTGCCTTAAAAGTGGTTCATACTGTAAAGCCCATTTCAAAGCATTATGTTCATTTCGATCTTGCTTTCATTGCAAGAGGTTCATTCTGTAAAGCCCAGTACGTAGCATGTGATCATTATGGACCCTTCTCTGATTGCTATGGGTGATTCTGTAAAGCCCAGTACGAACCATTGTGACCTTTGTGGAACCTTATTGCATTGAAAGTGGTTCATTCTGTAAAGCCCAGTGCATGGCATTATGTTAATTGTGGATACTACTTTCATTGCAAGTGGTTCATACTGTAAAGCCCATTTCAAAGCATTATGTTCATTTCGATCTTGCTTTCATTGCAAGAGGTTCATTCTGTAAAGACCAGTAGGTAGCATGTAATCATTATGGACCCTTCTCCGATTGCTAGTGGTTGATTCTGTAAAGCCCAGTACGTAGCATGTAATCATTATGGACCCTTCTCTCATTGCAAGTGGTTGATTCTGTAAAGACCAGTACGTAGCATGTGTTCATTATGGACCCTTCTATCATTGCAAGTGGTTGATTCTCTAAAGCCCAGTACGAACCATTGTGACCTTTGTGGAACCTTATTGCATTGCAAGTGGTTGATTCTGTAAGGCCAGTTCAAAGCATTATTTTCATTTCGATCTTGCTTTCATTGCAAGAGGTTCATTCTGTAAAGACCAGTAGGTAGCATGTAATCATTATGGACCCTTCTCTGACTGCTAGTGGTTGATTCTGTAAACCCCACTACGTAGCATGTGTTCATTATGGACCCTTCTCTGATTGCTAGTGGTTGATTCTCTAAAGCCCAGTACGTATCATTGTGACCTTTGTGGAACTTTATTGCATTGCAAGTGGTTAATTCGTAAAGCCCAGTGCATGGCATTATGTTCATTGTGGATACTTTCATTGCAAGTGGTTCATACTGTAAAGCTCAGTGCATGGCAATCTGTTCATTTGGATCTGGCTTTCATTGCAAGAGGTTCATTCTGTAAAGACCAGTACGTAGCATGTGTTCATTATGGACCCTACTATCATTGCTAGTGGTTGAATCTCTAAAGCCCAGTACGAACCATTGTGAACTTTGTGGAACCTTATTGCATTGCAAGTGGTTAATTCTGTAAAGCCCAGTGCATGGCATTATGTTCATTGTGGATCCTACTTTCATTGCAAGTGGTTCATACTGTAAAGCTCAGTGCATGGCATTCTGTTCATTTGGATCTTGCTTTCATTGCATGTACATAGCATTGTGATCATCATGGACCGTTCAATCATTGCTAGTGGTTGATTCTCTAAAGCCCAGTACTTACCATTGTGACCTTTGTGGAAACTTATTGCATTGCAAGTGGTTGATTCTGTTAAGCCCAGTACATACCATTGTGATCATTACGGACCCTTCTTACTTTCATTGCAAGTTGTTCATACTGTAAAGCTCAGTGCATGGCATTCTGTTCATTTGGATCTTGCTTTCATTGCAAGAGGTTCATTCTGTAAAGACCAGTACATAGCATTGTGATCATTAGCGACCCTTCTCTCATTGCTAGTGGTTGATTCTCTAAAGCCCAGTACGAACCATTGTCACCTTTGTGGAACCATATTCCATTGCAAGTGGTTGATTCTGTAAAGCCCAGTACGTAGCATGTGTTCATTATGGACCCTACTATCATTGCTAGTGTTTGATTCGCTAAAGCCCAGTATGAACCATTGTGACCTTTGTGGAACCTTATTGCATTGCAAGTGGTTGATTCTGTAAAGCCCAGTACGTAGCATGTGATCATTAGCGACCCTTCTCTCATTGCTAGTGGTTGATTCTCTAAAGCCCAGTACGAACCATTGACACCTTTGTGGAACCATATTCCATTGCAAGTGGTTGATTCTGTAAAGCCCAGTACGTAGCATGTGATCATTAGGGACCCTTCTTACCTTCATTGCAAGTGGTTCATACTGTAAAGCTCAATGCATGGCATTCTGTTCATTTGGGTCTTGCTTTCATTGCAAGAGGTTCATTCTGTAAAGACCAGTACGTAGCATGTGTTCATTATGGACCCTACTATCATTGCTAGTGGTTGATTCTCTAAAGCCCAGTACGAACCATTGTGACCTTTGTGGAACCTTATTGCATTGCAATTGGTTGCTTCTGTAAAGCCCAGTTCAAAGCATTACTTTAATTTCGATCTTGCTTTCATTGCAAGAGGTTCATTCTGTAAAGACCAGTATGTAGCATGTGTTCATTATGGACCCTTCTCTGATTGCTAGTGGTTGATTCTCTAAAGCCCGGTACGTACCATTGTGACCTTTGTGGAACTTTATTGCATTGCAAGTGGTTAATTCGTAAAGCTCAGTGCATGGCAATCTGTTCATTTGGATCTGGCTTTCATTGCAAGAGGTTCATTCTGTAAAGACCAGTACGTAGCATGTGTTCATTATGGACCCGACTATCATTGCTAGTGGTTGAATCTCTAAAGCCCAGTACGAACCATTGTGAACTTTGTGGAACCTTATTGCATTGCAAGTGGTTAATTCTGTAAAGCCCAGTGCATGGCATTCTGTTCATTTGGATCTTGCTTTCATTGCATGTACATAGCATTGTGATCATCATGGACCGTTCAATCATTGCTAGTGGTTGATTCTCTAAAGCCCAGTACTTACCATTGTGACCTTTGTGGAACCTTATTGCATTGCAAGTTGTTGATTCTGTAAAGCCCAGTACGTAGCATGTGATAATTATGGACCCTACTCTGATTGCTAGTGGTTGATTCTGTAAAGCCCAGTACGTATCATGTGATCATTATGGACCCTTCTCTCATTGCTAGTGGTTGATTCTCTAAAGCCCAGTACGTACCATTGTGACCTTTGTTGAACCTTATTGCATTGCAAGTTGTTGATTCTGTAAAGCCCAGAACGTAGCATGTGATAATTATGGACCCTTCTCTGATTGCTAGTGGTTGATTCTGTAAAGCCCAGTACGTAGCATGTAATCATTATGGACCCTTCTCTCATTGCAAGTGGTTGATTCTGTAAAGCCCAGTACGTAGCATGTGTTCATTATGGACCCTTCTATCATTGCAAGTGGTTGATTCTCTAAAGCCCAGTACGAACCATTGTGACCTTTGTGGAACCTTATTGCATTGCAAGTGGTTGATTCTGTAAGGCCAGTTCAAAGCATTATTTTCATTTCGATCTTGCTTTCATTGCAAGAGGTTCATTCTGTAAAGACCAGTAGGTAGCATGCAATCATTATGGACCCTTCTCTGATTGCTAGTGGTTGATTCTCTAAAGCCCAGTATGTACCATTGTGACCTTTGTGGAACCTTATTGCATTGCAAGTGGTTGATTCTCTAAAGCCCAGTACGAACCATTGTGAACTTTGTGGAACCTTATTGCATTGCAAGTGGTTGATTCTCTAAAGCCCAGTACGAACCATTGTGAACTTTGTGGAACCATATTCCATTGCAAGTGGTTGATTCTGTCAAGCCCAGTACGTAGCATGTGATCATTATGGACCCTTCTCTCATTGCTAGTGGTTGATTCTGTAAAGCCCAGTTCACAGCATTATATTCATTTCGATCTTGCTTTCATTGCAAGAGGTTCATTCTGTAAAGACCAGTAGGTAGCATGTAATCATTTTGGACCCTTCTCTCATTGCTAGTGGTTGATTCTCTAAAGCCCAGTATGTACCTTTGTGACCTTTGTGGAACCTTATTGCATTGCACGTGGTTCATTCTGTAAAGCCCAGTACGAACCATTGTGACCTTTGTGGAACCTTATTGCATTGCAAGTGGTTAATTCTGTAAAGCCCAGTACGTAGCATTGTGATCATTACGGATCATTCTTTCATTGCAAGTGGTTCATACTGTAAAGCTCATTGCATGGCATTCTGTTCATTTGGATCTTGCTTTCATTGCAAGAGGTTCATTCTGTAAAGACCAGTAGGTAGCATGAGTTCATTATGGACCCTTCTCTGATTGCTAGTGGTTGATTCTCTAAAGCCCAGTACGAACCATTGTGACCTTTGTGGAACCTTATTGCATTGCAAGTGGTTGCTTCTGTAAAGCCCAGTTCAAAGCATTACTTTAATTTCGATCTTGCTTTCATTGCAAGAGGTTCATTCTGTAAAGACCAGTAGGTAGCATGTAATCATTATGGACCCTTCTCTCATTGCTAGTGGTTGATTCTGTAAAGCCCAGTATGTACCTTTGTGACCTCTGTGGAACCTTATTGCATTGCACGTGGTTCATTCTGTAAAGCCCAGTACGAACCATTGTGACCTTTGTGGAACCTTATTGCATTGCAAGTGGTTAATTCTGTAAAGCCCAGTACGTAGCATTGTGATCATTAGGGATCATTCTTTCATTGCAAGTGGTTCATACTGTAAAGCTCATTGCATGGCATTCTGTTCATTTGGATCTTGCTTTCATTGCAAGAGGTTCATTCTGTAAAGACCAGTACGTAGCATGAGTTCATTATGGACCCTTCTCTGAATGCTAGTGGTTGATTCTCTAAAGCCCAGTACGAACCATTGTGACCTTTGTGGAACCTTATTGCATTGCAAGTGGTTGCTTCTGTAAAGCCCAGTTCAAAGCATTACTTTAATTTCGATCTTGCTTTCATTGCAAGAGGTTCATTCTGTAAAGACCAGTATGTAGCATGTGTTCATTATGGACCCTTCTCTGACTGCTAGTGGTTGATTCTGTAAAGCCCACTACGTAGCATGTGTTCACTATGGACCCTTCTCTGATTGCTAGTGGTTGATTCTCTAAAGCCCAGTACGTACCATTTTGACCTTTGTGGAACTTTATTGCATTGCAAGTGGTTAATTCGTAAAGCCCAGTGCATGGCATTATGTTCATTGTGGATCCTACTTTCATTGCAAGTGGTTCATACTGTAAAGCTCAGTGCATGGCAATCTGTTCATTTGGATCTGGCTTTCATTGCAAGAGGTTCATTCTGTAAAGACCAGTACGTAGCATGTGTTCATTATGGACCCTACTATCATTGCTAGTGGTTGAATCTCTAAAGCCCAGTACGAACCATTGTGAACTTTGTGGAACCTTATTGCATTGCAAGTGGTTAATTCTGTAAAGCCCAGTGCATGGCATTATGTTCATTGTGGATCCTACTTTCATTGCAAGTGGTTCATACTGTAAAGCTCAGTGCATGGCATTCTGTTCATTTGAATCTTGCTTTCATTGCATGTACATAGCATTGTGATCATCATGGACCGTTCAATCATTGCTAGTGGTTGATTCTCTAAAGCCCAGTACTTACCATTGTGACCTTTGTGGAAACTTATTGCATTGCAAGTGGTTGATTCTGTTAAGCCCAGTACATACCATTGTGATCATTAGGGACCCTTCTTACTTTCATTGCAAGTTGTTCATACTGTAAAACTCAGTGCATGGCATTCTGTTCATTTGGATCTTGCTTTCATTGCAAGAGGTTCATTCTGTAAAGACCAGTACATAGCATTGTGTTCATTATGGACCCTTCTATCATTGCTAGTGGTTGATTCTCTAAAGCCCAGTACGAACCATTGTCACCTTTGTGGAACCTTATTGCATTGCAAGTTGTTGATTCTGTAAAGCCCAGTACGTAGCATGTGATAATTACGGACACTTCTCTGATTGCTAGTGGTTGATTCTGTAAAGCCCAGTACGTATCATGTGATCATTATGGACCCTTCTCTCATTGCTAGTGGTTGATTCTCTAAAGCTCAGTATGAACCATTGTGACCTTTGTGGAACCTTATTTCATTGCAACTAGTTCATTCTCTAAAGCCCAGTATGAACCATTGTGACCTTTGTGGAACCTTATTGCCTTAAAAGTGGTTGATTCTGAAAAGCCCATTTCAAAGCATTATGTTCATTTCGATCTTGCTTTCATTGCAAGAGGTTCATTCTGTAAAGACCAGTAGGTAGCATGTGATAATTATGGACCCTTCTCTGATTGCTAGTGGTTGATTCTGTAAAGCCCAGTACGTAGCATGTAATCATTATGGACCCTTCTCTCATTGCAAGTGGTTGATTCTGTAAAGACCAGTACGTAGCATGTGTTCATTATGGACCCTTCTATCATTGCAAGTGGTTGATTCTCTAAAGCCCAGTACGAACCATTGTGACCTTTGTGGAACCTTATTGCATTGCAAGTGGTTGATTCTGTAAGGCCAGTTCAAAGCATTATTTTCATTTCGATCTTGCTTTCATTGCAAGAGGTTCATTCTGTAAAGACCAGTAGGTAGCATGTAATCATTATGGACCCTTCTCTGATTGCTAGTGGTTGATTCTGTAAAGCCCAGTACGTAGCATGTGATCATTATGGACCCTTCTCTGATTGCTAGTGGTTGATTCTGTAAAGCCCAGTACGAACCATTGTGACCTTTGTGGAACCTTATTGCATTGAAAGTGGTTCATTCTGTAAAGCCCAGTGCATGGCATTATGTTCATTGTGGATACTACTTTCATTGCAAGTGGTTCATACTGTAAAGCCCATTTCAAAGCATTATGTTCATTTCGATCTTGCTTTCATTGCAAGAGGTTCATTCTGTAAAGACCAGTAGGTAGCATGTAATCATTATGGACCCTTCTCTGATTGCTAGTGGTTGATTCTGTAAAGCCCAGTACGTAGCATGTAATCATTATGGACCCTTCTATCATTGCTAGTGGTTGATTCTGTAAAGCCCAGTACGTAGCATGTAATCATTATGGACCCTTCTCTCATTGCAAGTGGTTGATTCTGTAAAGCCCAGTACGTAGCATGTGATCATTATGGACCCTTCTCTGATTGCTAGTGGTTGATTCTGTAAAGCCCAGTACGAACCATTGTGACCTTTGTGGAACCTTATTTCATTGAAAGTGGTTCATTCTGTAAAGCCCAGTGCATGGCATTATGTTCATTGTGGATACTACTTTCATTGCAAGTGGTTCATACTGTAAAGCCCATTTCAAAGCATTATGTTCATTTCGATCTTGCTTTCATTGCAAGAGGTTCATTCTGTAAAGACCAGTAGGTAGCATGTAATCATTATGGACCCTTCTCTGATTGCTAGTGGTTGATTCTGTAAAGCCCAGTACGTAGCATGTAATCATTATGGACCCTTCTATCATTGCTAGTGGTTGATTCTCTAAAGCCCAGTACGAACCATTGTGACCTTTGTGGAACCTTATTGCATTGCAAGTGGTTGATTCTCTAAAGCCCAGTACGAACCATTGTGAACTTTGTGGAACCATATTCAATTGCAAGTGGCTGATTCTGTACGTAGAATGTGATCATTATGGACCCTTCTCTCATTGCTAGTAGTTGATTCTTTCAAGCCCAGTACATACCATTGTGATCATTAGGGACCCTTCTTTCATTGCAAGTGGTTGATTCTGTAAAGCCCAGTACGTAGCATGTGTTCATTATGGACCTTTCATTGCAACTGGTTCATTCTGTAAAGCCCAGTACATAGCATGTGTTCATTATGGACCCTTCTCTCATTGCTAGTGGTTGATTCTGTAAAGCCCAGTACGTACCATTGTGACCTTTGTGGAACCTTATTGCATTGCAAGTGGTTGCTTCTGTAAAGCCCAGTTCAAAGCATTACTTTAATTTCGATCTTGCTTTCATTGCAAGAGGTTCATTCTGTAAAGACCAGTACGTAGCATGTGTTCATTATGGACCCTTCTCTGACTGCTAGTGGTTGATTCTCTAAAGCCCAGTACGTACCATTGTGACCTTTGTGGAACTTTATTGCATTGCAAGTGGTTAATTCGGAAAGCCCAGTGCATGGCATTATGTTCATTGTGGATCCTACTTTCATTGCAAGTGGTTCATACTGTAAAGCTCAGTGCATGGCAATCTGTTCATATGGATCTTGCTTTCATTGCAAGTGGTTGATTCTGTAAAGACCAGTACATAGCATTGTGATCATTAGGGACCCTTCTTACCTTCATTGCAAGTGGTTCATACTGTAAAGCTCAGTGCATGGCATTCTGTTCATTTGGATCTGGCTTTCATTGCAAGAGGTTCATTGTGTAAAGACCAGTACGTAGCATGTGTTCATTATGGACCCTACTATCATTGCTAGTGGTTGAATCTTTAAAGCCCAGAACGAACCATTGTGAACTTTGTGGAACCTTATTGCATTGCAAGTGGTTAATTCTGTAAAGCCCAGTGCATGGCATTATGTTTATTGTGGATCCTACTTACATTGCAAGTGGTTCATACTGTAAAGCTCAATGCTTGGCATTCTGTTCATTTGGATCTTGCTTTCATTGCAAGTGGTTAATTCTGTAAAGCCCAGTACATAGCATTGTGATCATTATGGACTCTTCTCTCATTGCTAGTGGTTGATTCTCTGAAGCCCAGTACGAACCATTGTGAACTTTGTGGAACCTTATTGCATTGCAAGTGGTTAATTCTGTAAAGCCCAGTGCATGGCATTATGTTCATTGTGGATCCTACTTTCATTGCAAGTGGTTCATACTGTAAAGCTCAGTGCATGGCATTCTGTTCATTTGGATCTTGCTTTCATTGCATGTACATAGCATTGTGATCATCATGGACCGTTCAATCATTGCTAGTGGTTGATTCTCTAAAGCCCAGTACTTACCATTGTGACCTTTGTGGAAACTTATTGCATTGCAAGTGGTTGATTCTGTTCAGCCCAGTACATAGCATTGTGATCATTAGGGACCCTTCTTACTTTCATTGCAAGTTGTTCATACTGTAAAGCTCAGTGCATGGCATTCTGTTCATTTGGATCTTGCTTTCATTGCAAGAGGTTCATTCTGTAAAGACCAGTACGTAGCATGTGTTCATTATGGACCCTACTATCATTGCTAGTGGTTGATTCGCTAAAGCCCAGTATGAACCATTGTGACCTTTGTGGAACCTTATTGCATTGCAAGTGGTTGCTTCTGTAAAGCCCAGTTCAAAGCATTACTTTAATTTCGATCTTGCTTTCATTGCAAGAGGTTCATTCTGTAAAGACCAGTATGTAGCATGTGTTCATTATGGACCCTTCTCTGACTGCTAGTGGTTGATTCTGTAAAGCCCACTACGTAGCATGTGTTCATTATGGACCCTTCTCTGATTGCTAGTGGTTGATTCTCTAAAGCCCAGTACGTACCATTGTGACCTTTGTGGAACTTTATTGCATTGCAAGTGGTTAATTCGTAAAGCCCAGTGCATGGCATTATGTTCATTGTGGATACTTTCATTGCAAGTGGTTCATACTGTAAAGCTCAGTGCATGGCAATCTGTTCATTTGGATCTGGCTTTCATTGCAAGAGGTTCATTCTGTAAAGACCAGTACGTAGCATGTGTTCATTATGGACCCTACTATCATTGCTAGTGGTTGATTCTCTAAAGCCCAGTACGAACCATTGTGAACTTTGTGGAACCTGATTGCATTGCAAGTGGTTAATTCTGTAAAGCCCAGTGCATGGCATTATGTTCATTGTGGATCCTACTTTCATTGCAAGTGGTTCATACTGTAAAGCTCAGTGCATGGCATTCTGTTCATTTGGATCTTGCTTTCATTGCATGTACATAGCATTGTGATCATCATGGACCGTTCAATCATTGCTAGTGGTTGATTCTCTAAAGCCCAGTACTTACCATTGTGACCTTTGTGGAAACTTATTGCATTGCAAGTGGTTGATTCTGTTAAGCCCAGTACATACCATTGTGATCATTAGGGACCCTTCTTACTTTCATTGCAAGTTGTTCATACTGTAAAGCTCAGTGCATGGCATTCTGTTCATTTGGATCTTGCTTTCATTGCAAGAGGTTCATTCTGTAAAGACCAGTACATAGCATTGTGATCATTAGCGACCCTTCTCTCATTCCTAGTGGTTGATTCTCTAAAGCCCAGTACGAACCATTGTCACCTTTGTGGAACCATATTCCATTGCAAGTGGTTGATTCTGTAAAGCCCAGTACGTAGCATGTGTTCATTATGGACCCTACTATCATTGCTAGTGTTTGATTCGCTAAAGCCCAGTATGAACCATTGTGACCTTTGTGGAACCTTATTGCATTGCAAGTGGTTGATTCTGTAAAGCCCAGTACGTAGCATGTGATCATTATGGACCCTTCTCTCATTGCTAGTGGTTGATTCTCAAAAGCCCAGTACGAACCATTGTGACCTTTGTGGAACCTTATTGCATTGCAAGTGGTTGCTTCTGTAAAGCCCAGTTCAAAGCATTGCTTTAATTTCGATCTTGCTTTCATTTCAAGAGGTTCATTCTGTAAAGACCAGTATGTATCATGTGTTCATTATGGACCCTTCTCTGATTGCTAGTGGTTGATTCTCTAAAGCCCAGTACGTACCATTGTGACCTTTGTGGAACCATATTCCATTGCAAGTGGTTGATTCTGTAAAGCCCAGTACGTAGCATGTGATCATTATGGACCCTTCTCTCATTGCTAGTGGTTGATTCTGTAAAGCTCAGTGCATGGCAATCTGTTCATATGGACCCTTCTCTCATTGCAAGTGGTTGATTCTGTAAAGACCAGTACATAGCATTGTGATCATTAGGGACCCTTCTTACCTTCATTGCAAGTGGTTCATACTGTAAAGCTCAGTGCATGGCATTCTGTTCATTTGGATCTGGCTTTCATTGCAAGAGGTTCATTGTGTAAAGACCAGTACGTAGCATGTGTTCATTATGGACCCTACTATCATTGCTAGTGGTTGATTCTGTAAAGCCCAGTACGAACCATTGTGAACTTTGTGGAACCTTATTGCATTGCAAGTGGTTAATTCTGTAAAGCCCAGTGCATGGCATTATGTTTATTGTGGATCCTACTTACATTGCAAGTGGTTCATACTGTAAAGCTCAATGCTTGGCATTCTGTTCATTTGGATCTTGCTTTCATTGCAAGTGGTTAATTCTGTAAAGCCCAGTACATAGCATTGTGATCATTATGGACTCTTCTCTCATTGCTAGTGGTTGATTCTCTGAAGCCCAGTACGAACCATTGTGAACTTTGTGGAACCTTACTGCATTGCAAGTGGTTAATTCTGTAAAGCCCAGTGCATGGCATTCTGTTCATTTGGATCTTGCTTTCATTGCATGTACATAGCATTGTGATCATCATGGACCGTTCAATCATTGCTAGTGGTTGATTCTCTAAAGCCCAGTACTTACCATTGTGACCTTTGTGGAAACTTATTGCATTGCAAGTGGATGATTCTGTTAAGCCCAGTACATAGCATTGTGATCATTAGGGACCCTTCTTACTTTCATTGCAAGTTGTTCATACTGTAAAGCTCAGTGCATGGCATTCTGTTCATTTGGATCTTGCTTTCATTGCAAGAGGTTCATTCTGTAAAGACCAGTATGTAGCATGTGTTCATTATGGACCCTTCTATCACTGCTAGTGGTTGATTCTCTAAAGCCCAGTACGAACCATTGTCACCTTTGTGGAACCATATTGCATTGCAAGTTGTTGATTCTGTAAAGCACAGTACGTAGCATGTGATAATTATGGACCCTTCTCTGATTGCTAGTGGTTGATTCTGTAAAGCCCAGTACGTACCATTGTGACCTTTGTGGAACCTTATTGCATTGCAAGTTGTTGATTCTGTAAAGCCCAGTACGTAGCATGTGATAATTATGGACCCTTCTCTGATTGCTAGTGGTTGATTCTGTAAAGCCAGTTCAAAGCATTATTTTCATTTCGATCTTGCTTTCATTGCAAGAGGTTCATTCTGTAAAGACCAGTAGGTAGCATGTAATCATTATGGACCCTTCTCTGATTGCTAGTGGTTGATTCTCTAAAGCCCAGTATGTACCATTGTGACCTTTGTGGAACCTTATTGCATTGCACGTGATTCATTCTGTAAAGCCCAGTACGAACCATTGTGACCTTTGTGGAACCTTATTGCATTGCAAGTGGTTGATTCTCTAAAGCCCAGTACAAACCATTGTGAACTTTGTGGAACCATATTCCATTGCAAGTGGTTGATTCTGTAAAGCCCAGTACGTAGCATTGTGATCATTAGGGACCCTTCTTACCTTCATTGCAAGTGGTTCATACTGTAAAGCTCAATGCATGGCATTCTGTTCATTTGGGTCTTGCTTTCATTGCAAGAGGTTCATTCTGTAAAGACCAGTAGGTAGTATGTAGTCATTATGGACCCTACTATCATTGCACGTGGTTCATTCTGTAAAGCCCAGTACGAACCATTGTGACCTTTGTGGAACCTTATTGCATTGCAAGTGGTTGATTCTGTAAAGCCCAGTTCAAAGCATTATTTTCATTTCGATCTTGCTTTCATTGCAAGAGGTTCATTCTGTAAAGACCAGTAGGTAGCATGTAATCATTTTGGACCCTTCTCTCATTGCTAGTGGTTGATTCTCTAAAGCCCAGTATGTACCTTTGTGACCTTTGTGGAACCTTATTGCATTGCACGTGGTTCATTCTGTAAAGCCCAGTACGAACCATTGTGACCTTTGTGGAACCTTATTGCATTGCAAGTGGTTAATTCTGTAAAGCCCAGTACGTAGCATTGTGATCATTACGGATCATTCTTTCATTGCAAGTAGTTCATACTGTAAAGCTCATTGCATGGCATTCTGTTCATTTGGATCTTGCTTTCATTGAAAGAGGTTCATTCTGTAAAGACCAGTACGTAGCATGTGTTCATTATGGACCCTTCTCTGATTGCTAGTGGTTGATTCTCTAAAGCCCAGTACGAGCCATTGTGACCTTTGTGGAACCTTATTGCTTTACAAGTGGTTGCTTCTGTAAAGCCCAGTTCAAAGCATTACTTTAATTTCGATCTTGCTTTCATTGCAAGAGGTTCATTCTGTAAAGACCAGTATGTAGCATGTGTTCATTATGGACCCTTCTCTGACTGCTAGTGGTTGATTCTGTAAAGCCCAGTACGAACCATTGTGAACTTTGTGGAACCTTATTGCATTGCAAGTGGTTAATTCTGTAAAGCCCAGTGCATGGCATTATGTTCATTGCGGATCCTACTTTCATTGCAAGTGGTTCATACTGTAAAGCTCAGTGCATGGCATTCTGTTCATTTGGATCTTGCTTTCATTGCAAGAGGTTCATTCTGTAAAGACCAGTACATAGCATTGTGATCATTAGCGACCCTTCTCTCATTGCTAGTGGTTGATTCTCTAATGCCCAGTACGAACCATTGTCACCTTTGTGGAACCTTATTGCATTGCAAGTTGTTGATTCTGTAAAGCCCAGTACGTAGCATGTGATCATTATGGACCCTTCTCTGATTGCTAGTGGTTGATTCTCTAAAGCCCAGTATGTACCATTGTGACCTTTGTGGAACCTTATTGCATTGCACGTGATTCATTCTGTAAAGCCCAGTACGAACCATTGTGACCTTTGTGGAACCTTATTGCATTGCAAGTGGTTGATTCTCTAAAGCCCAGTACGAACCATTGTGAACTTTGTGGAACCATATTCCATTGCAAGTGGTTGATTCTGTAAAGCCCAGTACGTAGCATTGTGATCATTAGGGACCCTTCTTACCTTCATTGCAAGTGGTTCAGAACAGGGCTTTACCGAATGAACCATATGCAATTTAATAATGTTCCACCATGAATACAGTTCTATGTACTGGGCTTTACCGAATGAACCAGTTGCTATTTGAGAAGGTTCCACCATGAATACAATGCTATGTAATGGGCTTTACTGTATGAACCAGTTGCAATGAAGTGACGGTCCATATTGAACACAATACTATGAACTGGGCTTTGCAGAATGAACCAGTTGCATTGAAATAAGGATCCACAGTGAACATACTGCCATCCTGGGCTCTACAGTATGAAATATTGGCAATTAAATAAGGTTCTGCAATGAACATAATGCCAAGTCCTGGGCTCTACAGTATGAAATATTGGCAATGAAATAAGGGTCCACAAAGAGCATAATGGCAAGTACTGGACTTTACAGAATGAAACAGCTGCAATGAAATAAGGGTCCAATATGTATACAGTTCTATGTACTGGGCTTTACAGAATGAACCAGTTGCAATTCAAGAAGGTTCCACAATGAAAACAATGCTCTCAACTGGGCTTTACAGAATGAAATATTGGCAATGAAATGAGGTTCTAAAATTAACATAATGCCAAGTCCTGGGCTCTACAATATGAAATATTGGCAATGAAATAAGGGTCCTCAATGAACATAATGGCAAGTACTGGACTTTACAGAATAAACCAGTTGCAATGAAGTGAGGGTCCATATTGACCATAATGCTAGGTACTGGGCTTTACAAAATGAACCAGTTGCATTGAAATAATGGTCCTCAGTTAACATACTGCCAAGTCCTGGGATCTACAGTATGAAATATTGGCAATGAATTAAGTGTCCACAAAGAGCATAATGGCAAGTATTGGGCTTTACCGAATGAACCAGTTGCAATTTAAGAAGGTTCCACCATGAAAATAATGCTATGTACTGGGCTTTACTGTATGAACCAGTTGCAATGAAGTGAGGGTCCGTATTGAACACAATACTATGAACTGGGCTTTACAGTATGAACCAGTTGCGTTGAAATAAGGGTCCACAATGAACACAATACTATGAACTGGACTTTACTGTATGAACCAGTTGCAATGAAGTAAGGGTCCGTATTGAACATAATGCTAGATACAGAATGCTTTACAGAATAAACCAGTTGCATTGAAATAAGGGTCCACAGTGAACATACTGCCGTCCTGGGCTCTACAGTATGAAATATTGGCAATATTTGGCAAAGGGTCCACAAAGAGCTTATTGGCAAGTACTGGGCTTTACAGAATGAAACATTTGCAATGAAATAAGGTCCAACATGAATACTATGAACTGGGCTTTGCAGAATGAACCAGTTGCATTGAAATAAGGGTCCACAGTGAACATACTGCCATCCTGGGCTCTACAGTATGAAATATTGGCAATTAAATAAGGTTCTGCAATGAACATAATGCCAAGTCCTGGGCTCTACAGTATGTAATATTGGCAATGAACTAAGGGTCCACTAACAGCATAATGGCAAGTACTGGGCTTTACAGAATGAAACAGTTGCAATGAAATAAGGGTCCAATATGAATACAGTTCTATGTACTGGGCTTTACAGAATGAACCAGTTGCAATTCAAGAAGTTTCCACAATGAATACAATGCTATGAACTGGGGTTTACAGAATGAAATATTGGCAATGAAATAAGGTTCTATCATGCTAGGTACTGGGTTTACAGAATGAACCAGTTTCAATGAAATAAGGGTCCATAATGAACACAATACTATGAACAGGGCTTTACAGTATGAACCAGTTGCATTGAAATAAGGGTCCACAGTGAACATACTGCCAAGTCCTGGGATCTACAGTATGAAATATTGGCAATGAAATAAGGGTCCACAAAGAGCATAATGACAAGTACTGGGCTTTACAGAATGAACCAGTTGCATTGAAATAAGGGTCCACAATGAACAGAATACTATGAACTGCACTTTACAGTATGAACCAGTTGCATTGAAATAAGGGTCCACAATGAACAGAATACTATGAACTGCGCTTTACAGTATGAACCAGTTGCAATGAAGTGAGGCTCCATATTGAACATAATGCTAGGTACTGGGCTTTACAGAATAAACCAGTTGCATTGAAATAAGGGTCCTCAGTTAACATACTGCCAAGTCCTGGGCTCTACAGTATGAAATATTGGCAATGAAATAAGGGTCCACAAAGAGCATAATGGCAAGTACTGGGCTTTACAAAATGAAATAGTAGCATTGAAATAAGGGTCCACAATGAACAGAATACTATGAACTGCGCTTTACAGTATGAACCAGTTGCAATGAAGTGAGGCTCCATATTGAACATAACGCTAGGTACTGGGCTTTACATAATGAACCAGTTGCATTGAAATAAGGGTCCTCAGTGAACATACTGCCAAGTCCTGGGATCTACAGTATGAAATATTGGCAATGAATCAAGTGTCCTCAATGAACATAATGGCAAGTATTGGGCTTTACAGAATGAACCAGTTGCATTGAAATAAGGGTCCACAATGAACAGAATATTATGAACTGCGCTTTACAGTATGAACCAGTTGCAATGAAGTGAGGCTCCATATTGAACATAATGCTAGGTACTGGGCTTTACAGAATAAACCAGTTGCATTGAAATAAGGGTCCTCAGTGAACATACTGCCAAGTCCTGGGATCTACAGTGTGAAATATTGGCATTGAATCAAGTGTCCCCTATGAACATAATGGCAAGTATTGGGCTTTACAGAATGAAACAGTTGCAATGAAATAAGGGTCCAATATGAATACAGTTCTATGTACTGGGCTTTACAGAATGAACCAGTTGCAATTCAAGAAGGTTCCACAATGAATAAAATGCTATCAACTGGGCTTTACAGAATGAAATATTGGCAATGAAATAAGGTTCTAAAATTAACATAATGATATGTCCTGGGCTCTTCAACAGTATGAAATATTGGCAATGAAATAAAGGTCCTCAATGAACATAATGGCAAGTATTGGGCTTTACAGAATGAAACAGTTGCAATGAAATAAGGGTCCAATATGAATACAGTTCTATGTACTGGGCTTTACAGAATGAACCAGTTGCAATTCAAGAAGGTTCCACAATGAATAAAATGCTATCAACTGGGCTTTACAGAATGAAATATTGGCAATGAAATAAGGTTCTAAAATTAACATAATGACATGTCCTGGGCTCTTCAACAGTATGAAATATTGGCAATGAAATAAGGGTCCTCAATGAACATAATGGCAAGTACTGGACTTTACAGAATGAACCAGTTGCATTGAAATAAGGGTCCACAATGAACAGAATACTATGAACTGGGCTTTACAGAATGAACCAGTTGCATTGAAATAATGGTCCTCAGTTAACATACTGCCAAGTTCTAGGATCTACAGCATAAAATATTGGCAATGAATTAAGTGTCCACAAAGAGCATAATGGCAAGTATTGGGCTTTACAGTATGAATCAGTTGCATTGAAATAAGGGTCCTCAGTAAACATACTGCCAAGTCCTAGGATCTACAGTATGAAATATTGGCAATGAAATAAGTGTCCACAAAGAGCATAATGGCAAGTATTGGGCTTTACAGAATGAACCATATGCAATTTAAGAAGGTTCCACCATGAATACAATGCTATGTACTGGCCTTTACAGAATGAACCAGTTGCAATTTAAGAAGGTTCCACAATCAATAAAATGCTATGTACTGGGCTTTACAGTATGAAGCAGTTGCAGTGAGATAAGGGTCCCTAGTGAACATCATGCCAAGTACTGGGCTTTACGGATTGAACCAGTTTCAATGATATAAGGGTCCTTAATGAACACAATACTATGAACTGGGCTTTACAGTATGAACCAGTTGCATTGAAATAAGGGTCCTCAGTGAACATACTGCCAAGTCCTGGGCACTACAGTATGAAATATTGGCAATGAAATAAGTGTCCACAAAGAGCATAATGGCAAGTATTAGGCTTTACAGAATGAAATAGTTGCATTGAAATAAGGGTCCACAATGAACAGAATACTATGAACTGCGCTTTACAGTATGAACCAGTTGGAATGGTGAGGTTCCATATTGAACATAATGCTAGGTACTGGGCTTTACAGAATAAACCAGTTGCATTGAAATAAGGGTCCTCAGTGAACATACTGCCAAGTCCTGGGATCTACACTATGAAATATTGGCAATGAATCAAGTGTCCTCAATGAACATAATGGCAAGTACTGGACTTTACAGAATGAACCAGTTGCATTGAAATAAGGGTCCTTAGTGAACATACTGCCAAGTCCTGGGCTCTACAATATGAAATATTGGCAATGAAGTGAGGGTCCGTATTGAACATAATGCTAGGTGCTGTGCTTTACAGAATGAACCAGTTGCATTGAAATAAGTCTCCTCAGTGAACATACTGCCAAGTCCTGGGATCTACAGTATGAAATATTGGCAATGAAAGAAGTGTCCACAAAGAGCATAATGGCAAGTATTGGGCTTTACAGAATGAACCATATGCAATTTAATAGGAGTCCAATATGAATACAGTTCTATGTACAGGGCTTTACCGAATGAACCAGTTGCAATTTAAGAAGGTTCCACCATGAATACAATGCTATGTACTGGGCTTTACTGTATGAACCAGTTGCAATGAAGTGAGGGTCCGTATTGAACACAATACTATGAACTGGGCTTTACATAATGAACCAGTTGCATTGAAATAAGGGTCCTCAGTGAACATACTGCCAAGTCCTGGGATCTACAGTATGAAATATTGGCAATGAAATAAGGGTCCACAAAGAGCATAATGGAATTGGGCTTTACAGAATGAACCATATGATATTTAATAAGGGTCCAATATGAATACAGTTCTATGTACAGGGCTTTACCGAATGAACCAGTTGGAATTTAAGGAGGTTCCTCCACGAATACAATGCTATGTACTGGGCTTTACAGAATGAAGCAGTTGCAATGAGATAAGGGACCCTAGTGAACATCATGCCAAGTACTGGGCTTTACAGTATGAACCAGTTGCATTGAAATAAGGGTCCTCAGTTAACATACTGCCAAGTCCTGGGCTCTACAGTATGAAATATTGGCAATGAAATAAGGGTCCACAAAGAGCATAATGGCAAGTACTGGGCTTTACAAAATGAAATAGTAGCATTGAAATAAGGGTCCACAATGAACAGAATACTATGAACTGCGCTTTACAGTATGAACCAGTTGCAATGAAGTGAGGCTCCATATTGAACATAACGCTAGGTACTGGGCTTTACATAATGAACCAGTTGCATTGAAATAAGGGTCCTCAGTGAACATACTGCCAAGTCCTGGGATCTACAGTATGAAATATTGGCAATGAATCAAGTGTCCTCAATGAACATAATGGCAAGTATTGGGCTTTACAGAATGAACCAGTTGCATTGAAATAAGGGTCCACAATGAACAGAATATTATGAACTGCGCTTTACAGTATGAACCAGTTGCAATGAAGTGAGGCTCCATATTGAACATAATGCTAGGTACTGGGCTTTACAGAATAAACCAGTTGCATTGAAATAAGGGTCCTCAGTGAACATACTGCCAAGTCCTGGGATCTACAGTGTGAAATATTGGCATTGAATCAAGTGTCCCCTATGAACATAATGGCAAGTATTGGGCTTTACAGAATGAAACAGTTGCAATGAAATAAGGGTCCAATATGAATACAGTTCTATGTACTGGGCTTTACAGAATGAACCAGTTGCAATTCAAGAAGGTTCCACAATGAATAAAATGCTATCAACTGGGCTTTACAGAATGAAATATTGGCAATGAAATAAGGTTCTAAAATTAACATAATGATATGTCCTGGGCTCTTCAACAGTATGAAATATTGGCAATGAAATAAAGGTCCTCAATGAACATAATGGCAAGTATTGGCTTTACAGAATGAAACAGTTGCAATGAAATAAGGGTCCAACATGAATACAGTTCTATGTACTGGGCTTTACAGAATGAACCAGTTGCAATTCAAGAAGGTTCCACAATGAATAAAATGCTATCAACTGGGCTTTACAGAATGAAATATTGGCAATGAAATAAGGTTCTAAAATTAACATAATGACATGTCCTGGGCTCTTCAACAGTATGAAATATTGGCAATGAAATAAGGGTCCTCAATGAACATAATGGCAAGTACTGGACTTTACAGAATGAACCAGTTGCATTGAAATAAGGGTCCACAATGAACAGAATACTATGAACTGGGCTTTACAGAATGAACCAGTTGCATTGAAATAATGGTCCTCAGTTAACATACTGCCAAGTTCTAGGATCTACAGCATAAAATATTGGCAATGAATTAAGTGTCCACAAAGAGCATAATGGCAAGTATTGGGCTTTACAGTATGAATCAGTTGCATTGAAATAAGGGTCCTCAGTAAACATACTGCCAAGTCCTAGGATCTACAGTATGAAATATTGGCAATGAAATAAGTGTCCACAAAGAGCATAATGGCAAGTATTGGGCTTTACAGAATGAACCATATGCAATTTAAGAAGGTTCCACCATGAATACAATGCTATGTACTGGCCTTTACAGAATGAACCAGTTGCAATTTAAGAAGGTTCCACAATCAATAAAATGCTATGTACTGGGCTTTACAGTATGAAGCAGTTGCAGTGAGATAAGGGTCCCTAGTGAACATCATGCCAAGTACTGGGCTTTACGGATTGAACCAGTTTCAATGATATAAGGGTCCTTAATGAACACAATACTATGAACTGGGCTTTACAGTATGAACCAGTTGCATTGAAATAAGGGTCCTCAGTGAACATACTGCCAAGTCCTGGGCACTACAGTATGAAATATTGGCAATGAAATAAGTGTCCACAAAGAGCATAATGGCAAGTATTAGGCTTTACAGAATGAAATAGTTGCATTGAAATAAGGGTCCACAATGAACAGAATACTATGAACTGCGCTTTACAGTATGAACCAGTTGCAATGAAGTGAGGCTCCATATTGAACATAATGCTAGGTACTGGGCTTTACATAATGAACCAGTTGCATTGAAATAAGGGTCCTCAGTGAACATACTGCCAAGTCCTGGGATCTACAGTATGAAATATTGGCAATGAATCAAGTGTCCTCAATGAACATAATGGCAAGTATTGGGCTTTACAGAATGAACCAGTTGCATTGAAATAAGGGTCCACAATGAACAGAATATTATGAACTGCGCTTTACAGTATGAACCAGTTGCAATGGTGAGGTTCCATATTGAACATAATGCTAGGTACTGGGCTTTACAGAATAAACCAGTTGCATTGAAATAAGGGTCCTCAGTGAACATACTGCCAAGTCCTGGGATCTACACTATGAAATATTGGCAATGAATCAAGTGTCCTCAATGAACATAATGGCAAGTACTGGACTTTACAGAATGAACCAGTTGCAATGAAATAAGGGTCCAATATGAATACAGTTCTATGTACTGGGCTTTACAGAATGAACCAGTTGCAATTCAAGAAGGTTCCACAATGAATAAAATGCTATCAACTGGGCTTTACAGAATGAAACAGTTGCAATGAAATAAGGGTCCAATATAAATACAGTTCTATGTACTGGGCTTTACAGAATGAACCAGTTGCAATTCAAGAAGGTTCCACAATCAATAAAATACTATGTACTGGGCTTTACAGTATGAAGCAATTGCAGTGAGATAAGGGTCCCTAGTGAACATCATGCCAAGTACTGGGCTTTACGGAATGAACCAGTTTCAATGAAATAAGGGTCCATAATGAACACAATACTATGGACTGGGCTTTACAGTATGAACCAGTTGCATTGAAATAAGGGTTCCCAGTGAACATACTGCCAAGTCCTGGGCTCTACAGTATGAAATATTGGCAATGAAATAAGAGTCCACAAAGAGCATAATGACAAGTACTGGGCTTTACAGAATGAACCAGTTGCAAAGAAATAAGGGTCCAATATGAATACAGTTCTATGTACTGGGCTTTACAGAATGAACCAGTTGCAATTCAAGAAGGTTCCACAATGAATAAAATGCTATCAACTGGGCTTTACAGAATGAAATATTGGCAATGAAATAAGGTTCTTAAATTAACATAATGCCAAGTCCTGGGCTCTACAGTATGAAATATTGGCAATGAAATAAGGGTCCTCAATGAACATAATGGCAAGTACTGGACTTTACAGAAAGAACCAGTTGCATTGAAATAAGGGTCCACAATGAACAGAATACTATGAACTGGGCTTTACAGTATGAACCAGTTGCAATGAAGTGAGGGTCCACATTGAACATAATGCTAGGTACTGGGCTTTACAGTATGAACCATTTGCAATGAAGTAAGGGTCCATATTGAACATAATGCTAGGTACTGGGTTTACAGAATGAACCAGTTTCAATGAAATAAGGGTCCATAATGAACACAATACTATGGACTGGGCTTTACAGTATGAACCAGTTGCATTGAAATAAGGGTCCCCAGTGAACATACTGCCAAGTCCTGGGCTCTACAGTATGAAATATTGGCAATGAAATAAGAGTCCACAAAGAGCATAATGACAAGTACTGGGCTTTACAGAATGAACCAGTTGCATTGAAATAAGGGTCCACAATGAACAGAATACTATGAACTGCGCTTTACAGTATGAACCAGTTGCAATGAAGTGAGGCTCCATATTGAACATAATGCTAGGTACTGGGCTTTACAGAATAAACCAGTTGCATTGAAATAAGGGTCCTCAGTGAACATACTGTCAAGTCCTGGGATCTACAGTATGAAATATTGGCAATGAATCAAGTGTCCTCAATGAACATAATGGCAAGTATTGGGCTTTACAGAATGAACCAGTTGCATTGAAATAAGGGTCCACAATGAACAGAATACTATGAACTGGGCTTTACAGTATGAACTAGTTGCAATGAAGTGAGGCTCCATATTGAACATAATGCTAGTTACTGGGCTTTACAGAATAAACCAGTTGCATTGAAATAAGGGTCCTCAGTGAACATACTGCCAAGTCCTGGGATCTACAGTATGAAATATTGGCAATGAATCAAGTGTCCTCAATGAACATAATGGCAAGTATTGGGCTTTACAGAATGAACCAGTTGCATTGAAATAAGGGTCCACAATGAACAGAATACTATGAACTGCGCTTTACAGTATGAACCAGTTGCAATGAAGTGAGGCTCCATATTGGACATAATGCTAGGTACTGGGCTTTACAGAATAAACCAGTTGCATTGAAAAAAGGGTCCTCAGTGAACATACTGCCAAGTCCTGGGATCTACAGTATGAAATATTGGCAATGAATCAAGTGTCCTCAATGAACATAATGGCAAGTCCTGGGCTCTACAGTATGAAATATTGGCAATGAAATAAGGGTCCTCAATGAACATAATGGCAAGTACTGGACTTTACAGAAAGAACCAGTTGCATTGAAATAAGGGTCCACAATGAACAGAATACTATGAACTGGGCTTTACAGTATGAACTAGTTGCAATGAAGTGAGGCTCCATATTGAACATAATGCTAGTTACTGGGCTTTACAGAATAAACCAGTTGCATTGAAATAAGGGTCCTCAGTGAACATACTGCCAAGTCCTGGGATCTACAGTATGAAATATTGGCAATGAATCAAGTGTCCTCAATGAACACAATGGTAAGTATTGGGCTTTACAGAATGAACCAGTTGCAATTCAAGAAGGTTCCACAATGAATAAAATGCTATCAACGGGGCTTTACAGAATGAAATATTGGCAATGAAATAAGGGTCTAAAATTAACATAATGCCAAGTCCTGGGCTCTACAGTATGAAATATTGGCAATGAAATAAGGGTCCTCAATGAACATAATGGCAAGTACTGGACTTTACAGAATGAACCAGTTGCATTGAAATAAGGGTCCACAATGAACAGAATACTATGAACTGGGCTTTACAGTATGAACCAGTTGCAATGAAGTGAGGGTCCACATTGAACATGATGCTAGGTATTGGGCTTTACAGAATGAACCAGTTGCATTGAAATAAAGGTCCCCAGTGAACATACTGCCAAGTCCTGGGCTCTACAGTATGAAATATTGGCAATGAAATAAGAGTCCACAAAGAGCATAATGACAAGTACTGGGCTTTACAGAATGAACCAGTTGCATTGAAATAAGGGTCCACAATGAACAGAATACTATGAACTGGGCTTTACAGTATGAACTAGTTGCAATGAAGTGAGGCTCCATATTGAACATAATGCTAGTTACTGGGCTTTACAGAATAAACCAGTTGCATTGAAATAAGGGTCCTCAGTGAACATACTGCCAAGTCCTGGGATCTACAGTATGAAATATTGGCAATGAATCAAGTGTCCTCAATGAACATAATGGCAAGTATTGGGCTTTACAGAATGAACCAGTTGCATTGAAATAAGGGTCCACAATGAACAGAATACTATGAACTGCGCTTTACAGTATGAACCAGTTGCAATGAAGTGAGGCTCCATATTGGACATAATGCTAGGTACTGGGCTTTACAGAATAAACCAGTTGCATTGAAAAAAGGGTCCTCAGTGAACATACTGCCAAGTCCTGGGATCTACAGTATGAAATATTGGCAATGAATCAAGTGTCCTCAATGAACATAATGGCAAGTCCTGGGCTCTACAGTATGAAATATTGGCAATGAAATAAGGGTCCTCAATGAACATAATGGCAAGTACTGGACTTTACAGAAAGAACCAGTTGCATTGAAATAAGGGTCCACAATGAACAGAATACTATGAACTGGGCTTTACAGTATGAACTAGTTGCAATGAAGTGAGGCTCCATATTGAACATAATGCTAGTTACTGGGCTTTACAGAATAAACCAGTTGCATTGAAATAAGGGTCCTCAGTGAACATACTGCCAAGTCCTGGGATCTACAGTATGAAATATTGGCAATGAATCAAGTGTCCTCAATGAACACAATGGTAAGTATTGGGCTTTACAGAATGAACCAGTTGCAATTCAAGAAGGTTCCACAATGAATAAAATGCTATCAACGGGGCTTTACAGAATGAAATATTGGCAATGAAATAAGGGTCTAAAATTAACATAATGCCAAGTCCTGGGCTCTACAGTATGAAATATTGGCAATGAAATAAGGGTCCTCAATGAACATAATGGCAAGTACTGGACTTTACAGAATGAACCAGTTGCATTGAAATAAGGGTCCACAATGAACAGAATACTATGAACTGGGCTTTACAGTATGAACCAGTTGCAATGAAGTGAGGGTCCACATTGAACATGATGCTAGGTATTGGGCTTTACAGAATGAACCAGTTGCATTGAAATAAAGGTCCCCAGTGAACATACTGCCAAGTCCTGGGCTCTACAGTATGAAATATTGGCAATGAAATAAGAGTCCACAAAGAGCATAATGACAAGTACTGGGCTTTACAGAATGAACCAGTTGCATTGAAATAAGGGTCCACAATGAACAGAATACTATGAACTGCGCTTTACAGTATGAACCAGTTGCAATGAAGTGAGGCTCCATATTGAACATAATGCTAGGTACTGGGCTTTACAGAATAAACCAGTTGCATTGAAATAAGGGTCCTCAGTGAACATACTGTCAAGTCCTGGGATCTACAGTATGAAATATTGGCAATGAATCAAGTGTCCTCAATGAACATAATGGCAAGTATTGGGCTTTACAGAATGAACCAGTTGCATTGAAATAAGGGTCCACAATGAACAGAATACTATGAACTGGGCTTTACAGTATGAACTAGTTGCAATGAAGTGAGGCTCCATATTGAACATAATGCTAGTTACTGGGCTTTACAGAATAAACCAGTTGCATTGAAATAAGGGTCCTCAGTGAACATACTGCCAAGTCCTGGGATCTACAGTATGAAATATTGGCAATGAATCAAGTGTCCTCAATGAACATAATGGCAAGTATTGGGCTTTACAGAATGAACCAGTTGCATTGAAATAAGGGTCCACAATGAACAGAATACTATGAACTGCGCTTTACAGTATGAACCAGTTGCAATGAAGTGAGGCTCCATATTGGACATAATGCTAGGTACTGGGCTTTACAGAATAAACCAGTTGCATTGAAAAAAGGGTCCTCAGTGAACATACTGCCAAGTCCTGGGATCTACAGTATGAAATATTGGCAATGAATCAAGTGTCCTCAATGAACATAATGGCAAGTCCTGGGCTCTACAGTATGAAATATTGGCAATGAAATAAGGTCCTCAATGAACATAATGGCAAGTACTGGACTTTACAGAAAGAACCAGTTGCATTGAAATAAGGGTCCACAATGAACAGAATACTATGAACTGGGCTTTACAGTATGAACTAGTTGCAATGAAGTGAGGCTCCATATTGAACATAATGCTAGTTACTGGGCTTTACAGAATAAACCAGTTGCATTGAAATAAGGGTCCTCAGTGAACATACTGCCAAGTCCTGGGATCTACAGTATGAAATATTGGCAATGAATCAAGTGTCCTCAATGAACACAATGGTAAGTATTGGGCTTTACAGAATGAACCAGTTGCAATTCAAGAAGGTTCCACAATGAATAAAATGCTATCAACGGGGCTTTACAGAATGAAATATTGGCAATGAAATAAGGGTCTAAAATTAACATAATGCCAAGTCCTGGGCTCTACAGTATGAAATATTGGCAATGAAATAAGGGTCCTCAATGAACATAATGGCAAGTACTGGACTTTACAGAATGAACCAGTTGCATTGAAATAAGGGTCCACAATGAACAGAATACTATGAACTGGGCTTTACAGTATGAACCAGTTGCAATGAAGTGAGGGTCCACATTGAACATGATGCTAGGTATTGGGCTTTACAGAATGAACCAGTTGCATTGAAATAAAGGTCCCCAGTGAACATACTGCCAAGTCCTGGGCTCTACAGTATGAAATATTGGCAATGAAATAAGAGTCCACAAAGAGCATAATGACAAGTACTGGGCTTTACAGAATGAACCAGTTGCATTGAAGTAAGGGTCCTCAGTTAACATACTGCCAAGTTCTAGGATCTACAGCATAAAATATTGGCAATGAATTAAGTGTCCACAAAGAGCATAATGGCAAGTATTGGGCTTTACAGTATGAATCAGTTGCATTGAAATAAGGGTCCTCAGTAAACATACTGCCAAGTCCTAGGATCTACAGTATGAAATATTGGCAATGAAATAAGTGTCCACAAAGAGCATAATGGCAAGTATTGGGCTTTACAGAATGAACCATATGCAATTTAAGAAGGTTCCACCATGAATACAATGCTATGTACTGGCCTTTACAGAATGAACCAGTTGCAATTTAAGAAGGTTCCACAATCAATAAAATGCTATGTACTGGGCTTTACAGTATGAAGCAGTTGCAGTGAGATAAGGGTCCCTAGTGAACATCATGCCAAGTACTGGGCTTTACGGATTGAACCAGTTTCAATGATATAAGGGTCCTTAATGAACACAATACTATGAACTGGGCTTTACAGTATGAACCAGTTGCATTGAAATAAGGGTCCTCAGTGAACATACTGCCAAGTCCTGGGCACTACAGTATGAAATATTGGCAATGAAATAAGTGTCCACAAAGAGCATAATGGCAAGTATTAGGCTTTACAGAATGAAATAGTTGCATTGAAATAAGGGTCCACAATGAACAGAATACTATGAACTGCGCTTTACAGTATGAACCAGTTGCAATGGTGAGGTTCCATATTGAACATAATGCTAGGTACTGGGCTTTACAGAATAAACCAGTTGCATTGAAATAAGGGTCCTCAGTGAACATACTGCCAAGTCCTGGGATCTACACTATGAAATATTGGCAATGAATCAAGTGTCCTCAATGAACATAATGGCAAGTACTGGACTTTACAGAATGAACCAGTTGCATTGAAATAAGGGTCCTTAGTGAACATACTGCCAAGTCCTGGGCTCTACAGTATGAAATATTGGCAATGAAGTGAGGGTCCGTATTGAACATAATGCTAGGTGCTGTGCTTTACAGAATGAACCAGTTGCATTGAAATAAGTCTCCTCAGTGAACATACTGCCAAGTCCTGGGATCTACAGTATGAAATATTGGCAATGAAAGAAGTGTCCACAAAGAGCATAATGGCAAGTATTGGGCTTTACAGAATGAACCATATGCAATTTAATAGGAGTCCAATATGAATACAGTTCTATGTACAGGGCTTTACCGAATGAACCAGTTGCAATTTAAGAAGGTTCCACCATGAATACAATGCTATGTACTGGGCTTTACTGTATGAACCAGTTGCAATGAAGTGAGGGTCCGTATTGAACACAATACTATGAACTGGGCTTTACATAATGAACCAGTTGCATTGAAATAAGGGTCCTCAGTGAACATACTGCCAAGTCCTGGGATCTACAGTATGAAATATTGGCAATGAAATAAGGGTCCACAAAGAGCATAATGGAATTGGGCTTTACAGAATGAACCATATGATATTTAATAAGGGTCCAATATGAATACAGTTCTATGTACAGGGCTTTACCGAATGAACCAGTTGCAATTTAAGGAGGTTCCTCCACGAATACAATGCTATGTACTGGGCTTTACAGAATGAAGCAGTTGCAATGAGATAAGGGACCCTAGTGAACATCATGCCAAGTACTGGGCTTTACAGTATGAACCAGTTGCATTGAAATAAGGGTCCTCAGTTAACATACTGCCAAGTCCTGGGCTCTACAGTATGAAATATTGGCAATGAAATAAGGGTCCACAAAGAGCATAATGGCAAGTACTGGGCTTTACAAAATGAAATAGTAGCATTGAAATAAGGGTCCACAATGAACAGAATACTATGAACTGCGCTTTACAGTATGAACCAGTTGCAATGAAGTGAGGCTCCATATTGAACATAACGCTAGGTACTGGGCTTTACATAATGAACCAGTTGCATTGAAATAAGGGTCCTCAGTGAACATACTGCCAAGTCCTGGGATCTACAGTATGAAATATTGGCAATGAATCAAGTGTCCTCAATGAACATAATGGCAAGTATTGGGCTTTACAGAATGAACCAGTTGCATTGAAATAAGGGTCCACAATGAACAGAATATTATGAACTGCGCTTTACAGTATGAACCAGTTGCAATGAAGTGAGGCTCCATATTGAACATAATGCTAGGTACTGGGCTTTACAGAATAAACCAGTTGCATTGAAATAAGGGTCCTCAGTGAACATACTGCCAAGTCCTGGGATCTACAGTGTGAAATATTGGCATTGAATCAAGTGTCCCCTATGAACATAATGGCAAGTATTGGGCTTTACAGAATGAAACAGTTGCAATGAAATAAGGGTCCAATATGAATACAGTTCTATGTACTGGGCTTTACAGAATGAACCAGTTGCAATTCAAGAAGGTTCCACAATGAATAAAATGCTATCAACTGGGCTTTACAGAATGAAATATTGGCAATGAAATAAGGTTCTAAAATTAACATAATGATATGTCCTGGGCTCTTCAACAGTATGAAATATTGGCAATGAAATAAAGGTCCTCAATGAACATAATGGCAAGTATTGGGCTTTACAGAATGAAACAGTTGCAATGAAATAAGGGTCCAATATGAATACAGTTCTATGTACTGGGCTTTACAGAATGAACCAGTTGCAATTCAAGAAGGTTCCACAATGAATAAAATGCTATCAACTGGGCTTTACAGAATGAAATATTGGCAATGAAATAAGGTTCTAAAATTAATATAATGACATGTCCTGGGCTCTTCAACAGTATGAAATATTGGCAATGAAATAAGGGTCCTCAATGAACATAATGGCAAGTACTGGACTTTACAGAATGAACCAGTTGCATTGAAATAAGGGTCCACAATGAACAGAATACTATGAACTGGGCTTTACAGAATGAACCAGTTGCATTGAAATAATGGTCCTCAGTTAACATACTGCCAAGTTCTAGGATCTACAGCATAAAATATTGGCAATGAATTAAGTGTCCACAAAGAGCATAATGGCAAGTATTGGGCTTTACAGAATGAACCATATGCAATTTAAGAAGGTTCCACCATGAATACAATGCTATGTACTGGCCTTTACAGAATGAACCAGTTGCAATTTAAGAAGGTTCCACAATCAATAAAATGCTATGTACTGGGCTTTACAGTATGAAGCAGTTGCAGTGAGATAAGGGTCCCTAGTGAACATCATGCCAAGTACTGGGCTTTACGGATTGAACCAGTTTCAATGATATAAGGGTCCTTAATGAACACAATACTATGAACTGGGCTTTACAGTATGAACCAGTTGCATTGAAATAAGGGTCCTCAGTGAACATACTGCCAAGTCCTGGGCACTACAGTATGAAATATTGGCAATGAAATAAGTGTCCACAAAGAGCATAATGGCAAGTATTAGGCTTTACAGAATGAAATAGTTGCATTGAAATAAGGGTCCACAATGAACAGAATACTATGAACTGCGCTTTACAGTATGAACCAGTTGCAATGAAGTGAGGCTCCATATTGAACATAATGCTAGGTACTGGGCTTTACATAATGAACCAGTTGCATTGAAATAAGGGTCCTCAGTGAACATACTGCCAAGTCCTGGGATCTACAGTATGAAATCTTGGCAATGAATCAAGTGTCCTCAATGAACATAATGGCAAGTATTGGGCTTTACAGAATGAACCAGTTGCATTGAAATAAGGGTCCACAATGAACAGAATATTATGAACTGCGCTTTACAGTATGAACCAGTTGCAATGGTGAGGTTCCATATTGAACATAATGCTAGGTACTGGGCTTTACAGAATAAACCAGTTGCATTGAAATAAGGGTCCTCAGTGAACATACTGCCAAGTCCTGGGATCTACACTATGAAATATTGGCAATGAATCAAGTGTCCTCAATGAACATAATGGCAAGTACTGGACTTTACAGAATGAACCAGTTGCAATGAAATAAGGGTCCAATATGAATACAGTTCTATGTACTGGGCTTTACAGAATGAACCAGTTGCAATTCAAGAAGGTTCCACAATGAATAAAATGCTATCAACTGGGCTTTACAGAATGAAACAGTTGCAATGAAATAAGGGTCCAATATAAATACAGTTCTATGTACTGGGCTTTACAGAATGAACCAGTTGCAATTCAAGAAGGTTCCACAATCAATAAAATACTATGTACTGGGCTTTACAGTATGAAGCAATTGCAGTGAGATAAGGGTCCCTAGTGAACATCATGCCAAGTACTGGGCTTTACGGAATGAACCAGTTTCAATGAAATAAGGGTCCATAATGAACACAATACTATGGACTGGGCTTTACAGTATGAACCAGTTGCATTGAAATAAGGGTTCCCAGTGAACATACTGCCAAGTCCTGGGCTCTACAGTATGAAATATTGGCAATGAAATAAGAGTCCACAAAGAGCATAATGACAAGTACTGGGCTTTACAGAATGAACCAGTTGCAAAGAAATAAGGGTCCAATATGAATACAGTTCTATGTACTGGGCTTTACAGAATGAACCAGTTGCAATTCAAGAAGGTTCCACAATGAATAAAATGCTATTAACTGGGCTTTACAGAATGAAATATTGGCAATGAAATAAGGTTCTTAAATTAACATAATGCCAAGTCCTGGGCTCTACAGTATGAAATATTGGCAATGAAATAAGGGTCCTCAATGAACATAATGGCAAGTACTGGACTTTACAGAAAGAACCAGTTGCATTGAAATAAGGGTCCACAATGAACAGAATACTATGAACTGGGCTTTACAGTATGAACCAGTTGCAATGAAGTGAGGGTCCACATTGAACATAATGCTAGGTACTGGGCTTTACAGTATGAACCATTTGCAATGAAGTAAGGGTCCATATTGAACATAATGCTAGGTACTGGGTTTACAGAATGAACCAGTTTCAATGAAATAAGGGTCCATAATGAACACAATACTATGGACTGGGCTTTACAGTATGAACCAGTTGCATTGAAATAAGGGTCCCCAGTGAACATACTGCCAAGTCCTGGGCTCTACAGTATGAAATATTGGCAATGAAATAAGAGTCCACAAAGAGCATAATGACAAGTACTGGGCTTTACAGAATGAACCAGTTGCATTGAAATAAGGGTCCAAAATGAACAGAATACTATGAACTGCGCTTTACAGTATGAACCAGTTGCAATGAAGTGAGGCTCCATATTGAACATAATGCTAGGTACTGGGCTTTACAGAATAAACCAGTTGCATTGAAATAAGGGTCCTCAGTGAACATACTGTCAAGTCCTGGGATCTACAGTATGAAATATTGGCAATGAATCAAGTGTCCTCAATGAACATAATGGCAAGTATTGGGCTTTACAGAATGAACCAGTTGCATTGAAATAAGGGTCCACAATGAACAGAATACTATGAACTGCGCTTTACAGTATGAACCAGTTGCAATGAAGTGAGGCTCCATATTGGACATAATGCTAGGTACTGGGCTTTACAGAATAAACCAGTTGCATTGAAAAAAGGGTCCTCAGTGAACATACTGCCAAGTCCTGGGATCTACAGTATGAAATATTGGCAATGAATCAAGTGTCCTCAATGAACATAATGGCAAGTCCTGGGCTCTACAGTATGAAATATTGGCAATGAAATAAGGGTCCTCAATGAACATAATGGCAAGTACTGGACTTTACAGAAAGAACCAGTTGCATTGAAATAAGGGTCCACAATGAACAGAATACTATGAACTGGGCTTTACAGTATGAACTAGTTGCAATGAAGTGAGGCTCCATATTGAACATAATGCTAGTTACTGGGCTTTACAGAATAAACCAGTTGCATTGAAATAAGGGTCCTCAGTGAACATACTGCCAAGTCCTGGGATCTACAGTATGAAATATTGGCAATGAATCAAGTGTCCTCAATGAACACAATGGTAAGTATTGGGCTTTACAGAATGAACCAGTTGCAATTCAAGAAGGTTCCACAATGAATAAAATGCTATCAACGGGGCTTTACAGAATGAAATATTGGCAATGAAATAAGGGTCTAAAATTAACATAATGCCAAGTCCTGGGCTCTACAGTATGAAATATTGGCAATGAAATAAGGGTCCTCAATGAACATAATGGCAAGTACTGGACTTTACAGAATGAACCAGTTGCATTGAAATAAAGGTCCCCAGTGAACATACTGCCAAGTCCTGGGCTCTACAGTATGAAATATTGGCAATGAAATAAGAGTCCACAAAGAGCATAATGACAAGTACTGGGCTTTACAGAATGAACCAGTTGCATTGAAGTAAGGGTCCACAATGAACAGAATACTATGAACTGCGCTTTACAGTATGAACCAGTTGCAATGAAGTGAGGCTCCATATTGAACATAATGCTAGGTACTGGGCTTTACAGAATAAACCAGTTGCATTGAAATAAGGGTCCTCAGTGAACATACTGCCAAGTCCTGGGATCTACAGTATGGAATATTGGCAATGAATCAAGTGTCCTCAATGAACATAATGGCAAGTATTGGGCTTTACAGAATGAACCAGTTGCATTGAAATAAGGGTCCACAATGAACAGAATACTATGAACTGCGCTTTACAGTATGAACCAGTTGCAATGAAGTGAGGCTCCATATTGAACATAATGCTAGGTACTGGGCTTTACAGAATAAACCAGTTGCATTGAAATAAGGGTCCTCAGTGAACATACTGCCAAGTCCTGGGATCTACAGTATGAAATATTGGCAATGAATCAAGTGTCCTCAATGAACATAATGGCAAGTATTGGGCTTTACAGAATGAACCAGTTGCATTGAAATAAGGGTCCACAATGAACAGAATACTATGAACTGCGCTTTACAGTATGAACCAGTTGCAATGAAGTGAGGCTCCATATTGAACATAATGCTAGGTACTGGGCTTTACAGAATAAACCAGTTGCATTGAAATAAGGGTCCTCAGTGAACATACTGCCAAGTCTTGGGATCTACAGTATGAAATATTGTCAATGAATCAAGTGTCCTCAATGAACATAATGGCAAGTATTGGGCTTTACAGAATGAAACAGTTGCAATGAAATAAGGGTCCAATATGAATACAGTTCTATGTACTGGGCTTTACAGAATGAACCAGTTGCAAATCAAGAAAGTTCCACAATGAATAAAATCCTATCAACTGGGCTTTACAGAATGAAATATTGGCAATGAAATAAGGTTCTAAAATTAACATAATGCCAAGTCCTGGGCTCTACAGTATGAAATATTGGCAATGAAATAAGGGTCCTCAATGAACATAATGGCAAGTACTGGACTTTACAGAATGAAACAGTTGCATTGAAATAAGGGTCCACAATGAACAGAATACTATGAACTGGGCTTTACAGTATGAACCAGTTGCAATGAAGTGAGGGTCCACATTGAACATAATGCTAGGAACTGGGCTTTACAGAATGAACCAGTTGCATTGAAATAATGGTCCTCAGTTAACAAACTGCCAAGTCCTGGGATCTACAGTATGAAATATTGTCAATGAAATAAGTGTCCACAAAGAGCATAATGGCAAGTATTGGGCTTTACAGAATGAACCATATGCAATTTCATAAGGGTCCAAAATGAATACAGTTCTATGTACAGGGCTTTTCCGAATGAACCAGTTGCAATTTAAGAAGGTTCCACCATGAATACAATGCTATGTACTGGACTTTACTGTATGAACCAGTAGCAATGAAGTGAGGGTCCATATTGAACACAACACTATGAACTGGGCTTTACAGTATGAACCAGTTGCATTGAAATAAGGGTCCACAATGAACACAATACTATGAACCGGGCTTTACAGTATGAACCAGTTGCAATGAAGTGAGGGTCCATATTGAACATAATGCTTGGTACTGGGCTTTACAGAATGAACCAGTTGCATTGAATTAATGGTCCTCAGTTAACATACTGCCAAGTCCTGGGATCTACAGTATGAAATATTGGCAATGAATTAAGTGTCCACAAAGAGCATAATGGCAAGTATTGGGCTTTACAGAATGAAACAGTTGCAATGAAGTGAGGGTCCATATTGAACACAATACAATGAACTGGGCTTTACAGTATGAACCAGTTGCATTGAAATAAGGGTCCACAATGAACACAATACTATGAACCAGGCTTTACAGTATGAACCAGTTGCAATGAAGTGAGGGTCCATATTGAACATAATGCTTGGTACTGGGCTTTACAGAATGAACCAGTTGCATTGAATTAATGGTCCTCAGTTAACATACTGCCAAGTCCTGGGATCTACAGTATGAAATATTGGCAATATTTGGCAATGAACCAGTAGCAATTTAAGAAGTTTCCAAAATGAATACAGTTCTATGTACTGGGCTTTACAGTATGAACCAGTTGCAATGAAGTGAGGGTCCATATTGAACATAATGCTAGGTACTGGGCTTTACAGAATAAGCCAGTTGCTTTGAAATAAGAGTCCACAGTGAACATACTGCCAAGTCCTGGGCTCTACAGTATGAAATATTGGCAATGAAATAAGGGTCCACAAAGAGCATAATGACAAGTACTGGGCTTTACATTAGGTTCCACAATGAATACAGTTCTATGTACTGGGCTTTACTGTATAAACCAGTTGCAATGAAGTGAGGGTCCGTATTGAACATAATGCTAGGTACTGTGCTTTACAGAATGAACCAGTTGCATTGAAATAAGGGTCCTCAGTGAACATACTGCCAAGTCCTGGGATCTACAGTATGAAATATTGTCAATGAAATAAGTGTCCACAAAGAGCATAATGGCAAGTATTGGGCTTTACAGAATGAACCATATGCAATTTAATAGGAGTCCAATATGAATACAGTTCTATGTACAGGGCTTTACCGAATGAACCAGTTGCAATTTAAGAAGGTTCCACCATGAATACAATGCTATGTACTGGGCTTTACTGTATGAACCAGTTGCAATGAAGTGAGGGTCCGTATTGAACACAATACTATGAACTGGGCTTTACATAATGAACCAGTTGCATTGAAATAAGGGTCCTCAGTGAACATACTGCCAAGTCCTGGGCTCTACAGTATGAAATATTGGCAATGAAATAAGGGTCCACAAAGAGCATAATGGAATTGGGCTTTACAGAATGAACCATATGATATTTAATAAGGGTCCAATATGAATACAGTTCTATGTACAGGGCTTTACCTAATGAACCAGTTGGAATTTAAGGAGGTTCCTCCACGAATACAATGCTATGTACTGGGCTTTACAGAATGAAGCAGTTGCAATGAGATAAGGGACCCTAGTGAACATCATGCCAAGTACTGGGCTTTACAGTATGAACCAGTTGCATTGAAATAAGGGTCCTCAGTTAACATACTGCCAAGTCCTGGGCTCTACAGTATGAAATATTGGCAATGAAATAAGGGTCCACAAAGAGCATAATGGAATTGGGCTTTACAGAATGAACCATATGATATTTAATAAGGGTCCAATATGAATACAGTTCTATGTACAGGGCTTTACCTAATGAACCAGTTGGAATTTAAGGAGGTTCCTCCACGAATACAATGCTATGTACTGGGCTTTACAGAATGAAGCAGTTGCAATGAGATAAGGGACCCTAGTGAACATCATGCCAAGTACTGGGCTTTACAGTATGAACCAGTTGCATTGAAATAAGGGTCCTCAGTTAACATACTGCAAAGTCCTGGGCTCTACAGTATGAAATATTGGCAATGAAATAAGGGTCCACAAAGAGCATAATGGCAAGTACTGGGCTTTACAAAATGAAATAGTAGCATTGAAATAAGGGTCCACAATGAACAGAATACTATGAACTGCGCTTTACAGTATGAACCAGTTGCAATGAAGTGAGGCTCCATATTGAACATAACGCTAGGTACTGGGCTTTACATAATGAACCAGTTGCATTGAAATAAGGGTCCTCAGTGAACATACTGCCAAGTCCTGGGATCTACAGTATGAAATATTGGCAATGAATCAAGTGTCCTCAATGAACATAATGGCAAGTATTGGGCTTTACAGAATGAACCAGTTGCATTGAAATAAGAGTCCACAATGAACAGAATATTATGAACTGCGCTTTACAGTATGAACCAGTTGCAATGAAGTGAGGCTCCATACTAAACATAATGCTAGGTACTGGGCTTTACAGAATAAACCAGTTGCATTGAAATAAGGGTCCTCAGTGAACATACTGCCAAGTCCTGGGATCTACAGTGTGAAATATTGGCATTGAATCAAGTGTCCTCTATGAACATAATGGCAAGTATTGGGCTTTACAGAATGAAACAGTTGCAATGAAATAAGGGTCCAATATGAATACAGTTCTATGTACTGGGCTTTACAGAATGAACCAGTTGCAATTCAAGAAGGTTCCACAATGAATAAAATGCTATCAACTGGGCTTTACAGAATGAAATATTGGCAATGAAATAAGGTTCTAAAATTAACATAATGATATGTCCTGGGCTCTTCAACAGTATGAAATATTGGCAATGAAATAAAGGTCCTCAATGAACATAATGGCAAGTATTGGGCTTTACAGAATGAAACAGTTGCAATGAAATAAGGGTCCAATATGAATACAGTTCTATGTACTGGGCTTTACAGAATGAACCAGTTGCAATTCAAGAAGGTTCCACAATGAATAAAATGCTATCAACTGGGCTTTACAGAATGAAATATTGGCAATGAAATAAGGTTCTAAAATTAACATAATGACATGTCCTGGGCTCTTCAACAGTATGAAATATTGGCAATGAAATAAGGGTCCTTAATGAACATAATGGCAAGTACTGGACTTTACAGAATGAACCAGTTGCATTGAAATAAGGGTCCACAATGAACAGAATACTATGAACTGGGCTTTACAGAATGAACCAGTTGCATTGAAATAATGGTCCTCAGTTAACATACTGCCAAGTTCTAGGATCTACAGCATAAAATATTGGCAATGAATTAAGTGTCCACAAAGAGCATAATGGCAAGTATTGGGCTTTACAGTATGAACCAGTTGCATTGAAATAAGGGTCCTCAGTAAACATACTGCCAAGTCCTAGGATCTACAGTATGAAATATTGGCAATGAAATAAGTGTCCACAAAGAGCATAATGGCAAGTATTGGGCTTTACAGAATGAACCATATGCAATTTAAGAAGGTTCCACCATGAATACAATGCTATGTACTGGCCTTTACAGAATGAACCAGTTGCAATTTAAGAAGGTTCCACAATCAATAAAATGCTATGTACTGGGCTTTACAGTATGAACCAGTTGCATTGAAATAAGTGAACATACTGCCAAGTCCTGGGCTCTACAGTATGAAATATTGGCAATGAAATAAGGGTCCACAAAGAGCAGAATGACAAGTACTGGGCTTTGCAGAATGAACCAGTTGCATTGAAATAAGGGTCCACAGTGATCATACTGCCAAGTCCTGAGCTCTACAGTATGAAATATTAATTTAAAATTTAAGAAGGTTCCACAATGAATACAATGCTATGTCCTGGGCTTTACAGAATGTACCAGTTGCTATGAAATAAGGGTCCATAATGAACATAATGCAATATGCTTTACAGTATGAACCATTGGCAATAAAATAAGGATCCACAATGAACACAATTCCAAGTACTCGGCTTTACAGTATGAACCAGTTACGATGAAGTAAGGGTCCATATTGAACATAATGCTAGGTACCAGGCTTTACAGAATGAACCAGTTGCATTGAAATAAGGGTCCACAATGAACATAACGCCTGGGCTCTACAGTATGAAATATTGGCAATGAACTAAGGGTCCACAAAGAGCATAATGGCAAGTACTGGGCTTTACAGAATGAAACAGTTGCAATGAAATAAGTGTCCAATATGAATACAGTTCTTTGTACTGGGCTTTATAGAACGAGCCAGTTGCAATTTAGGCTTTATTATTAATATTATTAAACTTTATTTGTACCCCGCTAGCATCTCCCGAAGGACTCGATGCGGCTTACAAAGGCCAAGGCCTCAACACACAATGTAGCAATACAAACAAAAGGCAAATTAAAACAATTAAAACAGTATAAACCACAGGCAATAACAATACGCTAGAACACAATGAAACTGGGCCGGGCCAGAGTAATGGGTACAAGATTAAAAGTGCTGATGTGACAGGTGATATATAAGGCTTATAGTGCAAGTGCAGAGTGTGATATGCAATCTTAGTTCTAATAAAGTGCTAATGGGACTTGGTATTGGAGATTTCCTATTAATCTGGGAAGGCACATTGGAACAGCCAGGTCTTCAAGTTCTTTCTGAAGACTGCCAATGTAGGGGCCTGTCTGAGATCCTTGGGGAGGGTGTTCCAGAGTCGGGGGGCCACCACAGAGAAGGCCCTGTCTCGTGTCCCCACCAACCGCGCTTGCGACGCAGGTGGGATCACGAGCAGGGTCTCTCCAGATGACCGAAGTGAACGCGTGGGTTCGTAGACAAAGATGCGGTCACAGAGGTAGGATGGTCCCAAACCGTTCAGGGCTTTGTAGGTATGCACCTGCACCTTAAATTGGGCTCGGTAAATAAATGGCAGCCAGTGGAGCTCCTTAAACAGGAGGGTTGACCTCTCTCTGTAAGGGGCCCCAGTTAACATCCTGGCTGCCGCTCGTTGGACCAGTTGGAACTTCCGAGCCATTTTCAAGGGCAGCCCCACGTAGAGCGCATTACAGTAGCCCAGTCTGAAGGTGACCAAGGCATGGACCACCCCGGCCAGATCAGCCTTCGCGAGGTACGGTCGCAGTTGGTGCACAAGTCTCAATTGTGCGAAGGCCCTCCCAGACACCGCCGACGCCTGAGCCTCAAGCGTAAGCGATGAATCCAAGAGGACTCCCAGACTGCGGACTTGTGGCTTCAGGGGGAGTGTAACCCCGTCCAGCACAGGTTGCCACAGGTTTACGATCGACCAGGAGGACCTCTGTCTTGTCGGGATTGATCTTCAGCTTGTTCCTCCTCATCCAGATAGACACAGCGGCCAGGCACTCATCCAGCACCTGAGAGGCCTCCTTGGAATTAGGTGGAAAAGAGTAGTAGAATTGTGTGTCATCTGCATAGAGGTGACACCCAACTCCAAAACTCCGGATGACCTCTCCCAGCGCTTTCATGTAGATGTTAAAGAGCATGGGAGACAGAGTAGAACCTTGCGGGACCCCACGGCCAGGGGTCCGAGCAGGCGTCTCCCAGCTTCACCATCTGGGATCGACCCTCCAGGAAGGATCGCAGCCACGACAAAACCGTGCCCCCGAGACCCATCCCAGAGAGTCGTCCCAGAAGGATACCATGATCGATGGTATCGAAAGCCGCTGAGATGTCCAAGAGAATCAACAGGGTCACACTCCCCCTGTCCAGCTCTCTACGGAGGTCATCCACCAAGGCGACCAAGGCTGTCTCGGTGCCGTGACCAGGCCTGAAACCAGACTGCAACTGATCTAGGTAGTTGATGTCATCTAGAAAGCCCTGGAGTTGGGAGGCAACCACCCGCTCCGGCACCTTACCCAAGAAAGGGAGGTTGGGGATTGGTCTGAAGTTGTTCAGCACCGTAGAGTCAAGGGAAACCTTTTTAAGGAGTGGACGAACCACAGCTTGTTTCAGATAAGATGGAAAAACCCCCTGCTCCAGCGATGCATTAATGATCAACACAAACCAATCAACCAGCCCCTCCCTGGCCGATTTAATTAGCCAAGACGGGCAAGGGTCCAGAGCCGACGTGGTTGCCCTCACAGCCCCAAGGACCTCCACCACGTTCTCAGGAAGAACAAGCCTAAAAGAATCCCACAAAATTGGACAAGCAGATGCCTCAATCACCTCCCCTGGCACTGTGGTGGAATTGGAGTCGAGCTCAAGGCGTATCCGAGCGACTTTGTCTGCAAAATGGTGTGCGAAATCGCGACACCGAGTTGCTGGGTCATCAAAAGCCTCCTCCACCACAGGTGGCTGAAGGAGTTCCCCAACGACCCAAAACAACTCCGATGATCTATTTGCTGCAGACGCTATACAGGTAGTCATATAGGACTCCTTGGCTGCCCGTATAGCCACGGTATACGCCCTAAGAAAGGCTGTAGCCCGTGCTCGGTCGGACACGTCCCGAGAACTCCTCCAAGTGCGCTCTAGCCCCCTCTTCGTATGCTTCATCACAGCCAGCTCCCCGGTGAACCAGGGAGATGGCTTGTCATGACGTAACGTGATGGGGCGTTAGGGAGTGATCGTATCTATCGCCCTGTTATAGAGATCGACCAAGACGTCGACAGGATCGCCAGGCTCCCTGGCAGGGAGAACTCCAAGATTCCTCAGGAATCCCTCCGGATCCATCAGTCTCCTGGGGCGGACGATCTTAATTTGTCCTTCATCCCTGTGGAGGTTTAGGGTCGCCGAAAGTCTAAAACTGACCAGATAATGATCAGACCATGACACAGGAAGGGTGTTTTGTTCTTCCACTCTGATCATTCCACTGTCCGCCACAAAAACTAGGTCGAGTGTGTGTCCAGCCTGATGGGTAGGACCAGGTATAGTTTGTGATAGCCCCATGGTCGTCATGGCGGCCATGGAATCCTGAGCTGCACCTGTCAAGGGGGTCTCAGCATGAATATTAAAGTCTCCCAGCACCACCAGGCGCTGGGAGACCAAGGCCGAATTGGAGACCACCTCTGCTAGCTCAGTCAGGGAAACTACTGGGTCGCGGGGTGGGCGGTACACCAGCAGAAACCCCACGCTATCACAGTTCCCCACCCTCAGGTGGACACACTCAAACCCAGATGCTTGCAGAACAGAGCATCTGACCACGGCGATGGATTGCCGATAGACAACTGCAACCCCTCCTCCGCCCCCCCCCCCCCCCAGCCTGGCCTGCTGATGCACTCCGAAGCCTGGTGGGCACAGCTGAGTGAGGTTTCTTCCTCCCAGCTCGTCCAGCCAGGTCTCGGTGATGCAAGCCAGATCCGCCCCCCCCCCCATCCAGGATCAAGTCCTGAATGGCAGCGGTCTTGCCATTGACAGATCTGCCGTTGATCAGCAAGACCTTAAGGCTAAGGGGACTGCCATGGGGCCTACCACTTCCTACCTTTTCAAGGGTCGCAAGCACTCTGTTGCGCTTCTCCCTAGGGTGTTGGTGACCCGCAAGTCTCCTCCCCCCACACGACCTGAATGGCGCTCCCCTCCTCCGGTCCCCCCTCCCCCCCTACATGGTTGGGATCTGTGGCTAGTCAACTTTCAGAAAAAGTAAGGCTGGAGTATAGTCTCCCTTGGGCTTCAGGTAGGGATGCTTCCGATGTTAAACTGGAGGGAGAGCAGTTGAGGGAACTAAGTGGACTAAACAGGGGAAGTGTTCTTGGGCTGATTGTGTAGGGACAACTGGGACAGATGGGGTTTCAAATTGGTACAGACCAGGAGGGGGGGCCCTAACCGGGGAGCTATCTGTGGATTTATTACAGGGACCTGATGGAAAAAGGCGAGCAGGTACCACTGTATCAATAAGGGGGCGAATATGAGGGTCCACAACTACCCTTCTGATGGTGATGCCCCATTTCTTTAGGCAAGATCGCCTTGCCAGAAGCTCACCAAACCATAAATTGTCTTCCGGTGTAATTAAAAGACACGTGGAGCGGTCAAGTGATTGGTAGTCCCTCCGCAGCCAAGTTATGGCTTTCAATCTTATTTCCCATGGTCTTTTCGATAGGATTTGGGCCAGAGAGTCACAAACCGCCCTCCTAGAGGTCCATCTGCCTCTATTGATCCTTAGGTCAGCAATGTCCACCGCAAAATTGTCTGTCATTAAGAGATGTTGATCCTGAGTAGAAACTGCGGATGGCTGGGCAATAGGATCTGATGTTAAATTACCAGTTGTCCTCTGGATGTCCATAGATGTCATCCGCCAATCCAAAATGTTTTCGTTTCCATACATACCCAACAACCCTCCCCTTCCCTCAGTCACCTCATCATCCAACCCTCCCTCCAACCCAAGATCCAATGAGCCTTCCTCTCCATTTGAGCACAAGTCCTTGGGCAAATCTGCACATACGGGGTTGTCTGCCCTTGGGAGATCGGATTGCACTGAAGTTCTGGTAAAAATATGATCCATTTTGTTGTTCAGAATCTTAAGTTGAAGCAACAAAAGATTAAACGATTCTCCCAGGAGGTCGTATAGGTGCGATAAGTCATTCTTCACACGTGACTCTGTTTCAGCCATTCCTATGTCTATCACAAATACCACTTAGACTACTAGCACTGCCACACACTTACCAACCTTCATTCAATGGCAACTTACGTCACAATCCGTCACTCCTCCAGACTTATCACAACATCCCACACCCCACACTCTCATCAGAATGAACCAGTTGCATTGAAATAAGGGTCCACAGTGAACATACTGCTGTCCTGGGCTCTACAGTATGAATTATTGGCAATGAAATAAGGTTCTACAATGAACATAATGCCAAGTCCTGGGCTTTACAGTATGAAATATTGGCAATGAAGTAACGGTCCATATTGAACATAATGGCAAGTACTGGGCTTTACAGAATGAAACAGTTGCAATGAAATAAGGGTCCAATATGAATACAGTTCTATGTACTGGGCTTTATAGAATGAACCAGTTGCAATTTAAGAAGGTTCAACCATGAATACAATGCTATGTACTGGGCTTTACAGTATGAACCAGTAGCAATGAAATAAGGGTCCACAATGAACATAATGGCAAGTACTGGACTTTACAGAATGAACCAGTTGCATTGAAATAAGAGTCCACAATGAACACAATACTATGAACTGGACTTTACTGTATGAACCATTTGCAATGAAGTAAGGGTCCATATTGAACATAATGCTAGGTACTGGGCTTTACAGAATGAACCAGTTGCATTGAAATAAGGGTCCACAGTGAACATACTGCCAAGTCCTGGGCTCTACAGTATGAAATATTGGCAATGAAATAAGTGTCCACAAAGAGCACAATGGCAAGTACTGGGCTATACAGAATGTACTAATTGCAATCAAATAAGGGTCCACAATGAACATAATTGCAAGTACTGGTCTTTACGGAATGAACCCGTTGCAATGAAATGTGTCCACAATCAACACAATACTACGTACTGGGCTTTACAGAATGATCCATTTGCAATTTTATAATTCTCCACCATGAATACAGTTCTATATACTGGGCTTTACCGAATGAAGCAGTTGCAATTTAAGAAGGTTACACTATGAATACAATGCTATGTACTGGGCTTTCCAGTATGAACCAGTAGCAATGAAATAAGGGCCCACCATGAACATAATGGCAAGTACTGGACTTTACAGAAGGAACCAGCTGCATTGAAATAAGGGTCCACAATGAACACAATACTATGAACTGGGCTTTACAGTATGAACCAGTTGAAATGAAGTAAGTTGAAATGAACCAGTTGAACATAATGCTAGGTACTGGGCTTTACATAATGAAGCAGTTGCATTGAAATAAGGGTCCACAGTGAACATACTGCCAAGTCCTGGGCTCTACAGTATGAAATATTGGCAATATTTGGCAAAGGGTCCACAAAGAGCATAATGGCAAGTACTGGGCTTTACAGAATGAAACATTTGCAATGAAATAAGGTCCAACATGAATACAGTTCTATGAACTGGGCTTTACAGAATGAACCAGTTGCAATTTCACAATGAATAAAATGCTATGTACTGGGCTTTATAGTATGAAGCAGTTGCAATGAGATAAGGGTCCGTAGTGAACATCATGCCAAGTACTGGGCTTTACAGAATGAACCAGTTGCAATGAAATAAGGGTCCATAATGAACATAATGCAATATCCAGGGCTTTACAGTATGAACAATAAAATAAGTATCCACAATGAACACAATGCCAAGTACTCGGCTTTACAGAATGAACCATTTGCAATTTAATAACGTTCCACCATGAATACAGTTGTATGTACTGGGCTTTACCGAATGAACCAGTTGCATTGAAATAAGGGTCCACAATGAACACAATACTATGAACTGGGCTTTACAGTATGAACCAGTTACAATGAAGTAAGGGTCCATATTGAACAATGCTAGGTACTAGGCTTTACAGAATGAACCAATTGCATTGAAATAAGGGTCCACAGTGAACATACTGCCATCCTGGGCTCTACAGTATGAAATATTGGCAATGAACTAAGGGTCCACAAAGAGCATAATGGCAAGTATTGGGCTTTACAGAATGAAACAGTTGCAATGAAATAAGGGTCCAATATGAATACAGTTCTATGTACTGGGCTTTACGGAATGAACCAGTTGCAATTCAAGAAGGTTCCACAATGAATACAATGCTATGTACTGGGCTTTACACAATGAAATATTGGCAATGAAATAAGGTTCTAAAATTAACATAATGCCAAGTCCTGGGCTCTACAGTATGAAATATTGGCAATGAAATAAGGGTCCTCAGTTAACATAATGGCAAGTACTGGACTTTACAGAAAGAACCGGTTGCATAGAAATAAGGGTCCACAATGAACAGAATACTGTGAACTGGGCTTTACTGTATGAACCAGTTGCCATGAAGTGAGGGTCCATATTGAACACAATTCTACGAACTGGGCTTTACAGTATGAACCAGTTGCAATGAAGTGAGGGTCCATATTGAACATAATGCTAGGTACTGGGCTTTACAGAATGAACCAGTTGCATTGAAATAAGGTTCTACAATAAACATAATGCCAAGTCCTGGGCTCTACAGTATGAAATATTGGCTATGAACTAAGGGTCCACAAAGAGCATAATGGCAAGTACTGGGCTTTACAGAATGAAACAGTTGCAATGAAATAAGGGTCCAATATGAATACAGTTCTATGTACAGGGCTTTACCGAATGAACCAATTGTAATTTAAGAAGGTTCCACCATGAATACAATGCTATGTACTGGGCTTTACAGAATGAACCAGTTGCATTGAAATAAGGGTCCACAATGAACACAATACAGTAGAATCTCACTTATCCAACACTCGCTTATCCAACGTTCTGGATTATCCAACGCATTTTTGTAGTCAATGTTTTCAATACATCGTGATATTTTGGTGCTAAATTTGTAAATACTGTAATTACAACATAGCATTACTGCATATTGAACTACCTTTTCTGTCAAATTTGTTGTATAACATGGTGTTTTGGTGCTTAGTTGTAAAATCATAACCTAATTTGATGTTTAATAGGCTTTTCTTTAATGCCTCCTTATTATCCAACATATTTGCTTATCCAACATTCTGCCGGCCCGTTTATGTTGTATAAGTGAGACTCTACTGTACTATGAACTTGGCTTTACAGTATGAATCAGTTGCAATTAATTAAGGGTCCATATTGAACATAATCTTAGGTACTGGGCTTTACAGAATGAACCAGTTGCATTGAAATAAGGGTCCACAGTGAACATACTGCCAAGTCCTGGGCTCTACAGTATGAAATATTGGCAATGAAATAAGGGTCCACAAAGAGCATAATGGCAAGTACTGGACTTTACAGAATGAACCAGAATGAGAGGAGAGTAGGGGCCTGCCTGGTCTCTCTAGGTAGAGAGTTCCAAAGCCAGGGGGCCACGACGGAGAAGGCCCTCTCTCTCGTCCCCACCAACCGCGACTGCGAGGATGGTGGGAGCGAGAGAAGGGCCTCCCCCGACGAGCGAAGAGAATGTGCAGGTTCATAGGGGGAGATGCGGTCTCTAAGGTAGGTGGGTCCCAAACCGTTTAGGGCTTTGTAGGTGATAACCTGCACCTTGAATTGGGCCCGGAAAGTAAATGGCAGCCAGTGAAGCTCCTTAGACAGAGGCGTTGAACGCGCCCTGTAATTCGCTCCGGTTAGAAGCCTGGCTGCCCAATGCTGTACTAGTTGTAATTTCCGGGCCGTCTTCAAAGGCAGCCCCACGTAGAGTGCATTGCAATAGTCCAATCTAGAAGTAACTAAGGCATGGACCACCATGGTCAGATCAGACTTCTCGAGGTATGGTCGCAGCTGGCGCACAAGTATGGTCGCAGCTGGCGCAACAAAGGCCCTCCCGGCCACGGCTGACACCTGAGCCTCAAGCGTCAGCCCCGAATCCAGGAGGACCCCCAAGCTGCGGACCTGCGCCTTCAGGGGGAGTGCGACCCCGTCAAGCACAGGTTGCCACCCAATACCCCGATCAGACGTACGACTGACCTGGAGGACCTCTGTCTTGTCGGGATTAAGTCTCAGTTTGTTCACCCTCATCCAGGCCAACACAGCGGCCAGACACTGGTCCAGAATCCGAGGGGCTTCCTTGGATTTAGGTGGAAAAGAGTAGTAGAGTTGGGTGTCATCCGCGTAGAGATGGCACCGTACTCCAAAACTCCGGATGACCTTTCCCAGCGGTTTCATGTAGATGTTAAAAAGCATGGGGGACAAAATAGAACCTTGCGGGACCCCACAGGTCAATAGCCAGGGGTCCGAGCAGGTGTCCCCCAGCTTCACCAACTGGGAACGACCCTCCAGAAAGGACTGGAGCCACTGGAGTGCAGTACCCCCAAGGCCCATCCCAGAGAGCCATCCCAGAAGGACACCATGGTCGATGGTATCGAAAGCCGCTGAGATGTCCAGGAGAACCAGAAGGGACACACTCCCCCTGTCCCATCTTTCCTTTCTTCTTTCCTTTTTCGCTTTGTTTACCTTGAGCCAGAGGTATGCGGCTTAATGTCTAACCTTTCGCTTCTTCTTTCTTGATCAGGACATGAGAGTTCTCTGGTACCATATATGGCTGAAATGTTTAATGAGGTATATATGAGTGGTATTTCCCAGAAACATGGAAACTTTCTGAAATTATTCCAGTTCTGAAGTGAGATAGACAACCGGAGCTCCCAGAATCATATCGTCCAATCAGTTTAGCAAACCAAGATTATAAGATATTCATGAAAATTATAGCAAATAGATTGGAAGTTATTCTACCAAAGATTATAGGAGAAGACCAATATGGGTTTGTTAAAGGGCGGAGTATCAATGAACCAATAAGAAATGTTGTTAATGCGATTTGCCATGCGACAAAAACAAAAAGAAAATTGTCAATTCTAAAGTTAGATGTGTATAAAGCTAGATGTGTATAAAGTAAACCATGTATAGATTATGTAAAGAACTAAATTTGGGGAATAATTTTTGTGAAATGATTAAAAATGTATATAGGGAAAATACGGCTTGTATGGACAAAGAACGGAAAACATTCAAATTGAGAATGGGACCAAGCAAGGGTGTCCGTTATCTCAAATGTTATTTGCTCTGGTAATAGAACCCCTAGCATATAAAATAAGGATGGATGATACATGGGAAGGGTATAAGATTGGGAGGAAGGAGGAGTTGAAATTGAACCTGTATGTGGACGATGCAATAATTTTAACACAGAGACCAAGGGAAATGATTAAATCAATGAAAATAATATTGAGGGAGTTTAAAAAAAATCAGGGCTATCAGTTAATATGGAGAAATCAGATATTATTTATCAATATGCCCCCGAAGGAACAATAGAGATAAGGAAGGAATCAGGATTAAAATTGGGTATTAAAAAGATGAAGTATTTGGGAATTTGGATATATGACACTTGATAAAATAATAGATGGAAATTATAGAATGGCATGGAAGAGAATGTTAAAACAAATGAGCAGGTGGAAGAATAAAAAATGTCTAGGATAAGGGCATTGAAAATATTGATAATTCCAAAAATGATGTATTTATTTCAGGCTCTCCTAGGAATTCCTCCCATGGCAAAATTAAAGGAATGGGAAAGGAAACTAAATTATTGGGTTGAAAGGGGGGGGGGGGGGAGACCAAGAGTCAGGAAAAACTGACAATTGCAAAAGAAATGAAAGGGGGATGGGGCTATCCATATAGTGATGCCTTCCAAATTGAAAGAGCGATACATCTTACATCATTAACATACAATCAGGAAACACATCTTGTGGAGGACCACAGTTTCTTAGATACCACTCAGTGGACCACCCTGGATCAATGCACAGGGGATAGCCCTGACGGGGACAGTGCATCACCACAGTCACACTTATGTAATCATGCAAATGCTCCATCCCCAATCGTAGACCAGGAGCAACAGGAACATCCTTGGGAGAGTAATGGGCTCTCGGATGTATCTCAATGGATTGTCATTGATGAATGCACTGGGGATGTTGAGGAGGAGGACAACACTTTACACCTACATGATTCACTTCAACAGGAACACTCATCAGGGGACATACACACTGTCTTGCACAAAAGGGACCCTGTCAATCCTCAAAGGAAACAGGTCTTGGTAGTAGGTGACTCCCTCCTTAGAGGAACGGAAGCCATCATTTCCAGACCGGATGGGATGGCTCAAGAAACATGCTGCCTCCCGGGGGCAAAAATACACCATATCACTCAGAGGCTCAGCAGGCTCCTAAAGCCCCATCACCCTCCCCACCTTATGTTGATTCATGTAGGTACCAATGACACCGCTAGGCATACTTTTCAAAAGATCACAAATGATTTTCGAGCTCTGGGAACAAAGCTAAAACTGTATAATGTACATGTGATCTTTTCATCCCTCCTCCCTGTTGTAGGACACGGCTCTACAAGGGCCGGAAAAATAGTACAGGTCAATAACTGGCTCAGAAAATGGTGTCAAGAGGAGCATTTTGGCTTCCTTGACCATGGTCTACTCTTCCAAGAGGATGGACTACTGGCAAGCGATGGGGTGCATCTCACACAAGTAGGAAAACATCTTTTTGCACACAGACTCACAAACCTCATCAGGCACACTTTAAACTAGATCCACTGGGGGAGGGGAACAACAGCCTGGCGAACACTATATTACCCACGACCACAGGGAACCGCCGAAAGGCTAAACGGAGGGCTGCACAAACACAGCAAGGACCAAGTACAGAGAGCACAATAATCCCAAATAAACAGTTCGAGGGGAGGTCACAGGGGCTTACATGTCTTTACACTAATGCTCAGAGCATGGGAAATAAGCAAGACGAACTCCAACTCCTAGCACAGCACCACACATACGATGTCATAGGCATCACTGAAACCTGGTGGGATGACTCCCATCACTGGAATTTAACCATTGAGGGCTATAACCTCTTTCACAGAAATAGAACAAAGGGGAGAGGAGGGGGAGTAGCTTTATATGTCAAAAACAGTTACGTTGCAGAAGAAATGCGAGACTGTAATCCGGGAAACCAGCTTGAAAGCATCTGGATAAGAATCAAGGGAACCGGGACTCAAAAAGATCTTGTCGTGGGTGTCTACTACAGACCTCCGAGTCAGGATGAAGGACTTGATGAAGCCTTCTGTCAACAGCTGACCAAACAGGCACAAAGAAGAGATATAGTAGTCATGGGCGATTTCAATTATCCCGATATCTGCTGGAAAACAAACTCAGCCAAGAGTACAAAGTCCAACAAATTCCTCACTTGCCTTGCAGATAATTTTATGGTCCAGAAGGTAGAAGAGGCAACAAGGGGATCAGCAACTCTTGATCTAATCTTAACAAATGTGGAAGACCTGATCAATACAGTTGAAGTGGTTGGATCCTTAGGGGCAAGTGACCATGTGCTCCTGCAGTTTGCAATACAAAGGAATGCTGAAACTAAGACAAGTCAAACACGCATTCTGGACTTTAAGAGAGCTGACTTCCAAAAAATGAAGGAATTACTGAGCGGCATTCCATGGACGCCGATATTGAAAAACAAAGGAGTTAAGGATGGATGGGAGTTTTTCAAAAGTGAAATACTCAAGGCGCAAATGCAAACAGTGCCAACAAAGAAGAAAAATAAGACAAGTGCAAAGAAGCCAGAATAGATGTCCAAAGAACTTCTAACTGAGCTAAAGCTCAAAAGTGACATGCACAAGAAGTGGAAAAGGGGAGAAATCACCAAAGAAGAATTCAAACGTATAGCCAACACCTGTAGGGAAAAGGTTCGCAAGGCTAAAGCGCAAAATGAGCTCAGGCTTGCCAGGGACATAAAAAACAACAAAAAAGGCTTTTTTGCTTACGTTGGTAGAAAAAGGAAGAAAAAGGAGGCGATAGGGCCTCTGCAAGGAGAAGATGGGGTGATGGCGACAGGGGACAGGGAAAAGGCAGAACTACTTAATGCCTTCTTTGCCTCGGTCTTCTCAGAAAAAGAAAGCCATCTTCAACCTCAGCAACACGGAATGGACGAAGGATTGGGGGAAATCCAACCCCAAATAGGGAAACAAGCTGTCCAGGAACACCTGGCCTCTCTAAACGAATTCAAGTCCCCAGGGCCAGATCAGCTACACCCAAGAGTACTGAAGGAACTAGCGGAAGTTATTTCAGAACCACTGGCAATTATCTTCGAGAGTTCTTGGAGAACGGGAGAAGTCCCAGCAGATTGGAGGAGGGCGAATGTGGTCCCTATCTTCAAGAAGGGAAAAAAGAACGACCCAAACAATTACCGTCCGGTCAGCCTCACATCAACACCAGGCAAGATTCTGGAAAAGATCATTAAGGAAGTGGTCTGCGAACACTTAGAAACAAATGCGGTCATTGCTAATAGTCAACACGGATTTACCAAAAACAAGTCATGCCAGACTAATCTGATCTCTTTTTTCGATAGAGTTACGAGTTGGGTCGATACAGGGAATGCTGTGGATGTAGCCTACCTGGATTTCAGTAAGGCCTTCGACAAAGTCCCCCACGACCTTCTGGCAAACAAACTAGTAAAATGTGGGCTAGACAAAACTACGGTTAGGTGGATCTGTAATTGGCTAAGCGAACGAACCCAAAGGGTGCTCACCAATGCCTCGTCTTCATCATGGAAAGAAGTGACAAGTGGAGTGCCGCAGGGCTCCGTCCTGGGCCCGGTTCTGTTCAACATCTTTATTAACGACTTAGACGAAGGGTTAGAAGGCACGATCATCAAGTTTGCAGACGACACAAAACTGGGAGGGATAGCTAACACTCCAGAAGACAGGAGCAGAATTCAAAACGATCTTGACAGACTAGAGAGATGGGCCAAAACTAACAAAATGAAGTTCAACAGGGACAAATGCAAGATACTTCACTTCGGCAGAAAAAATGGAAATCAAAGATACAGAATGGGGGACGATGCCTGGCTTGACAGCAGTGTGTGCGAAAAAGACCTTGGAGTCCTCGTGGACAACAAGTTAAACATGAGCCAACAATGTGATGCAGCAGCTAAAAAAGCCAATGGGATTCTGGCCTGCATCAATAGGGGAATAGCGTCTAGATCCAGGGAAGTTATGCTCCCCCTTATTCTATTCTGCCTTGGTCAGACCACACCTGGAATCACACTGCGTCCAATTCTGGGCACCACAGTTGAAGGGAGATGTTGACAAGCTGGAAAGCATCCAGAGGAGGGCGACTAAAATGATCAAAGGTCTGGAGAACAAGCCCTATGAGGAGCGGCTTAAAGAGCTGGGCATGTTTAGCCTGCAGAAGAGAAGGCTGAGAGGAGACATGATAGCCATGTACAAATACGTGAAGGGAAGTCATAGGGAGGAGGGAGGGAGCTTGTTTTCTGCTGCCCTGCAGACTAGGACATGGAACAATGGCTTCAAACTACAGGAAAGGAGATTCCACCTGAACATCAGGAAGAACTTCCTCACAGTGAGAGCTGTTCGACAGTGGAACTCTCTCCCCGGGGCCGTGGTGGAGGCTCCTTCCTTGGAGGCTTTTAAGCAGAGGCTGGATGGCCATCTGTCGGGGGTGCTTTGAATGCGATTTCCTGCTTCTTAGCAGGGGGTTGGACTAGATGGCCCATGTGGTTTCTTCCAACTCTACTATTCTATGATTCTATGATAGAATTACAAGTGACAAATAAAAAATGGGTGAGATTTGAAAAGGAAATGGAGTTAATTGTGAAGAAATAATCTTTAGAAAATGGGATAAGAGAAATATAGATAAATTAATAGGACCAATGAAAGGAACAATGCAAGTGTGGAAGAAATGGCAAGGGAGAATAAGTAGCTTAAAATCTAAAATGTCAACAGTACGGATAATTAAGAAGGATAAGGAATCAAATATGAATAGAAATATTCAAATATTGAAGGAAAAAAGGAATAGAGTAGAACTATATGACAGAGAGGGAATGGGAAGAGAAAATAAAATTAAACAATGGCTTGGACAAGAAAATTGGTTACAGATAAGAGCAATTGTGAATATTTCAAAATAAAAGAAAATATTAATATGGTCAAGAGAGAAGATAATGCCTTTGAAAAGATAATGACAAAAGGGGGAAGGAAAGCACAGGCCAGCAAAATATATACAATGCTGATAGAGGCTGGTGGATGTATAATACGGGATCTGAATATGTGGGAAACGTGATAGAGACAATAGGGATGAAAAGGAATACCAGAGTACGAGAAATAAGAAATATTGCACCAATGGTATCGTGCACCCTGCCAATTAGCATACTACTATAAAAAGGGAAGTAGTCAGTGCTGGCATGGATGTCATCAGAAGGGGTGGTTTATGCACATGATCTGGGAATGTGAATATGTACAATATTTTTGTCAAATCAAATACTAGGAAATGAGTGGGTCATAAAGGAAATAGCGGTATTAGGGAAAAGAGAGGAAACGGGAAATAAAAGGGAAATAAAAGAAGCAATAATTGAATGTGCTCAAGCAGTAATAGTATTAGGGTGGAAAGATAAATCAAAATGGTCAGTAAGTAAATGGTACCAATATATGATGGAGCAAATGGAATTTGAAATTATGAATGTAAAACTAAATGTTGTAAAAACTAATGAAAATAGAACATGAGAAATGGAAGAAAGATGGACAAGGGTAAAGAACTATATCATGAAGCAATCTGGAGATCAAGCCATAAGAAATAAGATACAAATGTTATATAGTATATAGGATGAAAACGGATAAAGATAAAGATATAAAGATTGTTTCACAAAGAAATGAATATGTAAAAAGAAAACAATGCTCGTGTTGGTGGTGGGAATTGTAAATGTTTTGTAGATCTTGTATTTCTTGTGTTTTAAAAAATAAAAAATTGTATTATGGAGTAGAACCATAGAGTCGGAAGAGACTGCATGAGGCACCCAGTCCAGGTCTCTGCCGTGCAGGAAAAGCGCAAAGTACCCCTGACAGATGAGCATCTGGCCTCTGTTTAAAGGATTCCAAAGGAGCCTCCACTACATTTTGAGGCAGAGAGTTCCACCGCTGAACAACTCTTACAGTCAGGAAGTTCTTTTTAATGTTCAGATCGAATCTACTTTCCTGTAATTTGAACCCACTGCTGTGAGTAATCAGAAAAGGAAAAACAAGAAAAAAAGGTTAACAACATGGGTAATGTGACACATTCTCATAAGAGATAGGAATGGGATGTCTTTGTGTTACTGCTGTTCAGCTAATGTTATGGTCTGATGGAAATATGATAGAATCCGATAAATAATCGGTTGAAATGTAAATGTAAGGTAAGCTTTGTTCAAGATGATGAAACTGGGAATTTGGTGTACGTGATAGAAAATGGAGACAAACTCCCAAATGCCCGCCCAGAGCCTACCAGTCTTCCAAATTGGCCATATCGGGTACGCTTGCCAGGGATATCTGCACCAGGCTTATCTTACCTTTGATACACAAGCACCCAGGCCGTTCAGGAGACTTTTATCCCTCCCTGCTACTTGTGGATCCTCATTCAGCTACAACCGACAATGTTGCAAAGTTTTGTGCCTACAAAGTCCGCCAGGGGATGATGGTCCCAAAAGTGACCCATGTCTTCAGTAATCCTCTCTCTTGGTTCTATAACTGGCTGATGGACCTCTGCGTTGTATGTTTTGCCCCGTTTCCCCTTCCGCTCCCCCCCCCCCCCCCAATTGTGCTTTATATTTTAAATGTACTAAATGTACCAAGTGTGTTTGTAACTGTGACCTTTATTTCCTGTGCTGGTCTATGACCGAAATAAATGATTGGATTTGAAATGTGATCCAGATCCATTGTTGTTCGCATTGAGAGTGCTGTCTGGATGGAGGTGAACTATAATTCCTATAAATCAAGGTGACTTCCCCCCAAAGCCCTCCTGCATTTTTCTTGGTCATGGGGGTTCTGTGTGCTAAGTTAGGCTCAGGGCCATCCTTGGTGGGGTCCAGAGTGCCCTTTGGCTGCGGGTGAACTATAAATCCCAGTATCTACAACGGCTATAAATCAAGGGGAATTCCCCCACAGACCTCTCCAGTATTTTCCTTTGGTCATGAGGGCTCTGTGTGCCAATTGTGGTCCAGGTCCATTGTCAGTGGGGGTCACAGTGCAGGATGAACTACAACTTCCACCATGTGGAGTCAGTCCCAAACTGCGGACCTGTGTCTTCAGGGGGAGTGTAACCCCCTCTAGCGCAGGCTGTAACCCTATAACCGGATCGGCCTTCTGACTGACCAGGAGGACCTCCCTCTTGTCTGGATTCAGTTTCAGTTTATTCGCTTCATCCAGACTGTCAGAGCTGCCAAGCACCAGTTCTTTTTTTCCCCCTCCCCGAAGGGAATTTTTATTAATCATTATTTTATAATACATAATCATAGTTACATTTTCCTTTTCCATTCCCTTCTCCCTCCCCCACCCCCACCCCACCCCCCTCTCTTTTGACAACTTAAACCTTATTTTCTTGTTACATGCGCCTTCTTTCCATTCTTTCCATTTTTTTCTTCCAACTTTCGTCATATGGTTTAACAATCTGTAGCCATCTGCTAAATGGAGTCCATATTTTTTAATTTTCTTCTGTCTGACCATGTTTTTTTTGTTTGTTATAATGTCCATAATATCCAGTTGTATTGGATCCCATATATATTCATACCATTTTTCAAGTGTCCATTTCTTTTTATCCTTCCACCCCCACGCTATTACTGCATGTGTGGCTCTAAACATTATCATCATTAAGTTTTGGTCTTGGTCCTTAATTCTTCTGTTCCCATATATCCCTATTAACAGAATTTGCAAATTTATATCAAATTTGGTTTTAGTATGTAATTCAACCTGGGTTAGAATTTGTTTCCAATTTTTTTATCTCTTCACATTCCCACCATAGATGAGAGTACCATGACTCCCTACTCCCACAATGCCAAGATTTGGGATTTAATCCCTGAATCATGTGTACCAGCTGAATTGGTGTTCTGTACCATTTCGTAATTATTTTCAGTTCTAATTCCTTATATTTGTATATTTTTATTTTATTTAAACCATTGACTATCCTTTCTATCTTTTCTTTTCATAGGCCCCCTTCCTTTTCCTACTTGTTTTCCATTATTCTATACATAGACTCCTTATCTTCTATCATTCTTCCATATATTTTATTTAATCCTTTTTTACCACCAAGTCTCTCTTTTAATATCTTATATATTTTCTCCCTCATTACTTTCTTCCTTCTTGGTTTGTTCCCAAATTCCTCTTAGTGTTAACCAATTTATCCCACCCCCTAATCTTTCCAATTGTTTCCATTCCATTAATTTCTTATTTTCATTATATAAATCTTTAATTTTACTATATCCCATCTGTTTAAATTTTCTTATAATACTCCTGTCCTCATTATTTTTTAAACTACCTATCTGGGCTTCTTTTGATAAGTATGGAATCTATTTCTCTTTCCATTTCCCCCATATTTTTAATGCTATTTTCCTTGGGCCTATTGTTTTTTCTATTCCCTCTTTGAATTTTTTTGTAAATATTCCATAGTTTCATTTATTTTTATTTACTTGATTCTCTATTCTTATCCACTTCTCTTGCTTCTCCTCTACTAATTCCAACAAAGCTTTCAGCTGGAATGCTTCATAGTATTCTTGTAACTTCGGTATTCCCCATCCTATTTCTTTATTGGATCTATACAGCTCCTTATTACTTATTCCTGATTTTCCCCCTCCAAATATTCTCCATCCCATTTTTAAAATTTTTGTTGTGAAATCTCCAATGGTAGAGTTCGAAACACATACAATAATTTGGGGAGTATACACATTTTAATTGATCTAATTCTCATTGAAATACTTATCCTTCCAATTAATCATTTGCATCCTCTTCCATGTCTTCTTATAGTTATAATCCCAGATCCTTGTTGGCTTATTAGTTAAGTAAATTCCCAAATATTTAATTTTGTTTTTTGCAATCTGTATATCTTTTCTTTTCTGGGTCTCTTCTAAAATTCCTTTCTCCAGGTTAAACCCCAACAGCTCTGATTTTGTCATATTTATCCGTAAACCTGAGATTTTATAATAATCTTCCAATATTACTTCCAGTTCTTTCAAGGTGTCCAGTGGATTTTCTGTGATTATTAAAAAATCGTCCGCAAACAGATTCACTTTCACCTCCTCCTTTCCTGTCCTAAATCCTGTTATTCTACCATTGTTTTTAGTTCTGTCTGCTAAATATTCTATAGCCATTGTGAATAACATTGGTGATATAGGACACCCCTGTTTAACACCTCTTTCAATGTCTATTTTTCTGAAATATCCTTCATCAACTTTTAATTTTGCTACTCCTTTTTTATATATTTCTCTTATAACCTCTATGAATTCTTGTCCCAATCCCAAATTTTCCATCCTTTTAAATAAAAAGTTACGATTCACTGTGTCGAATGCTTTGTATACATCCAATTTAATAAATGCTATTTTTAAAACTTTTCTATGCAATAATATTAAGCAAATTCCTAATTGGATGGCTGATATTTCTCCCCTTTGTAAATTCATATTGGTCTTCCCCTATCACTTTTGGTAATAAATCCTTTAGTCTATTTGTTAATATTTTCGCAAATATTTTGTAATCCTCGTTCATTAAACTAATTGGCCTATAAGAATTTACTTCTCTAGGATTCTTCCCTGGTTTGATAATTGTTATTATTTCTGCCTCCCTCCAAGACTCCTCTCATTATATTATTAAAAACTATTGCCAATTCCGGTATTAGTTCTTCCTTCATTTGTTTGTAAAACTCTGCTGTGTATCCATCAGCTCCAGGTGATTTTCCTTTTTTAAAATTTCCTATTACCTCATCAATTTCCTGATATGAAATAACCCTTTGTAAAAAAATTCTGTCCTCTTCTCCCAATTTTTCTCAGACCCAGTCATCGCCTTGCAAATTATTTTCGCCTTTATATAATTTCTGGTAGAAATCAGCAAATGTATCCCTTATACTTTTATTGTCCTTTACCAAATTATTTTTTTCATCAAATATATCTTTCACCCTTTTCTTTTCTTTTCTTTAGTTTGCCAAGTGCCTTACTGAATTAATATTTGCCCTTTGGAAATCGTTTTTCACCATTATTTCTTTTTTCCATATGTTAAATTTATCTATCTCCTCCAACTCCCCTTTCAACTTATCTATTTCTTTTTTTTGTTCTTTTTTCATACCTATTCTGAAGGTCCCTGCTTGATTATTGTATTTCTCTCTTGATTCATAAATTTCTTCTTGGCTATTTCATTCTTTATTAATAATCATTTTATAAAGGCTTTTTGCTGTATCCCAAATAATCCCTTTTGCCGTATTTCTATTAATTTGAAAGAAGTTTTTAATTTCTTTTCCCAACTCTTCCCTATCTTTTTCCTTCATCAATAGTAATTCCTTGTATCTCCATCTATAGTGGGGTTTCTCCTCTGTTAATTGTAGTGTTACTTCTATCAGACCACTTTCTGTTTTTAATATCTCAGATTGATAATAATAATAATAATAATAATAATAATAATAATAATAAAACTTTATTTATATCCCGCCACCATCCCCCCACGGGGACTTGGGGCGGCTTACATGGGGCAGTGGCCCAAACAACATAAGAACAAAATATAAGCAACACAATACAATCACAATATAAAAAGATAAAACAATAATACAATATATCAATATAAACAACATAAATGGCAAGACCGTAATAAAAACAGGATAAATTATTAAAAACCCACTGGGGCTGATTAATTAATGACTATCTCTGAAGGCCTGCCGAAACATCCAAGTCTTCAGTTGCTTCCTGAAGGAAGGTAGAGAGGGAGCCAACCTCATCTCCCTGGGGAGGGAGTTCCAGAGTCGGGGAGCCACGGCCGAGAAGGCCCTCTCTCTCGTCCCCACCAAATGCAGTTGTGAGGAGGGTGGAAGTGAGAGGAGGGCCTCCCGGGAGGATCTCAGCGATCGGGTGGGTTCATAGGGGACGACGCGGTCACGAAGATAGGCAGGTCCCGAACCGTTTAGAGCTTTATAGGTAATAATCTGCACCTTGAATTGGGCCCGGAATATTATCGGCAGCCACTGGAGCTGCTTGAACAGGGGGGTTGACCGCTCCCTGTAAGCAGCTCCAGTTAGTAACCTAGCTGCCGACCGTTGTACCAACTGCAGTTTCCGGACCGTCTTCAAGGGCAGCCCCATGTAGAGCGCATTACAGTAATCCATCCTTGAGATAACCAGAGCATGGACCACCATGGTCAAGTCAGACTTCTCAAGGTATGGTCGCAGTTGGCGCACTAGCTTTAGCTGTGCAAAGGCCCTCCCGGCCACCACTGACACCTGAGCATCAAGTGACAGCGATGAGTCCAGGAGGATCCCCTGACTGCGGACCTGTGCCTTCAGGGGGAGTGTGACCCCGTCAAGCACAGGTAACCACCCTATACCCCCATCAGTCGCACGACTGACCTGGAGGACCTCTGTCTTGTCAGGATTAAGTTTCAGCTTGTTGGCCCTCATCCAACCCATTACAGTGGCCAGGCACTGGTCTAGGATCCGAGGGGCTTCCTTGGAGGTAGGTGGAAAAGAGCAGTAGAGTTGAGTGTCATCTGCGTAGAGATGGCACCAAACTCCAAAACCCCGGATGACCTTGCCCAGCGGTTTCATGTAGATATTAAAAAGCATGGGGGACAAAATAGAACCTTGCGGAACCCCACAGGTCAAAGGCCAGGGGTCCGAGCAGGTGTCCCCCAGCTTCACCATCTGGGATCGGCCCTCCAGGAAGGACTGGAGCCACTGCAGAGCAGTACCACCAAGGCCCATCCCGGAGAGCCGTCCCAGAAGGACACCATGGTCGATGGTATCGAAAGCCGCTGAGATGTCTAAGAGAACCAACAGGGACACACTCCCGCTGTCAAGCTCTCTACGGAGGTCATCCACCAAGGCGACTCAGTGCCATGACCAGGCCTGAAACCAGACTGGAATGGGTCAAGATAAAGAGACTCTCTTTAATATATAGTCTATGAGGGTAAATTTTTTATGTTTTCCAGAATAAGTTGGTTTTGGTTGTGTTTTTACCTCTTGAAAGCAATCCTTCAATTTCCATTTGTCCAACAGTGTACACTTATTTTTATCATGTCTAAAGTCTCCTGCTATAAGTACATCCCCTTCATAGAAGCCCTCTAGCTTCTTAAATATCTTTTCTATATATTTTCCCTGGCCTTTATTAAGCACATAGATATTTAGGATTGTCATTTTTACCCCACATATTTCTCCTTTAAAGATTACCCATCTCCCTTTAGTATCTGCCATTAAATCTGTTTGTACCACCTCTATATTATTTTTTTATCAAGCTAACTGTTTTGTTGTTTGCTTTTGCCTCTGCCAATGTATTCCAGCCTGAGATATTTAATAGTTTTTCTGGGTCCCTTGTCGATCTGTGTGTTTCCTGTAACAATATACAGCCAAGTTATTTGGTTCGATAAACGTTCCTAATCTTGTTCTCCTATAGTTTGTTGCTAAACCATTGATGTTCAAACTAACACATTTTAGTGATAAACCCATTGGATCATGTTTGTTTCCTTGGTAATTTTACTAGGCTCCTTTTTAATGTTCGTTCTTTTTTGGTTAATCGTTGTCAACCCCCAATCCCCCAATGTGGCCTGGGTGAGGAATTTAATTCCCTCCCCTCCATTGAGTCTTTTGTGTCCTCTGCGTTCCCTATAACTCTCTCCCTTCTCTGTTTAACCTTTATTAGCATGCCCTCTAACATTATTCTTTAATTGCCCCCCTTTGCAATGTTAACAACTATGCCCCCAGTTCTAAGCTTTTACCCTTATAGCTACATAAGAGGCTCACCTCCCCCCTCCAATCTGTACAAATTAAACTGGTCCTTAGATATTCACTAGTCATACCCGGCAACCAATTGTACTATTATGTTTTAACAAATCATAAATTGTACTGCTTATTTTGTTTAACAAAACATAAATAAGATACATCATGCTTTGTACCTTTGTCTAGCCCTAAATTAGGGTAAAGGTGGGTAATTAATAATAATGACCAAAGTCTCAAATTATATTGCAGCAGCTATTTCAGTCCTTGTGCGTCCAGAGAGTATGAAAAGTAAACAGTTGTTTTCAAAATAAGTTTGAATTGCTCAATTTTATTTATTCAACTTCCTCTTCTTCCACATCTTTCTCTTCTTGACTTTGCTGGGGCTTTACTCTCTTTACTCCTTGAGGAAACGTTTGTATCTTTTTTCTTTTTGACTCTGCTTGCAGTGTTTCTTACTCCAAGTGTTTTCAGGAGATCCTCCTCTTGTTCTGGTGTTCTAGCAATGTATCTCTTCCCTTGTCTAAAGTGAATAATAGCTATAGGAGACCCCCAGGTAAATTGTACTCCACCTGAATACAATGCTTCGGCATAGGTTTGTAAATCTTGTTTAATTTTCAGAGTTTCTTTAGACAAATCCTGTCTCACTATAATCTGCATGTTTCTATATAGTGATTTCTTTCTCTTTAAATTTTTAAACACCTCTTCCTTTTTGTTTTCAGTAGCAAACTTAATAATCACTTGCCTTGGCGTTGTAGATAGAGGTGATCTCATGCCTCCTTTTTTTGAGGCCCAGTGCAATCTATCTATATCAATTGATGACACTTGTATTTGATTTTTTGGAAACTATATTACATTTTAGATCTCCCGGTTTTTGTTTTTCTTTCTCTGGCCAGTTTCCCAGTCTCAGATTTGCCCTTCTGCTTCTATCTTCCAAGCCTGAGATTTTTTCTTTTAATTTCTGTATCTCTTTCATATAGTTTTTTATTGTTTTTCTGTAGCAATTAATTTATTTTCAAGAACACATATTCTCTCCTCCATTTTATTCAAAGTGTCATTCATAATTTTGAAATTGTCCTGTAACATGTTTTTCATTTCTTCTATAGCTTTTTTGTTCCCCTCCAAGTCAGCTCGGGTTAATGGAGGCTCTTTCAGAGACATTATTTTTTAGCTAATAAGCCTTTTTAAAGCTTATATCTATGTTTTTCCTCTTCAGGTTTCTCTGGAGACTCTTATTTTCACTTACTTTTGAAGTATGCTCACTCATCAGTTTGTTGACTCTCCTTGTTTTCTTTTTAGGGCTTAATTACTTATTTTCTTCAGGGAGAGAGATTAGAGTGCGACTGCTCACGTCAGCCGCATGCGCAAAAGGTTGCCAATCGCCAGTTGAGGACCTGAGCAGCCCTGAGTGGGAGGAGGAAAGGAGGAGCAGAGGTGAACGTCACCTGGGAGCACATGACATTGAACTCCAGAACGCCGGATGATCTCTCCCAGTGGCTTCATGTAGATGAAGGTGCTTGGAGAGGTGAGGGCTACCACATGCATCCTAGACCCCTGCCCATCCAGGTTGGTGAGAGAAGCCAGAGGGGGGTTGGCCAAGTGGGTGAAGGTGGTGGTGAATGCCTCCCTTCAGGAAGGCATATTTCCAGCGAGCCTCAAATTGGCTGTGATCAAACGCTGTTGAAGAAGCCATCACTGGACCCCACTCAATTGGAGAACTTTCGGCCTATTTCCAATTTCCCCTTTTTGGGCAAGGTCGTGGAACGTGTGGTGGCCGCACAACTCCAGGCATTCTTGGTAGATACCGATTTTCTGGATCCGGCACAGTCTGGCTTCAGGCCGGGGCATGGTACCGAGACAGCCTTGGTCGCCTTAGTCGATGATCTACGCCGGGAACTGGACAGGGGGAGTGTGTCCCTGCTGGTTCTGCTGGACCTCTCAGCGGCCTTCAATACCGTCGATCACGGTATCCTTCTGGAGCGCCTCACCGGGATGGGGCTCGGAAGTACTGTTTTGCAGTGGCCCTGGTCCTTCCTGGAGGGTTGTTCCCAGATGGTGTCATTGGGGGACACCTGCTCAGCCCCACAACCATTGACTTGTGGGGTCCCGCAGGGTTCAGTACTGTCCCCCATGTTGTTCAACATATACATGAAGCCGCTGGGAGAGATCATCAGGAGTTTCGGGGTTCGGTGTCATCTGTACGCAGATGATGTCCAGCTCTGTCACTCCTTCCCACCTGTCACTAAGGAGGCTGTCCAGGTCCTGAACCGGTGTCTGGCCTCTGTGTCGGACTGGATGAGGGCAAACAAATTGAAACTGAATCCAGACAAGACAGAGGTCCTCCTGGTCAGTCGAAGGGCCGAATAGGGAATAGGGTTACAGCCTGTGTTGAACGGGGTCACACTCCCCCGAAGACACAGGTTCGCAGTCTGGGGGTTCTTCTCCTGGACTCATTGCTGAGCCTGGAACCCCAGGTCTCAGCGGTAGCCAGGGGAGCCTTCGCACAACTCAGACTTGTGCACTAGCCGCGACTGTTCCTTGGGAGGTCTGACTTGGCCACGGTGGTCCACGCTCTGGTTACATCCCATTTGGATTACTGCAACGCTCTCTACGTGGGGTTGCCTTTGAAGACGGCCCGGAAGCTCCAATTAGTACAACGGGCGGCAGTCAGATTAATAACTGGGGTGGCTTACAGGGAGCGTACCACCCCCCTACTTAGCCAGCTCTACTGGCTGCCGATATGCTACCGAGCCCAATTCAAAGTGCTGGTTTTGACCTCTAAAGCCCTAAACGGTTCTGGCCCAATCTACTTGTCCAAACGTATCTCCTCCTATGAGCCAGGAAGATCCCTAAGGTCATCTGGAGAGGCCCTGCTCTCGGTCCCGCCTGCCTCACAGGCACGGCTGGTGGGGACGAGGGACAGGGCCTTCTCGGTGGTGGCTCCCCGGCTGTGGAACACCTTCCCCAGAGAAATACGGCAAGCCCCAACCCTTTTGAGTTTTAGAAAAGCCCTGAAAACATGGCTATGTGCCCAGGCTTTCGAAGATTAAATGATAAAGACGACCCGGACTGATTTACGGCTACAGCACGAGGATTTTGGAGGAATGGATTTTAATCATATGTTTTATATCTTTATATTGTTTTAATTGTTTTATTGGATTTTTATTGCTGTTTTAATTATGTGTTGCCAATTTTGTACGCCGCCCTGAGGCCCTTCGGGTGAGAAGGGCGGGATATAAATGTTGGAAATAAATAAATAAATAAATGTTAAACAACATGGGCACAAGACTGAACCCCACGGGACCCCACAAGAGAATGGCCGTGGGGCCGAGCAACGCCTTCTGAGAGCGACCTTCCAGGAAGGAAAACAGCGCCTCCAAACTCTATTCCCGTGAGGCATCCCAGAAGGAGACCATGGTCCACGGTATGGAAGTCGGAAGTGAGGTCCAGGAGAACCAAGAGGGACACCCTCCTCCCCCCCCCCCCCCGGTCCAGTTCCCTGCTTAGATCATCTGCTGAGGAGACCAAGACGGATTCAGTTCCGTGACCAGGCCTGAAGCCAGACTGCGCCCGATCTAGACACCCAGGGTCTTCCAAGAACAACGGGAGTTGCGAGGCCACCACACGTTCCATGGCTTTGCCCAGAAAGGGGAGACTGGAAACTGGCCGGAAGTTGACCAATTGAGTGGGGTCCAGGGATGGTTTGTCAACAGCTTCTTTTCATTACAGCGTCTTTTAAGCTGGTTGGACTCTTGCCTTCTTGTAAGGAGGCCTCCACCACCACCACACAGAGTCCCCTTTGTCTCCACAAAGCAAAGCCAAAGGGGTCATCAGGCCGGAAAAAAGCCAAGTCATCAAGACTGAATCCTCAGGACTCCACGATGCCATGGCTGCAGGGCCGAGAAGGTGTCCCCCAACAACACCCCCAGGAAGGGCCGGAGCCACTGCCAAGCGGTGCCCCCAAGTCCCATTCCCACGAGGCATCCCAGAAGGAGACCGTGGTCTACGGTATTGAAGGCCCCTGAGACGTCCAAGAGAACAAAAGGGACACCCTCCCCCCGCCTAGGTCCCTGCGCTTCTTCCGTCCTCCCCACACGAGGAGCGAAGAAGACTCACCGGGATGTGGACCAAACCGGGTGACACAGCAACAGGCTGAAAAAGCTTCGGGCAAGGAGCAAGAGCCACGAGAGAGAGAGAGAGAGAGAGAGAGAGAGAGAGAGAGAGCAACTGCCTTCCTTCCTTCTGCTGTGTACGGGAAAGTGAGCTTCCCAAGGGAACGGCCTTCAGAGGGAGATGCTGCAGCGCATCACAAGGGTCTCCATGGCGCCCCCTGCAGGCACGGAACAGCCATCCAGGGAGGGAGGGGGGGAGGGTTCTCTTGATGGGCAGGACCAGAGGACGGGAAAGCCATCGGAATAATAATATAATATCATAATAAGAATACAATAATATATAATAAACATATAATAATTATTCTATAGTAATTATAACTTGACTTTAGTCAAACCACAGGATCGTATATTTTGGCAAAGGGTAGTGTGAAGCCCAAAGGAGTGGATCGACAACAAATTTGGATAGGATATTTATAATATTGTATTATAATATAATTATCTTATTCTATCTGATTTGATGTTGATAATATCATAATATAGTAATAATAATACAATAGTATCATAATTATAATATATTATAATGGCATAATATATAATATAATAATATATCATAAAATAATGCAATATATTATTATTATATTTAATAATAATATAATAAGAGACTGTAACACTATAATAATCAAATATTACTACTAATAATATATACTACAAAACATTAATTGTTCTATTATAATATAAATATATTATATTGTAAAATAATAATGTAAGGCCGCAGAAGGGGAGGGGGTTTAATAATTGTTAAATTATTCTATATTATAGTGTAGCATTATAACTTTGTATCATTGTATAGTATTATTATATATTATTATTATAATGTTATATTATTATATTCTATTATTATCAAATAATATTATAATTTTTTTATAATATAACAATATTTTGTCAGAGTATAATAATAATAACAACCAACTGGTGTTGCCCAGGTTATTTGACAAAGTCGGTGTTTCCCTGGTCCCAAAGGCCTGAGGTTGTGGCTGACCTCCGTCTCCCCTCCTGCCGGCCCCCCCAGGACCTCCCTCCGGGCGGAAGAGCGAGAGGCGGGGCGAGTGTGCTCAGAGGCCTCCCGGGTGGGGCTGGGCGCCCTCTCTGGCGGGAGGGAGAACTACAACTCCCAGGAGGGAAGGCACGACAGCAGGCCCGGCCCCTCCCTCCGCGTCTGGCTTCACAGGCCTCGCTCTGCCCACACAAGCCCCGCCCTACCGCCCGTCAATCAAGGCCGGGGAGCGGCACGCAGCCAATGGGGGTCCTCCGGTGGGCGGGGCGTCACGGGCTCAGCCAATGGGAGGTGGCTGCGGGGAAGGAGGCCGAGGAGGAGGGGAAGATGGCCGCCGTCATCGCCTCTCCTCAGGCCTGGTCTCTCCGTGTGAGGCGGGAAGGCGGCGGATGGCGCAGAGAACGAGGCCGAGAGAGAGAGAGAGAGGGGTCTGTGGGGAGAGGGAGGCTCGCTGGGGTGCCCGGGGGGGGGGGGAGGCGGAGGGCCCGGCCTGCCTCGGGCTGTGAGGGGAGGAGGCCGCGGGAGGGAGGGAGGGAGGCAGGCAGGACTACCACTCCCAGGGGCCCGGATGCCCACTTCCCAAGACGGGTCTCCCTCCATAGGACGCCTCACGGGCCTGAAGGTCTGCTCCAGTGGTTTTCATTCATCTGTTTATCCCGTTGTGTTTACATTGTCCATCTTCTCTGTTGTCTATGTGATTTTAATACACTGTCCACCGCTTTGGGTCGCCTGAGGGAGGAAGAGCGGGACATAAATAGAGATCTATTATTATTATTATTATTATTAAACCAGGCCTGCATGCACAGCTGGCCATTTGGGCCTGTCTGCCAAGTGTGGTCCAGATCTGACCTCAGCTGGGTTCACTGCTTTCTGGCTGCAGGTGAACTAGAACTCCCAAAACCAAGGCCCATTCCCACTGACCCCTGCAGTATCTTCACTTGGTCAAGGAGCTTCTTTGTGCCAAGTTGAGTTGAAGTCAGTTGTTGGTGGGGATCATGGTATCAGTGAAGGTACTGCAAGTCCCATCATCCGTGGATGCAGGTCAAGTACAACTCCTATAAATCATGGTGTAAATTCTCCCCAAACCTCTTGTTCCTCTGTTTGTGCCATAGGAAAGGGTAGGAAAGGATTGAGGGAGAGGCAGTGGGCGGGGTCATGCAAATTAAGGAATCCTGGGGTGTCTAGGGTGAACGTCTAGAACGTCTAGGGTGAAATTGTACCCACATGAAAGCCTTCCTTCCCTTGGGTGGGGGGCAGATCTGACCTCAGCTAGGTTCTGCGCTTTCTGGCTGCAGGTGAATTGAAACTCCCTAAACCAAGGTCCATTCCCAGTGACCCCTGCAGACTGTTCAGTTGGTCAAAGGGCTTCTCTGTGCCAAGTCTGGTCCCAGTCCATTGTTGGTGGAGGTCACAGTGTCAGTGAAGGTGTTGAGGCTCGCATGCGATACCCCTTTTTAAAGAAGGCAAACCTTGCAGAACCTCCTAGTGCCGGTTTTCCAATAAAGGAACTAGGAGGCAGGGGAGATAGAAATACACAGATTTATTTGCAAATAGAGCTGTGGGTGGCCATCATGAAAAGGAGTGGCACACCAACTGAGATTTCACATGGGGTATTTATAATATTCTTCCAGATACAATTCACTTCAGAAACATCCTTGTTCCCACGCCCCCTCCTTCTTTCATCTTGTTCCATCCTGACATTTATCAAAACAACAAACAACAAATGTCCATCTATCAAAAACAAACTGAAACGAAACACCATCTCTGATCCTCATATTTGGACTGCTTCTAAGGTTTTATTGCCCTGCCTGCATGTGTGAGTTCCTGTTCAACTGATTTTCTTTGCATCCTCAGGAAGGCAATGGGCTTGTTTTATTGCAGGTCCATTTGGTGGTTTTTGTAGCAAACATTTCTTACTGACATCTTCTAACTATTAAGAAGACAATTTATTTAATCAAACTATTCTGAATATCATTGCTATTTATGAATCAGATTGAATCAAATTAAACCAGGCCCCTTGTGTCCCTTCAAAGGTACTGCAAGTCCCGTCATCCATGGCCAGTGTGGTCCAGATGTATTTTTGGTTGCGTTAACAGTACTGTCTGGATGTCGGTCAAGTACAACTCTTGTAAACCATGGTGTGAATTCTCCCGAAACTTCTCTAGTATGTTCAGTTGCTGATCAATTCTTCTGTGAACTGTGTGCCATAGGAAAGGGTAGAAAAGGGTCAAGGGAGAGGCAGTGGGCGGGGTCATGCAAAGTAAGGAACCCTGGGATGTCCATTCTGGAGGAGAAACAGAACATCTAGGAGTAGTAGTAGTAAACTTTTATTACGGTCAATGACCAGCTCGTAACAGGGGTACCCAGTTCTGTACATCCATGTTAGACTTCATTAATAATAATAAAATTATAATAATTTTTTTAAAAAAACCATCATAAAATTGAATTATTTACCAATCTAAAATCTAGGCTAAAGACCACATACAAGTAACTATTGAAGCTCAACTAATCCCATAGGATCCTCTGGGGCAGTCTCAAGGGAGGGAGTGGGGATGACACCGGGGGGAGGGGGGAAGTAACCATAACTGTAAATAACAGTCTAGAACTATAATCATCAGTCTATTTCTAATTCCCCATCTATACTCTGTAGGAGATGCTTAAGTCTTTTGGCTCTCAATCATCTTCTGCCGAATTTTAATTGCAGCCGTGCAGAACTTGGCAAGGTTGTATGTCACAGCCGAGATGGTATCTGAGAGCAGTAAGGTTACATAAAATTGTCCAGAGCGTCCTGGGTATTTAGTTGTCCATGGCGTAATGAGACGCAAACGAATGTCTCTATAAAACAGGCACTGCAGAAGCACATGTTCTGTTGTTTCTATGTGACCTGAGTCAGAGGACATAGCCTCTCAGAGTATGGGGTCTTCTGGTAACGACCTTCCAGTACTGCAGATGGAAGCACATGGCATCGAGCTAAGGTGAAGGCTCTTCGATGGTTGGCTACCTCTAACATAGTGAAATATTCCATAGGGGAGGTAGAGCCCCTACTGTCTCCACTGGTGATAAAGGATGGGGCATTAGACAGATCTATTTGGCGTTCAATGTCTGTTATGCGTTGTTTGATCTGGGCTTTGGCCTGGTCATATCCCATGCTGGTTAGTATTTGTGGGGATAGACCTAGAGATGCAAGTTTGTGTAGTATCTCCTTTTGCCAACTAGATTGAAAGTTGTCCTTCATAGAGAGTGGTGCAAGGCCCAGGGGCGAGAGGGATAGTCTGAGCCAGTAATTCAATATTACCATCCACACCCTGGCCTCAACTCTCAGGAAGCCAGTCTCCAGGCGAAGGATGGCGTTGGAGACACACCTTGGCACCTGTAGGGCGGATCTTAAGAATTTGGACTGAACAGTCTCCAGCCTATTGGAGTTCTTGAAATCAGTGCTGCATCGTCTGCATACAGTAGGGTGGAAATATGTCTCCCTGCGAGTTTTGGAGGGTGAAAGTCCATGTTATGCAATTGGTCGACCATAGAATTGATGTAGAGGTTGAATAATAATGGGGCTAATATGCAGCCTTGTTTAACCCCTTTCTCTGTTCTGACTGCATTAGTGAGGTGGCCTTGAGGGTTACATCTTATTTTGAGTGAGGTCCCTTAATGGAGCTGGCGAATAAGATGGAGAAGCCGTCTGTTGATTGAGGTGCTTTCTAATTTTCCCCATAATTTGGCCCTAGAAATAGAATCAAAGGCAGCCTTGAAGTCTATAAAAGCCACATACAGGGATGCAGAGCTATTGGTAGTATATTTTTCTATCCAATGCTGGAGCACTAGGCAGTGGTCCACTGTGGACCGTCCTTCCCTAAATCCAGCCTGTTCATCGGCTAAAATGCCTTCTTGCTCCATCCAATCTTGCAGTTTCCCTTTTAGGTGTCTAGCATAAATTTTACTGATAATGTTAAGGAGGCTGATAGGTCTGTAGTTTGCTGGATCATCTCTTTTCCCCTTTTTTTTGTATATGGGGATGATGATTGCCCTCCCCCAGTCCTTGGGAATTTGGCCGTATTTGTCAATGCAGGTGAAAAGTGATGCTAATGTGGGGGCCCAGAAGTCTAGATTGTTCTTGATGGCTTCTGAGGGAATGAGATCTTCTCCTGGGGCCTTCCCTTGCTGTAATTGATTGACAAGTCTCCTGATCTCTGTTGGAGTAACTGCAGGCCATGTGGGGTGATTTTCCAAGTTTAGAGTGGAACGAGCATTCCCACCAATATGGTCTTTATATATGTCCTGAAAATATGCTTCCCAGGACCCTGAGGGGATATGGCTTTCTATCAGAGGGCTAACATAGTTAGTTGTACATGATATGATATGTCAAAAAGTGGCTGAGTCTTTAGTTTGAACAGCTTGTATGAGTCGTGCCCAGTTGTTTTTTGAGTGTTCCTTTTTTTTGGGGGCCAGCAGGTGCTTATAGCGTCTCTTCTGATGGAGAAGCTCTTGTGCCACTATTGCTGAATTATTAGACTGGAAAGCCTGGTAGATGGAAGTAAGTGATTTTTTTGCATTTAGGAGGAAATGGTCCCCGCATGAAAGCCTTCCTTCCCTTGGGTAGGGGGCAGGATGGTGTCTGTGGGGGACACCGGCAGGGCTTGGGCTGCATGTTCGTGGCACTCGCTATAACCCGTTAATAATAATAATAATAATAATAATAATAATAATAATAATAATAATAATATAATAACTTTATTTTTATACCCCGCCCCATCTCCCCAGAGGGACTCGGAGCGGCTTACATGGGGCCTTGCCGGACACAAACAGCAATAAAACAATGAAAAAATATTCCAACAATAAAACATCAGCATCAATAAAACAGTCATAAAAATCAACATACAGCATAAAATGTTAAAAACGGGAGACTAAAACACAGATCTGGGCCAAAGTGCAGAATATTTCAAAATGGGAGAGGTAGTTTCACAGCTAAAGTAGTCAATAAAGTGCAAGATAATAATGGCAAAGTATCCTATTGTTGAGTGGGCAGATAGTTCGAACCTACAATAATTAATCATCGAAGGCCTTTTGGAAGAGCCAGGTTTTTAGGCTCTTCCGGAAGGAGAGGAGGGTAGGAGCCTGCCTGATCTCCCTGGGGAGCGAGTTCCAAAGCCGGGGGGCCACAACGGAGAAGGCCCTCTCTCTCGTCCCCACCAACCGCGACTGCGAAGGTGGTAGGAGCGAGAGGAGGGCCTCCCCCGACGAGCGAAGAGAGCATGCAGGTTCATAGGGGGAAATGCGGTCTCTAAGGTAGGTGGGTCCCAAACCGTTTAGGGCTTTGTAGGTGATAACCTGCACCTTGAATTGGGCCCGGAAAATAAACGGCAGCCAGTGGAGCTCCTTAAACAGAGGCGTTGAACACGCCCTGTAATTCGCTCCGGTTAGAAGCCTGGCTGCCGAACGTTGTACTAATTGTAATTTCTGGGCCGTCTTCAAAGGCAGCCCCACGTAGAGCGCATTGCAATAATCCAGTCTAGAGGTAACTAAGGCATGGACCACCATGGTCAGATCAGACTTCTTGAGGTATGGTCGCAGCTGGCGCACAAGTTTTAGTTGTGCAAAGGCCCTCCCGGCCACGGCCGACACCTGGGCCTCAAGAGTCAGCCCCGAGTCCAGGAGGATCCCCAAGCTGCGGACGTGCGCCTTCAGGGGGAGTGTGACCCCGTCAAGCACATGTTGACACCCAATACCCCGATCAGACGTACGACTGACCTGGAGGACCTCTGTCTTGTCAGGATTAAGTCTCAGCTTGTTCGCCCTCTTCCAGGCCAACACAGCGGCCAGGCACTGGTCCAGAATCCAAGGGGCTTCCTTGGTGGAAAAGAGTAGTAGAGTTGGGTGTCATCCGCGTAGAGATGGCACCGTACTCCAAAACTCTCCCAGCGGTTTCATGTAGATGTTAAAAAGCATAGGGGACAGAATAGAACCTTGCGGGACCCCACAGGTCAATGACCAGGGGTCCGAGCAGGTGTCCCCCAGCTTCACCAACTGGGAATGGCCCTCCAGGAAGGACTGGAGCCACTGCAAGGCAGTACCCCCAAGGCCCATCCCAGAGAGCCGTCCCAGGAGGATACCATGGTCGATGGTATCGAAAGCCGCTGAGATGTCCAAGAGAACTAGCAGAGTCACACTCCCCCTGTCCAGTTCCCTGCGGAGGTCATCCACCAAGGCGACCAAAGCCGTCTCGGTACTGAACCCAAGCCTGAAGCCAGACTGCGATTGATCCAGAAAATCCATATCTTCCAAGAATCCCTGGAGCTGAGAGGCAACCACCCGCTCTAAGACCTTGCCCAAAAATGGAAGGTTAGAGATTAGTCTGTAATTGCAGAGGTTTAGTCGAATCCAAAGAAACCTTCTTCAAAATAGGCCTAACCACAGCTTGTTTTAGGCTGGATGGAAATTTGCCCTGCGCCAAAGAGGCATTAATTACAGACACAAACCAATCAACTAACCCACCACTGGCCTGTTTTAAAAGCCAAGATGGGCAAGAGTCCAGGGCACAGGTGGTCGCCCTCACCGCTCCAAGAATCTTGTCCACATCATCAGGCTGCACAAGCTGAAACGAATCCCACAAGACTGAACAGACAGCGGCACTCTAGTCTCCTTCTCGCATGCTTCATCTCCGCCAGCTAAAGTCAGGTGAGGAAGTGACTTGGTGGCTCCACAGCATTGGGAACTATAGTCTGTTTGTGGAGGCCGGAGGGAGATTGTGTGAGCAGACATTTGTGCCACATACACGCATACAGATTTTCACTTTTATTATCTGTATAGATAGATGGATAGAAGAAGAAGATATGCAAAATATAAAGGTACAACTTGTCTCTATGCTGAATAAATGTCCATATTCATATAGGTTTCAAATTATTATATTAGCACTTTATTGACTATGTTAGCTGTGAAACTACCTCTCCCCGACTCTGAATTATTCTGCACTTTGGCCCAGATCCGTGTATTCATCTCCTGTTTTTAACATTTTATTTTGTATGTTGACCTTTTATGACTGTTTTATTGATGCTGATGTGTTGAGTAATTTGTTTTATTGTCTTGCTGTTGTTATTATACTGTTGTATTTGGGCATGGCCCCATGTAAGTCGCCCCGAGTCCCTTTGGGGAGCTGGGGCGGGGTATAAGTATAAAGTTATTATTATTATTATTATTATATGCCTCCCTCCTTTCCTCCCTCACCCGAGTATAAGCCAAGGGGGGCTTTTTCAGCATTAAAAACGTGCTGAAAAAGCCAGCTTATCCTTGAGTATATACAGTATTTGTTTGTAGTCCTATCGTTAGCATTACACACCTACCTTCTATATCTGTCTTAACCGTTTGGGGAGTTTGGGGAGATAGAATACCAGGCCATTTCTTTTGGAAGTTCTTCTTCTGTTGCTGAAAAGCTTCCCCTGGATGGAGGAAAAAGAAGACGAGGAGGAAGTGGGCAAAGGTGAAAGGATTTGGCAGGAAGGGGGCTTTGTGGCTGGAGCTGTGCCTGTCTTTGCATGTCATCATGGGCTCTACCGAGAAAATGCATGGCCTGGAAGGAACGTAGTTCAGCGTGGACTCATTTTGTGAACATCCCAACAAACCTCAATGTGGTTTTGAATTAGCCAGTTGGGAATGCAGGTCCTTGTTAGTTTGGAAGATTCGTTTGGGATATGTGGCCGGAGTGACCCTTTGAGATGCCAAGGAAGCAAGGTGGTCCTTGTGGCAGGGGAAATGATGACACAATCAATAAAGAAATCCTTGTTTCTTTCAGCATTTAGCACAATGCTGGTAATTCACGGAAACCCATGATCCAGAACATTACACTCTTGAATGTTGGGAGGAGTTCTGCCTGCCTGCCTTCTGTTCCTTTAACCACGTTTGGGTTTGACCCAATGAAATGGGTGTGGCCCTCAAATATGGAGAAAAGGGTTCAGTTCCTTCCTTCCAGGATTCCTTCCTTCTCTTATCCTGTCCTTCTGTGTTTCCTCCCTTCCATCTTTCCTTTCTTCTTTCCTTTTTTGGCTTTGTTTACCTTGAGCCAGAGGTATGCGGCTTCATGTCTAACCTTTTGCTTCTTCTTTCTTGACCAGGACATGAGACTTCTCTGGAGCCACCCCTGCCGTGATGGGAAACGAACCAGCTTCTAGTCGATATTAAGGCATTTGGAAACCAAAGTGAAGTAAGGAAACCAGTCCTCTAGGAAAAAGGATTCCTCCCAAGGGGCTGATTCTTCAGAATTCCTACATTCTCTTTGGATTCTAGAGTAGAACCATAGAGTCGGAAGAGACTGCATGAGGCACCCAGTCCAGGCCTCTGCCGTGCAGGAAAAGCGCAAAGTACCCCTGACAGATGAGCATCTGGCCTCTGTTTAAAGGATTCCAAAGGAGCCTCCACTACATTTTGAGGCAGAGAGTTCCACCGCTGAACTACTCTTACAGTCAGGAAGTTCTTCTTAATGTTCAGATGGAATCTACTTTCCTGTAATTTGAACCCAGTGCTGTGAGTAATCAGAAATGGAAAAACAAGAATCAAGTGTCCTTATTGGAATTAAATGTACATAGCACTGTTGACATGGAGGAGAAAGCATATAAATGTATCGAATGTGGAAAGAGCTTTAGTCAGCATGGAAAGCTGAACAGACATCAAAGGATTCACACTGGGGAGAAAGCCTATAACTGCCTGGAGTGTGGACACAGCTTTGCTCATAGTTCAGGACTACGTTCACATCAAAGGACTCACACTGGGGAGAAACCCTATAAATGCTTGGAGTGTGGACAGAGCTTTGCTCGTAGTTCAGGACTACGTTCACATCAAAGAACTCACACTGGGGAGGAACCCTATAACTGCCTGGAATGTGGACAGAGCTTTGCTCATAGTTCAGGACTACGTTCACATCAAAGGACTCACACTGGGGAGAAACCCTATAACTGCCTGGAGTGTGGACAGAGCTTCAGTGATTGTTCAACTCTACGTTCACATCAAAGGACCCACACTGGGGAGAAACCATATAACTGCCTGGAGTGTGGACAGAGCTTTACTCAGAGGGGACATTTACGTTCACATCAAAGGACTCACACTGGGGAGAAACCCTATAAATGCCTGGAGTGTGGACAGAGCTTCATTCAGAGTTCAAGTCTACGTAACCATCAAAGGACTCACACTGGGGAGAAACCCTATAACTGCCTGGAGTGTGGACAGAGCTTCAGTGATTATTCAAATCTACGTTCACATCAAAGGACCCACACTGGGGAGAAACCATATAAATGCCTGGAGTGTGGACACAGCTTTACCCAGAAGTTACACCTACGTTCCCATCAAAGGACCCACACTGGGGAGAAACCCTATACATGCCTGGAGTGTGGACAGAGCTTTACTCAGAAGGGACACTTACGTTCCCATCAAAGGACTCACACTGGGGAGAAACCCTATACATGCCGGGAGTGCGGACAGAGCTTTGCTCGGAGTGGAGCTCTACGTTTGCATCAAAGGACCCACACTGGGGAGAAACCATATAAATGCCTGGAGTGTGGACAGAGCTTTGCTCGGAGGGGAAACCTAAGTTCCCATCAAAGGACTCACACTGGGGAGAAACCCTATAAATGCCTGGAGTGTGGGCAGAGCTTCATTCAGAGTTCAAGTCTACGTAACCATCAAAGGACTCACACTGGGGAGAAACCCTATAACTGCCTGGAGTGTGAACAGAGCTTCAGTGATTGTTCAAATCTACGTTCACATCAAAGGACCCACACTGGGGAGAAACCCTATACATGCCGGCAGTGTGGACAGAGCTTTGCTCGGAGTGGAGCTCTACGTTTGCATCAAAGGACCCACACTGGGGAGAAACCCTATAACTGCCTGGAGTGTGGACAGAGCTTTACTCAGAAGGGACACTTACGTTCCCATCAAAGGACTCACACTGGGGAGAAACCCTATACATGCCGGCAGTGTGGACAGAACTTTGCTCGGAATGGAAATCTACGTTTGCATCAAAGAACCCACATTGGGGAGAAACAGTAGAAATGCATGGAGTGTGGACAGAGCTTTTCATGAAATAACATTATACATAGACATCATAGACTTCACCCTGGAGAAAATTGTGTTAATCGACACCAGAGTGTCATTCTAACACGTAGAAAAGCAACTCTTGCAAATTTTGGAAATGCAAGCTCGAAGTTGGGACATTTCATCACATGTGGTGTACTGTGGAAAGATTGAACTAAAACACCGTGTTCCCTCACCTATCACGGGTGTTAGGTTCCAGGACCACCGCAATAAGTGAAAATCCATGAAGTAGGGATGCTACATATTTATACATTATTTTAGTATTTATACAGTATTTTAAGTCTTTATCAACCAATCGTGTATTGATCAATTGCCTCCTTCTCCTCCCGTTGCCTCTTGGGCTCCTTTTCTCTCTCTTTGGCTTCTTCTTCCTCAGGCTGTAAATTGTAATTTTTTATGATTTATAATATTTTTTTAGAGTTTATTGAAAAACCGCAAAACAGCGAATCCGCAAACAGTGAAACGCAAAGTAGTGAGGGAACTTTGTACGTTCTATTCTGGAAGTAATTATATTATCTAAAGGGAGTAGAATAATGAGAAATAAAAATTAACAGATAGAATGAGGCTTTTAGTCACGTATCCATGTCTGTTAGTTCAGTTGTGTGTCTATGTAGGTAACCCCCCCCCCCCCAGTTATTGTGCTTTAGCATCTTTATATTTTAAATGTACTAAACATGCCAAGTTGGTTTGTAACTGTGACCTTTATTTCCTGTGCTGGTCTATGATGGAAATAAATTACTGGATGTGAAATTTGTTGCACATCAATTGTTTGCATTCGCAGTGCTCTCTGGATGTAGGAGAACTATAATTCCTATAAATTAAGGTGACTTTCTCCCAAAGCCCTCCTGCATTTTTGTTGGTCATGGGGGTTCTGTGTGCTAAGTTAGGTTCAGGGCCATCCTTGGTGGGGTCCAGAGTACCCATTGATTGTGGTTGGACTATAAATCCTAGTATGTCAAGGTGAATTCCCCCACAAACCTCTCCAGCATTTTCTTTTGGTCTGTGTGCCAATTGTGGTCCAGGTAAGTTAATTTTTTAACTGATTTATAGTGTATTGTACAATTTTTATATATGTGTTTTATTGTAAGCCGCCCTGAGTCCCCTGTTGGGTGAGAAGGGCAGGATATAAATATTGTAATAAATAAATAAGGTCAATTGTCAGTGGGGGTCACAATGCTGTGTCTTGATGCAGGGTGAACTACAACTGCCATCATGTGGAGTCAGTCCCAAACTGTGGACCTGTGTCTTCAGGGGGAGTGTAACCCCCTCTAGCGCAGGCTGTAACCCTATAACCTCTTTGGCCTTCTGACTGACCAGGAGGACCTCCGTCTTGTCTGGATTCGGTTTCAGTCCATTCGCCCTCATCCAGACCGTCAGAGCTGCCAATCACCAGTTCAGGACCTGAGCAGCTTCCTGAGCGGGAGGAGGAAAGGAGGAGTGGAGGTGAACGTCACCTTGGAGCACATTACATTGAACTCCAGAACTCTGGATGATCTCTCCCTGCGGCTTCATGTAGATGTTAACCAACATGGGCACAAGACTGAACCCCACGGGACCCCACAAGACAATGGCCGTGGGGCCGAGCAGGTGTCCCCCAGCAACGCCTTCTGAGAGCGACCTTCCAGGAAGGACCGGGGCCACTGCAAAACTGCCTCCAAGCCCTATTCCCGCGAGACATCCCAGAAGGAGACCGTGGTCTACGGTATCAAAGGCCAATGAGAGGTCCAGCAGAACCAAGAGGGACACCCTCCCCCCCCCCCCCCCCCCCGTCCAGTTCCCTGCTTAGATCATCTGCTGAGGAGACAAAGACTGATTCAGTTCCGTGACCAGGCCTGAAGCCAGACTGCGCCCGATCTAGACACCCAGGGTCTTCCAAGAACAACGGGAGTTGCGAGGCCACCACACGTTCCATGGCTTTGCCCAGAAAGGGGAGACTGGAAACTGGCCGGAAGTTGATGGATTGAGTGGGGTCCAGGGATGGTTTGTCAACAGCTTCCTTTTTGAATTACAGCTTCTTTTAAACCGGCTGGACTCTTGCCTTCTTGTAAGGAGGCCTTCACCACCACCACACAGCAAAGCCAAAGGGGTCATCAGGCCGGAAAAAAGCCATGTCATCAAGACTGAATCCTCAGGACTCCACGATGCCATGGTTGCGGGGCCGAGAAGGTGTCCCCCAACAACACCCCAGGAAGGGCCGGAGCCACTACCAAGCGGTGCCCCCAAGTCCCATTCCCGCGAGGCATCCCAGAAGGAGACCGTGGTCTACGGCATGGAAGGCCCTTGAGAGGTCCAAGAGAACAAGAGGGACACCCTCCCCCCGCCTACGTCCCTGTGCTCCTTCCGTCCTCCCTGCACGAGGAGTGAAGAAGACTCACCGGGATGTGGACCAAACCGGGCGACACAGCAACAGGCTGAAAAAGCCTCGGGCAAGGAGCAAGAGCCACGAGAGAGAGAGAGAGAGAGAGAGAGAGAGAGAGAGAGCAACTGCCTTCCTTCCGGCTGTGAACGGGAAAGGGAGCTTCCCAAGGGAACGGCCTTCAGAGGGAGATGCTGCAGCGCATCACAAGGGTCTCCATGGCGCCCCCTGCAGGCACGGAACAGCCATCCAGGGAGGGGGGGGGGAGGAGCTCTGTTGATGGGCAGGACCAGAGGAGGGGCAGGACGGGAAAGCCATCGTCATAACAATGTAATAATAATAATAACAATAACAATAATATCTTTAAAAGAATACAATAATATATAATAAAATATATTATATCATATCATAATTATAACTTGAATTTGGTCAAAGCACAGGACAGTATATTTTGGAAAAGGGTAGATTTGCGTGAAGCCCAAAGGAGTGGATCGACAACAGATTGGATAGGATAAGGTCATTATAATATTATATTGTATATTACTATTGTTATTTAATAATGTAATAATAATATTACTGTAATTGTTATATTATTCTATAATTTAGTGTATTATTATAACTTTGTATCATAATATTATTATTATAGTATTATTATATATTTTTATTCTTATTATACTATTATATTATTATCAAATAATATAAGATTATTTGATAATTATAATATAATAAAATATAATGACAGTATAATAATACTACCCTGGCGTTGCCCAGGTTATTTGACAAAGTCAGTGTTTTAATTGTCCAAATATCCATAAGATTGTGGGTGGACTACAACTCCCACCACTTTGGTGAGTTCCTCTGCTCCAACCCTTCCCGTAGGTTGAGTGAGTCATGGGGTTCCGTGTGACACGTGTGGTCCAGGCCCACCATCGGCGGAGGTCACCATTTCCCCGGTTGTGGGTGAACTACAACTCCCAGGAAGGAAGAACGTTCCCTCCCACACCCCTGCAGTCATCACATTTCAGCAGATCGGGTATTCGTGCCAAGTTGGGCCCGGATCCCTCCGTGTTTGGGTTCACAGTGCTCTCTGGATGGAAGTGAACTACAACTCCCCCAAATCAAGGTGAATTTTCCCCAAAGACCTCCAGTATTTTTTGCTCATTATGGGGGGCTCTGCGTGCCAAGTGAGTCCCAGGTCCATCATTGGTGGGTTTCTGCAGTTCGTAGATGCAGGTGAACTAAGCATCCCGGTCCCTACAAGTCCTATAAATCATGGTGAATTCTCCCCAGACCCCTCTGTCTAGTATGTTCAGGTTCTGACCAGTTCCTCTGTTTGCTGTGTGCTGTAGGAAAGGATAGGATGTGGAATGGAATTGGCATGGCCCCACCCACTGCCTCTCCCTTAACCCTTTCCTACCCTTTCCTATAGTACTGCTGCTGCTGCTGCTCAGTCGTTTAGTCGTCTCCGACTCTTCGTGACCGCATGGACCAATCCACGCCAGAGCTCCCTGTCGGCCGTCACCGCCCCCAGTTCCTTCAAGGTCGAGCCAGTCACTTCAAGGATACCGTTCATCCATCTTGCCCTTGGTCGTCCTCTCTTCCTTTTTCCTTCCATTTCCCCCAGCATCGTGATCTTCTCCAAGCTTTCCTGTCTCCTCATGATGTGGCCAAAATACTTCAGCTTTGCCTCCAATATTCTTCCCTCCAGTGAGCAGCCATTGGGCATTATTTCCTGGAGGATGGACTGGTTGGGTCTTCTTGCCAAGGTCCAAGGCACTCTCAGGATTTTCCTCCAGCACCAAAGTTCAAAAGCGTCTCTCTTCCTTCGCTCAGCCTTCCTTATGGTCCAGCTCTCGCATCCATAGGTTACTTACTATGGGGAATACCATTGCTTTGACTATGCGGACCTTCGTTGCCAGTGTGATGTCTCTGCTCTTCACTATTTTGTCTAGGTTGGCCATTGCTCTCCTCCCAAGAAGTAAACGTCTTCTGATTTCCTGGCTGCAGTCTGCATCTGCAGTGATCTTCGCGCCTAGAAATATAAAGTCTGTCACTGCCTCCACGTTTTCTCCCTCTATTTGCCAGTTGACAATCAGTCTGGTTGCCATGATCTTGGTTTTCTTGACGTTTAACTGCAACCCAACTTTTGCACTTTCTTCTTTCACCTTGGTGATAAGGCTCCGCAGTTCCTCCTCGCTTTCAGAGTGGTATCATCTGCATACCTAAGGTTGTTAATGTTTCTTCCAGCAATTTTAACTCTGGCCTTGGATTCCACAAGCCCCACATGTTGCATGATGTGTTCTGCATACAAGTTGAATAGGGAGGGCGATAGTATGCAGTCCTGCCGCACTCCTTTCCCAATCTTGAACCCGTCTGTTGTTCCGTGATCTGTTCTAACTGTGGCTACTTGGTCTTTATACAGATTTATCAGGAGACAGATAAGGTGACTTGGTATCCCCAGACCACCAAGAACATGCCATAGTTTGTTATGATCCACACAGTTGAAGGCTTTAGAATAGTCAATAAAGCAGAAGTAGATGTTTTTCTGGAACTCCCTGGCTTCCTCCATTATCCAGCGGCTATTGGCAATTTGGTCTCTGGTTCCTCTGCCTTTTCTGAACCCAGCTTGGACATCTGGCAACTCTCGTTCCATGTATTGCTGGAGTCTGTCTTGCAGGATCTTGAGCATTACCTTACTGGCATGGGAAATAAGGGCCACTGTACGGAAGTCTCAGCATTCTTTAGCATTTCCCTTTTTTGGTATGGGGATGTAAATTGATTTTTTCCAATCTGATGGCCAATCTTGTGTTTTCCATATTTGCTGGCATATGGCATGCATCACCTTGACAGCATCACCTTCCAAGATTTTAAACAGATCTCGTCGTCTCCTGCTGCCTTGTTGTTAGCAATGCTTCTTAAGGCCCATTCAACCTCACAACAATACAATACAAAAGAATAAAACATAAGCAATTAAAAACAGATTTAAAATAATACAAATTACTTGAGCCATTCATCCACAAAATCTTGTACATAAACCTTAGTCCAGACAGAGTCGAAGCCAGCGAAACTTATTCTTTGAACGCTTGCTCGCATAGCCAGGTCTTCACTTTCTTTCTAAAACTCAAAAGAGATGGAGCCTGCCGGATGTCACTAGGGAGGGAGTTCCACAGCCAAGGAGCCACCACTGAGAAGGCCCTGTCACTTGTCCCCGCCAGCCGCACCTGTGAGGCTGGCGGGACCGAGAGCAGGGCCTCCCCTGAAGATCTTAAGTTACGTGGTAGGTCATAGTGAGAGATACATTTGGATAAGTATGCTAGGCCGGAACCGTTTAGAGCTTTATAGGCTAAAGCCAGCACTTTGAATCGTGCTCGGTAGCTAATTGGCAGCCAGTGGAGCTGACGTAACAGAGGAGCGCTCCGGTTAACAACCTGGCTGCCTCCCTCTCGTTGGACTAATTGAAGCTTCCAGTCTTCAAAGGCAGCCCCACATACCGTGTTTCCCTGAAAATAAGATATATTAATTTTTGCTCCCAAAGATACACTAGGTCTTATTATCAAGGGATGTCTTATTTTTCCATGAAGAATAATTCACATTTATTGTTGAACAAAAAATGAATATTTATTATATACTGTACAGTAGTTGTCATCACAAACCAGCATAACCAGACAAACTGTGAATGGCATCAAGAATCCCTTGTTACTACCATTATTTCCATGTATATGGTACGTACATTTATCGATCCTGCATGCTCTGGTGTTCTGTTCGATGGGCATGCTTCCAAACAAAAACTTTGCCAGGTCTTACTTTTGGAGGAGGCCTTATATTTAGCAATTCAGCAAAACCTCTACTAGGTCTTATTTTCTGGGGATGTCTTATTTTAGGGGAAACAGGTTGCAGTATTCTAATTGGGATGTAACAAGAGCATGGACCACCGTGGCCAAGTCCAGCTTCTCAAGGTACGGGCGCAGCTGGCACACAAATTTTAGCTGTGCGAAGGCTCCCCTAGCCACCTCTGAGACCTGGGGTTCCAGGCTCAACGATGAGTCTAGGATCACCCCAGACTGTGAACCTGCGCCTTCAGGTTGCAACCCTGTACCCTGTTCGACCTTCCGACTGACCAGGAGGACCTCTGTCTTGTCTGGATTCAGTTTCAATTTGTTGGCCCTCATCCAGTCCGACACAGCGGCCAAGCACCGGTTCAGGAGCTGAACAACCTCCTTAGTGACAGGTGGGAAGGAGTGACAGAGCTGGGCATCATCTGCGTACAGATGACACCTCACCACAATTTAGTGTAGGTAATACACATAGTAAAATAGATACTATAATTTGCAGTCTTAAAAATAAAAAGGAAAAAAGAAAAGAAAAGAGAAAAAGAAGGATTGATATAGAGATATGAAAAAAGGGACATAAATAGAGCACTCTGTTTATATGGCACTCTGTTTTCTTTTTTCCTTTCTTCTTTTCTTTTTTCCTCTTTATTACTATTGTATTATTTATATGAGGGGGAAACATTGCAGAAAGGTGACCATTAAAGTGTTCCGTTGACCATTAAAGCCTTCTGTTGACCATTAAAGCTCTCCATTGACCATTATAGGTCTTCCATTGACCATTATAGGCCTTCCGTTGACCATTAACGCCCTCCGTTCACTGTTAAGGCCTTCTGTTGACCATTAAGGCCTTCTGTTGACCATTAAGGCCTTCTGTTGAACATTATAGGCCTTCCGTTGACTATTAAGGCCTTCCGTTGACCATTAAGGCCTTCCGTTGACCATGATAGGCCTTTTGTTGACCATTAAGGTCTTCTGTTGACCATTAAAGCCTTCCGTTGGAAGGCATACCTTTCAAAAGATCACAAATGATTTTCGAGCTCTGGGAACAAAGCTAAAACTGTATAATGTACATGTGATCTTTTCATCCCTCCTCCTCATTGTAGGACATGGCTCTACAAGGGCCGGAAAAATAGTATAGGTCAATAACTGGCTCAGAAAATGGTGTCAAGAGGAGCATTTTGGATTCCTTGACCATGGTCTACTCTTCCAGGAGGATGGCCTACTGGCAAGTGATGGGGTGCATCTCACACAACTAGGAAAACATCTTTTTGCACACAGACTCACAAACCTCATCAGGCGCACTTTAAAATAGATCCACTGGGGGAGGGGAACAACAGCCTGGCAAACACTATATTACCCACGACCACAGGGAACCTCCAAAAGGCTAAACAGAGGGCTGTACAAACACAGCAAGGACCAAGTACCGAGAGCACGATAATCCCAAATAAACAGCTCGGGGGGAGGTCATGGGCTTACATGTCTTTACACTAATGCACAGAGCATGGGAAATAAGCAAGACGAACTCCAGCTTATAGCACAGCACCGCACATACAACGTCATAGGCATCACTGAAACCTGGTGGGATGACTCCCATCACTGGAATGTAGCCATTGAGGGCTATAACCTCTTTCACAGAAATAGAACAAAGTGGAGAGGAGGGGGAGTAGCTTTATATATCAAAAACAGTTACGTTGCAGAAGAAATGCAAGACTGTAATCCGGGAAACCAGCTTGAAAGCATCTGGATAAGAATCAAGGGAACCGGGACTCAAAAAGATCTCGTCGTGGGTGTCTACTACAGACCTCCGAACCAGGATGAAGAACTTGATGAAGCCTTCTGTCAGCAGCTGACCAAACAGGCACAAAGAAGAGATATAATAGTCATGGGCGACTTCAACTATCCTGATATCTGTTGAAAAACAAACTCGGCCAAGAGCACAAAGTCCAACAAATTCCTCACTTGCCTTGCAGACAATTTTATGGTCCAGAAGGTAGAAGAGGCAACAAGGGGATGAGCAACTCTTGATCTAATCTTAACAAATGTGGAAGACCTGATCAATACAGTAGGATCCTTAGGGGCAAGTGACCATGTGCTCCTGCAGTTTGCCATACAAAGGAAGGCTGAAACTAAGACAAGTCAAATACGCATTCTGGACTTTAAGAGAGCTGACTTCCAAAAAATGAAGGCAATACTGAGCGGCATTCCATGGACACCAGTATTAAAAGTCAAGGGAGTAAAGGATGGATGGGAGTTTTTCAAAAGTGAAATACTCAAGGCGCAAATGCAAACAGTGCCAACAAAGAAAAAAAAATATGACAAGTGCAAAGAAGCCAGAATGGATGTCCAAAGAACTTCTAACCGGTCTAAGACTCAAAAGTGACATGCACAAGAAGTGGAAAAGGGGAGAAATCACCAAAGAAGAATTCAAACGTATAGCCAACTCCTGTAGGGAAAAGGTTCGCAAGGCTAAAGCGCAAAATGAGCTCAGGCTTGCCAGGGGCATTAAAAACAACAAAAAAGGCTTTTTTTGCTTACGTTGGTAGAAAAAGGAAGAACAAGGAGGCGATAGGGCCACTGCAAGGAGAAGATGGGGTGATGGCGACAGGGGACAGGGAAAAGGCAGAACTACTTAATGCCTTCTTTGCCTCCGTCTTCTCACAAAAAGAAAGCCATCTTCAACCTCAGCAACATGAAATGGACGAAGGATTCGGGGAAATCCAACCCCAAATAGGGAGACCTCATTTGTTTCTAAGTGTTCGCAGACCACTTCCTTAATGATCTTTTCCAGAATCTTGCCTGGTATTGATGTGAGGCTGATCGGACGGTAATTGTTTGGGTCGTTCTTTTTTCCCTTCTTGAAGATAGGGACCACATTCGCCCTCCTCCAATCTGCTGGGACTTCTCCCGTTCTCCAAGAACTCTCGAAGATAATTGCCAGTGGTTCTGAAATAACTTCCGCTAGTTCCTTCAATACTCTTGGATGTAGCTGATCTGGCCCTGGGGACTTGAATTCGTTTAGAGAGGCCAGGTGTTCCTGGACAGCTTGTTTCCCTATTTGGGGTTGGATTTCCCCCAATTGTTCATCCATTCCATGTTGCTGAGGTTGAAGATGGCTTTCTTTTTGTGAGAAGACCGAGACAAAGAAGGCATTAAGTAGTTCTGCCTTTTCCCTGTCCCCTGTTGCCATCACCCCATCTTCTCCTTGCAGTGGCCCTATCGCCTCCTTTTTCTTCCTTTTTCTACCAACGTAAGCAAAAAAGCCTTTTTTGTTGGTTTTTATGTCCCTGGCAAGCCTGAGCTCATTTTGCGCTTTAGCCTTGTGAACCTTTTCCCTACAGGTGTTGGCTATACGTTTGAATTCTTCTTTGGTGATTTCTCCCCTTTTCCACTTCTTGTGCATGTCACTTTTGAGCTTTAGCTCAGTTAGAAGTTCTTTGGACATCCATTCTGGCTTCTTTGCACTTGTCTTATTTTTCTTCTTTGTTGGCACTGTTTGCATTTGCGCCTTGAGTACTTCACTTTTGAAAAACTCCCATCCATCCTTAACTCCCTTGTTTTTTAATATTGGCGTCCATGGAATTCAGTAATTCCTTCATTTTTTGGAAGTCAGCTCTCTTAAAGTACAGAATGCGTGTTTGACTTGTCTTAGTTTCAGCATTCCTTTGCATTGCAAACTGCAGGAGCACATGGTCACTTGCCCCTAAGGATCCAACCACTTCAACTGTATTGATCAGGTCTTCCACATTTGTTAAGATTAGATCAAGAGTTGCTAATCCCCTTGTTGCCTCTTCTACTTTCTGGACCATAAAATTGTCTGCAAGGCAAGTGAGGAATTTGTTGGACTTTGTACTCTTGGCTGAGTTTGTTTTCCAGCAGATATCGGGATAATTGAAATCGCCCATGACTACTATATCTCTTCTTTGTGCCTGTTTGGTCAGCTGTTGACAGAAGGCTTCATCAAGTCCTTCATCCTGACTCGGAGGTCTGTAGTAGACACCCACAACAAGATCTTTTTGAGTCCCGGTTCCCTTGATTCTTATCCAGATGCTTTCAAGCTGGTTTCCCGGATTATAGTCTTGCATTTCTTCTGCAACGTAACTGTTTTTGACATAAAGCTACTCCCCCTCCTCTCCCCTTTGTTCTATTTCTGTGAAAGAGGTTATAGCCCTCAATGGCTACATTCCAGTGATGGGAGTCATCCCACCAGGTTTCAGTGATGCCTATGACATCGTATGTGTGGTGCTGTGCTAAGAGTTGGACTTCGTCTTGTTTATTTCCCATGCTCTGAGCATTAGTGTAAAGACATATAAGCCCCTGTGACCTCCCCTCGAGCTGTTTATTTGGGATTATTGTGCTCTCTGTACTTGGTCCTTGCTGTGTTTGTGCAGCCCTCCGTTTAGCCTTTTGGCGGTTCCCTGTGGTCGTGGGTAATATAGTGTTCGCCAGGCTTTTGTTCCCCTCCCCTAGTGAATCTAGTTTAAAGTGCGCCTGATGAGGTTTGTGAGTCTGTGTGCAAAAAGATGTTTTCCTACTTGTGTGAGATGCACCCCATCGCTTGCTAGTAGTCCATCCTCTTGGAAGAGTAGACCATGGTCAAGGAAGCCAAAATGCTCCTCTTGGCACCATTTTCTGAGCCAGTTATTGACCTGTACTATTTTTCCGGCCCTTGTAGAGCCGTGTCCTACAACAGGGAGGAGGGATGAAAAGATCACATGTACATCATACAGTTTTAGCTTTGTTCCCAGAGCTCGAAAATCATTTGTGATCTTTTGAAAAGCATGCCTAGCGGTGTCATTGGTACCTACATGAATCAACATAAGGTGGGGAGGGTGATGGGGCTTTAGGAGCCTGCTGAGCCTCTGAGTGATATGGTGTATTTTTGCCCCCGGGAGGCAGCATGTTTCTTGAGCCATCCCATCTGGTCTGGAAATGATGGCTTCCGTTCCTCTAAGGAGGGAGTCACCTACTACCAAGACCTGTTTCCTTTGAGGATTGACAGGGTCCCTTTTGTGCAAGACAGTGTGTATGTCCCCTGATGAGTGTTCCTGTTGAAGTGAATCATGTAGGTGTAAAGTGTTGTCCTCCTCCTCAACATCCCCAGTGCATTCATCAATGACAATCCATTGAGATACATCCGAGAGCCCATTACTCTCCCAAGGATGTTCCTGTTGCTCCTGGTCTACGATTGGGGATGGAGCATTTGCATGATTACATAAGTGTGAATGTGGTGATGCACTATCCCCGTCAGCGCTATCCCCTGCGCATTGATCAAGGGTGGCCCACTGAGTGGTATCTAAGAAACAGTGGTCCTCCACAAGATCTGTTTCCTGATTGTATGTTAATGATGTAAGAATTTCAAATCTGTCCTCAGCTGAGCAGAGGAGTTCTGAGGAGGCTGCCTGGTCCTGTGTCTCCTTCTATGGGTGACCTCCTTCCAAGCCTGAGGGTTGTCTACCTTTGAGTTGATCTCCCCATAAGGTTCCTGATTATGGTCATGGTGGTGTTGGTGTGATGCAGGCTGCAGATCTACAGCAGCGTGTTGTGCAGTGTCCAAGAAGAGCTCGAGTGCCTGAATGTCCGTAAGGGTCCTAATATGGTACTCGAGCTGTTGGATCCTCTGCTCCATCAAAGTCATCTGTTTGCATTTGGAGCAGATGTAGTTGACTAGTTTTTGTGTGAAAAAGCGGAACATGCCACAGCTGGTGCATGTGATGGGAATGTTTTGCTTTTGTTGCATCTCTTGGTGAGTGTGGTGGCCAAGTGGGATCTTTGTACAGTTAAGTAATATGCACACACTTTATGTGCAGACTGCCCCAACCACCTCTTTGTGTATTTGTTTATGTTGTTTTGTTTCCTGTATGTACTGCAAATGATAGTTAGTAAAGGTGTCTTTTTCACGCGCGCCTGACACTGGCAAATAAAGCTTTCCCAGAAACTCAATTAACAGGGGACAATGCCTGCTGTCAATCAACTTAAGTACCTGGCTCTCTTTCAACACAACAGTCACACAACAGTTAGACTTTGACCACAGGAGCCAAGCCCACACTCAGTTTAAAATCTTAGCCAAATCTTAGCCAAATCCTACCTGAAGCCAGGGAGCAAAAATGTCCTCCTGCTGCCTCTGCTTCTGCGAGAACCAACTGCCCTTCTGAGAACTTACCATATGCACAGATGTTAAGAATCAAGCGTAACTGTACCCTGCCACAAGACTTTGAATATAATTTGGAAACATTGAAAAATCAATTTAGAAATAAAGGTTACCCTGAACATTTGATCCATAAGGCTAGTGCCAAAGTAAGTAGAGTCTCGAGAACCACTATATTAAATGACAAGATTAGACCTAGAAACAACAGAGTAGTGTGGCCTCTTACATTGACCAATTTATCTAAACATGTAATAAAAACTGTGAGAAAATACTGGAATTTGGTAAGTGACATACCAGGTTGTGAACATCCCCCTCTTATAGCCCACAGGAGAACAGAAAATATCAAAGACATTTTGATTCATTCAGATTTAGATTCCACACAACACATTACTAAATCCAACCTGGTGGGTAATTTCGCTTGTCACCATTGTTCTATATGCCCACAATTCGTACAGGCAAAGTTTTTAAAGGATCATCACATTAAATTTCAGTATAAAATAAACCACTTCACTACTTGCTCCACTGAGGGGGTAATTTATGCCATCACATGCCTCTGCTCCCTAATGTATATAGGCCAAACGAGCAGGGAAGTCAAAGTCCGTATTATAGAACACAAAAGTAAGATCAGGAAACATTCTACTGATTCGATTTTTTATAAACATTTTGAATATCTAAAACACAATCCTGAATCACTTCGGGTTCAGGTTCTAGAAGTTGTCACACCCTCCAAAGGCATAGATTTCCAGACGAAGCTCCTACAGCATGAATCTTTTTGGATTTTCACACTCCAAACAGAACACCCAAAGGGGTTGAACAATACCAACTCTTATGATTGTTTTTTTTTTTGTAAAGATTGATAGTCTTTCTTTAAATATGACTCTGGAGTAACAGCAATTACATTACTTTACAACCTCCTGACCATTTAAGAGTGAAATTACTCAGCTTCATACTCGCATTGGAATCAAACTGTCTGCAGAGTATGCATGTTTAAAAAAACTTAGATCTTTCTGTGAGTATGACTTTTACATTATCTTTGTTGTGTATCATGTATGTCTCATGTAACTATATGTATTGTAATTAACTGGTAGCCACTACATATGTTCCCTATAGGATCCACATTTAAAAAACTCAAAAACAACTAAAAAAAGGACTACAATCCACCTGAGGAAGACTCTTTTGAGTTGAAACCGGTTGTGGTTTTGCAGTCTATTATCTATAATAAAGAAACAAGAACAATCATTATATATAAGAAGAGGACTCAATTTGTGTATGTGGAACAATCAAAGAACTTAATAACATTTATTGTTTATGAGGAGTAAATTCATCCTTCAAGAGAAAAATGTTGTTTCTACTGTGAATGTAACATTTCTTTGTTTGATTGTTTAACAACTCCATTTGTATCTGTTTTCATATTGATGTATTGATACTAAATTTAGGTTTAACGATTTCTGTATTACTGTAATAAGTGGATACTTGTCTTTGTAGTTCCAGGGAACCCATTTTCTTTTTTGGTACTTTAAAGAACAGATGCCAGCCATAAAACCTCAATTATCCTCTGGTATGTGAGAGCCCCTATATAAGTGGGCTACAGAGAAGATTCTGGTATTCCATACAATAAACCTGTTTGAATCTACCCAGCATGTGTCTTGGTGCTTTCTTCTGGGAAGGCTTAACCCACAGCACAACTGGAAGAAGAGAACCTCACAATTTGTATGGAATCTACTTTACTCTCTCTAGCTTCTGCCTACAGCAACATGGAGGGAGAGAGAACCAACTTGAATATATTCGGGGGGAGAAGAAGTGAGCTCCGACGGAGGAGAGAGGGAAAAATCCCACACCCTCTTGGACGCAGCCACCCCCCCCCCCCAAACTATGACCACACAATGGAGGGTCACCCCAGCTGGGCCGGAGGTGCCACACAGAGCTGAGCCGACAACAGCCGGGGAGTATGGTAACCCGCACCCGATGTGCAGTCAAGGAATGCAGGTGATGAGGCAAGAATTGGCACAACTGAGGGAGATGGTCCATTCCTGGCACAACAGGGCAGCCCCAGGGGGCAGGATGCCAGCTCCGGTCTTCCAGCGATCGCTCCTTCTCCTCAGGTAATCTCCCCCCAGCTTTTCTGTGGCAGCCCCTTCCCCCTATAGACAAAGGAGTGAGGGAGAGGGGGGCAGCGGGGCCGGCACTACAGAGAGGAGAGGAAGATGCAAATCACCTTTGATGGGAACCCAGAGAAACTGCCTTTCTTTTTGACGAGAGTGGCTGCCTTCATGAGCAAGTGGGAAGGCTCCTTCTCAAACGAAATGGACAAGGTCCAACATGTCCAACCACCTTGAAGGAGCAGCCTCTGAATGGCTCCTGGCGCTGTATGACGTAGGTGCACCGGAGCTCAACAACTTGGATGCCTTCATGGGGGCACTGAGATCCCGCTTTGAAGACCGCCTGCGCAAGCAAAAAGCCAGGGCGAAACTCAGGAGCCTGAAGCAAGGTGCCCGCTCCGTCCAGGACTTTGCCTTGGAATTCAGAAGGCTGGCCTTCCTGCTCCCTGAGTGGAACGAAGCCTATAGGATTGAAGTGTTCAAGGAGGGCTTGAGGCCAGACCTGGTGGAATGGGTGCTGGCCAGGGAGAACCCAGGCACCCTGGACAGATGGGTGGATGCGGCTGGCGAGGGGGAGGTGCTGAAGGAGGAAATCAGAAACTTCTACCACAAACAAACCCCCCAGCTGGAAGCACCGGGGGTAAGAGCTTGGTAACAGACACCTTCTAAGAACAGAGACAGGCTTGATCCGGGTGAAAATGATCAGAGGTGGAAGCTGAGCCTGTGCCTACGGTGTGGAGGTGAGGGGCATTTGGCCACCTCCTGCCCAGGAGGCGGGAAGAAACCTGCAGGACGCAGAACAGGAGAAGGCCAGCACAAAGGCAACCTCAACCAAGGGAAAAAGACCAGTGCAACAGCACCGGCAGCGAAGCAGCAGAAACGGCCGGAGACCTCCCGTGACGAACCCCAAGATGACTCCTCTGGCAGCGAGCAACTCTTGGGAAATGATGTTTGCCTGGATTAAAGCACGCCGGCATCCAGGCAGAAGGAAGGAGGCGCGTCAGAGCAGCAGAGACTGGCAGTGACTCTTCCCCACTCCAGGCAGCACGGAAACGGCGCTTCAAAACCGTGGTGAGTGGCACAGAATCCCCCTTCTGGCTGAAGGTGCAGCTGAGCAAGAAAGGGACTTTCTGGACTCAGGCTGCACAAAATCCATAATAAAGCCTGAGGTAGCGCTTGGGCTGGGGTTGGCTAAAGTAAAGCTTCGCTCCCTAATAACCTTTGTGTAAATGGACGGGAGCGAAATGAAGGGTGGGACTCTGTAAACACAGGACTGAACAAGTATCGTTGCAGGTGGGAGACCATTGGGAGGCCATCCAGTTCATCATTGTGCCCATGGCCTGCTATAAACTGGTCCTAGGCTTAGATTGGCTGAAACTACACAATCCCATGGTGAAATTGAGGGAGGGGGACATCAGTTTCACAGATCCTGCATGTAAGTCTCATAGATGAGACTTGAATGCAAGCAAGAGGGGAGGGGCCACGACGGGATGGAGCACACTCACTTTTTGTCCACCGGCAGGAGAGGGAGGGGGCATGCAAGCCCCACAGCACATGGCAGAAAGCCCAGCGCAGGAAGGGGGGCTGGGAGGCTCAGTGTCAGAGAATAACACAGTCACCTCTCAACCACCGGCGGAAGAGGGAGGGGGTAAACAAACACCAGAATGCACGGCAGAGTCAGGGTGCCCCCTAATACCAGCAGAATATGCAGACTTAGCAGAGGTCTTTGATGACAAAGAGAGTGACAAACTCCCTCCCCATCGAAATACAGACTGTGCTATCGAAATCTTGCCCAACTCCCCAATGCCAAAACAAAGACCTACCCCATGACTCCCAAAGAAAGGGTTGCGCTGAAAGCATTCCTGGACAAGAACTTGGCCAGAGGCTTTATTCACCCATCCATGTCACCCCTGGGTGCGCAAGTCTTTTTCAGGGAAAAGAAAGACCATTCCCTGAGGATGGTCACCGATTATAGACTCTTAAATGCAATCAGCGCCACACAGTCATATCCTCTCCCTTTGATCAAAGACATGCTGGCACAACTTAGCAACGGCAAGATCTTTACCAAACTGGACCTACGCAAGGCATTTCACCGAGTTAGAATAAAAGAGGGGCATGGATATAAGACAGCAAGAAATACGGTCTATGGGAAATAGGAATTCTTAGTCATGAATTTGGGACTAAAATGTGACGCAGCAGTCTTCCAAAATCTCATTAATGAAGTGCTCAGGGAATACTTAGGCAAAGGTGTGCTCTGTTATCTCGATGACATCTTTATATTTTCTCATGATCTTGAATCTCATGTCCAGCTAGTCAGGAAGTCCTAAAAAAGCTGCTTGCCAACCAATTGTATGTCAAGCTGCCTAAGTGTGCCTTCCACCAGGACAAACTGGACTACTTAGGATACCGAATCTCTAGCCAGGGCATTGAGATCGACCCCAGCAAAGTGGAGGCAATACTGGGGTGGGAGCCACCCAGGACACGGATACACCTACAAAGCTTCCCGGGATTTGCAAACTTCTACAGGCAATTCATACCCAACTTCGCCCAGATAGCCCTGCCCCTCACTGACATGCTCAAAATGAGGAAAACGGGAGGGGGAGGTCAATTAGATGCCTAGCCCAAACCAAGCACCAAACTGCCCTGGAACAGGGAGGCCCAGGAGGCCTTTGAAATGCTAAAATCTCTCATGAGTTCAGAGCCGATCCTGAAACACCCAGACACCCAACACCCTTTTGTCATTGCCACGGGGGCAGTGTTACTCCAGAAGGATGACAAAGGCATTTTGCGCCCATGTAGTTACCTCTCCCGGAAGTTCAATGCAACGGAGTCACACTGGTCTATCTGGGAAAAGGAAACTGCAGCAGTCAAATATGCCTTAGAAGCCTGGAGGCACCTTTTGGAAGGAGCTCCTCACAAATTTGTAGTGTACACGGATCACAGAAACCTAGAAGCACTCCAAACACCACGCAAAATGACCCCAAAGCAACTGAGGTGGGCCAAATTCTTTGCCCGATTTGACTTTGAATTAAAGTACCTGCCTGGAAAGGAAAACTTCCTAGCAGATGCCTTATCCAGGCTGCCGCAACACAACGTAGATAAACAACACATGATGGGGACAATATTTTCCAACACCCAGCTGGGAATGGGGGTGGTCATGAGGAGCAGAGCGAACAAAGAGGGGTCAGGACCAGAGGCCACCCCTCCCCCAGAGAAGAACATCAGGGACCCCTGGCTCAGGGAACACTATCAGGAATTAGATTATAGGGACGGGGTGTGGCTGAAAGGCAGCAGAACTTATGTCCCTGAGGACCAAAGGAAACTGGTCCTTCACGATCATCATGACAACAAAACAGCAGGGCACTTTGGATTTGTAAAAACTCTCCATCTAATGAGGAGGAAATATTGGTGGCTTTCATGAGAAGGGATGTGAAGGCATATGTTCACCAATGCCCAGTCTGTACCACAGTGAAAGGGGGAGGGGGCAAACCAGCAGGGCTCCTCAGGCCCCTAGAAACCCCAGCAGCCCCCCTGGGAACACATCAGCATGGATTTCATTGTAGACCAGTTTTGAGCGTGAAACCTCTTGATGAGTGTGGGTGCATTTATGTCAGAATCCCTGACCCATTCTGATTCACTGGGAGCGAAGTGTTTCCACCTAACAAAGTACTGTAGGGTGTTTTTCCTGACTCTGGAGTCTAATATTTCCGCCACCTCATAGTGTTGGTTGCCCCCTATCATGATGGGTGGAAGCGGGGGCTTGACTGGGTGCCATTGGGAGCTCTCGGGAGCTGGTTTGAGGAGACTGAAGTGGAAAGCGGGGTGAATCATCCTGTAGGACTGGGGGAGTTCTAGTTCTGCGGTGACTTCATTCACTAGTCTTTTGACCATGAAGGGACCAATGTATCTAGCAGCCAACTTCTTGGTTGGCTGTCTACTTTTTAGGTATTTGGTGGAGAGGTAGACCTGTTGCCCTGGCTTGAGGTCCCAATCTGGTCTCCTGTGTTTGTCCGCTTGATTTTTGTAAGCTGCCTTGGCCTCTTCAAGAGCCTGTGTGATGACAGGCCATGCGTAATTCTCGCCATCCATTCTGCAAAGGGGACTGGGTCAGACTGGATGACCTCTGGGGTTGGCAGCGTGCAGAGGTTACGGCCGTAAACTATCTCGAATGAGGAGTGCCCTGTGCTGGAATGTACCGAATTGTTGTAAGCCACCTGGGCATAGGCCAAAAACTTTAACCAATTATCCTGTTGGTAGTTGGTGTAACATCTCAGGTATTGTTCCAGCACCTGGTTGACCCTCTCTGTTTGCCTGTCAGTCTGGGGGTGGTATGCCGTGCTGAGGGCTTGCTTGGCCCCTAATTGGCGTAGAAACGCTTTCCAAAATCTGGACACAAATACGGAGCCCTGGTCTGAAATGACCTTCGAGGGAGCCCCATGGTGCTTATAGCAGTGTTCAATGAACAATTGCGCCAGTTGCTCTGCATTGGGCATGCTCCTGCATGGGATGAAATGTGCCTGCTTGGAGAAGAGGTCCACTACTACCCATATCACGGTCTTCCCATTGCTGGGGGGCAGGTCTACAATGAAATCCATGCTGATGTGTTCCCAGGGGGCTACTGGGGTTTCTAGGGGCCTGAGGAGCCCTGCTGGTTTGCCCCCTCCCCCTTTCACTGTGGTACAGACTGGGCATTGGTGAACATATGCCTTCACATCCCTTCTCATGAAAGGCCACCAATATTTCCTCCTCATTAGATGGAGAGTTTTTACAAATCCAAAGTGCCCTGCTGTTTTGTTGTCATGATGATCGTGAAGGACCAGTTTCCTTTGGTCCTCAGGGACATAAGTTCTGCTGCCTTTCAGCCACACCCCGTCCTTATAATCTAATTCCTGATAGTGTTCCCTGAGCCAGGGGTCCCTGATGTCCTTCTCTGGGGGAGGGGTGGCCTCTGGTCCTGTCCCCTCTTTGTTCGCTCTGCTCCTCGTGACCACCCCCATTCCCAGCTGGGTGTTGGAAAAGATTGTCCCCATTGTGTGTTGTTTATCTGCGTGGTACTGCGGCAACCTTGATAAGGCATCTGCTAGGAAGTTTTCCTTTCCAGGCAGGTACTTTAGCTCAGAGTCAAATCGGGCAAAGAATTTGGCCCACCTCAGTTGCTTTGGGGTCATTTTGCGTGGTGTTTGGAGTGCTTCTAGGTTTCTGTGATCAGTGTACACTACAAATTTGTGAGGAGCTCCTTCCAAAAGATGCCTCCAGGCTTCTAAGGCAAATTTGACTGCTGCAGCCTCCTTTTCCCAGATGGGCCAGTGTGACTCTGTTGTGTTGAACTTCCGGGAGAGGTAACTACATGGGCGCAAAATGCCTTCGTCATCCTTCTGGAGTAACACTGCCCCTGTGGTTGCGTCACTGGCATCTACTTGTATGACAAAGGGGTGTTGGGTGTCTGGGTGTTTCAGGATCGGCTCTGAACTCATGAGAGATTTTAGCATTCCAAAGGCCTCCTGGGCCTCCCTGTTCCAGGGCAGTTTTGCGCTTGGTTTGGGCTTGGCGTCTGATTGAGCTCCCCCTCCCTTTTTCTTCGTTTTGAGGGGCAGGGCTATCTGGGCAAAGTTGGGTATGAATTGCCTGTAGAAATTTGCAAATCCCAGGAAGCTTTGTAGGTGCCTCCGTGTCCTGGGGGGCTCCTAGCCCAGTACTGCCTGCACTTTGCTGGGGTCCATCTCAATGCCCTGGCTGGAGATGCGGTAACCCAAGTAGTCTAATTTGTCTTGGTGGAATGGATACTTGGGCAGATTGACATACAATTGGTTGGCCAGCAGTTTTTTTAGTACTTGTCGTACTAGGGGGACATGAGATTCAAGGTCATTAGACATGATGAGGACGTCATCCAAATAACAGAGGACACCTTTACCTAGGTGTTCCCTGAGCACTTCGTTAATGAGATTTTGGAAGACTGCAGAGCCGGATTTTAAACCAAAATTCAAAACTAAAAATTCGTACTTTCCATAGACAGTGTTTATGGCTGTCTTATATTCATCCCCTGCTCGTATTCTCACTCTGTGAAAAGCTTCCTTCAGGTCCAGTTTGGTAAAGATCTTTCCGGTGCTAAGTTGTGCCAGCATGTCTTTAATCAAAGGGAGGGGATATGACTGCATGGCGCTGATTGCGTTTAGGTGTCTATAATCGGTGACCAGCCTCAGTGAGTGATCTTTCTTTTCCCTGAAAAAGACGGGCGCACCCAAGGGTGACATGGAAGGGTGAATAAAGCCCCTGGCCAAGTTCTTGTCTAGGAATTCTTTCAGCACAACCCTTTCTTTGGGAGTCGTGGCGTCGGTTGTTTGTTTGGGCATGGGGGAGTTGGGCAAGATCTCAATGGCATAGTCCGTATCTTGATGGGGAGGGAGTTTGTCACTCTCCTTGTCATCAAATACCTCTGCTAAGTCTGCATATTCTGCTGGTATCCGGGGGCACCCTGCCTCGTCCCCCAGTGTTTGAGAGGTGAGTGTGTCGCCCCCTCCCGCCAGTGGGTGAGCTGGGCTTCCTGCCATGTGCTCGGGGTCTTCCCTCCCCCCTTCCTGTTCTCTTGTTGAGGTGTTTGTGTTCCTCTTAGGCCCCCCGTCCTAGGCTGTGCTTCCTGCCATTTGCTCTGGGTCTTCCCTCCCCCCTTCCTGTTCTCCTGTTGAGGTGTTTGTGTTACTCTTTGGCCCCCCTTCCTGGGCTGTGCTTTGTGCCATTTGCTTGGGGTCTTCCCTCCCCCCTTCGTGTTCTCCTGTTGCGGTGTGTGTGTTGTTCTTTGACTCAGCGCTTCCTGCCATTTGCTCTGGGTCTTCGATGCCCCCTCTTCCCCCCCCCCTCCGGTGGGCAAAGAGTGAGTGTGCTGCATCCCTCATCGGCCCCTCCCCTCTCGCTTGCATTCAGGTCCCGCAAGTGGTCCTTCCATGCCGGGTCTGTGAAACTGATGTCCCCCTCCCTCCATTTCACCATGGGGTTGTGTTGTTTCAGCCAATACAAGCCTAGGACCAATTTGTAGCGGGCCGTGGGCGCAATGATGAACTGAATGGCTTCCCAATGGTCTCCCACCCGCAACAATACTTGTTCAGTCCTGTATTTACAGAGCCCCCCCCCCTTCATTTCGCTCCCATCCATCTGCACAAAGGTTATTGGTGAGCAAAGCTTCACTTTGGCCAACCCCATCCCAGCGGCCGCTGGGAGGCCGGAGCTGGCGTTTTGCCCCCTGGGGCTGCCCTGTTGTGCCAGGATCAGGGAATGGACCATCTCCCGCAGTTGTGCTATTTCTTGCCTCATCTCCTGCATTCCTTGACTCTCCGTCAGGTGGGGGTTGCCAAGCTCCCAGGCGGTGGCTGGCTCAGCTCTGTGCGGCCTCTCCGGCCCCGCTGGTGTGACCCTCCATTGTGTGGCCACGGTTGGGGGGGAAGTGGCTGCGTCCACGGGGGTGTGGGATTCTTCCCTCTCCCCTCCATCGGAGCTTGTTTCCTCCGAGAGGCTGTGGGGTTCCTCCCTCGTTTCTCCGTCGGCGCTTGCTTCTTCTCCCTGGGAATATTCGAATTGGTTCTCTCTCTCTCCTCCCTCCATGTTGCTGTAGGTAGGAGCTAGAGAAAGTAGGTGATTCAGTACAAATTGTCGGGTTCTCTTCTCCCAGTTGTGCTCTGGGTCCATCTTCCAAAGAAAGCACCAAGACACACGCGGGTAGATTCCAACAAGTTTTTATTGTACCGAATGCCAGAACCTTCTTTTGTGCCACATATATATGGACTCTCACATACCAGAGGGTAATTGATGTTTTATGGCCGGCCTGCTTTATGGCTGGCATCTGTTCTTTGTCAGCTGACCAGAGATGTCAAGGATTGGAGATCCTGACAGTGTGTCTTGGTGTATTCTTCCGGAGAAGTTTAACCCACAGCACAACAGAGACGGGAACCTCACATTACTACAATTTTAGCAACAGTTTTTTAAAAATGTGAACGACTGGATTGGCATGAAACAAAAAGGATTTCTCCCAGATAGAAGTATGAAGGACAATGTTAGATGCATATTAGACATTATTGAGTATTATGAGACCTACCACGAGAAGGAGATTGCCCAGCGCCATTGACGCTGAGAAGGCATTTCTCAATTTAAATTGGAATTTCTTCAAATTATTATTCAAAGAAGTTGATATCGGATTCCACTTTCAAAATGCGATAGAAGCCATTTATGACAAACACAGAGAAAAATTAATAATCAACGGCCAACAGACAAAAGAATTTAAAATTGGTGTCGCACCTCAGAATAGTTCACCTTGCTATAGATATCCAGTCAGATACAGAAGAAAGTTTTTTGTTTTATTAAGCAAAGCAGTTATATAAATCAAGCAGGCAATCAAAAAGGTTTTCAAAGTTGCAATGAAAGAGTCAATAATAATCCAATTGTATCATAAGTCATGAAAAGGTCCATTAGTCCATAAAATACAGCAAAACTAATAATCCATAAAGCAAGGCAGTAGTCAATAGATTCCAAGAACAAGGCCCAAAAGTACAAAGATCCAGGAACACATGAGACGAGAACATCCACATAGAGGAAGCGAGGATTCGCTTTGACAAAGAGCAATCTGCAAAGTACACTTTTAAAAGCAACCCAGAAAGGCGTTTCTTTTCCCAGAGCTGGCCTCTTTCTTTCCCGCCAGTCTCTCACTCCTTCGGACCTGAGAACCCCTCCAAGATAGCCGGTCCTCCCTAGATAAATCATTGCTTATGCTATCGTTATCTTGCACCTGAGACGGGACTGAACTCTCTAGCTCATTGTTTCCCATGGGAATGTCAGCCTGTCTGTTATCTATAGTTTCTGGGGTCAACAGTTCATTCTGCTCAAACTGCAAGTCTCCAGCCTCTGGGTCAGCCTGCATTTCCATGCCATCAGCTTCTGACTCTGCTGACTCTGGTATCTGAAAACCAAAATCCCCTTCTTCTTCATCCTGACTCTGGCTAGCCTGTGGCTGAGTCACAACAATTGGGAAAAGTAGAGACAGGGTTGCCCCCTCTCTCCCCTTATTTTCATATTTGCCCTACAAATTCTGATTAGAAATATTAGAAAGGATGACCAGCTAAAAGGAACAAAAATACGTGGCCAGGAATACAAAATAAGAGCGTTCGCAGATGACATAATTTGTATTACAGAAGAACCTAGACCACAAATAATCAACTGGATTAATAAAATGGAAAGATTTGGTGAACTAGCTGGTTTCTATATAAATAAAGGGAAAACTTTCTTCTATCCAAAAATATAACAAAGAAAAACCAGGAAAAACTACAAGATATTACAGGAATAAGAGTGGTATCAAAATTAAGCTATCTAGGAATCTGGATAATAGCAAAAAAACTCTCAATTGTTACAAAACAACTATCAAGAGAAATGGAAGGATATCCATAAAGACTTACAACAATGGCAATTTTTAAACATTTCGCTATTAGGCCGTATTTCCTTGATCAAAATGAATGTATTACCTAAACTATTATACCTATTTCAGAATTTACCAGTGATAAGGAATCAAAAAAAAATTTAGTGATTGGAATAAGGAGTTATCTAAATTCATCTGGAGAAATAAAAAACCAAGAATTAAATATGATGTTATGATTGATCCAAAAGAAAGGGGAGGCTTCGGTCTCCCAAACCTAAAGTTGTACTTTGAAGCATGTGCTCTGCAATGGGTGAAGGAATGGACACTTGAGAATAACAATATTCTAACATTAGAGCGATTTGATTTGCATCGGGGCTGGCATGCGTACCTTTGGTACGAAAAAAGATTCGTAGAAAAGAATTTCGGAAATCATTTTATCAGATCAACACTTATCAAAATTTGGGAGAAATATAAGAAATTTTTATAATAAAATTCCTCAATGGGTATCAACATTAGAGGCAAATCAAAGAAACATACTAGGATGGCAAAAATGGCCGAGATATAAAGAACTTTTGACGATGAATAATGGAAAGTATTGTTTGAAATCTCAAGACAAAATAAAGACTATGTATAAAAATCTATCATGTACACACAAATAAAAGAGCAATTTTCAAAAGATACCCAAACTGGATTGAGTGAAGGTGAAGGAGTGTGGGACAAAATATTAATTTCAAACAGGAAAGTGATATCCAAAATGTACAATATTTTTTTAGAATGGTCAACGGAAACAGGTCAAATGGGCCAGAAATATTGGGCGTTCAATTAAACTCACGGAATGGGAAAAAAATTGGGAAAAGAAATTAAAATATACATATGCATCTGACTTAAAGGAAAACTGGCTAAAGATTTTCCACCGGTGGTATATGACCCCGAAAAGATTAAGCTTAATGTATAAAAATTATCAGAACAAATGTTGGAAGTGTAATATCTTTCTATCACTTATGGTGGACTTGTGAAAAATCCAAAAAATATTGGAAAATGATTCATGACGAAACACAAAAAAAATTAAGGAAAAAATATCCACTGAAACCAGAATACTACTTATTAGGAATCACTGACAATGAGACGGAATTTGTAAAGAATGATGATATTTTCTTTACTACAGTACAACAACAGCAAGAATGATGTTTGCGAAACAATGGAAATTAGATATCACCCTGTCAAAGGATCAATAGCTGAGAAAATTGGAAGAAATACATGATATGGACAAACTAACTTTCTATTTGAAAGAAATGAGAGGAAAACCTATAAGAGAAACAAATTGGACTAAATTAGAAGAATATATTAATAATATAAAGACTTGAGAGACTGTACCAGGGCATTTTTACAATATTTAGACAGCTGTGTAGAAGGGGCCTCGTATAATCCAGTTCTAAGCAGATAACGTAAGATTATAAATATACAGTAGAGTCTCACTTATCCAACATAAACAGGCCGGCAGAACGTTGGATAAGTGAATATATTGGATAATAAGAAGGGATTCAATAAAAGCCTATTAAACATCAAATTAGGTAATCATTATACAAATTAAGCACCAACACATCATGTTATAAAACAAATTTGACAGAAAAAGGACTTCAATACGCAGTAATGCTATGTAGTAATTACTGTAGTTATAAATTTATCACCAAAATATCAAAATGCATTTAAAACATTGACTACTAAAAGGCAGACTGCGTTGGATAATCCAGAACACTGGATAAGCAAATGTTGGATAAGTGAGACTCTACTGTAATATGAAATAATTACTGTGGTAGAATAATACAGAACAATATAATCTCTAAAACCAGGACAGTAAATAAAGAGCAACACTCTGAAAGCAGGGAAATTGGGAATTCCACAAAGGAAACAATCAGGGCCAGCTAACATCTCCCAAGAAAGGATTCTTCCAGAAAGGAAGCTGAGAAGGGAGTGAAGCAGTGTGTATTACCAAAGTCATTATGATTACTATCATTACTATTATTATTATTACAGTAGAGTCTCAATTATCCAACACCCGCTTATCTGGATTACCCAACGCATTTTTGTAGTCAATGTTTTCAATATATCGTGATATTTTGGTGCTAAATTCGTAAATACAGTAATTACTACATAGCATTACTGCGTATTGAACTACTTTTTCTGTCAAATTTGTTGTATAACATGATGTTTTGGTGCTTAATTTGTAAAATCATAACCTAATTTGATGTGTAATAGTATTTTCCTTAATCCCTCCTTATTATCTAACATATTCGCTTATTCAATGTTCTGCTGGCCCGTTTACATTGGGTAAGCGAGACTCTACTGTATTATTATTATTATTATTATTATTATTATTATTATTATTATTATTATTGTGTAGCTGTGAACCATGAAAATGAACACAATCTGGCTCCAAGTATTAAAAAACACTAAAATCAGAATATATAAAAATTAATGCGGTATAATAAAACAGAACAACGCAATCTCTAAAATCAGAACACTAAATAAAGAACAACACTCTGAAAACAGGGGAATTCCACACAGGAAACAATCAGGGCCAGCGAACACCTCCCAACAAAAAAAATCACTCAGGGAGGAAACAGCCAGGCTTTAAAGCTGAAAGGCTATTACATCCTAATCATTTTTCCTAATTGCAGCATTCATACTTGCCTCCAACAGACAAAAAAAAAGAACAATCACAAATATTGTATATTCACGACCTTTAGGAAATAATATCCCCTGAGGGCGCAGCGTGCTAAAGTACTGAGCTGCTGAATTTCTGGACTGAAAGGTCGCAGGTTTGAATTGGGGGAGCGGAGAGAGCCCCCACTGTTAGCCCCAGCTTCTCCCAACCCTAAAGTTCAATAACATGCAAATGAGAGTAGATGAATAGGTACTGCTCCGGCAGGAAGCTTCATGCAGTCATGCCACATGACCTTGGAGGAGTCTATGGACAACGCCGGCTCTTTGGCTTAGAAATGGAGATGAGCACCAACCCCCAGAGTAAGACACGACTGGACTTAATGTCTGGGGAAAACCTTTACCTACCTATGTGTATATATATTATTGTTATTATTATTATATTATTATAATCCCCCTCGATGGATTGTCACCTTGCCGTGGTGAGGGGGCTTGCGTGTTCCGATGAACCTGTGGGCACTGGAGTGATGCACTCCCAGGAGTGGCCGCAGGGGAGGTTCCAGACCAAGCACAATCCGAAGACCCAAAGACCTCAACGGCGGAGCAGGCGGAGGATAACATGGTACATGTTACAACGGCTGTGAAGGCGGAAGAAGGCTGCAACAGACTGAGAAGCCACTGTCGTTGTGTTAACCACACCACTGCTGGAACCTCACTCTGTGAAGACTGTGTGTTGACCGGCCGTGCACCGACCTCCACACATTAAAAAAAATCACGCACAGGCGTCTTCCAACAAAAATAAAAACAAACCTACAAAAGTCCCATGGCGATCAGCGAGTGGCGACGGGGGCAGGACTGTGAAATCTGGAAGCCCCTAGTCACAGACTGGCACATGGGCGGTGGATATGGACTCAGTCGTTCTACCTCAAGGACCGAGGCAGTTGAGTAGTCCGGCAGCTGTATCCATGACTGAGCAGCCCTTTTTAGGATCCGCTCTGCTCACCCCACACGGGGAAGGGGCTAGAAAAGGTGCCCTAAACATAGTCTGCCTCTCCTACCCTGACTGGACTGCCGCGTCCAGAGGGGTCACCACTCTGCGGCCAAAAAAGAAAAATGAACTTTGGAACATGGAACGTACGGACATTGTTAGATAACACTGACAGCGAGCGCCCCGAACGCAGGACTGCTCTCATTGCAAGAGAGCTGGGACGCCTCAAGATCGACATAGCAGCCCTTCAGGAGACCCGGAGAGCAGGAGAGGGGCAGCTGAAGGAAGAAAAGGGAGGCTACACCTTCTTCTGGAAGGGACTACCTGAAGAAGAGCGAAGAAGAATACACGGAGTTGGCTTTGCTATCAGAAACGACCTGGTGAAGCACCTGACTGAAGCACCCACTGGCATCAACGAACGACTTTCAACCCTCCGAATTAACCTTGCCAAAAACCAACAGGCAACCATCATATGCGCCTATGCACCAACTCTAGATGCTGACGAAGACATCAAGGAAAAATTTTACTGTCAGCTGGACACCATCCTATCGGAGATACCTAAGGAGGACAAAATCATCCTCCTGGGGGACTTTAACGCAAGAGTCGGAAGGGACTCTGACCTGTGGCCAGGGATCATAGGAAAAGACGGGGTCGGAAACAGCAACTCGAATGGCATCTTGCTTCTCACCAAATGCGGAGAGCACAACCTTGTCATCACCAACACGCTCTTCCGCCAGAAAAACAAGCTCAAGACATCATGGAAGCACCCTCGGTCAAAGCATTGGCACCTCCTGGACTATGTTATCACACGTGCCAGAGACCGCCGCGATGTGCTTCTCACAAGAGCCATGACAGGTACTGATGACTGCTGGACAGACCACAGGCTAATCCGATCCACGATGGCTATCAAGATCGTCCCCAAACGCAGACTCCAAGGAAGAAAAACAAGGCGAAAAATGAACACCCAAGCCCTTCAGGAGCCCTCCAAACGAGCCCTTCTCCAAACAACACTCAAAGATCATCTACCCACAGAACACCCCGAAAATGTTGAGGAACATTGGAACAAACTGAAGACCTCCATCATCACAGCCTGCGAAGAAAGCATTGGATACCTAACTAAGAAACATCAAGACTGGTTTGATGATAACGACAAAGAGATCCAACAGCTGATTGATAACAAAAGGAAAGCCTTCCAAACATGGCAGAGAGACACCAACTGTGCTGCCAAGAAAAAGATCTATGCCAGTGCAAAAGCTGAGGTCCAAAGAAGGACCAGAGAACTCAAGAACATCTGGTGGACAAAGAAGGCTGAAGAAATCCAACACTTTGCAGATACCCATGACGCTCAGGGATTTTTCAAAGCCACAAAGATCATTTATGGACCAAGAAACCATGGCATACAGCCCCTACGCTCATCAGATGGAACCAAAATTCTGAAGGACAAAACATCAATTGCACTACGTTGGAAAGAGCACTACCAGAACCTGCTGAATCGCAGCTCCAATGTGGCCGAAGAGACCCTCTCACAAATCCCGCAACAACAAACCAGGGATGAGCTTGCAGCACTGCCTAGTTTGGAAGAAGTCAGCAATGCCATCAGCCAACAAAAAAACAACAAAGCTAGCGGACCTGATGGGATTCCTGCTGAAATCTTCAAAGAGGGTGGACCTGAGCTGATACAACAACTCCACCAGCTCATTGAAAAGGTGTGGATGACCGAGAAAATCCCAGCAGACTTCAAGGATGCCACCATCATCACCCTTTTCAAGAAAGGGGACAGAACAGACTGCGGGAACTATCGTGGTATCTCCCTTCTAACCTCCGCCGGGAAAATCCTCGCAAGAATCCTTGCAAACCGCCTTCTCCCTGTCTCAGAAGACACCCTCCCAGAATCCCAGAATGGCTTCCGCCCCTCCAGAGGAACAGTGGACATGATCTTCACTGCTCGACAGCTCCAAGAAAAATGCAGGGAACAAAACCAACCTCTGTACATGGCATTCATTGACCTTGCAAAGGCATTCGACACAGTGAATCGCAGCGCTCTCTGGACCATCCTCCAAAAAATCGGGTGCCCTGACAAATTTGTGAACATCCTGCGGCTCCTCCATGATGACATGATGGCAACAGTCTTGGACAGCAACGGCTCCCAAAGTGACCCATTTAAGGTTGAATCAGGTGTCAAGCAGGGATGTGTTATTGCCCCCACCTTATTTTCCATCTTCATCGCTATGATACTTCACCTTGTTGATGGGAAGCTTCCCACCGGAGTGGAAATCATCTATCGGACAGATGGCAAGCTATTTAACCTCAGCAGACTGAGAGCCAAAACCAAGGTCACCACAACATCTGTTATAGAACTCCAATATGCTGATGACAACGTAGTCTGTGCGCATTCAGAAGAAGACCTACAAGCCACTCTAAACACCTTCGCAGAAGCATACGAGAAGCTCGGCCTCTCACTGAACATCGAGAAAACCAAAGTGCTCTTCCAACAGGCACCAGCTAATCCCTCTGCAAAGCCAGGAATACAGCTTAACGGTGCAACATTAGAAAATGTTGACCATTTCCGCTACCTTGGTAGCCACCTCTCCACAAAAGTCAACATCGACACTGAAATACAACACCGCCTGAGCTCTGCGAGTGCAGCATTTTTCCGTATGAAGCAGAGAGTGTTTGATGACCGGGACATCCGTAGAGAGACCAAGGTGCTTGTTTATAAAGCCATTGTCCTCCCAACCCTGCTCTATGCCTGCGAAACGTGGACTGTGTACAGACGTCACACCAAACTCCTGGAGCGTTTCCATCAGCGTTGTCTCAGGAAAATCCTGCAAATCTCTTGGGAAGACAGGCGGACAAATGTCAGCGTGCTTGAGGAAGCAAAGACCACCAGCATCGAAGCGATGCTCTTACGCCATCAACTCCGTTGGACTGGCCACGTTGTCCGAATGCCCGATCACCGTCTCCCAAAGCAGCTCCTCTACTCTGAACTCAAGAATGGGAAACGGAATGTTGGAGGGCAGGAAAAGAGATTTAAAGATGGGCTCAAAGCCAACCTTAAAAACTGTGGCATAGACACTGAGAACTGGGAAGCCCTGGCCCTTGAGCGCTCTAATTGGAGGTCAGCTGTGACCAGCAGTGCTGCGGAGTTTGAAGAGGCACGAACGGAGGGCTTAAGGGAGAAACGTGCCAAGAGGAAGGAGCGTCAAGCTAACCCCGACCGGGACCGCCTTCCACCTGGAAACCGATGTCCTCACTGCGGGAGAATATGCGGGTCAAGAATCGGTCTCTTCAGTCACCTAAGAACACACGCCCAAGATACCAAGGTTGGAAGACCATCGTCCTCGAACGACGAGGGATCGCCTAAGTAAGTAAGTAAGTAAGTAATTATTATAATATTATTATCATTGTATATTTATTTATATTATTTATTATTCTATTATTATATATTATCATATATTTATATATTATTATTTTATTATTATTTATATTTATTATTATTTATTATTATATTATATTATTTATGTATTGTTATTTTTATTTATCATATTATTATATATTATTGCTTATTATTTATTATTATATATTTATTTATATATTATATATTATTATGACTATTACATTATTATTTATATATTTATATATTATTATTTATTATTATTTCTCTATTATTATTACATATTCATTTATATATTATATATTATTATTATATTACTATTACATGATTATTATGTATATATATATATATATATATTATTTATCACTATATTATATATGATTATTTATTATATATATACATATTTATATTTATATATATATATATATATATATATATATAGTGTGTGTGTGTATGTATGTGTATACAGTATATACACACACACAGATCCATTGGGTTCCAGGAGAATTTAAACCACGCATGCGCAGCTATTCACGAGCGAGAGAAAAAAACGAGCCATATTCTACTACGCATGCGCATTCTCTATCCTTGGCTTTGCCGTTTCTAAACCACGCATGCGCCAAAAATCCCTATCCATAGCATAATAGTAAAAAAACACAAACCCGAACAGTATCATACTACGCATGCGCGGAAACGGGACCGTTGTGAAGGCGGGGACGGCGAAAGCGGGATCCTTGGGAAGGCTGTGGCACTGCGCGTGCGCGTTTGGTGTGTGGGCGGGGTTATTGTGAAGGCAGGGACCATTGTGAAGAGGCTGTGACACTGCGCATGCGCGTTAGTTGTGAAGGCGGGGACTACGTTTCCCGTCGTGCTTCACGCGGGGAATCCTGAGGAGAAGGAGGAAGGAGGCGATCAAGACACGCGTCTCCGGGTCGGAGGGTCGCGCGGGGCCGCGGGGATGATGGCGACGCGGGTCGAGGCCGGGCCCGCCTTCGCCGCCGGGCTGGGGTCCGCCCCGCGCAGAGAGAGGGCCCGGTGCGGACACGCGTCGCTTGCGGGTCAGGGGTCCCCACGTGACGGGCCCCAAACACGCCTCTCAAGGGCCCTGTCTCTCTCTTCTCTTCTCCAGGGCCTGCAGGCGGGGAAGGAAGCACAAGATGGGCGGGAAGGAGCCCGAAGGGTGAGGAAACCACGTTATTACTTAATATTTAAAATTACACGTATTTATATATTATTAAATTGAATGTAATATATTAAATACTATACAATATATAATAAATATGTAATGTAATACTGTATTTGATAATATTTAATATACAACAAAACAAAAATAATGTATAAATATGATAATATAATAATACACATATTTATATACTATTTAATGTTATATACAATTAATCTAACATAATATAAATAATATATCAATATATATTACACATTTGTATATTATTAAATTTAATGCAATATATTAAATACTATATAATACATAATAAAACATTTAATGTAATGCTGTATTTAATAATATTTAATGTAATATTTAATATATAACAAAACAAAAATAATGTATAAATATATAATAATACACAAATTTATATACTATTTAATGTTATATACAATTAATCTAACATAATATAATATAAAAATATATCAATATATATTACACATATTTGTATATTATTAAATTTAATGCAATATATTAAATACTATACAATATATAATAAAATATTTAATGTAATACTGTATTTGATAATATTTAATGTAATACCATGTTTTCCCGAAAATAAGACAGTGCCTTATATTATTTTTTGCTCTCAAAGACGTGCTAGGTCTTCTTTTCAGGGGATGTCTTATTTTTCCATGAAGAAGAATTCACTTTTATTGTTGAACAAAAAAAATGAACATTTATTATATACCGTACAGTAGATATCATCACAAACCAGCATAACCAGGTAAACTGTAAATCCTATCAAGAATTTCTTGTTACTACCATTATTTTCACGTACAGCAATCTATGGTACATACATTTACCAAGCCTGCATGCTCTGGTGTTCTGTTTGGTGGGCATGCTTCCAAACAAAAACTTTGCTAGGTCTTACTTTCAGGGGAGGCCTTATATTTAGCAATTCAGCAAAATCTCTACTAGGTCTTATTTTCTGGGGATGTCTTATTTTAGGGGAAACAGGGTATTTAATATATAACATAAAATAATGTATAAATATGATAATATAATAATACACACATTTATATACTATTCAATATAATATATAATTAATTTAACATAATATAAAATATATCAATATATTACACATATTTGTATACTATTTAACATAATAATATAATGTATAATATAAATATATTAATATATATTAATATTTGTTTAATATTTAATATAATATATAACATATCATACAATATATAATACAATATATTATAAATAATAAATATATATTAGATATTTATATATTTGTATATATTTTACAGATATTATATATATAAAGAATATATCAATATATATTACAGATATATATATATTGTATATTATTATATTTAATACAATATATTAAAAACTGTATAATATATAATAAAATATTTAGTATTTATATGTTTATATAGCAGAACAAAAATAATGTTTAAATATGATAGATATATAATAATACATATATTTATTTACTATTTAATATAATATATAATCTAATATAATATAAAGAATATATAAATATATTACAAATATTTGTATATTATTTAACAATATATAATATTTAATATAATGTATAATATAAATAATAAAATATATTAAAATATATTATAAATAATATATAAACATTATATTACAGATATTAATATGATATTTGTATATATGTATACATTTGTATATACAGTAGAGTCTCACTTATCCAACATAAACGGACCGGCAGAATGTTGGATAAGCGAATATGTTGGATAATAAGGAGAGATTAAGAAAAAGCCTATTAAACATCAAAATAGGTTATGATTTTACAAATTAAGCACCAAAACATCATGATATACAAGAAATTTGACAGAAAAAGTAGTTCAATAGGCAGTAATGTTATGTTTTAATTACTGTATTTACTAATTTAGCACCAAAATATGATCTATTGAAAACATTGACTACAAAAATGGGTTGGATAATCCAGAACGTTGGATAAGTGAGACTCTACTGTATATTGTGGGATCCCTGGGGGCACAGTGTGTTAAAGCGCTGAGCTGCTGAACTTTGTTCAAAGGTCCCCGGTTCAAATCCCTGGAGCGGAATGAGTGCCCACTGTTAGCCCCAGCTCCTGCCAACCTAGTAGTTCGAAAACATGCAAATATGAGTAGATCAATAGGTACCGCTCCAGCGGGAAGGTAACGGCGCTCCACGCAGTCATGCCAGCGGCCACATGACCTTGGAGGTGTCTACGGACAACTTCGGCTTAGAAATTGAGATGAGCACCAACCCCCAGAGTCGGTCACAACTGGACTTAACGTCAGGGGAAACCTTTACCTACCGTGTTTCCCCGAAAATAAGACAGTGTCTTATATTAATTTTTTCTCCCAAAGATGCACTAGGTCTCATTTTCAGGGGATGTCTTATTTTTCCATGAAGAAGAATTCACATTTATTGTTGAACAAAAAAATGAACATTTATGTTATACTGTACAGTAGTTGTCATCACAAACCAACATAACCAGACAAACTGAATCCTGTCAAGAATTTCTTGTTACTACCGTTATTTCCATATACAACTAGTATCTATATATATAAAAGAGTGATGGCATCACGGCAATTCACAAAACAACAAAAGTACAGGCCCCCCAACCTGAAAATTTGACAACGCAACCCATCATCCACGCCTCAAGGTTGATACAACAAAAAGAAAAGAAAAATAAAGTCCTAATTAGAGGGAGAGCAATAATTTTTTTTATCCAATTGCTGCCAGTTTAGAGGGCTAATCTCTGCCCACTTGGTTGCCTAGCAACCAAGGGACAGCCAGGTTTCAGTTAGGGGACAGGCAGATTTAGGCCTCACTTAGGCCTCTTCCACAGATTATCTAATTTGCACTGGATTATATTTCAGTGTAGACTCAAGGCCCTTCAACACAGCTATATAACCCATTTATAATCTTATATCATCTGCCTTGCACTGGATTATCTTGACTCCACACTACCATATAATCCACTTCAGTGTGCATTTTATACAGCTGTGAAGAAGCAGCCTCATATAATCCAGTTCTGAGCAGATAATATAAGATTAGAAATATACAGTAGAGTCTCACTTATCCAACGTAAACAGGCCGGCAGGATGTGAATATGTTGGATAATAAGAAGGGATTCAGGAAAAGCCAATTAAACATCAAATTAGGTAATCGTTATACAAATTAAGCACCAAAACATCATGTTATACAACAAATTTGACAGAAAAAGTAGTTCCATGCGCAGTAATGCTATGTAGTATTTACAGTAGAGTCTCACTTATCCAACACTGGCTTATCCAACGTTCTGGATTATCCAACGCATTTTTGTAGTCAATGCTTTCAATATATCGTGATATTTTGGTGCTAAATTCATAAATCCAGTAATTTCTACATAGAATTACTGCGTATTGAACTATTTTTTCTTCCAAATTTGTTGTCTAACATGATGTTTTGGTCCTTAATTTGTGAAATCATAACTTAATTTGATGTTTAATAGGCTTATCCTTAATCCCTCCTTATTATCCAACATATTCGCTTATCCAACATTCTGCCGGCCCGTTTATGTTGGATAAGTGAGACTCTACTGTACTGTATTTACAAATTTACCACTAAAATATCACAAGGAATTTAAAACACTGACTACAAAAACATTGATTATGAATAGGCAGACTGCGTTGGATAATCCAGAACATTGTATAAGCGAATGTTGGATAAGTGAGATTCTTCTTTAATATGAAATAATTACTGGGATAGAATAATGCAGAACAATATAATTTCTAAAACCAAGACAGTAAATAAACATGGGAATTCCACACAGGAAACAATCAGGGCCAGCTAACACCTCCCAACAAAGTATTCCCATCATCAAAGTCTGGAAAATCCTCTGTTTTCTCAGGGCCACAGACAGTAGAAGCACATAAAATATCGCAAACAACACCACTCTGAAAACAAGGGAATTCCAGACAGGAAACAATCAGGGCCAGCTAACACCTCCCAACAAAAAATTCACTCAGGGAGGAAACAGCCAGGCTTTAAAGCTGCAAGGCTATTACATCCTAATCATTTTTCCTAATTGCAGCATTCATACTTGCCTCCAACAAACAAAAAAAACCAATCAGAAATATTGTATATTCACAACCTTTGGGAAATAATATCCCCTGATGGCGCAGCGTGTTAAAGCGCTGAGCTGCTGAACTTCTGGACCGAAAGACCACAGGTTTGAATTGGGGGAGCGGAGAGAGCCCCCACTGTTAGCTCCAGCTTCTGCCAACCCAGAAGTTCAAAAACATGCAAATGTGAGTGCATCAATAGGTACTGCTCCGGCGGGAAGGTAACGCTGCTCCATGTAGTCATCCCACATGACCTTGGAGGAGTCTACGGACAACGGCGGCTCTTCGGCTTAGAAATGGAGATGAGCACCAACCCCCAGAGTCAGACACGACTGGACTTAATGTCTGGGGAAAACCTTTACCCTTGACCTTAACTACCACCAATTCCTCAATACTTTATTTCCCAGACCACCAGACTTCGCCACAGCAACGCGTGGCCGGGCACAGCTAGTCTATATATAAAAGGGTAATGAAATTTCGGCCTAGGACAAAACAACAAAACTGCACATCCCAGAAACACTAAACTTGGCAGCACAACCCCTCATCCATGCCTCTACGTTCATGCAACAAAAAGAAAAGAAAAATAAAGTCCTAATTAGAGGGAGAGGAATAATTGTTTTTAGCCAATTGCTGCCAGTTAGAAGGCTAAGCTCCGCCCACTTGGTCTCCTAGCAACCTACTCAGCCCAGGGGACAGGCAGAGTTAGGCCTCACTTAGACCTCTTCCACACTGCCTATAAGATACAGATTATCTGATTTTAGCTGGATTATATGGCAGTGCAGACTCAAGGTCCTTCCACACAGCTATATAACCCATTTATAATCTTATATTATCTGCTTTGAACTGGATTATCTTGTCTCCACACTGCCAGATAATCCACTTCAGTGTGCATTTTATACAGCTGTGTAGAAGGGGCCTCATATAATCCAGTTCTAAGCAGATAATATAAGATACTTTATTTCCCATACCACCATACTTCGCCACAGCAACGCGTGGCCGGGCACAGCTAGTGTACATATATTAATCCTGCATGCTATGGTGTTTTGTTTGGTAGGCGCCAGGCATGCTTCGAAACAAAAACCTTTCCTAGGTCTTACTTTCAGGGGAGGCCTTATATTTAGCAATTCAGCAAAACCTCTACTAGGTCTTATTTTTTGGGGATGTCTTATTTTAGGGGAAACAGGGTATGTATATTGTATATTATATGTATATATATTATTCATGTCCGTCATGTTTTTACATATAATCAAAGATTTCATATATTTAATATATTTGTATATTATTACAGATTATATATATTGTATCTATAAAATTATTATATATAATTTGTATCTTTAAAATGTATATTACACTTATTTATATATTTAACATATTTGTATTTATTTAAGATTTTATATATAATACACTCATAGGCTGTGAATTATTACAATATTTATATATATCTACCAATATATATACACACACAAACACACAAATATATGTGTATTTATACATATTATTTATAATATTTTATATATATTATTAAATATATATTATATTTAATATATTTATTTAATATTTATATATATATATAGTAAACTCATAGGCTGTGCATTATTACAATATACATGTGTGTGTGTGTGTGTGTGTGTGTGTGTGTATATATATATATATATATATATATATTACACTCAAAGTTTGTGTATTATTATAATATAATAATATTGGTATATTATTATAGATAATTTATATAGATATTAGCTGTGCCCGGCCACACGTTGCTGTGGCGTTGTCTGGTGGTGTTGGTGAGAACTTGTTGAGGTAGTGGTGGTATTGAATGTCTGTTGTATGGTTGTCTTTATGTTGAGTATGCATTTGGTTGTTTGTGTACTGTGAAAGTGGTGAGGGTAGAGGGGGGGTCTATGTCCCTGTGTAGTATTGTATAGTATTTACACGTTGTCCATGTGTTGTGAATGCTTGGATTGTGTCCTGCTGCATAGTAGAAAGGGTTGGACTGGATAGCCCTTTGGGGTCTCTCCAAACTCTTGGAGTCTATGCTGCTATTATTATTATTATTATAATTATCATCATCATCTTCATCTTCATCATCATTATTATGTAGAGGCTGGATGGCCATCTGTCAGGAGTGCTTGGATTGTGTCCTGCATGGTAGAAGGAAGTTGATCTGGATGATTTTTAGGGGTCACTCCAAACCTTAGGACTGTATAATGATGATGCTATTATTATTATTATTATTATCAACACAACGACGTTGTATGGCACAGCAAACAAGATAGACATGCTGGATTTCGTTTCGCAAAACCACAAGTCGAACACTTCCCAAGTGTCTAGGACTGTGTGATGTATTTTCTGATGATGTGTGCAGATCCCAGTAGGGTGGCCTTTTGCAGTTGGCAGATGGTGATTTTGTTATTGTTAGTAGTAGTAGTAGTAGTATTAGTAGTAGTATTACTAGTAGTATGGGCGGCCATCTGTTTGGAGTGCTTGGATTGTGTCCATGGCAGAATTGGGTTGGATTGGATTACCACAGTAATTATTTCATATTACAGTAGAATCTCACTTATCCAACATTCGCTTATCCAGTGTTCTGGATTATCCAATGCAGTCTACCTTTTAGTAGTCAATGTTTTTGTAGTCAATGTTTTAAATTCATTGTGATATTTTGGTGCTAAATTTGTAAATACAGTAATTACTACATAGCATTACTGCGCATGGAACTACTTTTTGTATAATTTGTTGTATAACATGATGTTTGGTGCTTAATTTGTATAATCATTACCTAATTTGATGTTTAATAGGCTTTTTCTGAATCCCTTCTTATTATCCAACATATTCACTTATCTAACGTCCTGCCGGCCTGTTTATGTTGGATAAGTGAGACTCTACCGTACATTTATAATTTTACTAGCTGTGCCCGGCCACGCGTTGCTGTGGCTTAGTCTGGTGGTGTTGGTCAGTCTACATTAGGTTGTATTTATGCTGTGACCTCCACTCTTCTTTATACTCACATTAGTAGCAGTATTTGAAGTCTGTTACCTTCTTCAATTTTTGTGTTGATTGATAATTGCTTGAGATCCCTGTCGTCTTTGGTTTGTTGTTAATCGTGATGTCTGATTCTGCTGAGTGCGATTTATATCATATTGTGGTACAATAGTCTTTTTTTTGTTTTACTTGTGTAGGTGTTTATTATTATTGTTGTTGTGGTCATGAAGGCTGGATAAGTTAGATGCTACTGTATTGTTTTTTGGAGGCCCAGTGTAGCACTGACTGGCCTCTCAGCCTGAGTGCCTGGCTGCTTCTTGCCTGTGATGGTGTTGATTCTTATTGTTATTGTTGTCATTGTTATTATTGTAATTGTTTTTTTGGAGGCCAAGTGTGAATGTAGGGATTGGGGAGGTGGATGAGCACTGAATGGCCTTGTAGACTCAGTGCATGGCTGATTCTTGCCTGTGTAGGTGTTTATTTTTAGTGGGTGAGTGGATGGATAGATGAGTGGATGGATAGATAGAGTGGGTGCTCTCCTTGTTTCCTTTATTCCTATGCTGTTCCCTTTCTCTGCTCCGAATCTGAACTCGCTGATAAGAACACACTGGTCAGAAATGAGGGTAAATATAACCGGATCAATGGTCTTTCTCTCCTTTTTGCTCTTGGCCTTCTGGGCAGAGAGAGAGGGCTCTTGTCCTTGGCGTTCCTTCGCTTCCCTCCCTCCCTCCTTTGTTCTATCCATCCCAGCCTTTCCTGCCTGCAGAGCCATGGAACTGGGTCAGTGGGTTGGATGGTGGGGAAAGGGAGAAGGAAGAGGCCTCTAATTGAAATGCATGGACTCCATGCCATGCGGTGCTGAAATTTGTAGTTTGCATCCAGTCCAACCCCTTTCTTTCTTTCTGTCATGGAGGAAGAACCCACCCAAACCTCTCAGTCAGATGGCCATCTGGTTTAGTTGTGTTGTTATAGTCACGATGCATTGTTGTGAGTTTTATGGGTCCGGATTGTGGTTTTGTGGTGTGATTGTGTTGTTACAACTGGGAGGCAAGGCTTTTGCGTTGTGTTGCCAAGTTTCGTATTTACGGGGCGTTTAGTTGTGTTGTTATAGTCACGATGCGTTGTGAGTTTTGTGGGCCCAGTATGGTTTTGTGGTGTGATTGTGTTGTTACACCTGGGAGGCAAGGCTTTTGTGTTGTGTTGCCAAGTTTTGTATTTCTAGGGCGTTTAGATGTGTTGTTATAGTCATGATGTGTTGTTGTGAGTTTTGTGGGTCCGGATTGTGGTTTTGTGGTGTGGTTCTGTTGTTGTAACCGGGAGGCAAGGCTTTTGCATTGTATTGCCAAGTTTCGTATTTCTGGGATGTTTAGTTTTATTGTTATAGTCACTGCCCCCACAACTTTATCCTTATATATATATAGATATTATCTGTTTAGAACTGGATTATATGAAGGGTTCACAGCTGTATAAAATGCACACTGAAGTGGATTATATGGCAGTGTGGAGTCAAGATAATCCAGTGCCAAGCAGTGTTAGAATAAGATTCTAAATGGGTCATATAATCCAGTGCAAATTAGATAATCTGTGGAAGAGTCCTATGTGAGGCCTAACTGTGCCTGTCCCCTGGGCTGAGTAGGTTGCTAGGAGACCAAGTGGGTGGAACTTAGCCTTGTAACTGGCAGCAATTGGATAAAAACAATTATTCCTCTCTCTCTAATTAGGACTTTATTTTTCTTTTCTTTTTGTTGTATCAACCTAGAGCTGTGGATGATGGGTTGTGTTGTCAAATTTCGAGGTTGGGGGGCCTGTAGTTTTGTTGTTGATGATGATGATAATAATAATAATAATAATAATAATAATAATAATAATAATAATAATAATAGAAGCATAGAATCCAAGAGTTTGGAGAGACCCCAAAGGGCCATCCAGCCCAACCCTTTCTACTATGCAGCAGGACACAATCCAAGCATTCACAACACATGGACAACGTATAAATACTATACAATACTACACAGGGACATAGACCCCCTCTACCCTCACCACTTTCACAGTACACAAACAACCAAATGCATAGTAAACATAAAGACAACCATACAGCAGACATTCAATACCACCACTACCTCAACAAGTTCTCACCAACACCACCACACAACGCCACAGCAACGCGTGGCCGGGCACAGCTAGTTACAGTTAAGTCTCACTTATCCAAGCTTCTGGATTATCCAAGCCATTTTTGTAGTCGATGTTTTCAATATATCGTGATATTTTGGTGCTAAATTCGTAAATACAGTAATTACAACATAACATTACTGCGTATTGAACTATTTTTTCTGTCAAATTTGTTGTATAACATGATGTTTTGGTGCTTAATTTGTAAAATCATAACCTAATTTGATGTTTAATGGGCTTTTCCTAAATCCCTCCTTATTATCCAAGATATTCGCTTATCCAAGCTTCTGCCAGCCCATTTAGCTTGGATAAGTGAGACTCTACTGTATTACATATTATTACTATATTAATCTATTATCTCCACCTGGGCCTATTGTTGTTGTTTTGTTTGTGTGTTTGTTTACTTGTTTACCCCCCCCCCCCCCGTCCTGTCCCGTCCGGCAGGGTCCCCCTCCCCAAGAAGCGGATGACGGAGGAGGAGGCGGGCCCATTCTTGATTGGCGGCCCGAGCCCCCTTCCCGCCCTGCCCCCCGCGGACCCGCCCACTTCCTGTGAGTCCGTCGAGATGGAGGAAATGGCGACCGTGAGGCGGCTCAGGGAGATCGAGGAGCGGTGAGACCACCTTTCCCAGAAGGCCTTTCTTTCCCTGGGGCGGGCTGGGAGTCGTAGGCCTGGCGGTCCAAGGCCCAGTCGGCTTCGTGTTGGCCATTTTGGATATCTATAGAGTCCATTGTCTTCTATGGAATCCATTGGAGGGTGAAGGGTTGGTGGCCATTTTGAATTCTTTCTATAGAGTCCAATGGAGTATGAAGGGATGGTGGCCATTTTGGATATCTTACAAAGATGGTGGCCATTTTGGACCTCTTCCATAGAGTCCAATGGAGTGTGAGGCCAAGGGAGCGGCCATTTTGGATCTATTCTAGAGTCCAATAGAGTTTGAGGTGAAAGGTGTGGCCATTTTGAATATCAGAGGAAAAGGTGGCCAATTTTGACCTCTATTGGAAAGTCCATTGGAGTGTGAAGGGATGGTAGCCATTTTGGATCTCTTCTATAGAGTACAATGGAGTGTGAGGCCAAGGGAGCAGCCATTTTGGGTCTCTTCCATAGAGTCCATTGGCGTGTGAGACTAATGTAAGGCCAAGTGAGTGGCCAATGGATTGTGAGGTGAAGGGAGTGGCCATTTTGGATCTGGATGAGTGTGAGGCAAAGAGGGTGGCCATTTAGAATGCCCTTTTGAGAGAAAGGTAGCCATTTTGGACCTCTATTGGAAAGTATTAGTGTGTGAAGACATGGCAGCCATTTTCGATTTTTTCCATAGAGTCCAATGGCACTTGAGGCGAAGGAAGCAGCCATTTTAGATCTCTATAGGTATGAGGCAAAGAGGGTGACCAGTTTGAATGTCTTTTTGAGGGAAAGGCAGCCATTTTGGACCTCTTCTATAGAGTCCAATTTAGTGTGAGGCCAAGGGAGCGGCCATTTTGGATCTCTATAAGCGTGTGAGGCGAAGAGGGCGTCCTTTTTTAATATCTCTTTGAGGGAAAGGCGGCCATATTGGAAAGTGTGAAGGGACGGCGGCCATTTTATATCTCTTTTATAGTCCTATCTGCTTGCTCACTTCTGGTGTCTCCTTCCTATCAGAATCATTGATGATGAAGACGATGAAGACGACAACAGCAATGCGAGGCAGGATGGCGTGGGTGGCGGCCATGTTGGCCTGCCCAGGCTGGTGATGTCGGAGGCCCTGAAGGACGGGCTCAGGCAGCGGACGGACTTCGGCCACGAGGGAGGCGGCCTCACCAAAAGGATCCTCGAGTCCATGTGAGTGAGAGTGAGTGAGGGCAGCCGCCATTTTGGAAGCATGGTGTAGGCCTTGTTTATTGGGTAAAGGTGGCCATTTTGGATCTACTTTTAATGGGAAATCATAGAGAAAGGCCTCTATTGTATTGGGAGAAACAGCAGCCATTTTGGATTTCTTCTATAGAGTCCAATGGAGTCTGGGGCAAAGGGGGCGGCCATTTTGGGTCTCTTCTATAGAGGCCAATAGTGTGTGTGAAGGCATGGTGGCCATTTTGAATTTGTTCTGTTGAGTCCATTGGAGTCTAAAGGGATGGCGGCCATTTTGGATCTCTTCCATAGAGTCCAAAGGAGTGTGAGGCGAAGGGGGCGGCCATTTTGTACCAATTCGTGAGGGGAATACAATGGGGAAAGGCGGCCCTTTTGGATCACTTCTATAGAGTCCATTGGAATGTGAAGGGGTGGTGGCCATTTTGGAATTCTGTAAGAATATGAAGCGAAAGGGCAGCCATTTTGAATCAGTTCTTGAGGAAAAATAATGGGGAATGGTGTCCATTTTGAATGTCTTCTATATGTCTCCGTTGGAGTGTGAAGGGGTGGTGGCCATTTTGGAATTATGTAAGTGTGAGGTGAAGGGGCTGGCCATTTTGAATCAGTTCTTGAGAGAAATACAATGGGGAAAGGCGGCAATTTTGGATCACTTCTATAGAGTCCATTGGTAGTGTGAAGGGATGGTGGCCATTTTGAGTCTTTTCTGAGTATGGGGTGGTCATTTTGGATCTCTTCTTGGTGGGAAAGTAATGAGTAACATCCGCCATTTTGACCCTGATCTTGGGAATACAGTGGGGAAAGGCAGCCATTTTGGATTTCTTCTCAAGAGACCCAAAATGGCCACATTTCCTCATTGGAGTGTGAAGGGATGGCAGCCATTTTGAATCCATTTTCTGAGGGGAAAAAACAGTGGGCAGCCATTTTGGAATCCCTTCTTGATGGGAAAGTCATGAATTAATGCCCACCATTTTGGATTCCCTTCCCTGAATTTAAAGTAATGGGGGAATGGTGGCCATTTTGGATTGCTAGATGAATATGAGGTGAAAGGGCTGGCCATTTTGAATCAGTTCTTGAGGTAAATAATGGGGAATGGTGGCCATTTTTAATGTCTTCTACAGAGTCCATTGGAGTGTGAAGGGATGGCGGCCATTTTGGGATTCTGTAAGAATGTGAGGTGAAGGGGCCGGCAATTTTGAATTTGTTCTTGAGGGGAATACAGTGGGGAAAGGTGGCCATTTTGGATCTCTTCTATAGAGTCCATTGTAGTGTGAGGTTATGGCGGCCATTTTGGAATCCCTTCTTCCAAGGGGATCGGCAGCCATTTTGAGTCCGGTTTTCTCCTCCCCAGGAGCCGCCCGTCAATGGAGCTGGTCCTGTGGAAGCCCCTCCCCTCTGCCATCTTGAAGAAGGCCTCCTCCTCCGCCTCCTCGTCGCTTCCTCTTCTCTTCGGGAACGCCGACCCTGCAGCGGAGGAAGAGATGGAGCTCTGAAGGAAGTGGGAGGCAAGAAAGGACACTTCCTGTTTGTATATATATGATAAAACACACATGTACATATGTATTTGTATATAAGTGTATATAAAATAGATACTATATATAATTAAAAAATTGGATTTCAGCCTCGATTGCGTCACAATTTATTCATTAATGGCAAATATACGATTTCAAAAATCTTTACAACCGTCGCCATTCTAATTAGAAATTCCTCGAACCCTCATTATTATGGCAATTATAATAATTACAATATCATTATTTTATTTACATCGTTGCTTATACTTTTACGTTGGCAAATCCGGGAACGAAATACTGGGAAACGGCTGTGGCGGCGGCCATTTTGGATTCCTCTCCCAAGGGGAAAACAATATGGGAAGGCGGCCATTTTGGATTCCTTTTCTGAGGGAAATGGCGGACATTCTGAATCCTTCTGAGGGAAAAGCAATGTGGAAAGGCAGCCATTTTGGATTCCTTTTCTGAGGGAAAAGCAATGCACAAAGGCGGCCATTTTGGAAATCTTTATTGACGGGAAAACGGTGAAATGTCTATGGAGGATGGCCATTTTGGATTTCTTTCTGAGGGGAATGGAGGCTATTTTTGATTCGTCTTCCGAGGGAAAAGCAATGCAGAAAGGCGGCCAGTTTGGAATCCTCTACTGGAAAACAACAAAATGTACAGCGGTCATTTCGGATTCCTTCCCTGAGGGAAGTGGAGACAAAGTTTAATGAGGACGGCCATTTTGGAATCCCTTCTCTGAGGGAAAGGCTTCCCTCATGACGTAGGCCTCGCTCTTTATTTACTGGGGAACGGGGCCATTTTGAATCCCTTTCCATGAGGGGAAGGTGGTCATTTTGGTATCCTGTCTGAGGAGAAAATAACGAGGAAAGACAGTCATTTCCAATCCCCTTTCTGGGGCAGGGGAGGGCAGTCATTTTGGAACCCCTTCTGAGGAGAAAGTAAGAAGGAAAGGTGGCCATTGTGAATCCCCTTTCCGGGGGGAAAACGGCGGCCATTTTGGAATCCCTTCTTCTGGGGGGAACGGCGGCCATATTGTAATCCCGAAGAGAAAATAATGAAGAATGGTGGCCACTGTGAACCGCCTTTCTGAGGGGAAAACGGCGGCCATTTTGGGATCCCTTTCCTGAGGGGAAAACAACAGCCATTTTGGAACACCTTCTGAGGAGAAAATAATGAGGAATGGCGGCCATTTTGGAACCCTTTCTGTGGGGAAAAGCGGCCATTTTGGAACCCCTTCCAAGGGCGGCCATTTTGAGCCCTCCTATTCTGAGGGGAAGGTGGCCATTTTGGGATCCCTTTCCTGAGGGGAAAACAGTGGCCATTTTGGAATCCCTTTCTGAGAGGAGAAGGGTGGCCATTTTGAGTCCTTCAGACGGAGATGAGCTGAGGGAAGAGCTCCCAGGCGGTGGCGAAGTCTGTGAAGGGAGACGAGGAGGAGCCCTCCAAGTCGGACTCCGCATCACTTCCTGTTGCTTCCAGGAAGCTCGTTGACAGGAGCTCGGCCTCTTCCTCCTCCCGCTTCATCATTGTTGTCGCCATCATCCTCATCATCATCTCGTCCTCGGCCTCCATCTCGAAGAAGGAGGAGAGCGGGGAGGGGAGCGGGAACCCGGCCTCCTCGTCCTCCCGCTTCATGGTGGTCGCCACCACGTCCTCGTCCTCGTCGGGGAGGGGCTTGGTGTACTGGTGGTCATTGTCGGAGCGGGCAGCGGAGGGGGGTCCATCAGGGGCCTCCAGGCCGCGTTCTGGGGACCCCACAGCAGGAAGAGCGGGGCCCCGTACGGCACAAAATGGCCGCCCCCCAACGCCGCCATGCAGGAGGACTTCCTCTTCCTGTTCTTCTCCTTCCTGTTCCAGGAGGAAGAGCGCCGGGTCCAGGCCCTCCAGCAGGCCCAGCAGAACGCCAGGCTGGCAAGGAAAAAATAATAGTAATTATATAATTATAATAATATATTATTTTTTAATTAAGGAGGGATTAAGGAAATGCCTATTAGACATCAAATTAGGTTATGATTTTACAAATTAAGTACCAAAACATGTTATACCACAAAATTGACAGAAAAAGTAGTTCATTACACAGTAATGCTATGTAGAAATTACTGTATTTATGAACTTGGCACCAAAATATCACGATGTATTGAAAACATCGTTGGATGGACAAAAAAGCGTTGGATAATCCAGAACGTTGGATAAGCGAGTGTTGGATAAGTATAATACAACCATATTTTAAATATTGTTATAATTTTATATAATTTTATATAATTTCTATTATGATATAGTATTAATATTAGTAATATAAGTATAATACAACCATAATAATTTATATATTTTATATAATTACTACAATTATTACAATATACTATTAATAATGTAAGTATAATATAGTACGATACTATAATAGTTTAAATATTATATAATTACTTTTATAGTATATTAATACAATATTAATATACTATAATACGAATATACTATAATAATTTTAATATTTATATACTTATTACTATTATAATTATAATATTTTATCATTGTATTATGCATAATATTACAACATATTAATATAATAATATTGTTGATAATATTACTGTTATAGCTTATTTCACCATTACATTATTTATGTTATATTATTATTATATGAATAATGGTATTGGAATATAATATGACATTTCCACGAATTTTATATAATACAGTAATTTAATAGTAATAAATAATTGTAATAATAAATTTAATAATATAAAATAATAAACAGAATAGATATTAATATATGAAAGATAAAATAATATGCAATACCGTAAGAATTGTATATTATAATAAAAAATAGCAATAATAGTAATTAAACTTAACCAAGCTTCACTTATTCAAGGTTCTGTATTATCCAAGGCAGTCTGCCTTTTAGTAGTCAATGTTTTTGTAATCAATGTTGCAATGTTTTAGTGCTAAATTTGTAAATACTAATTACTACATAACATTACTGAGTATTGAACTACTTTTCCTGTCAATTTGTTGGAAAATATGATGTTTTGGTGCTTAACTTAATTTTTTGTTTAATAGGCTTTTTTCTTCATCCCTCCTTATTATCCAAGATTTTCGCTTATCCAAGGTTCTACCGGCCCGTTTATATTGGATAAGCGAGACTCTACTGTATAAGTTTAATATGTAGTAGAATTGTATATAATACAGTAATAGTAATATATATATATTATTTAGTTACATAATAATAATAATAATAATAAAACTTTATTTATACCCCGCCACCATCTCCCCAACGGGGACTCGGGGCGGCTTACATGGGGCCATGCCCAGACACCATACAATATAACAAAATAAAACAACATATCATAACACAATATAACAGTGCAAAAATAATCATATACATTACAGCACAAATCAGAGAAAACAGTAAAAAACAGGGCGGGCCACATGAACACTTAATTAAAAACTCGGGAGAGAGAGACATAGGAATAGGGGGAAACAGGGAAATAAAATGGTGGAGCAGTCTAAAGGATAAAAACCAAGGGGAATGGCCAGAGCAATATATTACATTTACTCCCCAAAGGCACATCGGAAAAGCCATGTTTTTAGATCTTTCTTAAAGGCTAACAAGGTGGGGGCTTGCCTAATCTCAGTGGGCAATGAATTCCATAGTCGGGGGGCCACAGCAGAAAAAGCCCTCTCCCTCGTTCCCACAAGACGGGCCTGGGACAGAGGCAGTGGCGAAAGGAAGGCCTCCCCGGATGAACGAAGGGAACGAGCAGGTTTATGGTAGGAGATACGGTCCCTAAGGTAGGTGGGTCCCAAACCGTCTTACATAACAATAATAAATGTAAGAATTCTATATTATAATACAAAAATGTAATAGTACTGTACATACATTTTATAATATATAATACAGTAATAGTAATATATATAAAAATTTAATTGCAATATAACAAATAATATAGTTAGATAATACAATAATTTAATAGTAATATATAATAGATATATGTAATGCAGTTATAATTGTATATTATAATACACCAATTCAATAGTAATATATAGCAATAATCCGAATGCCAGTCTCACCTCAGCGCCTGAATCACCCATAATTGTATCCAAGGGAGGAGGAGGAGGAGGAGGGGTGGAGTGTCCCTGGGGAGGTCGGGTGTCCCCCGGTGCTGGGCCTGTCCCTTCTGCAGAGGAACACTTAGGCCAAGTGCTGCGGACTCAGCCGGCCCAGCCGGGGATGAAGCCCCGCCCCCTTCCCCCTCCTCCTTGATGGACGCGGCCACGATGGCCCCGCCCCTTGCTGCTCCCGATGGGTGTAGCCCTGCTAGGCGGAGGCGGAGCTCCTGGTTCTCGGCGGCCAATCCCTGCGCCTCCTCCCTCAGCAGGCGGTTCTCCTCCGACAGGCGCTGGTTCTGCAGGAAGTAGAATCAAATAATCATAATATAGCATAATAGATAAACAAGAAGATGATCATAGCAATATTAAATATAATAAAAATATAATATATATTATTAAAAATAATATATTAATATATTAAATATATAACATAAAATATATAATAAAATAATATACAATGACATGATCATATGTAATATAATATAATTAAATAAATATAATAATATAATAGTAGATATAATAAAATATATAAACTATAAATATATAAATAGATACAATATACAATGGCATAATATGTAATACTAGCTGTGCCTGGCCACGCGTTGCTGTGGCGAAGTCTGGTGGTATGGGAAATAAAGTATTGAGGAACTGGTAGTAGTTAAGGTAAAGGGTAAAGGTTTTACCTTACATTAAGTCCATTATAAATGGGTAATTTAGCTGTATGGAAGGGCCTTGAGTCTACACTGCCATGTAATCCAGTTAAAATCAGATAATCTATATTTTATAGGCAGTGTGGAAGAGGCCTAAGTGAGACCTAACTCTGCCTGTCCCCTGGGCTGAGTGGGTTGCTAGGAGACCAAGTGGGCAGAGCTTAGCCTTCTAACTGGCAGCAATTGGATAAAAACAATTATTCCTCTCCCTCTAATTAGGACTTTATTTTTCTTTTCTTTTTGTTGTATCAACCTAGAGGCATGGATGAGGGGTTGTGCTGCCAAGTTTAGTGTTTCTGGGATGTGTAGTTTTGTTGTTTTGTCCTAGGCCGAAATTTCATTACCCTTTTATATATATAGATAATAATATAATTAAACAAATATAATATAGTAAGGGCACTCAGGATGGCTTACAAATATAAAACAGACATAAACAATTACAATAACATTTTAATTCAATTTAAAATTAAGTTGCATTAATACATTCATAAAATACACATATAAATATACATAGATGTGGGCGAAACGTCAGGAGAGAATACTTCTACAACATGGCCATACAGCCCGGAAAACATACAACAACCCTGTGATCCCGGCCATGAAAGCCTTCAACAACAACATATACATTACTTATTTATTTATTTATTTTAGTATATAACATTATATATTATTATAATAATATATCATTACATGTGTTAGATTGCTATTTTTACGTTTTTATTCTATTTTAGTATCTTAATATATTATATTAATATATTTATTACCCATACCACATTTTATAAAATTTAGGTTTATATATATATATATATATATATGTATCCTGATATGCAATATTAATATATAATAAAATATAATAACAATAATAATAATCTCACTTGTGCTTCCATATATCCTATAATGCAATAGTATTAATATATAATAAAATATAATAGAATAAAATATACTAATATAACATTAATAATAACAAATAATTATAATAACAATAATCTCACCTGTGCTTCCAGCTTGATGGCCTGGCGCTCCAGCTCTCCCATCCGGGCCTTCTTGCGGTCACGGGCGCTTTGGGCCGCCACTCGGTTCTTCAGCTTCCTGAAATATATATATATATATATATAGTAAATGATAATCAAGATTCCAGGAAGGGGAAGCAGCTCCTTCCTGGTTTGCACAATAATGCAAGCATGGCCACCCGGAAGGGACTTCCTGCCAACGTGGCTCTGGGCAGAAGGATATATACGATATAATACTATATAATAGTAATAATAATAGGCTCTTTTATATCACATTATTAATACATATTTGTGTTTTTAGACTAATAAAATTATAATGTAACAATACCACAAATAAAATATAACATAAATACTAAAACATATAAATATTATAGTTTATATTACTTATAACATTAACATAATATGATAATTGAATGTAATAAAAGATAACAAATGTGTCACCTTTTGAGGGCCTTTTTATACTACATTATTATATAATAATAATGACTTTTATATCACAACAATAATATTTAATTTGGTTCTTTTAAAATAATAAAAAATATTATGTACTAATACAACAAATAAAATATAATATAATATTGAAATATATAAATATTATAATGTATATTACTTATAACATTAATAATAATAAATGTAATCAAATACAACATATGTGTCACCTTTTGAGGGCTTTTTATACTACAGTATTATATAATAATAATAATAATAATAAGCTAACAAAATAATAACATTAATATAATATAATAATAATACATCTAACATGTATATATTGAGGGCTTTTATACAGTATATAATAATGATGATGATAATAATAATAACAATAAAAATAAATAATTATAATACAAGAATTGCATAATATAGAAACAATAAAAATAATAAATAAAATAACCATGTATAATAATATGAAATACAGAAATAATATAATAGGAACAACATAGTATAAGACAGAAACAAGAAAATATACTGGTCATAAAATAATAGAATAAAAATATAGTAATGACATAAAATATAGAAATGATAATATATAATAATAACAGTAACAAAATAATATAATCAAATATATAAAAATGACATAATGAAGAAACAACAAAAATAATACATAAAATAAAGTAACATAATCATATATAATAATATGAAATACAAAAATAATGTAATAGGAATGACACAAGAAACTATACTGGTCATAAAATAATAGTATAAGAATGTAGTAATGACATAAAATATTGAAATGAAATAATATATAATAACAAAAATAGGGTACTAATATATATAATAGTGTGTAATAATAAAACATTATAATATATAATAATATAGTACGGACATAATATCATACCAAATAACATAATAAAATACTATTTAATATAGGTATTAACATATAATAATACACAAATAGTAACAATAATATTATACTAAACAATATGGACCTGCTTAAGATAATAATTTAATAATTCAATACACATAATATAATATAGTACTGACAATAAAATATCAATTAATATAGTGATAATACAACAAAAATGTAATATAATATAATTTAATATACATAATAAATAATATTAATAATGTAAATTATATAATAAATACGATGCTGTAATAATATAATAATATGGTACTGACATAAGATAGTGATGACACAATTATTTAATATATGTAATACTATATATTAATAATGTAATTAATAAATAATAATGTAAGGCGTGGGCGGACCTGCGGAGGGCCTTCTCCTCTGGGCTGAGGTGCGCGAGGCGCTGCCTCTTCCTCGGCGGCTGCGAAGGCGACGGCGACGGAGGCAAGGCCGGAGAAGCCTCGGCCTCGATTGCGGGCCTGCCCAGGAGGGCGTTGGGCAGGAGCAGCAGCCGCGGAGGCGCCGAGGGCACGGGCACCATCCTTCCCCTTCGCCGTCCCGCTCGCGAATGACGCCCCTCAGCCCCACGCGGCGCGCCCATTGGCTCCCCGGACCGTGACGTCACTCCCTCCGCGGCATCCTATTGGCCGGCGCGGTCCAGAGGCGGAGGAAGCTTTCCCGGCGGTTGCGTCAGGCCGGCTTTGCTGGCTGCCACGTTGGCCGCGCATGCGCACAAGGACGGACCGAGGGCGTCGTTTTGACCCCGCCCCTTTCTGCGTACGTCATAACCGTATCTTGAGAACGGAGAGGGGGCGTGGCTTATTCCGTATCCACGCCCCTTTCTCCTCACACGCCGTAACAATATATTAAGGCGCGAGAGGGAGCGTGGCTCATTCTGTAGGCCTACGCCGTGGTCCCGCCCCTTTCCTCCCACATCACACGATCTTGGGATTTGAGAGAGGGCGTGGCCTATTCCGTAGTCCCCGCCCCTTCATTTACATCATAATAACCCTCTATTGAGAACATAGGGGGCGAGGCCTATTCCATAGCCCCGCCTCCTGTACGTTGAATTCCAAGTCACTATTATGTTACAGTATTTCCATTGCGGGGCGCGGCCTATTCCGTGGCCCCGCCCATTTTTAAAAGTCAACACCAACCTATTGAGAGGGGTCTGTTCCGTACGTCAGTACGTCAGTACCGCCAACCTATTCCGTAGCTCCGCCCATTTACCGCCGTATTCCTATGAGGGGAAAGAGGGGGCGTGCCTCTAGTGTAGCTTCGCCCCTTTCCTCACACGTCACCACAACCAACCTATTGAGAGTTTAATCCGTAGCTCCGCCCTTCTGCCGCCGCATTCTTATGAGGGAAGAGAGGGCGTGCCTATTGCGTAGCTCCGCCCCTTTCCTGCGTCACCACCACCAACCTATTCCTATGAGGGGAGAGGGGGCGTGCCTATAGTGTAGCTCCGCCCGTTTCCTCATACGTCACCAAGATATTAAGAGTTTATTCCGTAGCTCCACCCATCTGCCGTCGCATTCCTGAGCGGAGAGGAGGCGTGCCTATTGCGTAGCCCCGCCCCTTTCCTACGTCACCACCAACTATTCCTCTGAGGGGAAAGAGGGGGCGTGCCTATTGCGTAGCTCCGCCCCTTTCCTCCACGTCACCTATCGAGGGAGTCTATTCGTCTGAGGGGAAGGAGGCGTGCCTATACGCGTAGCTCCGCCTCTTTTCCCCGACGTCACAGCGGCCTTTCCGTCTGAGGGCGAAGCGGAGGGTGTGGCTTGGAGCTGGCCCCGCCCCTCCCTCCCTCGCGAGGGCGTGGCTTGGTCGGCGCGGCGGACGGGGAGCTGGCGGGCCCAAAAAGTCGTCGCTGGCGGCTGTCGGGGGGCTAGTCGGCGATGGCCCCCTCGGGGCTTCCGTCGCCGCGATGACGGCCCCGCCTCCTTCCTCGGAGGGGGGCGTGGCCTTCTTCCTCGTCGCCGTCGCCTTCTTCTCCTCGTCCTCCATGATGGCGGCGTCTGCTTCTCCTCAGGCGGCGGGCTCGGCCTCGTCGTCGTCTTCTTCAGCCCAGGCCTTTGTGGAAGTGGTCCTCTTCGAGCCGGGACCCGGCGGGGAGTACTCCACCTACACCGCCGGGCTGCAAGGCCGCTTTGCCCGCGCCGGCGCCACGCTCAGCGCTGAGGGAGAGATCGTGCAGGTAAAAAGCGCTAGGCCGCGGGGCATCTGCGCACGCGCCGCTCCGCGAGGCACCCCTCCCTCCTCCGTCCCGTGCGCATGCGCCCCTCGCCTCGCCCTCCTCGCGCCTGCGCACAAATACGAGTCAGAGCTCTCTCGTCCTCATAATACGGGGCATGCCTATAATACTGTAATGATGAGGATGATGATGATGACAATAATAATGTATTTATATTTTAATAATAAAAATAATTTTAAAAATGTTTAATGATAAAATATGAATAAAAATAAAATAATAAAATATTCAATAATAATAATGGATGAAATTTTATAATATTTAATAAAAATTATGCAACAATAATGATGAAATATGTAATAATAATGGATAAAAATAAAATAATAAAATATTCAGTAATAATAATAATGGATAAAATTTGGTAAACGTATTTATTAATATTTACGCAACAATAATGATATAATAATAATAATAATAATAATAATGACATATAACAATAAGCCCTTGGTGGCGCAGTGTGTGAAAGTGCTGAGCTGCTAAACTTGCGGACCGAAAGGTCCCAGGTTCGAATTCAGGGAGCGGCTTGAGCGCCTGCTGTTAGCCCCAGCTTCTGCCAACCTACCAGTTTCAAAACATGCAAATGTGAGTAGATCAATAGGCGGAAAGATAATGGTGCTCCATGCAGTCATGCCATGGCCACATGACCTTGGAGACATCCACAGACAACGCCAGCTCTTTCTTCGGCTTAGAAATGGAGATGAGCCCTAACCTCCAGAGTCGGACATGACTGGACTTGACGTCAGGGGAAACCTTTACCTTTATAACAATAATGACATAATATAAAAATATAATCATAATGACATATAATAATATAACAATATAACAATGACATAAAATGATATAACAATAATGACATATAATAATATAACAATGACATAAAATATAACAATAATATAACTGACTTAAAATAACAATAATATTACTGACTTAAAATAGGTAAAGGTTTTCCCCTGACGTTAAGTCCAGTCATGTCTGGACTGGGGTTGGTGCTCATCTCCATTTCTAAGCCAAAGAGCCGGCGTTGTCCGTAGAGACACCTCCAAGGTCATGTGGCCGGCATGACTGCATGGAGCGCCGTTACCTTCCCACCGGAGCGGTACCTATTGATCTACTCACATTGGCATGTTTTCGAACAGCTAGGTTGGCAGGAGCTGGAGCTAACAGCGTCCGCTCATGCTGCTCCCGGGGCTTGAACCTGGGACCTTTCGGTCTCCAGCTCAGTGCTTTTACACAAATAATAATAATGGATGAAATTTGGTAAACATAATAATACATAATAATATTTATACAATAATAAAATATTTGAACATCATAAAATCAGTGATATGTAATATCAATATATTTAAAATATTGAATTTAATAATAATGAATGAAAATAAAATACTAATGAAATGTTTCATAATAATAGATATTGGGTAAAACATTTAATAATATTTATGCAATAATAAAATATTTGAAAATAATAAAATAATAATAATAACAACACAGTAGAGTCTCGCTTATCCAACGTAAACGGGCCGGCAGAATGTTGGATAAGCAAATATGTTGGATAATAAGGAGATTAAGAAAAAGCCTATTAAACATCAAATTATGTTATGATTTTACAAATTAAGCACCAAAACATCATATTATACAACAAATTTGACACAAATGTAGTTCAATACACATTAATGCTATGTAGTAATTACTGTATTTAAGAATTTAGCACCAAAATATCACAATGCCTTGAAAACATTGACTACAAAAATGTGTTGGACAATCCAGAACATTGGCTAAGTGAGTGCTGGATAAGTGAGACCCTACTGTATTTAAAATTTTAGTGATAAAAGGTTTAATAATACTACATAAAAATAAAATAATAATGAAGCATTCAATAATAATGGACGAAATGGTGTAAAAATATTCAACCATATTTATCCAATGATAAAATATTTGAAAATAATAAAAATAAATGGAATTAAATAAAAGCATTTAACAATATTTATGCAGTAATGAAATATTTGAAAATAATAACAATAAAATCATAATAAGATTTAATTACGGACTATTTGATTATAATAAATGAAATTAAATAAAATATTTAATCCTGTTTATGCAATAATGAAATATTTGAAATGTAATATTTAGTAATAAAATATATAAGGATGTTAATAGATGAAATTAATAAAATATTTAATAATATATTAATTCAATAATAAAATAATTGCCCTGCATTTTTGCATATGCCTGCTTTCCCTTGTAATTTCTATATAGCCACACCGTTTAGTACTGATGCTCGCTGATGTAGTTTATGAATGTTATTTTATTATTGCTTTAATTATATATACTGTTGTCACATTGTTCTATCTCTTGATTGGGTTTTGTCCCCATGGGAACAGGACTGAGATTATTATGATTATTATTATTATTATTATAAAATAATAAAATATTTAATGATGTTAATAAATAAATTAAATAAGATATTTTACAATATTTATTCAATAATAAAATATTTGAAAATAATATTGTTTTATTAAAATTAATAAAATATAAATTAAATAATAAAATGTTTAAAATGAATAAAATCAAATAAATAATGAATAAAAATATCAAATACTTAATAATAAAATATTTGAAAGCAATAAATAAAAATATTGAATAGTAATAATATAAATATTTCTATAATAATCTCTCTATATAAAAGAGTGATGGAATCAGGGCACCAGACAAAACAACAAAACTACAGGACCCCCAACCTCGAAATTTGACAACACAACCCATCATCCACGCCTCTAGGTTGATACAACAAAAAGAAAAGAAAAATAAAGTCCTAATTAGAGGGAGAGCAATAATTGTTTTTATCCAATTGCTGCTAGTTTAGAGGGCTAATCTCTGCCCACTTGGTCTCCTAGCAACCAACTCAGCCAAGGGACAGCCAGGGTTCAGTTAGGGGACAGGCAGATTTAGGCCTCACTTAGGCTTCTTCCACAGATTATCTAATTTGCACTGGATTATATGGCAGTGTAGACTCAAGGCCCTTCCACACAGCTATATAACCCATTTATAATCTTATATTATCTGCTTTGCACTGGATTATCTTGACTCCACACTACCATATAATCCACTTCAGTGTGCATTTTATACAGCTGTGAAGAAGGGGCCTCATATAATCCAGTTCTAAGCAGATAAAATAAGGATATCAATATATAGTAGAGTCTCACTTATCCAGTATAAACAGGCTGCAGGATAAGTGAATATGTTGGATAATAAGAAGGGATTCAGAAAAATCTGATTAAACATCAAATTAGGTAATGATTATACAAATTAAGCACCAAATCATCATATTATACAACAAATTTGACAGAAAAAATAGTTCCATGCGCAGTAATGCTATGTAGTAATTACAGTAGAGTCTCACTTATCCAACACTCGCTTATCCAACGTTCTGGATTATCCAACACATTTTTGTAGTCAATGTTTTCAATATATCGTGATATTTTGGTGCTAAATTCATGAATACAGTAATTACTACATAGCATTACTGCGTATTGAACTACTTTTTCTGTCAAATTTGTTGTCTAACATGATGTTTTGGTGCTTCGTTTGTAAAATCATAACCTAATTTGATGTTTAATAGGCTTTTCCTTAATGCCTCCTTATTATCCAGCATATTCGCTTATCCAACATTCTGCCGGCCCGTTTATGTTGGATAAGTGAGACTCTACTGTACTGTATTTACAAATTTACCACTAAAATATCACAATGAATTTAAAACACTGACTACAAAAACATTGATTATGAAAAGGCAGACTGCCCTCTAAACTGGCAGCAATTGGATAAAAACAATTATTGCTCTCCCTCTAATTAGGACTTTATTTTTCTTTTCTTTTTGTTGTATCAACCTAGAGGCGTGGATGATGGGTTGTGTTGTCAAATTTCGAGGTTGGGGGGCCTGTAGTTTTGTTGTTTTGTCTGGTGCCCTGATTCCATCACTCTTTTATATATATAGATATAGTAATTTAATGCTTATATTGTGCTATGCTAATAATATATTGTATGTACATTTGATTTGTAAGCCACTCTGAATCCCCTTTGGGGTGAGAAGAGCGGGATATAAATGTAGAAAATAAATAAATATTATTATTGGTTATTATAATACTTCATTATTACAGTAGAGTCTCACTTATCCAAGCCTCGCTTATCCAAGTTTCTGGATTATCCAAGCCATTTTTGTAGTCAATATTTTCAATATATCATGATATTTTGGTGCTAAATTCATAAATACAGTAATTACAACATAATTACTGCGTATTGAACTACTTTTTCTGTCAAATTTGTTGTACAACATGATGTTTTGGTGCTTAATTTGTAAAATCATAACCTTATTTGATGTTTAATAAGCTTTTCCTTAATCTCTCCTAGTATCCAAGATATTCGCTTATCCAAGCATTCTGCCGACCCGTTTAGCTTGGATAAGTGAGACTCTACTGTACTTGTTATTAGGTATTATATATTACTCAGTTATTATATATTACTATTATATATACATATGTTATTAGATATTATATATTATTTGTGGGTTGTGCATTTTCCGGGATGTTTGGCCATGTTCCAGAAGCATTCTCTCCTGACAACCTCTGAGGATGCCTGCCACATTTATGGCAGGCATCCTCAAAGGTTGTGAGGTATATTGGAAACTAAGCAAAGGAGGTTTATGTCTGTGGAAGGTCTAGGTTGGGAGAAAGAAGGAACTTTTGTCTGTTGGAGGTAAGCATGAATGTTGTAATTAATCACCTTGAATAGCATTGAATGGCCTTGCAGCTTCAAAGCTTGACTTCATCCTGCCTGGGGGAATCCTTTGTTGGAAGGTGTTAGCTGCCCCCGATTGATTCATGCCTGGTTTTAGAATTGTTTAAATACTGGGAGCCAGATTTTGTTCATGTTCATGGTTTCCTCCTCTCTGTTGACATTGTCCATGTGCTTCCTGTGGATTTCAGTGGCTTCTCAGTGAAACCTGACATGGTGGTTGTGAGAGTGGTCCAGCCTTTCTGTGTTCTCAAATAATATGCTGTGCCCAGGTTGGTTCATCAAGTGCTCTGCTATGACAGACTTCTCTGGTTGATTTAGTCTGTAGTGCCTTTCGTGTTACTTGATGCATGTCTGAGCAATACGGCTGCGTTTGGGGGTCCCTCTGTAGACCTATTTGTATATGGTAGGTAGACTCCTGCAGAGGGGAGAGGATCCATCTTGTCCTTCACTGAACATGTGCCCCGTCACACGTTGCTGTGGCATAGTCCTAAGTGGGGTTTTCTTCATAGTATTCAAGGCGGTCTAGAAAGGATTCCCCTAGGTATGAAGCAGCCAGGTTTTGAAGCTGCAAGGTCACTCCTTGGAAAGTGAGGAGTATTTTGGCCAAATTTGGTGTGATTTGGCACAGTGGTTTTGTTGTTAACTCAGTCCTAATTATGCACATTACATTTTTTATATATAGATATATATATTATTTCATACATTTTTATCCAGTCCTTCTCAACCCCTGAACGATTCACAACCGGCAATCATTAGATGCCCAAAAACACAACAGTTATAAACAATTTCAATTAAAAAGAAATTAAAACATTCATTTAAAAATTGTGCAATTCAAGTGTGTGTGTGTATATATATATATCTAAATCTATCTAATCTAAATCTATCTTAATCTAATCTAAATCTAATTTAAATTAATTATACAGTGTGTGTGTGTATATATATATCTAAATCTATCTAATCTAAATCTATCTTAATCTAATCTAAATCTAATTTAAATCTAATTTTAATCTAATCTATCTAATCTAATCTAAATCCATAAAAGTGAAAACCTCTTTGTGTGTATGTGGCATGGATGTCCGCTCACACAGACAGCCTCTGGCCACAACAAACAAGCTATACTTCCCAGTGCTGAGGAGCCACCAAGTCACTCTTTTCCACTGACATTGCAGTTACTGTGAGCGCCATGAACATGTAGCCCAAACCCTACCAATGTCCTTCCCAAACACTATGGTCCACCACATAAGGAATACTTTCATTTGGGGACCATTTCATCCTAGATTTTGCCTTTTCCTCCACCACAGGCAGGCATTCCAGGGTTCTCCATTGGTGTGGAATGTGCATGACCCCGCTTCCTGCCCTTCCCTTTCACATCTGTCTGCAGAACAAACACAACTTTCGGGGATTGATTCCACATGGTGGAAGTTGTAGTTCACCCTGTATCACGTCAGGGTGTGTGACTCCTACTGGGGAATTAGAAGAGTTGTAGTTCACCTACACCCAGAACGCACCATGAACCCAAACAATGATGGCTCTGGGCCATGCAGACCCGATATGCCCAGATTTGAATACTGGTGGGTTTGGAGGGGAATTGGCCTGGACATTTGGGAGTAGTAGGTACTGGGATTTATAGTTTACCTGCAATGAATGAGCATTTCGAACCCCACTGATGATGGACCAGGACCAAACACAGAGCCCCCATAACCAACAGAACATATTGGACAAGTTTGGGGAAAAGGGAGTTATAGTTCACCTGCAGCCAGTGAAACAGTGACCCCCACCGACAATGGACTGGGACCAAACTTCGCCCAGAGAAGCCTCATGACCAACTGAACATACTGCAGGGGTTTGTGGGAATGGGCCCTGATTTTGGGAGTTGTAGTTCACATGCATTCAAAGAGCACTGAACCCAGCCAACAACAGATCTGGACCAAACTTGGCACACAGACTCAATATAGCCTACTGTGGATACTGACAAATGTTTTGGGACAATTGCCCCAGGAATCTGGGAGTTGTAGTAGTTCACCCCCATCCAGAGAGCACTGCAGCCAGTCGATGACAAGCCAAACACAGATCTGGACCACACTTGGTACACAGATCCAAAATGGCCAACTTTGAATACTGGCAGGGTTTGGGGACAATTGACTGACGATTCTGGGAATTGTAGTTCACCCACTTAATTTGTAAAATCATAACCTATTTTGATGTTTAATAGGCTTTTTCTTAATCTCTCCTTATTATCCAACATATTCGCTTATCCAACGTTCTGCCGGCCCGTTAAGCACCAAAACTTCATGTTATACAACACATTTAACAGAAAAATTAGTTCAATAGGTAGTAATGTTATGTTGTAATTACTGTATTTATGAATTTAGCACCAAAATATAATATATTGAAAACATTGACTACAAATATGGCTTGGATTATCCCAGAGGCTTGGATAAGTGAGGCTTGGATAAGTGAGACTCTACTGTGTGTGTGTGTGTGTGTGTGTATGTATATATATATATATATGTGTGTGTGTGTGTGTGTGTGTGTGTGTGTGTATATATATATATACACGCTAGCTGTGCGCAGCCACGCATTGCTGTGGCAAAGTGTGGTGGTATGGGAAATAAAGTGTTGAGGAATTGGTGGTAGGTTAGTATACAGTATGTTACTTCCTAAAGCTTGTGAATATACAATGTTTCTGGCTGTTCCTTTTTTTTTTGTCTGTTGGAGGCAAGTATGAATGCTGCAATTAGCCAGAATGATTAGCATGAAATGGCCTTTCAGCTTCAAAGCCTGGCTGCTTTTTTTGGGAGGTGTTAGCTAGCCCTGATTGTTTCATGTCTGAAATTCCCATTTTCAGAGTGTTGTTCTTTATTTACTGTCCTGATTTTAAAGATTATATTGTTCTGTTTTATTATGCCACAGTAATTTTATATATTATATTTATAATGCTGTAAGCCGCCCTGAATCCCCTTTGGGGGAGATGGAGGTGGGATATAAATAAACTTATTGTTATTATTATTATTATTATTATTATTATTATTATTATTATTATTATAATATTAGTTGCTTTGAACTGGATTATATGAGGCCCCTTCTACACAGCTGTATAAAATCCACACTGAACTGGCAGTGTGGATTTAAAATAATCCAGTTCAAAGCAGATACTGTGGCTTACATGCCTTGGCATTCAGGGTTTTGTATTGCTGTGTGGAAGGGCCTTGAGTCTACACTGCCATATAACCCAGTTCAAATAAGATAATCTGTATTTTATAGGCAGTGTGGATGAGGACTAAGTGAATCCTCAGCCATTGCGGCTGAGGGAGTTGCTAGGATGCGAAGTGGGCAGGGCCTACCCTTTTGATTGGCAGCCGGGGGGGGGGGGGGGGCTCTTCCTCGTCCTCAGTAATTTGGACTTTATTTTTCTAGGTTTTTTTATTTTAAGACATATTTTGGATGACTTATTTTCTAGCCAAATTTGGTGTGATTTGGTTCAGTGGTTTTGTTGTTTACTCCATAGTAAAATGAACATTACATTTTTATATATATAGATATATAATATTACTAATATAAAATTATGTTATATTACTATTATAATATGGTCTTTTTATTGGTTATTCCTAGATGATGATGATGGTAGTGATAATACCTACTGGTATTATACCTACTACTGGACAATAGTAGTAGTAGTAGTAGTAGTAATAATAATAGTGGGTTAGCCTTAAAGTTGCCATTCCTTTAGACTTAGGAGAATAATAATATAATACTTTGTTTATTTAAATGCACAATGTATTTAAGATGCAGAGGGGCTCAACTTGTCTGTGTGGCAAGTTTGGTCCAGATCCGTTTTTGACGGGAGTCATAGGATTTTCTGGATGTATGTGGAAAACATATACATAGGTAGATACGTATTTGATTTTTATTATATACATGAAGTGGAGATGGGGATGGGGAAAGATGGAGATACATGGAGAAGGAGATATTTATTTATTTATGTATTTATTTTATATACCGCTCTTCTCCCCCAGGAGGATCCAGAGCAGTCTTACGCAATGGCAGAATTAGGTACCACATGTAATACAAAATGTAGTAAAACAAAAATTAAAAGCTGATATCCACATCCAATTAAAACAATAAAAACTGTGTGACCATTACAACAGGGGCAGTAGAACCGAGCCAAAGGTCAGAGCCAGTCCGTGTTCAACTTCATATTAATCCAAAAAATCCATCAGGTCATATCAACTCATATGGCCAATGGCTTGGTCCCACAGCCAGGACTTCAGCTGCTTCCTAAAAGACATGAGTGAGGGGGCTTCCCTAATCTCCCTTGGCAAGGAGTTCCACAGCTGTGGAGTCACCACCAAAAAAGCCTTGTCTCTCGTCCCTGCCAACCGCACCTGTGATGGCGGCGGGACCGAGAGCAGGGCCTCACTCGAAGGCCTTAATCTGTGGGACGGCTCGTAGGGGGAGACAGAAATGGAGATGGAGATAGAGATGGAGATGGATGGAGATGGGGATGGAGATATAGATGGAGATGGGGATATAAATAGAGATGGATGGAGATGGAGATACATAGAGATGGAGAGAGATGGAGATACATGGAGATGGGGATGGAGATGTTAGGGGATGGAGATGAATGGAGATGGAGATGCATGGAGGAGATGGAGATACATAGAGATGGAGATAGATAGAGATACATGGGGATGGATGGAGATAGAGATGGATGGAGATGGAGATACATGGAGATGAAGATAGATGGAGATGGAGATGGATGGAGATGGGGATAGAGGTAGATGGGGATAGTGGTAGATGGACATGGAGATACATGGAGATGGATATACAGTAGAGTCTCACTTATCCAAGCCTCGCTTATCCAAGCCTCTGGATAATCCAAGCCATTTTTGTAGTCAATGTTTTCAATATATTGTGATATTTTGGTGCTAAATTCGTAAATACAGTAATTACAACATAACATTACTGCGTATTGAACTACTTTTTCTGTCAAATTTGTTGTATAACATGATATTTTGGTGCTTAATTGGTAAAATCATAACCTAATTTGATGTTTAATAGGCTTTTCCTTAATCCCTCCTTATTATCCAAGATACTCGCTTATCCAAGCTTCTGCCGGCCTGTTTAGCTTGGATAAGTGAGACTCTACTGTAGATGGAACAATAAATAAATATTTATTTCTATAGTAAATATTTCTATAATAATGATTCTGTGAATTTGTAATAATTTCTGTAATAAATATTTCTATTTCTATAATAAAATTTTCTACAATAAATATTTCTGTTTTTGATGTGTTGACGAAGGAAGACTTTGATGGCCGGAAATCACTGGTTTTGTGGGATGTCTGGTCATGTTCCAGAAGCATTCTCTCCTGACGTTTCTCCCACATCTGTGGCAGGAATCCTCAGAGGTCTCTTGGAAACCCCACTTGCCTAGTGAACTACAACTCCCACCATGGTGGGTCAGTCCCCCTAAATTCCCTCCAGTATGTTCAGTTGGTCATGGGGGTTCCGTGTACCCAGTTTGGTCCCGATCTATTGTCAGTGGGGGTCATGGTGTCTCCGGATATAGATGAACTACAACTCCCCATAATCAAAATCACTTCTTACCAAACCCCTCCAGTATATTCATTTGTTCATGGTGGTCCTGTGTGCCAAGTGTGGTCTCAGTCCATTGTCTCTGGGTATCACGGTTTCTCTAGATGTAGGTGAACTACAACTCCCCAGAATCAAGGTCACTTCTTCCCAAACCCCTCCAGTATATTCATTTGATAATGGTGGTCCTGTGTGCTAAGTGTGGTCTCTGTCCATTGTCTCTGGCTATCACGGTTTCTCTAGATGTAGGTGAACTACAACTCCCCAGAATCAAAGTCACTTCTTACCAAACCCCTCCAGTATATTCATTTGATAATGGTGGTCCTGTGTGCTAAGTGTGGTCTCTGTCCATTGTCTCTGGCTATCACGGTTTCTCTAGATGTAGGTGAACTACAACTCCCCAGAATCAAGGTCACTTCTTACCAAACCCCTCCAGTATATTCATTTGTTTATGGTGGTCCTGTGTGCCAAGTGTGGTCTCCGTCCATTGTCTCTGGCTATCACGGTTTCTCTAGATGTAGGTGAACTACAACTCCCCAGAATCAAAGTCACTTCTTACCAAACCCCTCCAGTATATTCATTTGTTTATGGTGGTCCTGTGTGCCAAGTGTGGTCTCCGTCCATTGTCTCTGGCTATCACGGTTTCTCTAGATGTAGGTGAACTACAACTCCCCAGAATCAAAGTCACTTCTTACCAAACCCCTCCAGTATATTCATTTGTTTATGGTGGTCCTGTGTGCCAAGTGTGGTCTCCGTCCATTGTCTCTGGCTATCACGGTTTCTCTAGATGTAGGTGAACTACAACTCCCCAGAATCAAAGTCACTTCTTACCAAACCCCTCCAGTATATTCATTTGTTTATGGTGGTCCTGTGTGCCAAGTGTGGTCTCCGTCCATTGTCTCTGGCTATCACGGTTTCTCTAGATGTAGGTGAACTACAACTCCCCAGAATCAAAGTCACTTCTTACCAAACCCCTCCAGTATATTCATTTGTTTATGGTGGTCCTGTGTGCCAAGTGTGGTCTCCGTCCATTGTCTCTGGCTATCACGGTTTCTCTAGATGTAGGTGAACTACAACTCCCCAGAATCAAGGTCACTTCTTACCAAACCCCTCCAGTATATTCATTTGATAATGGTGGTCCTGTGTGCTAAGTGTGGTCTCTGTCCATTGTCTCTGGCTATCACGGTTTCTCTAGATGTAGGTGAACTACAACTCCCCAGAATCAAGGTCACTTCTTACCAAACCCCTCCAGTATATTCATTTGTTTATGGTGGTCCTGTGTGCCAAGTGTGGTCTCCGTCCATTGTCTCTGGCTATCACGGTTTCTCTAGATGTAGGTGAACTACAACTCCCCATAATCAAAATCACTTCTTACCAAACCCCTCCAGTATATTCATTTGTTTATTGTGGTCCTGTGTGCCAAGTGTGGTCTCCATCCATTGTCTCTGGCTATCACGGTTTCTCTAGATGTAGGTGAACTACAACTCCCCAGAATCAAAATCACTTCTTACCAAACCCCTCCAGTATATTCATTTGTTTATTGTGGTCCTGTGTGCCAAGTGTGGTCTCCGTCCATTGTCTCTGGCTATCACGGTTTCTCTAGATGTAGGTGAACTACAACTCCCCAGAATCAAAGTCACTTCTTCCCAAAACCCTCCAGTATATTCATTTGTTTATGGTGGTCCTGTGTGCCAAGTGTGGTCTCCGTCCATTGTCTCTGGCTATCACGGTTTCTCTAGATGTAGGTGAACTACAACTCCCCAGAATCAAAGTCACTTCTTACCAAACCCCTCCAGTATATTCATTTGATAATGGTGGTCCTGTGTGCCAAGTGTGGTCTCCGTCCATTGTCTCTGGCTATCACGGTTTCTCTAGATGTAGGTGAACTACAACTCCCCAGAATCAAGGTCACTTCTTCCCAAACCCCTCCAGTATATTCATTTGATAATGGTGGTCCTGTGTGCTAAGTGTGGTCTCTGTCCATTGTCTCTGGCTATCACGGTTTCTCTAGATGTAGGTGAACTACAACTCCCCAGAATCAAAGTCACTTCTTACCAAACCCCTCCAGTATATTCATTTGATAATGGTGGTCCTGTGTGCTAAGTGTGGTCTCTGTCCATTGTCTCTGGCTATCACGGTTTCTCTAGATGTAGGTGAACTACAACTCCCCAGAATCAAGGTCACTTCTTACCAAACCCCTCCAGTATATTCATTTGTTTATGGTGGTCCTGTGTGCCAAGTGTGGTCTCCGTCCATTGTCTCTGGCTATCACGGTTTCTCTAGATGTAGGTGAACTACAACTCCCCATAATCAAAATCACTTCTTACCAAACCCCTCCAGTATATTCATTTGTTTATTGTGGTCCTGTGTGCCAAGTGTGGTCTCCATCCATTGTCTCTGGCTATCACGGTTTCTCTAGATGTAGGTGAACTACAACTCCCCAGAATCAAAGTCACTTCTTACCAAACCCCTCCAGTATATTCATTTGATAATGGTGGTCCTGTGTGCTAAGTGTGGTCTCTGTCCATTGTCTCTGGCTATCACGGTTTCTCTAGATGTAGGTGAACTACAACTCCCCAGAATCAAGGTCACTTCTTACCAAACCCCTCCAGTATATTCATTTGATAATGGTGGTCCTGTGTGCTAAGTGTGGTCTCTGTCCATTGTCTCTGGCTATCACGGTTTCTCTAGATGTAGGTGAACTACAACTCCCCAGAATCAAAGTCACTTCTTACCAAACCCCTCCAGTATATTCATTTGTTTATGGTGGTCCTGTGTGCCAAGTGTGGTCTCCGTCCATTGTCTCTGGCTATCACGGTTTCTCTAGATGTAGGTGAACTACAACTCCCCATAATCAAAATCACTTCTTACCAAACCCCTCCAGTATATTCATTTGTTTATTGTGGTCCTGTGTGCCAAGTGTGGTCTCCATCCATTGTCTCTGGCTATCACGGTTTCTCTAGATGTAGGTGAACTACAACTCCCCATAATCAAAATCACTTCTTACCAAACCCCTCCAGTATATTCATTTGTTTATGGTGGTCCTGTGTGCCAAGTGTGGTCTCTGTCCATTGTCTCTGGCTATCACGGTTTCTCTAGATGTAGGTGAACTACAACTCCCCAGAATCAAGGTCACTACTTACCAAACCCCTCCAGTATATTCATTTGATAATGGTGGTCCTGTGTGCCAAGTGTGGTCTCCGTCCATTGTCTCTGGCTATCACGGTTTCTCTAGATGTAGGTGAACTACAACTCCCCAGAATCAAGATCACTTCTTCCCAAAACCCTCCAGTATATTCATTTGATAATGGTGGTCCTGTGTGCCAAGTGTGGTCTCCGTCCATTGTCTCTGGCTATCACGGTTTCTCTAGATGTAGGTGAACTACAACTCCCCAGAATCAAGGTCACTACTTACCAAACCCCTCCAGTATATTCAGTTGGTAATGGTAGTCCTGTGTGCCCTACAGTATTTGGGCATATCAGGTATGCGTGCCAGGTTTGGTCCAGATTCATCACACTGCTCTCTGGATGTAGGTGAACTAAAATTCCCAAAATTCAAGCCACATAAATACACACATATTTTCACATCTTATGTGTATAGATAGAAATATAAAGAATATATTTTGTAATGATGGAATGTTGTATTTAAAAGCTCTCAAGTATGATAATAATAACTAGCTTTTCCCGGCCGCGTGTTGCTGTGGCTTATGGGAATCCTTTCCTGACCAGGTGGAATAGCAGTGAATAGCCTTGCAGCCTCAAAGTCTGACTGTGTTATGCCTAGGAGGATCCTTGTTTGGCGAGAAGGCGTAGCACCCTCAATCCAAGAGCCGTTTGAAGCCTGGCTCCTTCCTTTGTACGGGAATCCTTGTTTGACCGAGTTGAACTGCACTGAATAGCCTTGCAGCTTAAAGGCCTGGTCACTTTCTACCTTGTGGAATCCTTGGTTGGCCAGGTTGAATAGCAATTAATAATCTATGTATGGCAGGTATGAATGTTGTAATTAGTCACCTTGATCAGCATTTATTAATGGCCTTGTATCTTCAAAGCATGGCTGCTTCCTCCCTGGGGGAATCCTTTGTTGGGAGGTGTTCGCTGGCTCAGGTTGTTTCCTGTCTGGGATACCCTTATTTTCAGAGTGTCTTTCTTTATTTACTGTCCAGATTGTAGTTTTTTTTAATGCTCCCTGCCAAGTTTTGATCATTTTGATGGTTCCCAGGAACCCAACGATGATAATAATAATAATAATAATAATAATAATAATAATAATAATAATAATAATAATTTTGAAGGAAAATTCTCACAGAACAAAATGGAACAGATGAAAATAATGACTGAAATGATCAGCAAACGAGTGCAAAAAGTCAAAAACTGGACATCGCCTGGTAATAATAATAATAATAATAATAATAATAATAATAATAATAATAATAAAACTTTATTTATACCCCGCCACCATCTCCCCACAGGGACTCGGGGCGGCTCACATGGGGCAAGGCCCAACTAGCACAATTTACAAAAACAGCATAAATACATTGAACAATATATAAAAAATAATAAAACACAGTAAGACAATAAAACAAGTTAATACAGCAGTAAATCAATCAACCACCAAGTAGAATTCAGTTGACTTCATTGGTGGGGGGGGGGGGGGGGGCGACACGACTGCAGCAGCAATATAAAATAACATAATCATTTAAAATACCAGAATAAAAGGGACCTAATAAAATTCAGGATAGAGTTATAGTGCCAACTGAGGCTGGTCATCCAGTGACTGTCTCACTAAAGGCCAACCTAAACAACCAGGTCTTCAGCTGTTTCCTGAAGGAGGATAGAGAGGGCGACAACCTAATCTCCCAGGGAAGGGAGTTTCAGAGCCGGGGGGCTACGGCCAAGAAGGCCCTGTCTCTCGTCCCCACCAGTCGTAACTGTGAGGAAGATGGAAGCAAAAGGAGGCCCCCCCCAGAGGATCTTAGAGATCGAGTAGGTTCATAGGGGACAACACGGTCACGAAGATAGGCAGGCCCCGAACCATTTAAAGCTTTATAGGTAATAACCTGCACCTTGAATTGGGCTTGGAATATTATCGGCAGCCAGTGGAGCTGCTTGAACAGGGGGGTTGACCACTCCCTGTAAGCAGCTCCAGTTAGTAACCTGGCTGCCGACCGTTGTACCAACTGCAATGTCCGGACCGTCTTCAAGGGCAGCCCCACATAGAGTACGTTACAGTAGTCCATCCTTGTGGTAACTAGAGCGTGGACCACCGTGGTCAAGCCAGACTTCTCAAGGTACGGTCGTAGTTGGTGCACAAGTTTTAATTGTGCAAAGGCCCTCCCGGCCACCACCGACACCTGGGCATCAAGCGACAGCGATGAGTCCAGGAGGACCCCCAAACTGCTGACCTGTGCCTTCAGGGGGAGTGCGACCCCGTCAAACACAGGTTACCACCCAATACCCCGATCAGTCAAACGACTGACCTGGAGGACCTCTGTCTTATCAGGATTAAGCTTCAACTTGTTGGCCCTCATCCAACCCATTACAGCGGCCAGGAACTGAGGGGCTTCCTTGGAAGTAGGTGGAAAGGAGTAGTGGCGTTGAATGTCATCTGCGTAGAGATGGCACCGAACTCCAAAACCCCGGATGACCTCGCCCAGCGGTTTCATGTAGATATTGAAAAGCATGGGGGAAAGAACAGAACCTTGCGGAACCCCACAGGTCAAAGGCCAGGGGTCCGAGCAGGTGTCCCCCAGCTTCACCATTTGGGATCAGCCCTCTAGGAAGGACTGGAGCCACTGCAGAGCAGTACCACCAAGGCCCATCCCGGAGAGCCGTCCCAGAAGGACACCATGGTCGATGGTATCGAAAGCCGCTGAGATGTCTAAGAGAACCAACAGGGACACACTCCCGCTGTCAAGCTCTCTACGGAGGTCATCCACCAAGGCGACCAAGGCCTGAAGCCAGACTGGAATGGGTCAAGATAATTGGTGGCATCCAAGAATCCCTGGAGTTGAGAGGCCACCACTCGCTCCAAAACCTTGCCTAAAAATGGAAGGTTTGAAATTGGTCGATACTTTGATAGAATTGAGGAATCAAGGGATGCCTTTTTTAGAATTGGTCTAATAGTTGCCTGTTTCAGGCTAGATGGAAATTGCCCTTTTTCCAGTGAGGCATTGATAATCCTCAAAAACCAATCGACCAACACCCCCCCCCCCCCCGGCAAGCTTTATAAGCCAGGTAGGGCAAGGGTCTAGACCGCATGTGGTTGGCCTCATTGCTCCAAGGATCTTGCCCACGCCATCAGGCCAAACAAGTTGAAACAAATCCATCAAAGTTGATTCGACAGATGCTCTAGGTACCTCACCTGGAACTGTATCAAAGTTGCTGTCTAAGTCAGAGCGTAATCGAGTGACTTTATCTGCAAAATGATGCGTGAACTCGCTGCATCGAGCGACCGAGTTGTCAAGGGGCTCCTCCACCTCATGGGGATGAAGGAGCTCCCGGACAACCTGGAACAACTCTGCTGGTCTATTTGTTGCAGACGCGATGCGGGCAGTTGAGAAGTCTTTTCTGGCTGCCTGCAACGCCACGGAGTAGGACTTAATGGAGGCTCTAGCCCGTGTTCGGTCGGTGAGGCTCCGAGTCTTCCGCCACTTGCACTCTAGTCCCCGCCTTGCCCGCTTCATCAAGGCCAGCTCCTCGGTGAACCAAGGAGCTGACCTGGCTCTGCGGAGTAAGAGGAGGCGTTCGGGAACAATCGTGTCAAGAGCCCTGGCCATCTCGGTGTTATAGAGATCGACCAGGGTCTCAACAGGATTGTCAGCCGACATGACCGGAAGTTCCCCAAGAGACATCAGGAATCCATCCGGATCCATAAGTCTCCTGTGGCGGGCCATTTTAATCGGTCCGCCACCCCTGCGGGGGTTTGGAGCGACAGTAAGTCTAATGCTGACCAGATGATGATCGGTCCATGACAATGGAAGAATATTTGGCTCTTCCACACCAACTTGTCCACCATCCGTCACAAATACTAGGTCTAGGGTGTGTCCAGCCTGATGAGTGGGGCCAGATATCACTTGTGACAGTCCCATGGTTGTCATGGCAACCATGAAATCCTGAGCTGCACCAGATAAGGGGGCCTCTATGTGAATGTTGAAGTCCCCCAGGACAACCAGTCACTGGGAGACCAACACCAAGCTAGAGACCACCTCTGCAAGCTCAGGCAGGGAGACTGCTGTGTCGCGGGATGGACGGTACCCTCAGGTGGACACACTCAAACCCAGACGATTGAGGAATGGGGCATCTGATCAAGGGGATGGAATCCTGATAGACCACTGCCACACCACCTCCCCGCCCCCCAAGCCTGGCCTGTTGATGCACTACGTAGCCTGGAGGACATAGCTGGGTAAGATTGACACCCCCCAGCTTGTCCAGCCAAGTTTCGGTAATGCAGGCCAGATCTGCCTTTTTATCCAGGATCAAGTCCTGGATTACTGCTGACTTACCATTGACAGATCTGGCATTTAACAACAAGACCTTAAACCTGGGGGGGTCTGTCATGTAAGCTACCTAACCTATCTTTCCTCAGGGTCGCAAGGATTTTGTTGCGCTTCTCCCTGGGCTGGTGGAAACGACCGCAACGTCCCCTCCCCCAAACAACCTCGATGGCCATCTCCCGAACCCGGCAATCTCCCTCCCCAGATATCCCTGAAACAGGGGGAGAATCTAAGGGGGCTAGTCAGCTCTCTGATGTCAAGGAATCAGATCGGGGGGGGATCCTAAGGGGGAGGTTTCTTGAAGGGGGGAAAGGGGGGAATCACTTGATATATTTGAGGGGGAGCTAAATAAAAGTGGCGAGTAAGGATGGATATAGTAATTTCTTTGGGTAGAGACATGGGCTGGGGATGGATTAGTTAGATTTGGATCTGATAATTCAGTAGACGTTTGGATGGAAGTTGTGCTAGCTATGTTTGGGGGAACTGGATTGGGACCAGAGGTGGAGAAACTTGGAGTAATATTTAAATTAATTCGTATTTGAGGGTCTGATCTAAGACCACTAAGAAGGGGCTGAGTCACTGGGTCATAGAGGACTCTCCTAGGGTATATACCCCGATAATTTAGCCACCCTTTATATGAAAGCACCTCTTCAGGTATCAATTGATCTTCAAAAGCAATTAATAAACGAAGGGTGTGGTCTTTACATTGATATTCCCTGTGAAGATCATGGAAATGATCTTAATTTCCGTTGGATGTTTACCAAGGATCTGGCCCAAAGACGCCTTAATTGCTCTCCAAGAGCACCATTTCCCTCTATTTAATTGGGAGTCCCAAACTTCAAAAACTAATTTGTTAGGCTGCAAGAGGTGGGGTTGCTGGTGTGGGAAGGCTGGCTCTTGGCCTAACAATACTGAAGTTGCATTTTTAGGTTCTTTATATTGGGAGTTCAAAGTACTCCTTCTCTGTCTGTGGTGCTTACTATGTAAGTTCTTGTTACAAGGTAAAACTCCCTCCTTCCCTCTTCCCCCGATGGTTCGAAAACTCTGTCATTGTTTTTGTCCTGCAGTTCTAGTTCCTTCCCTCCCCCCTCCCCCTTCCCATCTGATAGATTCATTCCTTCAGTAAGTCTTGAAATCAGATTGTCCTCGTCATCCCGTACACAACAAGTTTGAATTGGGTTCTTTACCATTAAAGACAAGCCAGTAAAAAGAAGGTCCAATTTCTCATTCACTGTCTCTAAATGTTTCAAAATGAGACAGATTGATTTTCCCAAAAGGTCACATAAGTGAGTTAAGTTGGTATTTGTCTGACTTTCTTAAGCTTCCATCTTTAATTCTTAACAACTAGTGACCTTCAGAGATCTACAAAAAATAAAACTCACTAAATCGGATGACAAATAAAAGTAAGGTGAGAGAGGACCCTCAGCCTCCACTGATTCCTATGAAATTTCTAAACTATCCTTTATCTGATCCTATTTTGTTTTAGGACCTTAAATATCAAAATAATTCCCATTTAAGCTGCTATCCCCTCCCACCCAAATCAAAATTCAACAAGGGCTCCTACTAAACAGAGCACAGTGACAGTAAATGGTGGTGACAAATAGGAGTTCAAGATGACAATAGCAACTTCTCATGACTCTCTTCCTCCAAAATCTCACTGCTCCCCAGTCCGGTGGAGCTGTGGGCATAGACAGTAGTTTGTTGTTCTCTGGACCAATTTAAGAACAATTGCCAAGGTCCAGTGGGAGATCAGGGGCGAACGAGGGAAATCCTTATGGGAACAAGGGAAGCTTCCAGCGAGCTCAAAGCTCCATCCTCGCAGCAAGCAGGCAAAGTGGTAAGCGTCCAGCCAGCACATGTTTTAAAGCCTTCTCCTCCACTCCCTTCCCCTTCCTACCAGTGCATGAGGGAGGGGCCGCAAGACAGGCTCCTTCTCCTGAGTAGGCAGGCAAGGGTGGTAAGCAGGAGGAGAGCAAGCAGGCAAGGTCGTGATCAACTTCATGGATTTTGGCTCAAACATCTGATTAGTTTACATGGAAAAATGGCCCAACAATTCAATGAGATGCTGCAGAAAGGAAGTATCAGTGAATGGCTAACTTCTGGAAGAACATACCTGATACAAAAGGAGCAGCACCAGGAAACTACAGGCCAATAACATGTCTGCCCACTATGTTTAAACTACTGACTGGCATCATAGCTGACAAAATTCAAGATTATCTTGAAGAAAAAAACATCTTGCCAGATGAACAGAAAGGCAACAAACGGAAAAGCAGGGGCACAAAAGACCAGTTATTAATTGACAAAATTATTCTGGAGAACTGTAAAAGCCGAAAAGGTAATCTTCACATGATGTGGATTGACTACAAAAATGCCTTTGACTTACTCCCACACAGCTGGATCATCAAGTGCCTGGACGCCATCGGGATTAATAAAAACGTTGGCACCTTTATTGAAAATATGATGGAGCACTGGAAAACTGAACTGTTTGTTGGAAATGAAAGCTATGGACTTGTCAACATCAGAAGAGGAATTTTCCAGGGAGACTCATTGTCCCCTCTGCTTTTCATTATTGCCATGATCCCTCTGTCAACAATCTTACAAAAAACAAATCTCGGCTATCAAACATCTAAGAAATCTCACAAAATTTTGCATCTGATGTACATGGATGACCTCAAGCTGTATGGGAAAACGGAAACTGAAATCCAGTCTCTGACTAACACTGTCCAAATTTTTAGCACTGATATCAGCATGGAGTTTGGTTTGGACAAATGTTTAACAGTGGCATTGAAGAAGGGAAAAATCATTGAAAGTGAGGGCATAAATATGCCTAATGGCCAAACAATAAAGTGTCACCAGCCAGAGGCCTATAAATATCTGGGCATACTACAGCTGGACAACATCAAGCATGAACATGTGAAGACTGTGGTCAGTAAAGAATACACGCAAAGGGTCAGAAAAATTCTCAAAAGCAAGCTCAATGTAGGCAACACCATCAAGGCCATAAACACCTGGTCCATACCTGTCATAAGATATACTGCTGGCATCATAAACTGGACACAGATGGAACTGGACAATTTGGACAGAAAAACAAGAAAACTCATGACCATTCATCATTCACTGCACCTTCACGGTGATGTTGAGCGGCTATATCTGCCTAGAAGATCAGGGGGCAGAGGACTCTTACAAGTAAAACATGCAGTCGAAGAAGAAGAACATGCCCTGGCAGAAGATGTAAAGCAAAGTGAAGAACCTGCTTTGATTGAAGTCAAAAATCAGAAACTCCTCAAAACACAGCAGACAAAGAATCAGTCCAAGAAAACCGCACTACAAACTAGAGCTGACAGCTGGCACAACAAAACATTGCATGGAAAGTTCCTTGACAAAATTGAAGGAAAAGCTGATAAGGAGAAGACCTGGCTATGGCTCACGAATGGGACCCTGAAGAAGGAGACAGAAGGCCTGATCCTTTACACCATGTCTTTACACCAACGCTCAGAGCATGGGAAATAAGCAAGACGAACTCCAACTCTTAGCACAGCACCACACATACGATGTCATAGGCATCACTGAAACCTGGTGGGATGACTCCCATCACTGGAATGTAGCCATTGAGGGCTATAACCTCTTTCACAGAAATAGAACAAAAGGGAGAGGAGGGGGAGTAGCTTTATATGTCAAAAACAGTGACGTTGCAGAAGAAATGCAAGACTGTAATCCGGGAAACCAGCTTGAAAGCATCTGGATAAGAATCAAGGGAACCGGGACTCAAAAAGATCTTGTCGTGGGTGTCTACTACAGACCTCCGAGTCAGGATGAAGGACTTGATGAAGCCTTCTGTCAACAGCTGACCAAACAGGCACAAAGAAGAGATATAGTAGTCATGGGCGATTTCAATTATTCCGATATCTGCTGGAAAACAAACTCAGCCAAGAGTACAAATTCCAACAAATTCCTCACTTGCCTTGCAGACAATTTTATGGTCCAGAAGGTAGAAGTGGCAACAAGAGGATCAGCAACTCTTGATCTAATCTTAACAAATGTGGAAGACCTGATCAATACAGTTGAAGTGGTTGGATCCTTAGGGGCAAGTGACCATGTGCTCCTGGAGTTTGCAATACAAAGGAATGCTGAAACTAAGACAAGTCAAACACGCATTCTGGACTTTAAGAGATATTAAAAAACAAGGGAGTTAAGGATGGATGGGAGTTTTTCAAAAGTGAAATACTCAAGGCGCAAATGCAAACAGTGCCAACAAAGAAGAAAAATAAGACAAGTGCAATGAAGCCAGAATGGATGTCCAAAGAACTTCTAACTGAGCTAAAGCTCAAAAGTGACATGCACAAGAAGTGGAAAAAGGGGAGAAATCACCAAAGAAGAACTCAAACGTATAGCCAACACCTGTAGGGAAAAGGTTCGCAAGGCTAAAGCGCAAAATGAGCTCAGGCTTGCCAGGGACATAAAAAACAACAAAAAAGGCTTTTTTGCTTACGTTGGTAGAAAAAGGAAGAAAAAGGAGGCGATAGGGCCTCTGCAAGGAGAAGATGGGGTGATGGCGACAGGGGACAGGGAAAAGGCAGAACTGCTCAATGCCTTCTTTGCCTCGGTCTTCTCACAAAAAGAAAGCCATCTTCAACCTCAGCAACATGGAATGGACGAAGGATTGGGGGAAATCCAACCCCAAATAGGGAAACAAGTTGTCCAGGAACACCTGGCCACACTAAACGAATTCAAGTCCCCAGGGCCAGATCAGCTACATCCAAGAGTATTGAAGGAATTAGCGGAAGTTATTTCAGAACCACTGGCAATTATCTTCGAGAGTTCTTGGAGAACGGGAGAAGTCCCAGCAGATTGGAGGAGGGCGAATGTGGTCCCTATCTTCAAGAAGGGAAAAAAGAACGACCCAAACAATTACCGTCCGGTCAGCCTCACATCGATACCAGGCAAGATTCTGGAAAAGATCATCAAGGAAGTGGTCTGCGAACACTTAGAAACAAATGCGGTCATTGCTAATAGTCAACACGGATTTACCAAAAACAAGTCATGCCAGACTAATCTGATCTCTTTTTTCGATAGAGTTACGAGTTGGGTCGATACAGGGAATGCTGTGGATGTAGCGTACCTGGATTTCAGTAAGGCCTTCGACAAAGTCCCCCACGACCTTCTGGCAAACAAACTAGTAAAATGTGGGCTAGACAAAACTACGGTTAGGTGGATCTGTAATTGGCTAAGCGAACGAACCCAAAGGGTGCTCACCAATGCGTCGTCTTCATCATGGAAAGAAGTGACAAGTGGAGTGCCACAAGCAGGGCTCCGTCCTGGGCCCGGTTCTGTTCAACATCTTTATTAACGACTTAGACGAAGGGTTAGAAGGCACGATCATCAAGTTTGCAGACGACACAAAACTGGGAGGGATAGCTAACACTCCAGAAGACAGGAGCAGAATTCAAAACGATCTTGACAGACTAGAGAGATGGGCCAAAACTAACAAAATGAAGTTCAACAGGGACAAATGCAAGATACTTCACTTCGGCAGAAAAAATGGAAATCAAAGATACAGAATGGGGGACGCCTGGCTTGACAGCAGTGTGTGCGAAAAAGACCTTGGAGTCCTCGTGGACAACAAGTTAAACATGAGCCAACAATGTGATGCAGCAGCTAAAAAAGCCAATGGGATTCTGGCCTGCATCAATAGGGGAATAGCGTCTAGATCCAGGGAAGTCCTGCTCCCCCTTATTCTATTCTGCCTTGGTCAGACCACACCTGGAATCACACTGCGTCCAATTCTGGGCACCACAGTTGAAGGGAGATGTTGACAAGCTGGAAAGCGTCCAGAGGAGGGCGACTAAAATGATTAAGGGTCTGGAGAACAAGCCCTATGAGGAGCGGCTTAAAGAGCTGGGCATGTTTAGCCTGCAGAAGAGAAGGCTGAGAGGAGACATGATAGCCATGTACAAATACGTGAAGGGGAGTCATAGGGAAGAGGGAGGGAGCTTCCTTTCTGCTGCCCTGCAGACTAGGACACGGAACAAGGGCTTCAAACTACAGGAAAGGAGATTCCACCTGAACATCAGGAAGAACTTCCTCACTGTGAGAAGGGCTGTTCGGCAGTGGAACTCTTTCCCCCGGGCTGTGGTGGAGGCTCCTTCCTTGGAGGCTTTTAAGCAGAGGCTGGATGGCCATCTGTCGGGGGTGCTTTGAATGCGATTTCCTGCTTCTTGGCAGGGGGTTGGACTGGATGGCCCATGAGGTCTCTTCCAACTCTACTATTCTATGATTCTATGATCCTTCCAGCCCAGGAGCAAGACATCAGAACAAATGAAATTAAAGCCAAGATCGAAAAATCAGCTGATGACCCAAAATGCAGACTGTGCAAGGAAGCTGACGAAACCATGGATCATATCCTCAGCTGCTGTAAGAAAATTGCACAGACAGACTACAAACAGAGGCACAACTATGTTGCCCAAATGATTCATTGGAACTTATGCCTCAAGTGCCACCTCCCAGCAGCAAAGAACTGGTGGGATCACAGACCTGCCAAAGTATTGGAAAATGAGCACGCAAAGATACTGTGGGACTTCCGAATCCAGACTGACAAAAGTTCTGGAACACAACACACCAGACATCACAGTTGTGGAAAAGAAAAGGGTTTGGATCATTAATGTTGCCATCCCAGGTGACAGTCGCATTGAAAAAAACAACAGGAAAAACTCAGCCGTTATCAGGACCTCAAGATTGAACTTCAAAGACTCTGGCAGAAACCAGTGCAGGTGATGGGCACACTGGGTGCCGTGCCAAAAGATCTCAGCCGGCATTTGGAAACAATAGACATTGACAAAATCACGATCTGCCAACTGCAAAAGGCCACCCTACTGGGATCTGCGCGCATCATCCGAAAATACATCACACAGTCCTAGACACTTGGGAAGTGTTCGACTTGTGATTTTGTGATATGAAATCCAGCATGTCTATCTTGTTTGCTGTGTCATAATAAAATAATAATAATAAAATAATAATAATAATAATAATAATAATAATAATAATAATGATGACTGAGGGGGAATCCTTTGTTGGGAGGTGTTAGCTGGCTCAAGTTGTTTCCTGTCTGGGATGCCCATATTTTCAGAGTGTCGTTCTTTATTTACTGTCCAGATTGTAGAGGTTTTTTTAATGCTCCCTGTCAGGTTTTGTTCATTTTGATGGTTCCAAGGAACCCAATGATAATGATAATAATAAGAGTAATAATGATGATGATGATGATGATTCTGATGGGAATCCTTTGTTGGGAGGTGTTAGCTGGCTCAGGTTGTGTCCTGTCTGGAATAACCTTATTTTGAGAGTGTTATTCTTTAATTACTGCCCTGGTTATAGAGTTTTGGAATGCTGGGAGCCTGGTTTTGTTCATTTTCATTTACTTATTATTATTAAGATTGGGGAATAAATCCTCTTCTTTCCTTCCTGCTTCATCTATTCATTGAAGAAAACCCGGACTGGATTACATTGGACAAAAAAACAAAACAAATTCTATTGTAGGGAAAACCTGGAACGCACCCATTGACAAAACCTGGATTCAATTGAAACAAAACCTGGAATTGATTCCATTGGAGAAAAATAAAATGGATTGGACTACATTGAAGGGAATACTTTGAACGGACTCCATTGAAGGAAAAACCTGGAATGGATTCCATTGAAGGAATGCCATGCCATTGATATAACCTGGCATGGACTCCTTTGGGGAAAACAACTGGAATGGGTTCCATTGAAACAAAACCTGGAATGGATTCCATTGAAGGTATTCCCTTGAATTCCATTGACAAAACCCGGAATTGAATTCATGGATGGGAAAACCTGGAATGGATTCCATTGAAGGGAAGATTTTGAATGGACTCCATTGAAACAAAACCTGGTATGGATTCCATTGAAGGGAATACTTTGAATGGACTCCACTGAAACAAAACCTGGAATGGATTCCATTGACAGTATTCCCTTCAATAGACTCCATTGACAAAACCCGGAATGGACTCCATGGAAGGAAAAACCCGGAATGGACTCCTTTGAAACAAAACCTGGAATGGATTCAGTTGAAACAAAATCCAGAATGGACTCCATTGACAAAATTTCATTGGGATTTCATTGGGAAAAACAATCTGATTCCACTGAAACAAAACCTGGCATGGGCTCCCTGGGCCAAATCTGAATTCCATTTAAGGGCAAACCCGGACCGGAATGTGTATATTGAGTGTGTGTGTTTATTGTTGTGTTGTTCCTTTCTGCCCTAGATGCACCCGCTGGGCCTGTGCAACGGGAACGAGGAGGAGGAGCTCTACGACTACGGCTGGGTCGGGGTCGTCAAGCTGGAGCAGCCCCACCTCGAGCCCAAGCCCTGTCTCTCCGTCCTCGGGAAAGTAAGCACACGGGAGAAGGGAAGGGTTGCTTCCTCGGGGGAAAACAAGGGTGGACGGCGGCCATCTTGGGGGGGTCTCCCTCGGGGGGAAAAAACGGGGGACAGCAGCCATCTTGAAGTCTTCCTCAGGGAAACAGTGAGGGACGGCAGCCATCTTGAGGGTCTTCCTCTGGGGATACAACAGGGGATGGTGGCCATCTTGGGTCTCTTATGTAAAACCCAATGGACCACAAGGTGAAGAGGTGGCCATTTAGGATTTCTTTAGGGCGTGGGACGAACGGGGTGGCCATTTTGGATGTCTTTTTGAGGGAAAATAATACAAAACGGCGGCCATGTTGAATCTCTAGGAAACTGTGGGGTGAAGGGGCAGCCACTACAAATGTCTTTGAGAGAAAATGATGGAGAAAGGCGGCCATTTTGGAATTTTTCTATAGACTCCATTGGAGTGTGAAGGGATGGCAGCCATTTTGAATCTCATTGTGGGAAAATGGTGGAGAAAGGTGGCCATTTTGAATCTCTTGCAGGGAAATGATGAAGACAAGCGGCCATTTTGGGTTTTTTCTAGAGTCCATTGAAGGAATGGTGGCAATTTTGAATCTCTTGTGGGAAAATGATGGAGAAAGGCGGCCATTTTGGAATATTTCTATAGACTCCATTGGATTATGAAGGGATGGTGGCCATTTTGAATTTCTTGTGGGAAAATGATGGAGAAAGGCAGCCATTTTGAAGTTTTTCAATAGACTCTATTGTAGTTTGAAATGATGGTGGCCATTTTGGAGCTCTTCTCTACAGTCTATTCAAGTGTGAAGGGATGGTGGCCATTTTGGATTTCTTCTAGAGAGTCCAATGGACTGTGAGGGCATAGCAGCCATCTTGGATCTCTTCCATAGAGTCCATTCAACATTGTCAGTCTCTTCTATAGAATCCATTGGAATGTGAAGAGATGGTGGCCATTTTGAGTATCTTTTCTGAGGTATAGTAATGTGGGAAAAGCGGCCATTTTGAATATTCTATAAGAGACTCCATTAGTTTGTGAAGGGACGACAACTATTTCGGATCTCTGTAAGAGCCCTAGGCTAAGAGGGTGGCCATTTTGAATTTCTTCTAAGGAGTCCATTGGAGTGTAAGGCAAAAGGGGCGGCCATCTTGAGTCCCTTCTTCAGTGGGAAAGGGTGGGGCACAGCAGCCATTTTGGATCTCCTCTCTCTGGTCCAAGATGTGCTACACTTACCTTCTTTTATTCCCTTCTTCCAGGCCAAGCGTGCGGTCCAGCGGGGGGCCACAGCTGTCATCTTTGACGTCTCCGAAAACCCAGAGGCCATTGACCAGGTGAGGCGGGTGAGCAGGCGGGGATTATATCCTTGGTCAGGTGGCCATCTTTGTTGTTGTTATCCTTCTCTCAAGGTGGCCATCTTTGTTGCTGTCCTTCTCTCAAGGCGGCCATCTTTGTTGCTGTTCTTCTCAAGGCGGCCATCTTTGTTGTCCTCTCAAGGCGGTCATCTTTTTTGTTCTCTCAAGGTGGCCATCTTTGTTGTTGTCTTTCTCTCAAGGCGGCCATCTTTGTTGTCCTTCTCTCAAGGCGGTCATCTTTTTTGTCCTTCTCTCAAGGCTTTCATCTTTGTTGTCTTTCTCTCAAGGTGGCCATCTTTGTTGTCTTTCTCTCAAGGCGGCCATATTTTTTGTCCTTCTCAAGGCGGCCATCTTTGTTGTCTTTCTCTCAAGGTGGCCATCTTTGTTGTCCTTTTCTCAAGTTGGCCATCTTTGTTGTTGTCCTTCTCTCAAGGTGGCCATCTTTGTTGTCCTTCTCTTAAGGTGGCCATCTTTGTTGTTGTCTTTCTCTCAAGGTGGCCACCTTTGTTATCCTTCCTTGAAGGCAGTCATCTTTTTTGTTGGCTTTCAAGGCGGCCATGATTTTTATTGTTGTGCTTCTTTCAAGGTGGCCATCTTTGTTGTTATTCTCCCAAGATAGCCATCTTTGCTGTTATTGTCCCCTCAAGGTGGCCATCTTTGTTATGGTCCTTTTCTCAAGGTGGCCATCTTTGTTGTTGTCCTTCTTTCAAAGAGAGCATCTGTGTTGTCCTCTCAGGGTGGCCATCTTTGTTGTCCTTCTTTCAAGGCGGTCATATTTGTTGTTATCCTCCCAAGGCAGCCATCTTTGTTCTTGTTATCCTCTAAAGGTGGCCATCCTTGTTGTTGTCCTCTCAAGGTGGCCATCTTTGTGGTGGTTGTCCTTCTCTCAAGGCAGCCATCTTTGTTATCCTCTCTTTGTTGTCCTTTTATTAGGCAGCCATCTTTTTTGTTCTTCTCTCAAGGTGGCCATATTTGTTATTATTGTCCTTCCAAGGTGGCCATCTTTGTTGTTGTTGCCCTTCTCTCAAGGTGGCCATCTTTGTTGTTGTCACCCTTCTCTCAAGGTGGCCATCTTTGTTGTCCTTTTATTAGGTGGCCATCTTTGTTGTCCTTCTCTCAAGGTGGCCAACTTTGTTGTCTTTCTCTCAAATGACCATCTGTTGTCCTCTCAAGGTGGCCATCTTTATTGTTGTCCTTTCAAGTTGCCATCTTTGTTGCCCTTCTCTCAAGGTGGCCATCTTTGTTGTTGTCACCCTTCTCTCAAGGTGGCCATCTTTGTTGTCCTTTTATTAGGTGGCCATCTTTGTTGTCCTTCTCTCAAGGTGGCCAACTTTGTTGTCTTTCTCTCAAATGACCATCTGTTGTCCTCTCAAGGTGGCCATCTTTATTGTTGTCCTTTCAAGTTGCCATCTTTGTTATCCTTCTCTCAAGACTGCCATTATTTTTGTTGTTGTCCTTCTTTCAAGGTGGCCATCTTTGTTGTTATTGTACCCTCAAGGTGGCCATCTTTGTTGCTGTTATCTTCTCAAGATGGCCATCTTTGTTGTCCTTTTCTCAAGATGGCCATTGTTTTTGTTGTCCTCTCTAGGTGGCCATCTTTGTTGTTGTCCTTCTCTCAAGGCGGCCATCTTTGTTGTTGTCTTTTCAGCTGAATGACGGGCTGGAGGACCCCCTGAAGCGGCCGGTGGTGTACGTGAAGGGGGCCGACGCTGCGCGGCTCATGAACATCGTCAACAAGCAGAAGGTGGCCCGGGCCCGCATCCAGCACCGGAGCCCCCCGGTAAGAGTGAGAGGATATCGATATAGAGATATTAATATAGATACAAATATGGGTGAATGACGGGCCTTCTTCGTTCCCTCTTTACAGCCGACGGAATACTTCGACATGGGCCTCTTCCTGGCCTTCTTCCTGGTCGTCTCCCTCGTCTGCCTCGTCCTCCTTGTCAAGATCAAGCTCAAGCAGAGGCGGAGCCAGGTAGAACCAGAGGGCAGGGCCTCAGGTCATCACGGAGACCAGTAGGGGAGGGACCCAAAATGGCAGCCATTCCCCATTCATTTCCCCTCAGAAAAGGAATCCAAAATGGCTGCCGTTCCCCATTCATTTCCCCTCAGAAAAAGAATCCAAAATGGCTGCCTTTCTGCATTAATTTCCCTCAAAACAAAGATTCAAAATGGCAGCTGTTGTTTATAGTTTTCCCTCAGGGAAGGGATTCAAAATGACTGCCTTTCTGCACTAATTTCCCTCAAAACACAGATTCAATATGGCTGCTGTTCTTTATACTTTTCCTTTAGAGAAGGGATTCAAAATGGCTGTCATTCCCTGTTAATTTCTCTGTAGTTTCCCCTCAGAAAAGGGATCCAAAATGGCCGCCGTTCCCCATTTCCCTCAAAACAAATATTCAAAATGGCCGCCTTTCCCCATTAGTTTATCTCAGAAAAGGGATCCATAATGGCTGCTTTTCCCCATTAATTTCCCTCAAAACAAAGATTCAAAATGGTTGCCTTTCCCCATTAGTTCCTGTCAGAAACAGGATCCAAGATGGCCGCCCTTCTCCATTCATTTCCCCTCAAAACAAAGATTCAAAATGGCTGCCTTTCCCCATTAGTTCCTGTCAGAAACAGGATCCAAGATGGCTGCCCTTCTACATTCATTTCACCTCAAAACAAAGATTCAAAATGGCTGCCTTTCACCATTAGTTCCTGTCAGAAACGTGATCCAAGATGGACGCCATTCCCCATTCATTTCCCCTCAAAACAAAGATTCAAAATGGCCGCCTTTCACCATTAGTTTCTCTCAGAAAAGGGATCCAAGATGGCCGCCCTTCCCCATTGTTTTTCCTTAGAAATGGGATCCAAAATGGCCGCCATTCCCTACTAATTTCCCTCATAACAAAGATTGATAATGGCTGTCATTCCCTATTGATTTCCGTCAAAACAAAGATTCAAAATGGCCATTGTTCTCTAGTTTCCCCTCAGAAATGAGATCCAAAATGGCCGTAGTTCTCTACTAATTTCCCTCAAAACTGATATTGAAAATGGCGGTCATTCCCTGTTGATTTCCATCAGAACAAAGATTCAAAATGGCCACTTTTTTCTGTTGTTTCCTTTCACATAAGGGATCCAAAATGGCCACCCTTCCCCATTGTTTCCCCTCAAAATGGCTCCCGTTCTCTTATTTCCCCTCAGAAAAGGGTTTCAAAATGGCCGCTAATCCCCCTCAGGAAAGCAAATTAAATTCCTCTCAAACCAAAGTTTCAAAATGGCGGTCTCCACATTGTTTCCCCTCCGAGAAGGGATTCAAAATGGCCGCCTCTGTCTCACATGCAGAACTCCATGAACCGCCTTGCGGTGCAAGCCTTGGAGAAGATGGAGACCCACAAGTTCAAGGCCAAGGCCAAGGCGGCGGCAGCATCCGCCAGCAACGAAGGGCCCGGCGGCCATATTGGGAGCGGAGGAGGAGGAGGAGAGGCCCTCAGCAGCGGGAGCAGCAGCAGCGCCACCTCGGACTGTGCCATCTGCCTGGAGAAGTATCTCGACGGAGAGGTGAGGCAACCCGAACAATCAAAAATGGCCACCCCCTCCATATACCTCTTTCCCAATATCCAATATGGCTGCCCTCTCGATGTATCCGTCCTCCTACCAATATTCAATATGGTTGACTTATTAACGTATCTTTCCCAATATCCAAGATGGCCACCTTCTCCATGTGTCTCTTTCCCAATATCCAAGATGGCTGCCCTCAATGTATTTCCCCATATTCAATATGGCCGCCCTCTTGATGTATTTTTTCCCCAATATTCAAGATGGCCGACTTACTAATGTATCCATCTCCCAGTATCCAATGTGACTGACCAGTGAATCCCTCTCCCACTATCCAAGATGGCTTCCCTTTCCATATATCTTTCCCAATATCCAAGATGGCCACCCTCTCCCATTATCCAAGATGGCCTCCCTCTCCCAATATCCAAAATGGCTGCCCTCTCCATCCAGCCCTCCTCCTGCTATCCAAGATGGCCGCTTCTCCATGTATCTTCAATTTCTACCAATATTCATGATGGCCGACCTAATGTATCCATCTCCCAATATCCAATGAATCCCTTACCCAATATTCAAGATGGCTGCCCTCACAATGTATCCTTCATTCTACCAATATTCAAGAAGGTCGACTTACTAATGTATCCATAATGACTGACCAATGAATCCCTCCCACTATCCAAGATGGCTGCCCTTTCAATATATCTCTTTCCCATTATCCAAGATGGCTACCATCTCCCAGTATCCAAGATGGCTGCCCTCTCCATGTATCCCTTCATAGACCGATATTCAAGTCGGCCGTCTGATGAATCTGTCCTTTTCCCAATATCCAAGATGGCCACCCTCTCCCAATATCCAAAATGGATGCCCTCTCCATCCAGCCCTCCTTCTGCTATCCAAGATGGCCGCTTCTCCATGTATTTTCCATTTCTACCAATATTCAAGATGGCTGCCCTCGCAATGTATCCTTCATTCTATCAATATCCAAGATGGCCGACTTATTAACCTATACCTTTCTCTCCCAACATCCAAGATGGCCGCCTGCTCAAAGTATCTTTCATTCTACCAGTATTCTAGATGGCTGACTTATTAGTATATTCATCTCCCAGTATCCAATATGGCCACCTTCTCAATATATCTCTTTTCCACTATCCAAGATGGCCGCCCTCTCCCAGTATCCAATATGGCCACCCTCTCCATGTATCCTTCATTCTACCAATATCCAAGATGGCCAACTTACTAATGTATCCCTTCCTCTCCCAATCTCCAAAATGGCAACTTGTTAATGAATACTTCTCCCAATACCCAAGATGGCTGACTTCTCAATGTATCCCTTTCTACCAATATCCAAGATGGTCGACTAATCTATCCCTTCCTCTCCCAGCATCCAAGATGGCCGCCTTTTCAGTGTATTCCTCCCCCAATATCCAAGATGGCTGACTTATTAATGTATCCCTCTCTCAATATACAAGATGGTTGCCCTTAATGTATCTCCCATTATCCAAGATGGCCTCCTCCTCAATGTATTCCTCCCTCTCCCAGTATCCAAGATGGGCACCCTTTCCCAATATCTAAGATGGGTGACTCATTGACGTATCTTTCCCAATATCCAAGATGGCCGACTTGTTAATGAATCCCTCTCTCAGTTTCCAAGGTAGCCACCTCGATGTATCCTTCATTCTACCAATATCCAAGATGGTTGACTAATGAATCCCTATCTTGATATCCAAGATGGCTGACTTCTTAAATGTATCTCTTTCCCAATATCCAAGATGGCCAACATATTAATGAATATCCCTCTCTGAAAATCCAAGATGGCTGACTTCTCAATTTATTCATTATTCTTGCAATATCTAAGATGGCCAACATTAATGTAGCCTTTCCTCTCCCAGCGTCCAAGATGGCCGTCCTTTCAGTGTATTCATCCCTCTTCCAATATGCAAGATGGCCAACTTATTAATGTATCCCTCTCTCAATCTCCAAGATGGTTACCCTCAATGTATCTCTTTCCTAATATCCAAGATGGCCGCGTTCTCAACGTATCTCTCCCTTTCCCATTATCTAAGATGGCCGCCTTCTCAATATATTCCTCTCTTTCCCATTATCCAAGATGGCCACCTTCTCAATGTATTCCTTCCTTTCCCAGTATCCAGGATGGCCACCCTCTCAGTGAATCCCTCCTCTCACTATTCAAGATGGCCGACTTATTAATCTATCCCTCCCTCCCAATATCCAAGATGGCCGACTTATTAATCTATCCCTCCTCCTACTAATATCCAAGATGGCTGACTTATTAATCTATCCCTCCCTTTCCCATTATCCAAGATGGCCGACTTATTAATCTATCCCTCCTCCTAATATCCAAGATGGCTGCCTTCTCAACATATTCCTCCCTTTCCCATTATCCAAGATGGCCACCCTCTCAGTTAATCCCTCCTCTCAATATTCAAGATGGCCGACTTCTTAATGTATCCCTCCTCCCACTAATATCCAAGATGGCTGATTTATTAATCTATCCCTTTCCCAATATTCAAGATGGCCGCCCTCTCAATGTATTCCTCCTTCTCTCAATATCCAAGATGGTTGCCAACAATGTATCTCTTTCACAGTATCCAAGATGGCCACCCTCTTAATGTATTCCTCCTTCTCTCAATATCCAAGATGGCCACCCTCTCAATGTATTCCTCTCTCAATATCTAAGATGGCTGCCCTCAGTTTATCCCTTTCCCAATATCCAAGATGGCTGCCCTCTTAATTTATTCCTCCTCTCAATATCCAAGATGGTTGCCTTCTAAACAAATCCCTCTCCCTCTACCTCCCTCCCTCCTCCTGCCAGTCCCCAAGATGTCCGCCTCCTTAAAGGCACAGTCTTCCTTTTCCCTAGGAGCTGCGTGTGATCCCGTGTGCGCACCGCTTCCACCGGAGGTGCGTGGACCCCTGGCTCCTGCAGCACCACACCTGCCCACACTGCCGACACAACATCATCGGTGAGAGAGTTGTATATATGTGTATGTATACATGTCTATGTATATGTCTATGTATGTATGAGTATATATATGTGGGCTTTCTGATCGGTGAGAGAGATGCATGTATGCATGTATGTATATGTGTGCATATATGCATGTATGTATATGTGTGTGTATGTATATGTCTATGTATGTATGAGTGTATGTGTGTGTGTGTGTGTGTGTGTGTGTGTGTGTGTGTGTGTATATATATATATATATATATATATATATATGGGCTTTCTGATAGGAAGGTTAGAGAGATGTATATATGTATCTATATGTATATGTTTATGTATGCAGGTGTGTGTATAGTTACATGGGCTCTCTGATTGGACAATGAGAGATGTATGTATGCATATGTATTTATATGTATATGTATATGTCTATGTATGTATGAGTGTGTGTATATCTATATATGGGCTTTCTGATTGGACGGTGAGAGAGATGTATGTATGTATATATATGTGTGTATGTATATGTCTATGTATATGTGTATGTGTGTGTGTGTAATATATATATGGACTTTCTGATTGGATGGTGGGAGGGCCAAAGGGAGGGGCATAAGGAGCAAGGTATAGAAATGTCTCCTTCCCTCCCTCCCTGCCTTCCTTCCCTTCCTTCAATTCCTTTCCGTTCTTTCCTCCTTTCTCCACCTTTCCCCCTTCCCTTCTTCCTTCCTCCCTTCTTTGGGCTCTTCACTTCCATCCTTTCTCTTCACTTCCATCCTCCTTCCTTCCTTTTCTCTCCCTCCCTTTTCCTTCCTACTTCTTTCCCTTCCTCTATTTCTCCTTCCGTCTCCCTTGCTCATCTTCCTTTCTATTTCTCCTTCCTTCCCTCTTTTCCTTCCTCCATTCCTCCCTTCTTCCCTCCCTTACTTCCCTCTCCTTCCCTTCCCGACTTCCCTCCCTTTCTTCCCTGTCTCTCCATTCCTTCCTCCGTTCTTTTCCTCCCTCACTTCCTCCCTTCCTTTCTCCACCTCCCTTACCTCTTCTTTTCCTCCCTTCCTCACTTCACTCCCCCCTCATTTCCTTCCTTGCCTTCTAAACTTCCCTTCTCCCTCCCTTTCTCATCTTCCTCCCCTTCCTTTCCTTTCACTTCCTCCCAACTTCTTCCCTGTCTCTCCCTACCTCCCTCCCTTCACTTCCTTCTTCCTCTTCCTCCCTCTCGCTTCTCTCTCCTTCTATTTCTCCCCTTCACTACCTCCCTCCCTCCACTTCCTTCCTTCTCTCTCCCCCTATCGTGTCACTCTATTTCACCTTACTTCTTTCCCATTCCTTTCATTCCTTCTATTCCTCCTTTCTTCCCTCCCCTGCTCATCTTCCTCCGCTTCCTTCGTTCCTTCCTTCCCTTCCTTCCTGCCTCCACCTTCCTTTCCTTCTATTCCTCCTTCCCTCCCTCTCTTTCCTTTCTTTTCCTTCCATATTTTCTTTCCTTCCTTTCTCCCGCTTTCCATTCCTTCCTCCCTCTCTTCCCTCCTTCCCCTTCCTTCTCTTCCATACTTCTCTCCTCTTCCTCCCTCTATGTCCCTCCATTCCTTCCTCCCTTCTTTTCCTCCCTCACTTCCTTCCATATCTCCCTTGGTTCTCTTCTTGTCTGTCCCTCTCTCCCTTCCCTCTCCTTTCATTCCATACTTCCCTGCCTTTCTTCCTTCCCTTCTTGGATTCCTTCCCTTCCTCCAATTCCTTCCTCCCTTCTTCTGTTTCTCCTTCCTTCTTTTCTTTCTTCTATTTCTCCCTCCCTTCCATCCTTCTGTTTGTTTGCCCCTCCCTCCCTTCCCTCTCTCCCTTCCTTCTTGCCTTCCTTCCCTTTGCTTCCTTCCCTCCCTCCCTAAATGCCCTTCCTGCCATCTCCCTTCCTTCCACACTTCCGTTCCTTCCTTCCCTCCCTTTGTCCATTCTTGCCTTCCTTCCTTCCTCCCCCACTCCTTACTTCCTTCTCTCCCTCTGTGTCTTTTCCTCCCTCCCTCCCTTCACTTCCTTCCTCCTTTCTTCTCTATCTCCTCCCTCCCTTCCCTTCTTCCATTTCTCCTTCTCTCTCTCCCTTCCTTTTCCCTTCCTTCTTGCCGTCCTTTCCTCCCTCCCTAATTCCCCTTCCCTCTTCCTTCCACACTTCCATTCCTTCCTCCCACCCGCTCCTTCCTTCCATCTCTCCTTTCCTCCCTCCCTTCCCTTCCCCTTCCTTCCTTCCTTCCTTCCTTCCTGCCTGCCTGCCTGCCTGCCTGCCTGCTTTCTTCTGTTTCTCCTTCCTTCCTGCTTTCTTCTGTTTCTCCTTCCTTCCTGCTTTCTTCTGTTTCTCCTTCCCTCTCCCTTCTATCCTTCCCTTTGTTTGCCCCCTCTCTCTTCTTCCCTCTCTCCCTTCCTTCTTGCCTTCCTTCCCTTTGCTTGCTTTCTCCCTTCCCTCCCTTTTCCTCCCTTCCATCTCCCTTCCACACTTCCATTCCTTCCTTCCTTCCCTCTATCTGTCCCTTCATTCTTGCCTTCCTTCCCTCCTCCCTCCTTCCTGCTCCTTCCTTCCCCCTCTCCCTCTGTTTCTGCTTTCCTCCCTCCCTTCACTTCCCTCCTCCTTCTATTTCTCCTTCTCACTCTTCCTTCCTTCCCTCTCCCTTCCTTTCATCCTTCTCTTTGTTTGCCCCTCACTCCCTTCTTCCTTCTCCCCCTTCCTTCTTGCCTTCCTTCCCTTTGCTTCCTTCCTTCTTTCTCCCTTCCTTCCACAATTCCATTCCTTCCCTTTATCTGTCCCTTCCCTCCTCCCTCCTTCTTGCTCCTTCCTTCCTTCTCTCCCCTTCCTTCAATCTCCCTTCCACACTTCCATTCCTTCCTTCCCTCCTCCTGTCTGTCCCTTCCTTCTTGCCTTTCCTTTGCTTCCTTCTCTCCTTCCCTCCCTCCCTCCTTCCCTCTCTCTCTTCCTTCTTCCCTTCCTTCCCTTTGCTTACTTACCTCCCCCCCTCCCCAAATCCCCTTCCTTCCCTCTCTCTTTCACACTTCCTTCCCTCCCTATTTCTTTCACACTTCCTTCTCTCCCTTCCTTCCTTCTCTCCCTTCTTCCTCCTGGGCTGACTCTGCTTCCTCTTCCTTCCTTGCAGAGCCGAAGAAGGGCCTGGCGGGCGCTCCCTGCGAGGACCCCTCCCTCCTCCACCACGCTCCCGCTCCTCCCCATCATCATCACCACCACCACCCGCTTCCTCTTCCTCCACTTCCTGTCCGTGGACAGCAACAGCCACGCCACCCCCACCACCCAGCTTCTCCCGCTGCTGCTCCTTCCGGGATGCTGCTGCACTTGCCCCACTTCCCAATGCGGACGGCCATGGACCCCCAAGGGGGTGCCCCCGTCACCTTCCTCCATTTCGCACAACAACAGCATCATCAGCAGCAGCAGCACGTGCCGTATCCCCTCCCCTTCCGGAGGCAGGACAATATGACTGCCTTCCCTTCCTCCACGGCCTCGCCCACTTCCTGCTTCTCCCAGTACGAGGCCCTCTTCCAGCACTACTACTTCCAGCAGCGGCCTTACTTCGCCTTCGTGCCCCGTTTTGACCCCACTTCCTGTTTCCGGGGCTACTTCCCGGAAGCCACGGCGGCAGGACCCGGAAGCGATTCGTCGGAAGCCAGCAACCGGGGCGTCTTCGGGAGCAGCTCCACCTTCCGCAGCTCCCTCAGCAGCGATTACGACCCGTTCGTCTATCGCAGCCAGGAAGCCCCGCCCCCTGCTTCCTCTTCCGGAGACCACCTTTCCCATTGCAGCCTGGAAATGAACTACAGCAGCTCCTCCTCTTCCTCTTTGGAGTGGACGCCACTTCCTCCTCCACCGTGCGGGTGCCCCACAGCAATGGCCGCCCTCTATGGCTTCTATGAGGAGCAGGAAGAGGAAGCCGGAAGTGCTTCCTCCTCTTCCTCTTCCCCCCGCGAACACCGGCCCTTTAAGAGGGACTGCGGCCCCCGAGGGAGGGGGGCGGGGAAGGGCCCCTGGGCCCCGAGAGACTACTTCCTGCAGCACCACCAGCGGAAGAGGAGGAGGAAGCAGGAGGAGGAAGTGGAGGAGGAAGAGGAAGCAGAGGTCAATGGCAGGAGGAACTTCCCCGAAGCAAGAAGAGGAGGAGGAGGAAGTGGCAACGAAGGAGCAGGTGAGAAGAGATCAATGGGAAGGATGTAGAGGAAAGAAGGATAGGAAGTGAGGGAAGGAGTTAGGAAACTGAGGGAAGGATATAGAAGGAATAAAGGGAAGTATATAGAGGAAAGAAGAAAAGAGGAAGGAAATGACAGAAGGGTGGAGGAGAGGGAAGACTATAGAGGAAAAGAAGATAAAAAGGAAATAAGGGAAGGAGGAAGGAAATAGTGAAAAGGGAAGGGTATCGAAGGGATAGGGTGAGAAGAAAGGAGGAAATAGGGAGGAAAGAAAAGATAAAAGAGGGAAGGACAGGAAAGAGAAGAGGAAGGATATAGAGGAAAGAAGAAAGGGAGGAAGAAAGGGAGGGGAAGATAGGAAGCGAAGGAGGAGGAAATAGAAAGAGGGAAGGTAGGGAAAGATAGGATGGAAAGAGGAAGGAAATAGTGGAGGGAGGAAATAGGAAGGCTATAGAAAAAAGACAGGAAACAAAAGAGGGAAAGAGGGAAATGTAAGGGTGGAAATAAAGGGAAGAGGAAAGGATATAGAAGAAAGTATGAGGAAGGAGAGAGAAAAAATTAGGAAGAAAAGAAAAGACAGGAAGGAAGAGCGGAAAGGATGGAGGAAATAGAGGGAAGGATGTGGAAGAAAGGATAGGAAGGGAAAGGAGGAAGGATATACAGGAAAGAGTGAGGAAATTGAAGGTAAGAATATAGGAAGGAAACAAGAATAGAGGGTAATAGGGGGAAGGATATAGAAGGAGGAAAGAATGGGAGGGAAGGAGAGAGGAAATAGAAGAGGGAAGGATATGAAAAAGGATAGGAAGGAAATGAGGGAAGGATATAGAGGAAATAGTGAGGAAATGGAAATAATATAGGAAGGAAAGACAATAGAGCAAAGAGGGAAAGATGAAATTGAGGGGATGTAGAAGGAGGAAAGAAGAAAGGATAGGGAAGTAAAGGAGGAAAAGGAAGGATATAGAGGAAAGAAGGATAGGAAGGAAGAGAGGGAAGAAACAGAAGGAAAGAAGAAAGGATGAGAAGGGAAAGAGGGAGGAAATGGAAGGAAGGATATAAGGGAAAACAGGAAGGAAATATTGGAAAGGGAACTATATAGAAGGGAAGGAAAAAGGATAGGCAGGAAATAAAGAGGGAAGAGGGAAAGATATAGAAGAAAGAAGAATAGGAAGGAAGTAAGGGACAGAGGAACTAGAGGGAAGGGAAAGGATAGGAACTAGAGGGAAAGAAGGGAGGAAATAGTGGGAAGGTGGAAGGATATAGAGGAAAGAAGAAAGGACAGGAAGGAAATGAAGGAAAGATGTAGGAAATGAGGGAAGGATATGGAAGAAAGGATAGGGAGGGAAAGAAGACAGGAAAGAAGGAAATAGAAGGAAGAAGGGAGGAAACAGTGGGAAGAGGAGGATATAAAAGGGAAAAGGAAGAAAGGGTAGGAAGGAATTGAAGGAAAGAGGGAGGGAAAGATATGGAAGAAAGGATAGGAAAGGAGGGGAAGAAGACACGAAAGATGGAAATAGAGGGAAGAAGGGAGGAAACTGGCAAGAGGGTAGGCTATAGAAGGAAATAGATGGAAGGAAATGAGGGGGAAAGATAGGAAATAGAGGGAAGTATAGGAAGAAACGAGGGAAGGAAAGATGAGAAGGAAATGAGGGAAAGGTAGGAAATGGAAGGAGGAAAGGATGGGAAGGAAATGAAGGAAAATGAGGAAATAGCAGAAGGAAGGATAGGAAAGAAATGGTGGAAGGAAAGTAGATTTGGGAGAAATTGTGGAAGGAGGGAAGAGAGATTGGAAAGGAAGGAGAGGAAGGAAATGACGGGAAGGGGAAAGAGGAAGTAGTGGAAAGGGAAGAAATGGTGGAAAGAGGGAAGGAAATAGAGGAAGGAAGGGAGAAAGGAGAGGAAGGAAGTGATGGGAAGGAAGGAGGAAATAGAATTGGGAGGATATAGTGGAAGGGAGGCTATAGCAGAAGAGGACGGAAATGTAAAGAACGAAAGGGGAATATATACAGTAGAGTCTCACTTATCCAACACTCGCTTATCCAACGTTTTGGATTATCCAACGCATTTTTGTAGTCAGTGTTTTCAATATATCATGATATTTTGGAGCGAAATTCGTAAATATAGTAATTACTATGTAGCATTACTGCATATTGAACTACCTTTTCTGCCAGATTTGTTGTCTAACATGATGTTTTGGTGCTTAATTTGTAAAATCATAACCTAATTTGATGTTTAATAGGTTTCTCCTTAATCTCTCCTTATTATCCAACATATTCGCTTATCCAGCGTTCTGCCGGCCCGTTTATGTTGGATAAGTGAGACTCTACTGTATATATAACTAGCTGTGCCCGGCCATGCGTTGCTGTGGCGAAGTATGGTGGTATGGGAAATAAAATATTGAGGATTTGGTGGCTCCCCCAATTCAAGCCTTTCGGTCCAGAAGCTCAGGAGCTCAGCACTTTAACACACTGCGCCATCAGAGGATATTATTTCCTAAAGGTTGTGAATATACAATATTTCTGCTTTTTTTTTTGTCTGTTGGAGGCAAGTATGAATGCTGCAATTAGGGAAAATGATTAGGATGTAATAGCCTTGCAGCTTTAAAGCCTGGCTGTTTCCTCCCTGAGTGAATTTTTTGTTGGGAGGTGTTAGCTGGCCCTGATTGTTTTCTGTCTGGAATTCCCTTGTTTTCAGAGTGGTGTTGTTTGTGATATTTTATGTGCTTCTACTGTCTGTGGCTCTGAGAAAACAGGATTTGCCAGACTTTGATGATACTTTGTTGGGAGGTGTTAGCTGGCCCTGATTGTTTCCTGTGTGGAATTCCCCTGTTTTCAGAGTGTTGTTCTTTATAATAATAATAATAATATAATAATATATACTATCAATATATATAAAAGAGTGATGGTATCAGGGCAGCGGACAAAACAACAAAACTACAGGCCCCCCAACCTCGAAATTTGACAACACAACCCATCATCCACGGCTCTAGGTTGATACAACAAAAGAAAAGAAAAATAAACTAATTAGAGAGAGAGGAATAATTGTTTTTATCCAATTGCTGCCAGTTACAAGGCTAAGTTCCGCCCACTTGGTCTCCTAGCAACCTACTCAGCCCAGGGGACAGGCACAGTTAGGCCTCACTTAGGCTTCTTCCACAGATTATCTAATTTTCACTGGATTATATGGCAGTGTAGACTCTAGGCCCTTCCACACAGCTATATTACCCATTTCTAATCTTATATTATCTGCTTTGCACTGGATTATCTTGAGTCCACACTGCCATATTATCCACTTCAGTGTGCATTTTATACAGCTGTGAAGAAGGGGCCTCAGATAGTCCAGTTCTAAGAAGATAATATAAGATTATCAATATACAGTAGAGTCTCACTTATCCAACATAAACAGGCCGGCAGAACGTTGGATAAGTGAATATGTTGGATAATAAGAAGGGATTCAGGAAAAGCCTATTAAACATCAAATTAGGTAATCGTTATACAAATTAAGCACCAAACGTCATGTTATACAACAAATTGGACAGAAAAAGTCCATGCGCAGTAATGCTATGTAGTAATTACTGTATTTACAAATTTAGCACCAAAATATCACAATGAATTTAAAACATTGACTACAAAACATTGGCTACTAAAAGGCAGACTGCGATAATCTAGAACACTGGATAAGCAAATTTTGGATAAGTGAGATTCTACTGTAATATGAAATAATTACTGTGGTAATCCAATCCAACCCAATTCTGCCATGGAGGACACAATCCAAGCATGCCCAACAGATGGCCAGCCAGCCTCTCAATAATGATAATAATAATAATAATAATAATAATAATAATAATAATAATAATAATAATAAAGATCATACAATCATAAGGTTAGGAGACACCCCTAAGGATCATCCAGTTCAACTTCCTTCTACCATGCAGGAGGACACAATCCAATCACTCCTGACAGATGGCCATCCAAGATCTGCACAATAATAATACACATGGAATCATAGCATCAGACAGTTAGGAGACACCCCTAAAGGCCATCCAGCCTAACCCAATTCTGCCATGCAGGACACAATCCAAGCACTCCCAGCCTCTCAATACTAATACTACTACTACTAATAATAATAACATCATCATACAATCCTAAGGTTAGCAGATACCCCTAAGGATCATCCAGATCAACTTCCTTCTACCATGCAGGAGGACACAATCCAAGCACTCCTGACAGATGGCCATCCAGCCTCTACATAATAATGATAATGATGAAGATAATAATAATAATAATAATAATAATAATAATAATAATAATAATAATAATAGAAGCATAGAATCCAAGAGTTTGAGGAGACCCCTAAGGGACATCTAGCCCAACCCTTTCTACTATGAAGCAGGACACAATCCAAGCATTCACAACACATGGACAACGTGTAAATACTATACAATACTACACAGGAACATAGACCCCCCCTCTACCCTCACCACTTTCACAGTACACAAACAACCAAATGCATACTCAACATAAAGACAACCATACAACAGACATTCAATACCACCACTACCTCAACAAGTTCTCACCAACACCACCAGACAACGCCACAGCAACGTGTGGCCGGGCACAGCTAGTCTATATATATAAAAGAGTGATGGAATCCTGGCACCGAGCAAAACAACAAAAATAAACACCCCCCAACCTCAAAATTTCACAACACAACCTATCATCCATGCCTATAGGTTGATACAACAAAAAGAAAAGTAAAATAAAGTCCTAATTAGAGGGAGAGCAATAATTGTTTTTATCCAATTGCTGCCAGTTTAGAGGGCTAATCTCTGCCCACTTGGTCTCCTACCAACCAACTCAGCCAAGGGACAGCCAGGGTTCAGTTAGGGGACAGGCAGATTTAGGCCTTACTTAGGCTTCTTCCACAGATTGTCTAATTTGCACTGGATTATATGGCAGTGTAGACTCAAGGCCCTTCCACACAGCTATATAACCCATTTAGAATTTTATATTATCTGCTTTGAACTGGATTATCTTGACTGCACACTGCCATATAATCCACTTCAGTGTGCATTTTATACAGCTGTGAAGAAGGGGCCTCATATAATCCAGTTCTAAGCAGATAATATAAGATTATCAATATACAGTAGAGTCTCACTTATCCAACATAAACAGGCCGGCAGGATAAGTGAATATGTTGGATAATAAGAAGGGATTCAGGAAAAGCCGATTAAACATCAAATTAGGTAAACGTTATACAAATTAAACACCAAAACATCATATTATACAACAAATTTGACAGAAAAAGTAGTTCCATGCGCAGTAATGCTATGTAGTAATTACAGTAGAGTCTCACGTATCCCACACTCACTTATCCAATGTTCTGGATTATCCAACGCATTTTTGTAGTCAATGTTTTCAATATATCGTGATATTTTGGTGCTAAATTCATAAATACAGTAATTACTACATAGCATTACTGCGTATTGAACTACTTTTTCTGCCAAATTTGTTGTATAACATGATGTTTTGGTGCATCATTTGTAAAATCATAACCTAATTTGATGTTTAATAGGCTTTTCCTTAATGCCTCCTTATTATCCAACATATTAGCTTATTCAACATTCTGCCGACCCATTTATGTTGGATAAGTAAATCTCTACTGTACTATTTTTACAAATTTACCACTAAAATATCACAATGAATTTAAAATACTCACTACAAAAACATTGATTACGAAAAGGCAGACTGCGTTGGATAATCCAGAACATTGTATAAGCGAATGTTGGATAAGTAAGATTCTACTTTAATATGGAATAATTACTGGGATAGAATAATGCAGAACAATATAATCTCTAAAACCAGGACAGTAAATAAAGAACAACACTTTGAAAGCAGGGAAATTGGAAATTGCACAAAGGAAACAATCAGGGCCAGCTAACACCTCCCAAGAAAGGATTCTTCCAGAAAGGAAGCTGAGAAGTGTGAAGCAGTGTGTATTACCAAAGTCATTATTATTACTATTATTGCTACTACTATTATTATTATTATTGTGTTGCGGTCAACCGTGAAAATGAATACAATCTGGCTCCAAGTATTCAAAAACACTAAAATCAGAATATATAAAAATTAATGTGGTATAATAAAACAGAACAATACAGTCTCTAAAATCAGAACACTAAATAAAGAACAACATTCTGAAAACGGGGGAATTCCACATAGGAAACAATCAGGGCCAGCTAACACCTCCCAACAAAAAATTCACTCAGGGAGGAAACAGCCAGGTTTTAAAGCTGCAAGGGCATTACATCCTAATCATTTTTCCTAATTGCAGCATTCATACTTGCCTCCAACAGACAAAAAAACCCAATCAGAAATATTGTATACTAGCTGTGCCCGGCCACGCGTTGCTGTGGCAAAGTATGGTGATATGGGAAATAAAGTATTGAGGAATTGGTGGTAGTTAAGATAAAGGGTAAACGTTTTCCCCTGACTCTGGGGGTTGGTGCTCATCTCCATTTCTAAGCCGAGGAGCCGGCGTTGTCCGTAGACTCCTCCAAGGTCATGTGGGATGACTACCTTCCCGCCGGAGCATGTTTTTGAACTTCTGGGTTGGCAGAAACTGGGGCTAACAGTGGGGGCTCTCTCTGCTCCCCCAATTGAAACAGAAGTTCAGCAGCTCACCGCTTTAACACGCTGCGCCTTCAGGGGATATTATTTCCTAAAAGTTGTGAATATACAATATTTCTGATTGTTTTGTTTTTTTGTCTGTTGGAGGCAAGTATGAATGCTGCAATTAGGGAAAATGATTAGTAATGGCCTTGCAGCTTTAAAGCCTGGCTGTTTCCTCCCTGAGTGATTTTTTTGTTGGGAGGTGTTAGCTGGCCCTGATTGTTTCCTGTCTGGAATTCCCTTGTTTTTAGAGTGTTGTTCTTTATTTAGTGTTCTGATTTTAGAGATTGTATTGTTCTGTTTTATTATACCACATTAATTTTTATATATTCAGATTTTAGTGTTTTTGAATACTTGGAGCCAGATTGTATTCATTTTCACGGTTGACTGCAACACAATAATAATAATAATAATAATAATAATAATAATAATAATAATAGTAATAATAATAATGACTTTGGTAATACACAGTGTTTCACTCCCTTCTCAGCTTCCTTTCTGGAAGAATCCTTTCTTGGGAGGTGTTAGCTGGCCCTGATTGTTTCCTTTGTGCAATTTCCAATTTCCCTGCTTTCAGACTGTTGATCTATATGTACTGTCCTGGTTTTAGAGATTATATTGTTCTGCATTATTCTATCCCAGTAATTATTTCATATGAAAGTAGAATCTCACCTATCCAACATTCGCTTATACAATGTTCTGGATTATCCAACGCAGCCTGCCTTTTCATAATCAATGTTTTTGTAGTCAGTGTTTTAAATTCATTGTGATATTTTAGTGGTAAATTTGTAAATACAGTACAGTAGAGTCTCACTTATCCAACATAAACGGGCCGGCAGAATGTTGGATAAGCGAATATGTTGGATAATAAGGAGGCATTAAGGAAAAGCCTATTAAACATCAAATTAGGTTATGATTTTACAAATGAAGCACCAAAACATCATGTTAGACAACAAATTTGGCAGAAAAAGTAGTTCAGTACGCAGTAATGCTATGTAGTAATTACTGTATTTATGAATTTAGCACCAAAATATCACGATATATTGAAAACATTGACTACAAAAATGCGTTGGATAATCCAGAATATTGGATAAGCGAGTGTTGGATAAGTGAGACTCTACTGTAATTACTACATAGCATTACTGCGCATGGAACTACTTTTTCAGTGAAATATGTTGTATAATATGATGCTTAATTTGGTGCTTAATTTGTATAATGATTACCTAATTTGATGTTTAATCGGTTTTTCCTGAATCCCTTCTTATTATCCAACATATTCACTTATCCTGCTGGCCTGTTTATGTTGGATAAGTGAGACTCTACTGTATATTGATATCCTTATATTATCTGCTTAGAACTGGATTATATGAGGCCCTTTCTACACAGCTGTATAAAATGCACACTGAAGTGGATTATATGGCAGTGTGGAGTCAAGATAATCCAGTTCAAAGCAGATAATATAAAATTCTAAATGGGTTATATAGCTGTGTGGAGGGGCCTTGAGTCTACACTGCCATAGTGCAAATTAGATAATCTGTGGAAGAAGCCTAAGAGAGGCCTAAGTCTGCCTGTCCCCTAACTGAACCCTGGCTGTCCCTTGGCTGAATTGGTTGCTAGGAGACCAAGTGGGCAGAGATTAGCCCTCTAAACTGGCAGCAATTGGATAAAAACAATTATTGCTCTCCCTCTAATTAGGACTTTATTTTTCTTTTCTTTTTGTTGTATCAACCTAGTGGCATGGATGATGGGTTGTATTGTCAAGTTTTGAGGTTGGGGGGCCTGTAGTTTTGTTGGTTTGTGGGTCGCCGTGATGCCATCACTCATTTATATATATAGATTCACAACCTTTAGGAAATAATATCCCCTGATGGCGCAGCGTGTTAAAGTGCTGAGCTGCTGAACTTCTGGACCGAAAGGTTTGAATTGGGGGAGCGGAGAGAGCCCCCACTGTTAGCCCCAGCTTCTGCCAACCCAGAAGTTCAAAAACATGCAAATGTGAGTGCATCAATAGGTACTGCTCCAGCGGGAAGGTAACGGCGCTCCATGCAGTCATCCCACATGACCTTGGAGGAGTCTACAGACAACGCCGGCTCTTCAGCTTAGATATGGAGATGAGCACCAACCCCCAGAGTCAGACACGACTGGACTTAACGTCAGGGGAAAACCTTTACCCTTGACCTTAACTACCACCAATTCCTCAATACTTGATTTCCCAGACCACCAGACTTTGCCACAGCAACGTGTGGCCAGGCACAGCTAGTATTAATATAATATAGATTAGATTATTATAGTACAATAGTATGTATGTTACCTTTATTAACACATATTGTTACATAATACAATTATATAATATATTATATAATAATGTATATATAATATATTATATTATAATCTATATTAGTTATATTATTATATATTACAATAATATACTAATTATTATATTATATATTAATGTAATACTGTATGTTAATATATGATGCTACATATCTATAAAAATACATACATTAAACATGATTCTCATTATTTTTCACTGTTCTTGCAGGCCTCTCCTCTCAGTCTGGAGAGTAGGCCACAGTGGGGAGCTGCTTCCTGTTGCTGTGGCGACGGGCGACCCCGGCGATTGGCCCCTCCTCCCTCCACCAAAATGGCCGCCGCCCTCGGCAACCTTTTCAGCACCTTGACGACGCAGAGTCCAAAGGGGGCGGGCTTGAATATTAATGAGGGGGCGGGGCTTCAGTCCAAGAAAAGTGCCTTGTGTGTCGCTAGGCCTCGGAAGGAAGGAAGGAAAGAAGGAAGGAAGGGGGCGGGACTACACTTCCCAGAAGCCTCCTCTGGGGAAGCCAATGAGGGAAGCATGCTGGGAAATGGAGTCCTTGGACAGCGACGACTCCTAGCCAGGCTTTGAGGCCTAGTCGGTCAAAACAGAGAGACGTTTCCTATGGAAACCAAACAAAACAAAAAACCCAAATAAATAATATTATAAATAAATAACAATGAGATCGCGAGGCGCTATTTTTAATTATTATTATTAGCACTTAATTGCATTTTTAATTATTATTATTATTATTAAGGCTAGGAGACAACAACCAACCCACCCCCCTTTTTGTTGTTTTTTAAATAACGTGTACATTTATTTGTATATTATTATTATTATTATTATTATTATTATTATTATTATTAATGGGGCACATTTCATTTACGAGGATGATGATGATGATGGGGATTTTAAGAAAAAATATATTTATTTACTAATATATTTATCTTTTTAAGCCATTTTTCCTCCTGTTTTTATTGAGCGTGTTTTGTTTTTAATGTCTGGATAAATAAATAAAATAAATAATAATAAAATAATAATATTTGAAATAATAATTACCAGCATAATTTGTTATTTTGTTATTGTCCAGATCCGTCGTTGGCTGTGTTCAGTGCTCTCTGGATGTAGGTGTACTACAATTCCCAAAACCCTGCAGTATGTTCAGTTGGTCATGGGAGTTCTCTGTGCAAGATTTGGTCCAGATCCATCACTGATAGGGTTCAGAATGATCTCTGGATGCCGGGGGAACTACAACTCCCAAGCTTTTGTGTCATTCACCACCAACCCCCTGCAGTATGTTCTATTGGTTACTAGGGTTCTATGGGCCAAGTTTGGTCCCAGTCCGTCATTCGTGGGGGCCACAGTGCTCTCCAGAAGTGAGTGAAGGTACTTCAAATCCCATCAGCCATGGTCCGGCCTCCATACTTCACCAGGTTGTATAGTGGGTCATGAGGGTTCTGTGTGCCAAGTTTGGTCCAGGTCAGTCATTCGTGGGGGTCACAGTGGACTCTGGGAAGTACTGCAAATCCCAGCAGCCATGGTCTATCCTCCTACAAACTTTCCAGGACATATAGTGGATCATGGGGGCTCTACCAAGTTTGGTCCCGGTCAGTAATTCGTGGGGGTCGCAGTGGTCTCCGGAAGTGAGTGAAGGTACTGCAAATCCCATCAGCCATGGTCTGTCCTCCAAACTTCTCCAAAACGTATAGTGGGTCATGAGTGTTTTGTGTACCACGTTTGGTCCCGGTCCGTCATTCGTGGGGGTCGCAGTGGTCTCTGGAAGTGAGTGAAGGTACTGCCAATCCCATCAGCTGTGGTCCATCCTCCTCCAAACTTCACCAGGAAATATAGTGGATCATGGGGGCGCTGTGCCAAGTTTGGTCCAGGTCAGTCATTGGTGTGTGTGTGTGTGTGTGTGGGGGGGGGTCTGTGTTCCAATTTTGGTCCTGTTCTGTCTTTCATGGGGGTCGCAGTAGTCTCTGGAAGTAAGTGAAGGTACTGCAAATCCCATCCTCCATAGTTGATCCTCCTCCAAACCTTTCCAGGACATATAATGGGTCATGGGGGCTCTTTATGCCAAGTTTGGTCCCGGTCCGTCATTTGTGGGGGTCACAGTGGTCTCTGGAAGTGAGTGGTAGGTACTAGAAATCCCATGAGCCGTGGTCTGTCCTCCAAACTTCACCAGGATGTATAGTGGGTCATGGGGAGGGGGAGGACTATAATGTTCAACGGAAGGCCTATCATAGTCCTTAGGGCTTTAATGGACAACAGAAAGCTTGTAATGGTCAACGGACAGTTTTAATGGTCAATGAAGGGCCTATAATGGTCAAAGGAAGGCTTTAATGGTCAATGGAAGGCTTTAATGGTCAACCGAAGACCTTAACTGTCAACGGAAGGCTTTAATGGTCAATGGAAGACCTTAATGGTCAACGGAAGGCCTTAATGTTCAACGGAAGGCCTATAATGGTCAGTGGAAGGCCTTAATGGTCAGCAGAAGGCCTTAATAGTCAGCGGAAGCCCTGTAATGGTCAACAGATGGTTTCAATGGTCAACAGAAGGGCTATAATGGTCAGCGGAAGGCCTTAATGGTCAACGGAAGGCCTGTAATGGTCAACGGAAGGCCTATCATAGTCAATGGAGGGCTTTAATGGACAACAGTAAGCTTGTAATGGTCAATGGACAGTTTTAATGGTCAATGAAGGGCCTATAATGGTCAAAGGAAGGCTTTAATGGTCAATGGAAGGCTTTAATGGTCAACCGAAGATCTTAACTGTCAACGGAAGGCTTTAATGGTCAATGGAAGACCTTAATGGTCAACGGAAGGCCTTAATGTTCAACGGAAGGCCTATAATGGTCAGTGGAAGGCCTTAATGGTCAGCAGAAGGCCTTAATAGTCAGCGGAAGGCCTGTAATGGTCAACAGATGGTTTCAATGGTCAACAGAAGGGCTATAATGGTCAGCGGAAGGCCTTAATGGTCAACGGAAGGCCTGTAATGGTCAACGGAAGGCCTATCATAGTCAATGGAGGGCTTTAATGGACAACAGTAAGCTTGTAATGGTCAATGGACAGTTTTAATGGTCAATGGAGGGCCTATAATGGTCAACGGAAGGCCTTAATGGTCAACGTTATGCTTTAATGGAGAACGGTAGGCCTTAATGGTTAACAGATGGTCTACAATGGTCAATGGAAGCCTTTAATGGTCAACGGAAGGCTTTAATGGACAACCGAAGACCTTAATGGTCAATGGAAGGCCTATAATGGTCAACGGAAGACCTTATTGGTCAATGGAAGGATTTAATGGTCAACCGAAGGCCTATAATGGTCAATGGAAGAACTATCATGGTCAACGGAAGGCCTTGATGGTCAACGGAAGGCCTTAATGGTCAACGGAAGGCATTAATGGTCAACAGAAGGCCTATCATGGTCAACGGAAGGCCTTAATGGTCAACGGAAGGTATTAATGGTCAACGGAAGGCCTTATTGGTCAATGGAAGGCTTTAATGGTCAACCGAAGGCATATAATGGTCAGCAGAATGCTTTAATGGAGAACGGTAGGCCTTAATGGTTAACAGATGGTCTACAATGGTCAACGGAAGCCATTAATGGTCAACGGAAGGCTTTAATGGACAACCGAAGACCTTAATGGTCAACGGAAGGCCTTATTGGTCAACGGAAGGCCTTTAATGGTCAACAGAAGGCCTATAATGGTCAACGGAAGGCTTTAATGGTCAACGGAAGGCCTATCATGGTCAACGGAAGGCCTTAATGGTCAATGGAAGGTTCCAATGGTCAGCAGAAGGTCTTAATGGTCAATGGAAGGCCTATAATGGTCACCGGAAGGCCTTTAATGGTCAACAGAAAGCTTGTAATGGTCAGCGGAAGGCCTTAATGGTCAACGGAAGGCCTTAATGGTCAACGGAAGACCTGTAATGGTCAATGGAAGGCCTATAATGGTCAACGAAAGACCTATCATGGTCAACAGAAGGCCTTAATGGTCAACGGAAGTCGTTAATGGTCAATGGAAGGCCTATAATGGTCAACGTAAGGCTTTAATGGTCAACGGAAGGTCTTAATGGTCAACGGAAGGCTTTAATGGTCAACGGACGGCTTTAATCGTCAACGGAAGGTCTTAATGGTCAACGGAAGGCTTTAATGGTCAACGGAAGGCTTTAATGGTCAACGGAAGGCCTTATTGGTCAATGGAAGGGCTTAATAGGGAACTAAAGGCCTATAATGGTCAATGGATGGTTTCAGTGGTCAACGGAAGGCCTATAATGGTCAGCGGAAGGCCTTAATGGTCAGCAGAATGCCTATAATGGTCAACCAAAGGCCTATAATGGTCAACGGAAGGCCTTATTGGTCAATGGAAGGCTTTAATGGTCAACATAAGGACTATAATGGTCCGCGGAAGGCCTCAGTGGAAGGCCTATAAGTGGAAGGCCTAAAATGTTCAACAGAAGGCTTTAATGGTCAACGGAGTGCCTATAATGGTCACCAGAAGAATTATAATGGTCAAAAAAGGCCTTAATGGTCAACGGAAGGCTCCAATAGTCAACAGACGGTTTCAATGGTCAACAGAAGGACTATACTGGTCAGCGGAAGGCCTTAATGGTGAACGGAAGGCCTTTAATGGTCAACGGAAGTCCTTAATGGTCAACAGAGGGCCTCTAATGGTCAACAGTAGGCTTTAATGGTCAACAGAAGGCCTATAATGGTCATTGAGAGGCCTAAAATGGTCAACGGAAGGCCATAATTGTCAACGGAAAGCATGTAATGCTCAACGGACGGTTTTAATGGTCAGCAGAACTATAATGGTCAACGGAAGGCGTATAATGGTCCGCGGAAAACTTTAAAGGTCAACGGAGGTCCTTAATGGTCAATGGAAGGCCTGTAATGGTCAATGAAAGGCCTTAATGGTCAGCAGAAGGCCTATAATCATCAACAGAAGGAGTATAATGGTCAGCGGAAGGCCTTAATGGTCAACGGAAGGCCTATAATGGTCAACGGAAGGCCTATAATGGTCAAAGGAAGGCCTTTAATGGTCAACGGAAGTCCTTAATGGTCAACGGAGGGCCTCTAATGGTCAACAGAAAGCATATACTGGTCAACAGTAGGCTTTAATGGTCAACAGAAGGCCTATAATGGTCATTGAGAGGCCTATAATGGTCAACGGAAGGCCATAATTGTCAACGGAAAGCATGTAATGCTCAACGGACGGTTTTAATGGTCAGCAGAACTATAATGGTCAACGGAAGGCGTATAATGGTCTGCGGAAAGCTTTAAAGGTCAACGGAGGGCCTTAATGGTCAATGGAAGGCCTGTAATGGTCAATGAAAGGCCTGTAATGGTCAATGGAAGGCATATGATGGTCAATGGAGAGCTTTAATGGTCAACAGAAGGCTTAAATGGTCAATGGAAGGTTTTAATTGTCAACAGAAAGCTTGTAATAGTCAACGGATGGTTTTTAATGGTCAACAGAGGGCCTATAATGGTCAACGGAAGGCCTCTAATGTTCATCATAAGGTCTTTAATGGTCAACGGAAGGCTTTAATGGTCAATGGAAGACCTTAATGGTCAAGGAAAGGCCTATCATGGTCAATGGAAGGCCTTAATGGTCAACGGAAGGCTTTAATTTTCAACGGAAGGCCTATAATGGTCAACGGAAGGCCTATAATGGTCAACGGATGGTTTCAATGGTCAACAAAAGGCCTATAATGGTCAGCGGAAGGCCTTAATGGTCAGCGAAAGGCCTATAATGTTCAACAGACGGTTTCAATGGTCAACAGAAGGACTATAATGGTCAGCGGAAGGTCTTAAACATCAACGGAAGGCCTATAATGGTCAACGGAAGGCCTGTAATGGTCAACGGAAGGCTTTAATGGTCAACGGAAGACCTTAATGGTCAACGGAAGGCCTATAATGGACAACAGAAAGCTTGTAATGGTCAACGGATGGTTTTAATGGTCAACGGAGGGCCTATAATGGACAATGGAAGGCCTGTAATGGTCAACGGAAGGCCGATAATGGTCAACGGATGGTTTCAATGGTCAACGAAAGGCCTATAATGGTCAGCGGAAGGCCTTAATGGTCAGCGAAAGGCCTATAATGTTCAACAGACGGTTTCAATGGTCAACAGAAGGACTATAATGGTCAGCGGAAGGTCTTAATCATCAACGGAAGGCCTATAATGGTCAACGGAAGGCCTGTAATGGTCAACGGAAGGCCTATAATGGTCAACGGATGGTTTCAATGGTCAACGAAAGGCCTATAATGGTCAGCGGAAGGCCTTAATGGTCAACGAAAGGCCTATAATGTTCAACAGACGGTTTCAATGGTCAACAGAGGGACTATAATGGTCAGCGGAAGGCCTTAATGGTCAGCGAAAGGCCTATAATGTTCAACAGACAGTTTCAATGGTCAACAGAAGGACTATAATGGTCATCGGAAGGTCTTAAACATCAACGGAAGGCCTATAATGGTCAACGGAAGGCCTGTAATGGTCAACGGAAGGCTTTAATGGTCAACGGAAGACCTTAATGGTCAACGAAAGGCCTATAATGGACAACGGAAGGCTTTAATGGTCAATGGAGGGCTTTAATGGTCAATGGAAGGCCTTAATTGTCAACAGAAAGCTTGTAATGGTCAACGGATGGTTTTAATGGTCAACGGAGGGCCTATAATGGACAATGGAAGGCTTTAATGGTCAATGGAAGGCCTTAATGGTCAACAGAATGCTTTAATGGCCAACGGACGGCCTATAATGGTCAACGGAAGGCCTGTAATGGTCAACGGAAAGCATATAATGGTCAACAGTAGGCTTTAATGGTCAACAGAAGGCCTATAATGCTCATTGAGAGGCCTATAATGGTCAACGGAAGGCCATAATTGTCAACGCAAAGCATGTAATGCTCAACGGACGGTTTTAATGGTCAGCAGAACTATAATGGTCAACGGAAGGCCTTAATTGTCAACAGAAAGCTTGTAATGGTCAATGGATGGTTTTAATGGTCAACGGAGGGTCTATAATGGACAACGGACGGCCTATAATGGTCAACGGAAGGCCTGTAATGGTCAACGGAAGGCCTATAATGGTCAACGGATGGTTTCAATGGTCAACGAAAGGCCTATAATGGTCAGCGGAAGGCCTTAATGGTCAGCGAAAGGCCTATAATGTTCAACAGACGGTTTCAATGGTCAACAGAAGGACTATAATGGTCAGCGGAAGGTCTTAATCATCAACGGAAGGCCTATAATGGTCAACGGAAGGCCTATAATGTTCAACAGACGGTTTCAATGGTCAACAGAAGGACTATAATGGTCAGCGGAAGGCCTTAATGGTCAGCGAAAGGCCTATAATGTTCAACAGACGGTTTCAATGGTCAACAGAAGGACTATAATGGTCAGCGGAAGGTCTTAAACATCAACGGAAGGCCTATAATGGTCAACGGAAGGCCTGTAATGGTCAAGGGAAGGCTTTAATGGTCAACGGAAGACCTTAATGGTCAACGAAAGGCCTATAATGGACAACGGAAGGCTTTAATGGTCAATGGAGGGCTTTAATGGTCAATGGAAGGCCTTAATTGTCAACAGAAAGCTTGTAATGGTCAACAGATGGTTTTAATGGTCAACGGAGGGCCTATAATGGAAAATGGAAGGCTTTAATGGTCAATGGAAGGCCTTAATGGTCAACGAAAGGCCTATAATGTTCAACAGACGGTTTCAATGGTCAACAGAAGGACTATAATGGTCAGCGGAAGGCCTTAATGGTCAGCGAAAGGCCTATAATGGCCAACAGAAGACCTATAATGGTCAATGGAAGGCCTATAATGGTCAATGGAAGGCCTTAATGGTGAACGGAAGGCCTTAATGGTCAACGGAAGGCCTATAATGGTCAACAGAAGGCCTTAATGGTGAACAGAAGGCCTGTAATGGTCAATAGAAGGCTTTAATGGTCAACAGAAAGCTTATAATGGTCAACAGAAGGCCTTACTGGGCAACGGAAGGCCTTAATGGTCAACGGAAGGCCATAATTGTCAACGGAAAGCATGTAATGGCCAACGGACGGTTTTAATGGTCAACTGAAGGCCTATAATGGTCACTGGAAGGCCTATGATGGACAAAGGATGGTTTCAATGGTCAACCGAAGGACTATAATGGTCCGTGGAAGGCCTCAATGGAAGGCCTGTAAGCGGAAGGCCTATAATGGTCAATGGAAGACTTTAATGTTCAACGGAGGGCCTATGATGATCAATTGAAGGCCTGTAATGGTCAACGGAAAGCTTTAAAGATCAAAGGAGGGCCGTAATGGTCAACGGAAGGCCTGTAATGGTCAATGGAAGGCCTATAATGGTCAATGGAGAGCTTTAATTATCAACAGAAAGCTTGTAATAGTCAACGGATGGTTTTAATGGTTAACGGAGGGCCTATAATTGTCAACGGAAGGCTTTAATGGTCAACGGAAGGCCTTAATGGTGAACAGAAGGCCTATAATGGTCAACCGAAAGCCTTAATGGTCAACAGAAGGCCTACAATGGTCAATGGAAGGCTTTAATTGTTAACGGATGGTTTTAATGGTCAACGGAAGGCCTTAATGGTGAACGGAAGGCCTATAATGGTCAACGGAAGGCCTACAATGGTCAACGGAAGGCTTTTATGGTCAACGGAAGACCTTAATGGGCAACGAAAGGCCTATCATGGTCAACAGAAGGCCTTAATGGTCAATGGAAGATTTTAATGGTCAACCCAAGGACGTAATAGTCAACGGAAGGCCTATAATGTTCAACGGAAGGCTTTAGTGTTCAACGGAAGGCCTTAATTGTCAACAGAAGGCCTACAATGGTCAATGGAAGGCTTTAATTGTTTACGGATTGTTTTAATGGTAACCGAAGGCTTTAATGGTCAACGGAAGGCCTTATTGGTCAACCGAAAGCTTTAATGGTCAACGGAATGCCATAATGGTCAACGGAAGGCTTTAATGGTCAACTGAAGACCTTAATGGTTAACAGAAAGCATATAATGGTCAATGGAAGGCCTGTAATGGTCAACAGAATGCCTTAATGGTCAACGGAGGGCCTATAATGGTCAACGGAAAACATATAATGGTCAACAGTAGTCTTTAATGGTCAACAGAAGGCCTATAATGGTCAACGGAAGGCCATAATGGTCAACGGAAGGCCATAATGGTCAGCGGAAGGCCTATAATGGTAACCGGAAGGCTCGAAATGGTCAATGAAAGGTCAATAATGGTCAACGGAAGGCTTTAATGGTCAACGGAAGGCCTTAATGGTTAACGGATGGCCTATAATGGTCAACGGAAGGCTTTAATGGTCAACTGAAGACCTTTATGGTTAACGGAAAGCATATAATGGTCAACAAAATGCTTTAATGGTCAACGGAAGGCCTATAATGGTCAATGGAAGGCCTATAATGGTACACGGAAGGCGTTAATGGTGAACGGAAGGCCGTAATGGTCAACGGAAGGCCTATAATGGTCAACGGAAAGCCTGTAATGTTCAACGGAAGGCCTGAATGGTCAACGGAGGGCCTATAATGGTCAACGGAAAGCATATAATGGTCAACAGTAGGCTTTAATGGTCAACGGAAGGCCTATAATGGTCACCAGAAGGCATATAGTGGTCAATGGAAGGCCTATACTGCTCAACAGAAAGCCTGTAATGGTCAATGGAAGGCTTTAATGGTCAATGGAAGATCTTAATGGTCAATGAAAAGCCTATCATGGACAACAGAAGGCCTTAATGGTCAACGGAAGGCGTTAATGGTCAATGGAAGGCCTATAATGGTCAACGGAAGGCTTTAATGGTCAACGGAAGGTCTTAATGGTCAACGGAAGGCTTTTATGGTCAACGGAAGACCTTAATGGTCAACGAAAGGCCTATCATGGTCAACAGAAGGCCTTAATGGTCAACCCAAGGACGTAATAGTCAACGGAAGGCCTATAATGTTCAACGGAAGGCTTTAGTGTTCAACGGAAGGCCTACAATGGTCAATGGAAGGCTTTAATTGTTTACGGATTGTTTTAATGGTAACCGAAGGCTTTAATGGTCAACGGAAGGCCTTATTGGTCAACCGAAAGCTTTAATGGTCAACGGAAGGCTTTAATGGTCAACAGAATGCCATAATGGTCAACGGAAGGCTTTAATGGTCAACTGAAGACCTTAATGGTTAACAGAAAGCATATAATGGTCAATGGAAGGCCTGTAATGGTCAATGGAATGCCTTAATGGTCAACGGAGGGCCTATAATGGTCAACGGAAGGCCTATAATGGTCAACAGTAGTCTTTAATGGTCAACGGAAGGCCTATAATGGTCAACGGAAGGCCATAATGGTCAGCGGAAGGCCTATAATGGTAACCGGAAGGCTCGAAATGGTCAATGAAAGGTCAATAATGGTCAACGGAAGGCTTTGATGGTCAGCGGAAGGCCTTAATGGTTAACAGATGGCCTATAATGGTCAACGGAAGGCTTTAATGGTCAACTGAAGACCTTTATGGTTAACGGAAAGCATATAATGGTCAACAAAATGCTTTAATGGTCAACGGAAGGCCTATAATGGTCAATGGAAGGCCTATAATGGTCAACGGAAGGCGTTAATGGTGAACGGAAGGCCTTAATGGTCAACGGAAGGCCTATAATGGTCAACGGAAAGTCTGTAATGTTCAACGGAAGGCCTGAATGGTCAACAGAAAGCCTGTAATGTTCAACGGAAGGCCTGAATGGTCAACAGAGGGCCTATAATGGTCAACAGAAAGCATATAATGGTCAACAGTAGGCTTTAATGGTCAACGGAAGGCCTATAATGGTCACCAGAAGGCATAAAGTGGTCACTGGAAGGCCTTTACTGGTCAACAGAAAGCCTGTAATGGTCAATGGAAGGCTTTAATGGTCAACGGAAGATCTTAATGGTCAATGAAAAGCCTATCATGGTTAACAGAAGGCCTTAATGGTCAACGGAAGGTGTTAATGGTCAATGGAAGGCCTATAATGGTCAACGGAAGGCTTTAATGGTCAACGGAAGGTCTTAATGGTCAACGGAAGGCCTTTAATGGTCAACAGAAGGCCTATAATGGTCAATGGAAGGCCTGTAGTGGTCAACGGAAGGCTTTAATGGACAATAGAAGACCTTAATGGTCAATGAAACGCCTATCATGGTAAACAGAAGGCCTTATTGGTCAACAGAAGGACTTAATAGGGAACTGAAGGCCTATAATGGTCAACGGATGGTTTCAATGGTCAACAGAAGGCTTATAATGGTCAGCGGAGGGCCTTAATGGTCAGCAGAAGGCCTATAATCGTCAACAGAAGGAGGATAATGGTCAGCGGAAGGCCATAATGGTCAGCGGAAGGCCTATAATGGTAACCGGAAGGCTCGAAATGGTCAATGAAAGGTCAATAATGGTCAACGGAAGGCTTTGATGGTCAGCGGAAGGCCTTAATGGTTAACAGATGGCCTATAATGGTCAACGGAAGGCTTTAATGGTCAACTGAAGACCTTTATGGTTAACGGAAAGCATATAATGGTCAACAAAATGCTTTAATGGTCAACGGAAGGCCTATAATGGTCAATGGAAGGCCTATAATGGTCAACGGAAGGCGTTAATGGTGAACGGAAGGCCTTAATGGTCAACGGAAGGCCTATAATGGTCAACGGAAAGCCTGTAATGTTCAACGGAAGGCCTGAATGGTCAACAGAGGGCCTATAATGGTCAACAGAAAGCATATAATGGTCAACAGTAGGCTTTAATGGTCAACGGAAGGCCTATAATGGTCACCAGAAGGCATAAAGTGGTCACTGGAAGGCCTTTACTGGTCAACAGAAAGCCTGTAATGGTCAATGGAAGGCTTTAATGGTCAACGGAAGATCTTAATGGTCAATGAAAAGCCTATCATGGTTAACAGAAGGCCTTAATGGTCAACGGAAGGTGTTAATGGTCAATGGAAGGCCTATAATGGTCAACGGAAGGCTTTAATGGTCAACGGAAGGTCTTAATGGTCAACGGAAGGCCTTTAATGGTCTGCAGAAGGCCTATAATGGTCAATGGAAGGCCTGTAGTGGTCAACGGAAGGCTTTAATGGACAATAGAAGACCTTAATGGTCAATGAAACGCCTATCATGGTAAACAGAAGGCCTTATTGGTCAACAGAAGGACTTAATAGGGAACTGAAGGCCTATAATGGTCAACGGATGGTTTCAATGGTCAACAGAAGGCTTATAATGGTCAGCGGAGGGCCTTAATGGTCAGCAGAAGGCCTATAATCGTCAACAGAAGGAGGATAATGGTCAGCGGAAGGCCTTAATGGTCAACGGAAGGCCTATAATGGTCAAAGGAAGGCCTATAATGGTGAACGGAAGGCCTATAATGGTCAAAGGAAGGCCTATAATGGTCAACGGAAGGCCTATAATGGTGAACGGAAGGCCATAATGGTCAACGGAAGACCTTAATGGTAAACGAAAGGCCTATCATGGTCAAAGGAAGGCCTTAATGGTCAACGGAAGGCCTTAATGGTCAACGGAAGGCCTATCATGGTCAACGGAAGGCCTTAATGGTCAACGGAGGGCCTATAATGGTCAGCAGAAGAACTATAATGGTCAACGGAAAGCCTTTAATGGTCAGCAGAAGGCCTTATTGGTCAACGGAAGGCCTATATGGTCAATGGAGAGCCTATAATGGTCAACGGAAAGCATATAATGGTCAACGGAAGGCATTAATGGTCAACGGAAGGCCGTCTTGGCCAACGGTAGGCCTTAATGGTCAACGGAAGGCGATAATTGTCAACGGAAAGCATGTAATGATCAACGGACGGTTTTAATGGTCAACTGAAGGCCTATGATGGACAAAGGATGGTTTCAATGGTCAACAGAAGGACTATAATGGTCCGTGGAAGGACTTAATGGAAGGCCTGTAAGCGGAAGGCCTATAATGGTCAGTGGAAGGCTTTAATGGTCAACGGAGGGCCTATGATGATCAATTGAAGGCCTGTAATGGTCAACGGAAAGCTTTAAAGGTCAAAGGAGGGCCGTAATGGTCAACGGAAGGCCTGTAATGGTCAATGGAAGGCCTTAATTGTCAAGAGAAAGCTTGTAATGGTCAAAGGATGGTTTTAATGGTCAACGGAGGGCCTATAATTGTCAACGGAAGGCTTTAATGGCCAATGGAAGGCCTTAATGGTGAACAGAAGGCCTACAATGGTCAACGGACAGCCTTAATGGTCAACAGAAGGCCTACAATGGTCAATGGAAGGCTTTAATTGTTAACAGATGGTTTTAATGGTGAACGGAAGGCCTTAATGGTGAACGGAAGGCCTATAATGGTCAACGGAAGGCCTACAATGGTCAACGTAAGGCTTTTATGGTCAACGGAAGGCTTTAATGGTCAACGGAAGCCCTTAATAGTTAACGGATGGCCTATAATGGTCAACGGAGGGCCTTAATGGTCAATGGAAAGCTTGTAATGGTCAATGAAAGGCCTGTAATGGTCAATGGAAGGCATGTAATGGTCAATGGAGAGCTTTAATGGTCAACAGAAGGCTTTAATGATCAATGGAAGGTTTTAATTGTCAACAGAAAGCTTGTAATAGTCAACGGATGGTTTTTAATGGTCAACAGAGGGCCTATAATTGTCAACAGAAGGCCTCTAATGTTCATCATAAGGTCTTTAATGGTCAACGGAAGGCTTTAATGGTCAATGGAAGACCTTAATGGTCAAGGAAAGGCCTATCATGGTCAACGGAAGGCCTTAATGGTCAACTGAAGGCTTTAATGTTCAACGGAAGGCCTATAATGTTCAACAGAAGGCCTATAATGGTCAACTGATGGTTTCAATGGTCAACGAAAGGCCTATAATGGTCAGCGGAAGGCCTTAATGGTCAGTGAAAGGCCTATAATGGTCAACAGATGGTTTCAATGGTCAACAGAAGAACTATAATGGTCAGCGGAAGGTCTTAATCATCAATGGAAGGCCTATAATGGTCAACGGAAGGCTTTAATGGTCAACGGAAGACCTTAATGGTCAACGAAAGGCCTATAATGGACAACGGAAGGCTTTAATGGCCAACAGAAGGCTTTAATGGTCAATGGAAGGCCTTAATTGTCAACAGAAAGCATGTAATGATCAACGGATGGTTTTAATGGTCAACGGAGGGCCTATAATGGTCAACGGAAGGCTTTAATGGTCAATGGAAGGCCTTAATGGTCAGCAGAATGCTTTAATGACCAACGGAAGGCCTATAATGGTCAACGGAAGGCCTGTAATGGTCAACAGAAGGCTTTAATGGTCAACGGAAGGCCACAATGGTCAATGGAAGGCCTTAATGGTAAACGGAGGGCCTTAATGGTCAATGGAGAGCTTTAATGGTCAACAGAAGGCTTTAATGGTCAATGGGAGGCCTTAATTGTCAACAGAAAGCTTGTAATGGTCAACGGAAGGCTTTAATGGTCAACAGAAGGCTTTAATGGCCAATGGAAGGCCTTTAATGGTCAACGGAAGGCTTTAATGGTCAACGGAAGGCCTGTAGTGGTGAACGGAAGGCCTATAATGGTCAATGGAAGGCCTATAATGGTCAAAATGGAGAGCTTTAATGGTCAACAGAAGGCTTTAATGGTCAATGGAAGGCCTTAATTGTCAACAGAAAGCTTGTAATGGTCAACAGATGGTTTTAATGGTCAACGGAGTGCCTATAATACCTATAACGGAGTGGTTTTAATGGTCAACAGAAGGACTTAATGGTAAACGGAAGTTCTTAATGGTTAATGGAAGGGCTATAATGCTCAACAGAAGGCCTCATTGGTCAACGGAAGGCCTTAATGGTCAATGGAAGGCCATAATTGTCAATGGAAAGCTTGCAATGGTCAACAGACAGTTTTAATGGTCAACGGAAGTCCTTAATAGGCAACTGAAGGCCTATAATGGTCAGCGGAAGGCCTATGATGGGCAACGGACGGTTTAAGTGGTCTACAGAAGGACTATAAAGGTCAGCGGAAGGCCTCAATGGTCAGCGGAAGCCCTATAATGGTCAACGGAATGCTTTAGTGGTCAACGGAGGGCCTATAATGGTCAGCACAAGAACTATAATGGTCAACGGAAGGCCTATAATGGTCAGTGGAAGGCTTTAATGGTCAATGAAGGGCCTATAATGGTCAATTGAAGGCCTGTAATGGCCAATGGAAGGCTTTAATGGTCAACGGAGGGCCTAAATGGTCAACGGAAGGCATGTAATGGTCAACGGAAGGCTTGTAATGGTCAATGGAAGGCCAATAATGGTCAATGGAGAGCTTTAATGGCCAACAGAAGACTTTAATGGTCAATGGAAGGCCGTAATTGTCAACAGAAAGCTTGTAATGGTCAACAGATGGTTTTAATGGTCAACGGAGGGCCTTAATGGTCAACAGAATGCTTTAATGGTCAACGGAAGGCTTTAATGGTCAACTGAAGGCCTATAATGGTCAACAGAAGATTTTAATGGTCAATGGAAGTCCTTAAAGGTCAATGGAAGGCCTATAATGCTCAACGGAAGGCCTTATTGGTCAACAGAAGGCCTTAATGGTCAACAGAAGGCTTTAATGGTCAATGGAAGGCCGTAATTGTCAGCAGAAAGCTTGTAATGGTCAACTGATGGTTTTAATGGTCAATGGAAGGCTTTAATGGTCAACTGAAGACCTTAATGGTTAATGGAAAGCCTATAATGGTCAACGGAAGGCTTTAAAGTTCAACGGGAGGCCTTAATGTTCAACGGAACGCTCTAATGCTTAACGGAAGGCTGTAATGGTCAACGGAAGGCTTTAATGGTCAACGGAAGGCCGTCTTGGCCAACGGAAGGCCTTAATGGTCAACGGAAGGCCATAATTGTCAACGGAAAGCATGTAATGGTCAACGGACGGTTTTAATGGTCAACTGAAGGCCTATAATGGTCACTGGAAGGCCTATGATGGACAAAGGATGGTTTCAATGGTCAACAGAAGGACTATAATGGTCCGTGGAAGGACTTAATGGAAGGCCTGTAAGCGGAAGGCCTATAATGGTCAACGGAAGGCTTTAATGGTCAACGGGGGGCCTATAATGGTAAGCAGAATAATGGTCAATGGAAGGCCTATAATGGTCAGTGGAAGACTTTAATGGTCAACGGAGGGCCTATGATGATCAATTGAAGGCCTGTAATGGTCAACGGAAAGCTTTAAAGGTCAAAGGAGGGCCGTAATGGTCAACGGAAGGCCTGTAATGGTCAATGGAAGGCCTTAATTGTCAAGAGAAGGCTTGTAATGGTCAAAGGATGGTTTTAATGGTCAACGGAGGGCCTATAATTGTCAACGGAAGGCTTTAATGGCCAATGGAAGGCCTTAATGGTGAACAGAAGGCCTACAATGGTCAATGGACAGCCTTAATGGTCAACAGAAGGCCTACAATGGTCAATGGAAGGCTTTAATTGTTAACGGATGGTTTTAATGGTGAACGGAAGGCCTTAATGGTGAACGGAAGGCCTATAATGGTCAACGGAAGGCCTACAATGGTCAACGTAAGGCTTTTATGGTCAACGGAAGGCTTTAATGGTCAACGGAAGCCCTTAATAGTTAACGGATGGCCTATAATGGTCAACGGAGGGCCTTAATGGTCAATGGAAAGCTTGTAATGGTCAATGAAAGGCCTGTAATGGTCAATGGAAGGCATGTAATGGTCAATGGAGAGCTTTAATGGTCAACAGAAGGCTTTAATGATCAATGGAAGGTTTTAATTGTCAACAGAAAGCTTGTAATAGTCAACGGATGGTTTTTAATGGTCAACAGAGGGCCTATAATTGTCAACGGAAGGCCTCTAATGTTCATCATAAGGTCTTTAATGGTCAACGGAAGGCTTTCATGGTCAATGGAAGACCTTAATGGTCAAGGAAAGGCCTATCATGGTCAACGGAAGGCCTTAATAGTCAACTGAAGGCTTTAATGTTCAACGGAAGGCCTATAATGTTCAACGGAAGACCTTAATGGTCAACGAAAGGCCTATAATGGACAATGGAAGGCTTTAATGGCCAACAGAAGGCTTTAATGGTCAGTGGAAGGCCTTAATTGTCAACAGAAAGGATGTAATGATCAACGGATGGTTTCAATGGTCAACAGAGGGCCTATAATGGACAACGGAAGGCTTTAATGGTCAATGGAAGGCCTTAATGGTCAGCAGAATGCTTTAATGGCCAACGGAAGGCCTATAATGGTCAACGGAAGGCCTGTAATGGTCAACAGAAGGCTTTAATGGTCAACGGAAGGCCACAATGGTCAATGGAAGGCCTTAATGGTAAACGGAGGGCCTTAATGGTCAATGGAGAGCTTTAATGTTCAACAGAAGGCTTTAATGGTCAATGGGAGGCCTTAATTGTCAACAGAAAGCTTGTAATGGTCAACGGAAGGCTTTAATGGTCAATGGAAGACCTATTATGGTCAATGGAAGACCTATAATGGTCAATGAAGAGCTTTAATTGTCAACAGAAGGCTTTAATGGTCAATGGAAGGCCTTTAATGGTCAACGGAAGGCTTTAATGGTAAACGGAGGGCCTTAATGGTCAATGGAGAGCTTTAATGTTCAACAGAAGGCTTTAATGGTCAATGGGAGGCCTTAATTGTCAACAGAAAGCTTGTAATGGTCAACGGAAGGCTTTAATGGTCAATGGAAGACCTATTATGGTCAATGGAAGGCCTATAATGGTCAAAATGGAGAGCTTTAATAGTCAACAGAAGGCTTTAATGGTCAATGGAAGGCCTTAATTGTCAACAGAAAGCTTGTAATGGTCAACGGATGGTTTTAATGGTCAACGGAGTGCCTATAATGCCTATAACGGAGTGGTTTTAATGGTCAACAGAAGGACTTAATGGTAAACGGAAGTCCTTAATGGTTAATGGAAGGGCTATAATGCTCAACGGAAGGCCTTATTGGTCAACGGAAGGCCTTAATGGTCAATGGAAGGCCATAATTGTCAATGGAAAGCTTGCAATGGTCAACAGACAGTTTTAATGGTCAACGGAAGTTCTTAATAGGCAACTGAAGGCCTATAATGGTCAGCGGAAGCCCTATAATGGTCAACGGAATGCTTTAGTGGTCAACGGAGGGCCTATAATGGTCAGCACAAGAACTATAATGGTCAACGGAAGGCCTATAATGGTCAGCAGAAGGCTTTAATGGTCAATGAAGGGCCTATAATGGTCAATTGAAGGCCTGTAATGGCCAATGGAAGGCTTTAATGGTCAACGGAGGGCCTAAATGGTCAACGGAAGGCATGTAATGGTCAACGGAAGGCCTGTAATGGTCAATGGAAGGCCTATAATGGTCAATGGAGAGCTTTAATGGTCAACAGAAGACTTTAATGGTTAATGGAAGGCCTTAATTGTCAACAGAAAGCTTGTAATGGTCAACAGATGGTTTTAATGGTCATCCGAGGGCCTTAATGGTCAACAGAATGCTATAATGGTCAACAGAAGGCTTAAATGGTCAACTGAAGACCTTAATGGTTAATGGAAAGCCTATAATGGTCAACAGAAGATTTTAATGGTCAATGGAAGTCCTTAAAGGTCAATGGAAGGCCGTAATTGTCAGCAGAAAGCTTGTAATGGTCAACTGATGGTTTTAATGGACAACAGAAGGCTTTAATGGTCAACTGAAGACCTTAATGGTTAATGGAAAGCCTATAATGTTCAACGGAAGGCTTTAAAGTTCAACGGGAGGCCTTAATGTTCAACGGAACGCTCTAATGCTTAACGGAAGGCTTTAATGGTCAACGGAAGTCCTTAATGGTCAATGGAAGAACTATAATGGTCAGCAGAAAAACTATAATGGTCAACGGAAGGCCTATAATGTTTAGCGGAAAGCTTTACTGTTTCAACAGAGGGCCTATAATGGTGAACTGATGGCCTGTAATGGTCAATGGAAGGCCTTAATGGTCAACAGAAGGCCTTATTGGTCAACGGAAGGCCTTTATGGTCGATGGAAGGCAGTAATTGTCAATGGAAAGCTTGTAATGGTCAACGGACGGTTTTAATGGTCAACGGAAGGCCTTAATAGGCAACTGAAGGCCTGAGTCCCTTCGGGTCAGAAGGGCGGGATAAAAATATTGGAAATATTGGAAATAATAATAAATAAATAAACGGACGGTTTCAATGGTCAACAGAAAGCCTTAATGGTCAATGGAAGGCCTGTAATGGTCAATGAAAGGCCTGTAATGGTCAATGGAAGGCTTTAATGGCCAATGGAAAGCTTTAATGGTTAACGGAAGGCCTTAATCGTCAACAGAAGGCCTATAATGGTCAACGGAAGGCCTATAATGGTCAATGGAAGGCATGTAATGGTCAACGGAAGGCCTGTAATGGTCAATGAAAGGCCTGTAATGGTCAATGGAAGGCTTTAATGGTCAACGGAAGGCTTTAATGGTCAACGGAAGGCTTTAATGGTCAACGGAAGGCTTTAATGGTCAACGGAGGGCCTATAATGATCAGCACAAGGACTATAATGGTCAAGGAAAGGCCTATAATGGTCAGCGGAAGGCCTATAATGGTCAACGGAAGGCCTTAATGGTCAACGGAAAGCTTTAATGGTCAACGGAAGGCCTTAATGGTCAACGGAGGGCTGTAGTGGTCAACGGAAGGCCTTTATTGGTCAAAAGAGAGCTTTAATGGTCAACAGAAGGCTTTAATGGTCAATGGAAGGCCTTAATAGGCAACTGAAGGCCTATAATGGTCAGCAGACGACATATAATGGTCAACGGACGGTTTCAATGGTCAAGAGAAAGGACTATAATGGTCAGCGGAAGGCCTTAATCGTCAGCGGAAGGTCTATAATGGTCAAGGGAAGGCTTTAATGGTCAACGGAGGGCCTATAATGATCAGCACAAGGACTATAATGGTCAAGGAAAGGCCTATAATGGTCAGCGGAAGGCCTATAATGGTTAACGGAAGGCCTTAATGGTCAACGGAAGGCCTTAATGGTCAACGGAAGGCCTATAATGGTTGGCCTATAATGGTCAACGGAAGGCCTATAATCGTCAACGGAAGGGCTAGAATGGTCAGTGGAAGGCCTAAAATGGTTAACGGAAGGCATTATTGGTCAATGGAAGGCTTTAATGGTCAAAATGGTCAAAATGGCCACCTTTCTCCTTTGTTCTCCCCTCAAAAAAAGATTCAAAATGGCCGCCTTTCTCCATTGTTTTCCCCTCAAATAAAGATTCAAAATGGCCACCTTTCTCCATTGTTTTCTCCTCAAAAAAAGATTCAAAATGGCTGCCTTTCTCCATTGTTTTCTCCTCATATAAACATTCAAAATGGCCACATTTCTCCATTGTTTTCCCCTCAAAAAAAGATTCAAAATGGCCGCCTTTCTCCATTGTTTTCCCCTCAAATAAAGATTCAAAATGGCCGCCTTTCTCCATTGTTTCCCCCCTCATATAAAGATTCAAAATGGCCACCATTCTACATTGTTTCCCCCTCAAAAAAAGATTCAAAATGGCCACCTTTCTCCATTGTTTTCCCCTCATATAGATTCAAAATGGCCACCTTTCTCCATTGTTTCCCCCTCATATAAAGATTCAAAATGGCAACCTTTCTGCAATGTTTTCCCCATATAAAGATTCAAAATTGCCGCCTTTCTCCAATGTTTTCCCCTCATATAAAGATTCAAAATGGCCACCATTCTCCATTGTTTTCCCCTCAAAACAAAGATTTAAAATGGCTGCCTTTGTCCAATGTATTACCCTCAAAAAAGATTCAAAATGACCAGCATTCTTCATTATTTTATTCATCACAAAAAAAGAAATATGGCCGCCTTCCCCATAGTTTTCCCCTCATATAAAGATTCAAAATGGCCGCCTTTCCTGATTTTTTTCCCCTCAAAAAAGATTCAAAATGGCTGCCTTTCTCCATTGTTTTCCCCTCAAAACAAAGATTTAAAATGGCTGCCTTTGTCCAATGTATTACCCTCAAAAAAGATTCAAAATGACCAGCATTCTTCATTATTTTATTCATCACAAAAAAAGAAATATGGCCGCCTTCCCCATAGTTTTCCCCTCATATAAAGATTCAAAATGGCCGCCTTTCCTGATTTTTTTCCCCTCAAAAAAGATTCAAAATGGCTGCCTTTCTCCATTGTTTTCCCCTCAAAACAAAGATTCAAATTGGCTTCCGTTCTCCATTGTATTAACCTAAAAAAAGATTCAAAATGGCTGCTTTTTTCCATTGTTTTCACTAGAAGCCGGCATTCTTCAGCATGGCACAGCTCACACAGTTTACACAGTTCAACAGAGATAAGAAAGCACATTCCTTAGTCTGAAGGAAGTTCTGACCTCCAAGGCCAGTTAAACTGGCCTGCTGTTAACTGTTTCACTGCTGAAACACACACTTGCAAAACAGCAGAAAGACTTGATTTACATTTCATATACACACAACCAAAATCCAACACTATAATGGTAAACAGAAGGCTTGTAATGGTCAACGGAAGGCCTCTAATGGTAAGCAGAAGGCCTTAATGGTCAACAGCAGTTCTATAATGGTCTACGAAAGGCCTATAATGGTCAATGGAAGGCTTCAATGGTCAACAGAAGGCCTACATTGGTCAACGGAAGGCCTATAATGGTCAACGGAAGGCCTATAATGGTCAATGGAAGGCCTATAATGGTCAATGGAAGGCCTATAATGGTCAACAGAAGGCCTACAATGGTCAACGGAAGGCCTATAATGGTCAACGGAAGGCCTATAATGGTCAACAGAAGGCCTATAATGGTCAATGGAAGGCCTATAATGGTCAACAGAAGGCCTACAATGGTCAACGGAAGGCATATAATGGTCAACGGAAGGCCTATAATGGTCAATGGAAGGCCTATAATGGTCACAGAGGCTTATAATGGTCAAAGGAAGGCCTATAATGGTCAAAGGAAGGCCTACAATGGCCAGCGGAAGGCCTATAATGGTCAGCGGAAGGCTTCAATGGTTAACTACATCTACCAACTTCCTCGGTCAATTCCCCCCAAACCCTAACAGTATTTAAAGTTGGTTGTGATGGTTATGTTTGCCAGGTTTGTTCAAGATCTCTCATCAGTGGGGTTCATAGTGATATCTGGATGTGGGGTGACCTTTGTCAATTCCTCCCCCCCCCCATAAACTCTACCAGTATTTTAGTTGGGACATGGCGGGTCTGTTTGGCAAGTTTAGTCCAGATCCATTGTTGGCAGGAGTCACAGGAGTTTCTGGATGTGAGCGCCATCTTGGAAAACACATACATAGGTAGAGACATAGTTTGATTTTTATTGCATACATGAAAGTAGATATAGAGACAGATGGAGATGGAGATGGAGGTAGATAGAGATGCAGAAAGATGGAGACAGAGGTGGAGATGGAGATAGATATAAAGATGGAGATAGATGGATGGAGATGGCGATGAAGAGAGATGGAGATAGATGAAGGAGATAAATAGAGGAGATATAGATGGAGATACATGGAGATGGAGATATAAATGGAGATGGATTTGGATGGAGATGGAGATAGATTGAGATGGAGATAGAGATGGAGATAGGTGGAGATAGATGCAGATGGAGATAGATGGGACCCTGCACAGACGGTCAGTCAATGATTCATTGAAGATTCCCAAAGAAGATTCACCAGAGAATGCAAGCAGTTTGTGGTGATTGTGTTGAGTCCTGTGCGTCGCTGGGCGAGTAAGTTTAAAGATGTTGAGGTGGGAACATCTGACTTGAGTGACAAACAAAGAGTTGGACGTCTTGTGACAGCAACCACCGAGTTTCACAAGCAAAAGGTTGACAGGTTGATTCAGGATTATCGTCGTATCCCTCAAAGAGAAATTTCAAGCACAATCAGCATTTCAGAAGAACGTGTGGGTCACATTATTGCTTTGCTTGGCTATCGGAAGATCTGTGCACGATGGGCACCAGGATGCTGATGCCTGAAACAAAAGCCCACAGACTTGGAATTTGCCAGGAACTCCTCTTGCATGAAGAGAATGAAGATGATGCCTTTCTCCTTTGGGGTGAGACCTTCTGCTGCCAAGAATTCAGTGACTGCACGTTGCTGAAGTCGCATTGACTGACCGTGCAGCGTTCCATACTTCACACATTAGCGACACAACTGTTCAATGCTAAGGCTTCCCACCAAATGGAACTGTCTACTGAGTCTACTGAACAAGCTGGGACCTGCCGCAGACCAGGACTGCCGGATCTTGAGGACTTACAAAGGGGGAGGCATTACTTTTCATCCAACCCTCATCTATGGATGTATTGCTAGGTTCTTGTATTCTGAGCAATACAGATGAGACATAAATTTAGCCGCTGTGCATCTCGGCGTGTTCTTTCCAGTGAGGACTAAACCCAGAGCAACAGGGTTGGAGCAAAGAACCCCCAACTCTGTCCAAAGAGTATTTTCCATGCTGCTCACCTTCCTCGTGGTGGCAGATCCTTCTCCCTTGTTTGTCCAGCTGCTAGACTTAGAAAGGGTGGGGTGGCCAGGAAACCACTCCATCTTTGATCCCCTTTCCTTGTTTGGGGGACTGATTGGCTCTTTGTGAGGCGGGGTGGCCAGCCAACGACTCCACCCCTGACTTGAAATCATCCTTCTCCCCTTCTCCCTATTGCCAGCAGTCCCAGCAGGCAGGGGATGATGGGCTCCCTGATTACTTACGAGTCAGACGGGATTGTGGGCTTTCCTGGGATTCCTTCTCATGCACAGCCAGAAAGCGAAACTGCTTTAGACAAAGACAGGCACAGAAGCAGGGGCTGAGAATGTAATGGCCTCCAAAGCCCAAGGCCTTCAAGGCCACTCACGGGAGTTGGAACCACCCTCTCCAGGTAAGGAGTCTCGAGAAGGCGAATTGATGAGAAATTCTCATAGGAAGGCGACATTGACCTAACCCAGGAGGCAAATTCGAGCAGATATCGTACATATCGTAGCAGAATTCGTAGGTCAACATGCTTTTGTGGGAAGCAGAGGTTCCAGGGTAGACGCCATGCTTTCATGTCGGTCAATTAGGAGCCAATGGGCACTCTGTATCTCCATCTGATCTTCAGTTCTGGCAACGTGGCTTTCAAGTTACAGCCAGGCCTGGGTTCTCTAGTCCTTGTCTTAATTTCGGGGTGCAAATATTCTGGGAGATTTTCTATGTTCATGTTGTTTATCCTTGTTTACGTTTTTGCTTATGGACTTAAGTTGCCTTTGGATTTTGGGACTATTCTTGAACTGCCTTGTTTTTGGATCCACAAGAGGCACCTTCTTACTTTATCCCTGTTTTTGCCATGTATCTTTTGTGTGTTCTTACAATACACTGTTTGCCTTTAGACTCTTGTCTGAAGATCTGGTTATAGGTGGCTTCACATCTGGGGTTCAACATTCTCTGAGGCTACCGCTGCCTTACCTTTCTGAATCAGTGAAGCTGATGATGACCTGCTCTGTACCATGAAGACTTAAAATAATATGCTCCAAAAACATGCTTTCCCCCAAAACATGGCTAGATTTCCCACACTACATTTTGAACCCTAGTGGAGCTGCGGAATGAATACGGCTATCCGGCTACCCAACTGTTTTTGGGAGGCGTGCGAAAACGGATCCGTGGGTGTCCAGAAATTCAGCCAGTTAAAAAAAGGAACAAGGTTCAGCCGGAATGCAGAAGCCTAATATTTTTTATTATTCTGTTATTATTATAGCTTTCATAATGTATCAATCTCAATGGATTCATGAATTTTCATCGGCCATTATTGTTGTTCTTTGTCTTCCATTCTGCTGTGAGGGAGAGACGCTGAAAATATTCCTGAAAAATATTCCTGAAAATATTCACAAAAATACTCACTAAAACTATTCACAGAAAAAATTCTAAATTTATTAATAGAAATAATCATAGAAATATTCACAAAAATATTTTTGAAAATTCCCAGGTTAGTTTTGTGTTTACACCTTATCTTATTTTTGAGTTATTTAATATTTAATGGTTATTTTACTTAAGTGATATTTGCCTTTAATGTTCTAATGTAGCACAAATCCTATGTAAAACCATACTATGTATTTTTGACATTGATATTGGAATCTGAAATATATCCAACAGTCAGGTGACAGGAGTTCATTTATCAGAGTTCATAAAAAAGCAACCAAGAATGCCAGAGTACAAACCAAAGTCAGAGTTCCGAAGTCAGGCCAGATAGGCAACTGAAGTCCATAAATCAAGGCAGGTAGTCAGTCCAGAACTTAGAGTCAACTCATCAGGATATAACAGAGTCCAGAACAGGGTTGCAGTCCGAAAGTATGCCATTATCCGCTCCCAAAGAGCTAGTCTTTTCCAGATCCCTTTTATCATAAGATATCAGTTCCTCTCATTTCAGCAAGCTCTCAAAGATCATCCCAGAAGTCTGTGATCTTAAGAGGAAGAGGTCAGGTTAGCCCCTTCAGAAATGGCTGCAATATTGAGAGGAGTCCACCTCTGTGGGAGACCTGCCCCCAGCAGCAATCAGGCCAAAAATTGCTGTGCATGACAGATAGCGAACAAGGTGGCGGCCTTACTCATTGCTTCCCTTCTCCCATTCTTTGCCTGCCTGTGGGGGGATGGGACCCTTGTTTGGGGGATTTCTTTAAGAGAACAAGGAAACGTAAAGGCAGGCCTCTTCCTCTAGCCGTGTGTGGGTCCTGTGATGGCGATGCAGGACTCCACTCTCACTGAAGCTCTTTCCACATTCGATGCATTGATATGGCTTCTCCCCTGTGTGGGTCCTTTGATGGCGACGCAAATTTCCACTCTGTCTGAAGCTCTTTCCACATTCCGTGCATTGATGTGGCTTCTCCCCTGTGTGAGTCCTTAGATGGGAACGCAGCTGTGCACCCCAACTGAAGCTCTTTCCACATTCCGTGCATTTACATGGCTTCTCCCCTGTGTGCGTCTTGTGATGGACACGCAGATGTCCACTCTGACTGAAACTCTTTCCACATTCCATGCATGTATATGGCTTCTCCCCTGTGTGGGTCCTTTGATGGCAACGCAGATTTCCACTCCGACTGAAGCTCTTTCCACATTCCATGCATTTACATGGCTTTTCCCCTGTGTGGGTCCTTTGATGACGATGCAGAGCTCCACTCTCACTGAAGCTCTTTCCACATTCCATGCATTCATGTGGCTTCTCCCCTGTGTGGGTCCTTAGATGGGAATGCAGACTTCCACTCTGACTGAAGCTCTGTCCACATTCCATGCATTGATGTGGCTTCTCCCCTGTGTGGGTCCTTAGATGGGAACGCAGAGCTCCACTCTCACTGAAGCTCTTTCCACATTCCATGCATTGATAGGGCTTCTCCCCTGTGTGGGTCCTTAGATGGGAACGCAGGTGTCCACTCTCACTGAAGCTCTTTCCACATTCCACGCATGTATATGGCTTCTCCCCTGTGTGGGTCCTTTGATGGCGACGCAGAGCTCCACTCCAGCTGAAGCTCTTTCCACATTCCACACATGTATATGGCTTCTCTCCTGCGTGAGTTTGTTGATGTCTAGTAAGAGATCTTCTCCCCATGAAACCTTTCCCACAGTCCAGACACTTATGCAGCTTCTCCCCTGTATGTGATGTGGAACTGGGATGAAGACTTTCCATTTTTTAAAATTTCCGATTCAAATATTTTGCCAGAGGTCCACAGGTATGGACTCCTGGACAGCACAGGATTCCCTCTTCTCGGTCTCTGTATTGCCGTAGCCTTCTGGTCTCTTTCCAAGCCCCTCTTTTAACAGCACAGTCCTCCCTTTCCTCCAAGGATGTTGCTTCAAATACGTCTTTCTCCTCCTCCTTCCTCGTTCTTGCCAATGTGGTGAGTCTTCCTTTCAGTCCCAAGGCATCCCTAGGGCAAGGCTCTCACAGGGTCTTCTTCTTCACAAGTTTCCTTCAGAGGTTACCTGCCAGACGAAAGAGAGGAAAACCAGATTTGTTAATTTAAACCTTCTCTCAACATTCAAGATGGCCTCCCTCTAAATATTTTTTCTCCCAATATCCAAGATGGCTGCCCTTTCCCAATTTCCAAGATGACCTACTTATTAATGTATCATTCCCCCATATCCAAAATGGCCGCCCTCTCTATGTATCCTTCATTCTCCCAATACCGAAAATGGCCAACTACTTAATGAATCCCAATAACCAAAATGGCTGACTTCTCAATGAATTCTTCCTTCTACTAATATCCCAGTTGGCCAAGTTATTTATGTATCTCTCCCTCTCAATATCTAAGATAGCCACCCTTTCCCGATATCCAAGATGGCCGACCTCTCAATATATCCCTCTTGCCAATCTCCAAGATGGCTGACTTCTTAATGTATCAATTCTCAATATCCAAGACTGCCGACATCTGAATACCACTCCGTCTCCCATTATCCAAGATGTATCTTTCATTCTACCAATATCCAAGATGGCTGGCCTTTCCATATATCCTTCACTCTATCCAAGATGGCCAACTTACTAATGTATCTTTCATTCAACCCAAGCTAGTTACATATATGCATATATGCATAATATGCATGGCTATGACCTATGCTTATTATATAATATATTACAATAAATATAATTACAATTATAATTTGTATAATTACATAAAATAATAGAATATATAGTATAATAATAAAATATTATAACAATATTATAACCTAAGTTTTATTTCTTGCCCACCTCCCCTCACTGGGGGGCTTCTAATAGGTTTTATAATTATTATAATAATCCTCATATTTATTATTAATTATGATATACACAGAATACATAACAGGAATATAACAGGAGTCCACTTCCACAGACAAGCCCCTGCCTCAGCAAAGAGCTATTGCTCCCACCGCTCAGGAGAAACCAATGGCCCTCCCTCCAATGCCACTGCAGGTTCTAGCGAGCGCCAAGAGCCCTGCCCGTGTCCTCCACAAACACCAACCTGCCCACCACTCAAGGGAAGGTTTTTGTACGGGGACCATTTCATCCTAGATTTGTCTGTTTTTCCTCCACCACAGACATCCCAGTGTTCCTCTCTCTCCACTGGTGTGGAATTTGCATGGCCCCGCCCACTGCCTTTCCCTTAACCCAGTCATTCTCAACCTGGGGTCCCCAGATATTTTTGGCCTTCAATACTCAGAAATCCTAACAGCTGGTAAACTGGCTGGGATTTCTGAGAGTTGTATACCTCAAGAAGTCTGACTTGGCCACAGTGGTCCATGCCTTAGTTACCTCCACAGTCTCCATGGGACTGCCTTTGAAGATGGCTCGGAAACTCCAACTAGTACAACAAGCGGCAGCCAGGTTGTTAACGGGAGCAAGCTATAGGGAGAGGACTACCCCCTATTGGAACAGCTCCACTGGCTGCCGATAAATGTCTGATCCCAATTCAAAGTGCTGGTTATTACCTATAAAGTCCTAAACGACTCAATCCAATCTATCTTTGTGATCACATCTCCTATTACAAACCTGCACAAACTCTACAATCCGCCAGGATCTCAGCAAGCGAGAGTCCAAAAGTGGCAGGTGAAAACCCGAAAACTCTATCCATGGCTGAGACCAGACGAGAGACTCCCTCCTGGGCACACAGAAGATGGAGAGACTCAAAAGGCGCTGAACAGACTGCGCTCTGGCACCACGAGACGCAGAGCCAACCTTCAGAAACGGGGCGGAAAGTGGAGTCCGCGACACGCGAGTGTGGAGAAGAGCAAACCACAGACCACCAACTACAATGTGGCCTGAGCCCTACCACGTGCACAAGGGAGGACCTTCTTATGGCAACCCTCACTCCAAGTGGCCAGATTCTGGTCAAAGGGCGTTTACCATAATGCAACACTTTTAACCTTGTTTGTGTTTCTAAATACATTACAACTGTACCCTTTGGTTTCACTTTTGATATGACAAATAAATACATTTAATGTCATTATTAAATAATAGATATTGTTTTATTATATTCTATTATTATTATTATGACTTTATGTATTATTATTATTATTATTTTATTGTATCTTTTTGGTTTTTATCATTATGTGAAATATCATGACTGTTATATTTTATTGTATTGTTATTTTATGTCATTTATGATGGTTTGGTTATTTTTTATTATATTTTGTTAGCTATATTGTTAGTTTCCTTATTCTTGTTATTCGTTACTTTATTATTGCTATATCTTATTGTTAGTTTATTATTATATTATTATGATGTTACATCATTATTGTTATTTTATTATTACTGTATATACTCAAGTATAAGCCTAGTTTTTCAGCCCTTTTTTTAAGACTGAAAAGGCCCCCCTCGGCTTATACTCAGGTGAGGGTCCTGGTTGGCTTATATTTGGGTCAGCTTATACTCGAGAATATATGGGACATTTATTATTTTTCTCTATTATTATTGGTATTATTACATTTATTATTTTTCTCTATTATTGATGCTACTATTACATTTATTTTACTCTATTTTTATTATTATTAATACATTAATACATTAATATTATTAATACAAAAGATTGACTACTAAAAACTGACTACAAATACAGATAGAATTGCATAAAATGAACTTACAGTAACAACATTATCGGAAGTTAAATCTGTAATAAGTTCAGTCCTTGCTGCCTAGAGAAACAGCTGTGGATCCGGGCTGGAGGCAGACTACGTTGGATAATCCAGAATGTTGGATAAGCGAGACTTTACTGTATTGTTATATTATTTTATGTCATTGCTATATTATTATGTCATTATTGTTATATTATTTTATGTCATTATTACATTATTGTTATATTATTTTAAGTCCTTCTGCCAACCTAGCAGTTCGAAAACATGCCAATTTGAGTAGATCAATAGGTACCGCTCCGGCAGGAAGGTAACGGCGCTCCATGCAGTCATGCCAGTGGCCACATGACCTTGGAGGTGTCTACGGACAACACCGGCTCTTTGTCTTAGAAATGGAGATGAGCACCAACCCCCTGAGTCAGACATGACTGGACTTAACGTCAGGGGAAAACCTTTACCTTTACCTATTTTAAGTCAATAATATTATTGTTATTTTAAGTCAGTTATATTATTGTTATATTTTATGTCATTGTTATATTATTATATGCCATTATGATTATATTTTTATATTATGTCATTATTGTTATAAAGGTAAAGGTAAAGGTTTCCCCTGACATCAAGTCCAGTCATGTCCAACTCTGGAGGTTGGGGCTCATCTCCATTTCTAAGCCGAAGAAAGAGCCGACGTTGTCTGTGGATGTCTCCAAGGTCATGTGGCCACGGGCTGCATGGAGCACCGTTATCTTTCCGCCAGAGAGGTACCTATTGATCTACTCACATTTGCATGTTTTGAAACTGGTAGGTTGGCAGAAGCTGGGCGTACAAGCCACTCCCCGAATTCGAACCTGAGACCTTTTGGTCCACAAGTTCAGCAGCTCAGCACTTTAACACACTGTGCCACCAAGGGCTTATTGTTATATGTCATTATTATTATATGTCATTTTTGTTAAATTTGTATTACAGTAGAGTCTCACTTATCCAAGCTAAACGGGCTGGCAGAACCTTGGATAAGCGAATATCTTGGATAATAAGGAGTGATTAAGGAAAAGCCTATTAAACATCAAATTAGGTTATGATTTTACAAATTAAACACCAAAACATCATGTTATATCACACATTTGACAGAAAGGTAGTTCAATATGCAGCAATGTCATGTTGTAATTACTGTATTTATGAATTTAGCACCAAAATATCATGATATATTGAAAACATTGACTACAAAAATGGCTTGGATAATCCAGAATCTTGGATAAGCGAGGCTTGGATAAGTGAGACTCTACTGTATTATTATATTATTATTATTATATGTCATTATAATTATATTTTACATTATTATGTCATTATGATTATATGGTCATTATATTATATATATTATATTATAAATATATGTATATATACCTATTTCTTTCTGGTGTTGGGCCTCGAGTGTCAGCCCTGGCCTTGTGGGAGTCTGCCCATAGAGAGGCCACCCTGGGAGAGAAAAAACTGTTATATTATTTCGTAAATACAGTAATTACTACATAACATTTCTGTTTATCGAACTGCTTTTTCTGTCAGTTTCTTGTAAAACATGATGTTTTGGTGCTTAATTTGTAAAATCATAATGTAATTTTATGTTTAATAGGCTTTTTTTCTTAATCCTTATTATCCAAGATTTTTGCTTATCCAAGGTTCTGCCAGCCCATTTATCTTGGATAAGTGAGACTCTACTGCCTATTATTATATGTCATTATTGATATATTACTGTTATATTATTTTAAGTCAGTTATATTATTGTTATATTATTTTATGTTGGTATGTTATACTATGTCATAATGTTTATATTTTTATATTATGTCATTATAACAGAGTCCCCGAGTCCCCGTTGGGGAGATGGTGGCGGGGTATAAATAAAGTTTTTTATTATTATTATTATTATTATTATTATTATTGTTATATGCCATTATTATTATTATTGTATATGTCATTTTTGTTAAATTTGTATTAAGTTATTATATTATTATTATATATGTCATTATGATTATATTTTACATTATTATGTCATTATTATACAGTAGTCTCACTTATCCAACCTTTGCTTATCCAACATTCTGTATTATCCAACGCAGTTTGCCTTTTAGTAGTCAATGTTCTTGTACCCCATGTTTTCAATACATTGCAATGTTTTGGTGCTAAATTTGCAAATACAGTAATTACTACATAACATGACCATGTATTGAACTGCTTTTTCTGTCCATTTGTTGTAAAACATGATGTTCTTGTGCCTAATTTGTAAAATAATTTGATGTTTAATAGGCTTTTCCTTAATCCTTCCTAATTTTCCAACATTTTCACTTATCCAAATGTTCTGCCGGCCCATTTGTGTTGGATAAGTAAGACTCTACTGTATAATGATAAGAATAGAATAACAGAACAATATAATATGATAGAATAATATGGTAGTAATGCAACAATGGAAGAATAATAGGATGTAATAATAGAATGGTGACAATATAACAACAGGATATAACACAAAAATAGAATAATATATTAATACAATGACAGAATAGAATAGAATAATATAATAACAGAATGATCATATAAAGCATATTAATATAATGATAGAATAATATGAAAATGGAATATAATAATATAACAGAGTATACTAATAATAATAATAATAATAATAATAATAGAATAATAGAATACTATTACAATAATATGATAGTAATATTAGAATAATAGAATAATAATATAGGGATAGAAATTGAAAATAGAGTAATAGAATATAATAATAACATAATAATATGAAAATAGGATAATAATATATTAATAGAATGACAGACTAGAATAACAACAATAACCTTACAGGAATCAAATTTCGGCATATCAGGTATACAACTCCCAAATGCCCAGGGCAACTTCCCTCCAAACCCACCAGGATTCAAATGTGGGCACATCAGATACGCATGCCAAGTTGGGTCCAGATCCACCCTTGTTTGGGTTCATACTGCGCTCTGGATGTAGGTCAACTACAACTCCTCTATTTTTTGTTGTTCTTGTGTGCCAAGTCCATTACTGGTTTGGTTCAGAGTGCTCTTAGATTGCAGGTGTAATAATAATAATAATAATAATAATAATAATAATAATAATACAAGAAAACTGCACTACAAACTAGAGCTGACAGCTGGCACAACAAAACATTGCATGGAAAGTTCCTTGACAAAATTGAAGGAAAAGCTGACAAGGAGAAGACCTGGCTCTGGCTCACAAATGGGACCCTGAAGAAGGAGACAGAAGGCCTGATTCTTGCAGCCCAGGAGCAAGCCATCAGAACAAATGCAATTAAGGCCAAGATCCAAAAATCAGCTGATGACCCAAAATGCAGACTGTGCAAGGAAACCGACGAAACCATTGATCATATCCTCAGCGGCTGTAAAAAAATCGCACAGACAGACTACAAACAGAGGCCCAAATGATTCATTGGAATTTATGCCTCAAATACCACCTCCCAGCAGTAAAGAACTGGTGGGATCACAAACCTGCAAAAGTATTGGAAAATGAGCATGCAAAGATACTGTGGGACTTTCGAATCCAGACTGACAAAGTTCTGGAACACAACACACCAGACATCACAGTTGTGGAAAAGAAAAAGGTTTGGATCATTGATGTTGCCATCCCAGGTGACAGTCGCATTGACGAAAAACAACAGGAAAAACTCAGCCGCTATCAGGACCTCAAGATTGAACTTCAAAGACTCTGGCAGAAACCAGTACAGGAGGTCCCGATGGTGATGGGCTCACTGTGCCAAAAGACCTCAGCCGACATTTGGAAACAATAGACATTGACAAAATCATGATTTGCCAACTGCAAAAGGCCACCCTGCTGGGATCTGCGCGCATCATCAGAAAATACATCACACAATCCTAGACACTTGGGAAGTGTTCGACTTGTGATTTTGTGATACGAAATCCAGCATATATATCTTGTTTGCTGTGTCATACAATAAATAATAATAATAATAATAATAATTATAAGCATCATCCGAAAATTCATCACACAGTCCTAGACACTTGGGAAGTGTTCGACTTATGGTTTTATGATACGAAATCCAGCATATCTATCTTGTTTGCTGTGTCATACAATTAATAATAATAATAATAATACGCATCATCCGAAAATTCATCACACAGTCCTAGACACTTGGGAAGTGTTTGACTTGTGATTTTGTGATACGAAATCCAGCATATCTATCTTGTTTGCTGTGTCATAGAATAAATAATAATAATAATAAATCTCTATTTATTTCCTTCTCTTCTCCCTCAGGGGACCCAAAGCGGCTGACAACGTATGAACATCACGTCAACAACAGAAAACATCGATAACATAAACACAACGGGATAACCAGAGGAAGGAAAACAGCCGCAGTCTGCGTGGGAGGTCAAGAGGCCTACATGGGGGGGGGGGGGGGGGGGGAATGTGGGCGCCTGGAGGGAGAAAGCCAAGAGAGGCGCGGCCCCCACGCTGGGAGTTGTAGTCCTCCCTCCTCGCGAGAGCCGTGGGCCCCCACTTCCGTGTCTCGCTGTCTCTCTACAGACCTCTCCCTCGGCCTCTCCAGCCTCTGCTCCGTCCGCCGCGAAGAGATCCAGGCCAGGCCTGAGGCGACTGAGGAGAAGACGGCCGCCATCTTGTCCCTCCCCCTCCTCCTCCTTCCCTGAGCCGGCCCTCGCTCTCTCCCATTGGCTGAGCCCTTGACGCCCCGCCCACCCGAGGCCCCTCATTGGCTGCGTGCCGCTCCCCCTCCTTTGATTGACGGGCGGCAAGGCGGGGTTTGTGTGGGCAGAGAGAGGCCTGTGAAGCCACAGACTGTGAGGCCTTCCTTCCTTCCTTCCTGGGAGTTGTAGTTCGCCCGCAACCGGGGACACCGGGACCCCCACCCAGGATGGGCCTGGCCCGCCCTCGGCACACGGAGCCCCCGGGACTGGCTCCGCCTCCTGGAGGGGAGGGGCTTCCTTGTGGGAGTTGTAGTTCTCCCTCCAGACAGAGAGGGCGCCCAGCCCCACCCGGGAGGCCTCTGAGCACACTCGCCCCGCCTCACGCTCTTCCGCCACCGAGGAGGATCCTGGGAGATGGAGTTCAGCCACAACCTCAGGCCTTTGGGACCAGGGAAACACCGACTTTGCCAAAGAACCTGAACAACGCCGGGTTATGATTATTATTGTTATACTCTTACAATATATTGTTATAATATTATTATAATGTTATTTGATAATAATATGATATAATAAATTATAACAGTATAATAATAGTATATAATAATACTACAATATAATAGCCATATTATGACACAAAGCTATAATACTACACTATATACACTAAGGCCCGGGGCCCCCGCCCTCAGTTTTATAATATAATATGTTATATCAGTTTTAATAATATAATATATTGTATATACATATAATATTGATAATAATATGTTATACAGTATAATACTAATAATACCATATAATAATATTAATTATATGTTATATATTACATATGATATAATAGTATAGTGGTATAATTCAATATCTATATATATAAAAGAGTGATGGCATCAGGGCAGTGGACAAAACAACAAAACTACAGGCCCCCCAACCTCGAAATTTGACAACACAACCCATCATCCACGCCTCTAGGTTGATACAACAAAAAGAAAAGAAAAATAAAGTCCTAATTAGAGGGAGAGCAATAATTGTTTTTATCCAATTGCTGCCAGTTTAGAGGGCTAATCTCTGCCCACTTCGTTGCCTAGCAACCAAGGGACAGCCAGGTTTCAGTTAGGGGACAGGCAGACTTAGGCCTCTCTTAGGCCTCTTCCACAGATTATCTAATTTGCACTGGATTATATGGCAGTGTAGACTCAAGGCCCTTCCACACAGCTCTATAACCCATTTATAATCTTATATTATCTGCTTTGCACTGGATTATCTTGACTCCACACTGCCATATAATCCACTTCAGTGTGCATTTTATACAGCTGTGAAGAAGGGGCCTCATATAATCCAGTTCTAAGCAGATAATATAAGATGATCAATATACAGTAGACTCTCACTTATCCAACATAAACAGGCCGGCAGGATAAGTAAATATATTGGATAATAAGAAGGGATTCAGGAAAAGCTGATTAAACATCAAATTAGTTAATCGTTATACAAATTAAGCATCAAAACATCATATTATACAACAAATTTGACAGAAAAGGTAGTTCCATGCGCAGTAATGCTATGTAGTAATTACAGTAGAGTCTCACTTATCCAACACTCGCTTATCCAACGTTCTGGATTATCCAACGCATTTTTGTAGTCAATGTTTTCAATATATCATGATATATTGCTAAATTCATAAATACAGTAATTACTACATAGCATTACTGCGTATTGAACTACTTTTTCTGCCAAATTCGTTGTCTAACATGATGTTTTGGTGTTTCATTTGTAAAATCATAACCTAATTTGATATTTAATAGGCTTTTCCTTAATGCCTCATTATCCAACATATTCGGTTATCCAACATTTTGCCAGCCCACTTATGTTGGATAAGTGAGACTCTACTGTACTGTATTTACAAATTTACCAGTAAAATATCACAATGAATTTGAAACACTGACTACAAAAACATTGATTATGAAAAGGCAGACTGTGTTGGATAATCCAGAACATTGTATAATCGAATGTTGGATAAGTGAGATTCTACTTTGATATGAAATAATTTCTAGGATAGAATAATGCAGAAGAATATAATCTCTAAAACCAGGATAGTAATAAAGAAATAAAGAAATAAAGAAAGTAAATAAAGCAAGGAAATTGGAAATTCCACAAAGGAAACAATCAGGGCCAGCTAACACCTCCCAAGAAAGGATTCTTCCAGAAAGGAAGCTGAGAAGGCAGTGAAGCACTATGTATTACCAAAGTCATTATTATTACTATCATTACTATCCTTACTATTATTATTATTATTATTATTATTATTATTATTATTATTATTATTGTGTTGCGGTCAACCGTGAAAATGAATACAATCTGGCTCCAAGTATTCAAAAACACTAAAATCAGAATATATAAAAATTAATGTGGTATAATAAAACAGAACAATACAATCTCTAAAATCAGAACACTAAATAAAGAACAACACTCTGAAAATAGGGGAATTCCACACAGAAAACAATCAGGGCCAGCTAACACCTCCCAACAAAGTATTCCCATCATCAAAGTCTGGCCAATCCTCTGTTTTCTCAGGGCCACAGACAGTAGAAGCACATAAAATATCGCAAACAACACCACTCTGAAAACAAGGCAATTCCAGACAGGAAACAATCAGGGCCAGCTAACACCTCCCAACCAAAAAATCACTCAGGGAGGAAACAGCTAGGCTTTAAAGCTGCAAGGCCATTACATCCTAATCATTTTTCCTAATTGCAGCATTCATACTTGCCTCCAACAGCCAAAAAAACCCAATCAGAAATATTGTATATTCACAACCTTTAGGAAATAATATCCCCTGGTGGCGCAGCGTGTTAAAGCGCTGAGCTGCTGAACTTCTGGACCGAAAGGTTTGAATTGGGGGAGCGGAGAGAGCCCCCACTGTTAGCCCCAGCTTCTGCCAACCCAGAAGTTCAAAAACATGTAAATGTGAGTGCATCAATAGGTACTGCTCCGGCGGGAAGGTAACGCCGCTCCATGCAGTCATCCCACATGACCTTGGAGGAGTCTACGGACAACGCCGGCTCTTCGGCTTAGAAATGGAGATGAACACCAACCCCCAGAGTCAGACATGACTGGACTTAATGTCAGGGGAAAACGTTTACCCTTTACCTTAACTACCACCAATTCCTCAATACTTTATTTCCCAGAACACCATTCTTCGCCACAGCAACGCGTGGCCGGGCACAGCTAGTCTATATATATAAAAGAGTAATGGCATCAGGGCAGTGGACAAAACAACAAAAGTACAGGCCCCCCAACCTCAAAATTTGACAACACAACCCATCATCCACGGCACTAGGTTGATACAACAAAAAGAAAAGAAAAATAAAGTCCTAATTAGAGAGAGAGTAATAATTGTTTTTATCCAATTGCTGCCAGTTAGAGTGCTAAGCTCCGCCCACTTGGTTTCCTAGCAACCTACTCAGCTCACGGGACAGGCACAATTAGGCCTCACTTAGGCATTTTCCATAGATTATCTGATTTTAACTGGATTAAATGGCAGTGTAGACTCAAGGCCCTTCCACACAGCTATATTACCCATTTATAATCTTATATTATCTGCTTTGAACTGGATTATCTTGAGTCCACGCTGCCAGATAATTCACTTCAGTGTGCATTTTATACAGCTGTGAAGAAGGGCCTCATATAATCCAGTTCTAAGTAGATATAAGATTATAAATATACAGTAGAGTCTCACTTCTCCAACATAAACAGGCCGGCAGAACATTGGATAAGTGAATATGTTGGATAATAAGAAGAGATTCAGAAAAAGCCCATTAAACATCAAATTAGGTAATGATTATACAAATTAAGCACCAAATATCATGTTATACAACAAATCTGACAGAAAATGTAGTTCAATACTCAGTAACGCTATGTTGTAATTACTGTATTTACAAATTTAGCACCAAAATATCACAATGAATTTAAAACACTGACTACAAAACATTGACTACTAAAAGGCAGACTGCGTTGGATAATCCAGAACTTTGGATAAGCGAATGTTGGATAAGTGAGATTCTACTGTAATATGAAATAATTACTGTGGTAATCCAGAACAACCCAATTCTGCCATGGAGGACACAATCCAAGCACGCCCAACAGATGGCCACCCAGCCTCTCAATAATAATAAGAATAAGAATATTGTACAATCCTAAGGTTAGGAGATACCCCTAAGGATCATCCAGTTCAACTTCCTTCTATCATGCAGGAGGACACAATCCAAGCACTCCTGACAGATGGCCATCCAATATCTGCACAATAATAACACACATCGAATCATAGCATCAGACAGTTAGGAGACACCCCTAAAGGCCATCCACTCCAACTCAACTCTGCCATGGAGGACACAATCCAAGCACTCCCAACAGATGGCCACCCAGCCTCTCAATACTAATACTACTACTAATAATAATAACAACAACATCATACAATCCTAAGGTTTGGAGTTACCCCTAAGGGTCATCCAGATCAACTTCCTTCTACCATGCAGGAGGACACAATCTAAGCGCTCCTGACAGATGGCCATCCAGCCTCTACATAATAATGATGATGAAGATGATAATAATAATAATAATAATAATAATAATAATAATAATAATAATAATAGCATAGAATCCAAGAGTTTGGAGAGACTCCTAGGGGCCATCCAGCCCAACCCTTTCTACTATGGACACAACCCAAGCTTTCACAACACATGGACAACGTATAAATACTATACAATACTAAAGGTAAAGGTAAAGGTTTCCCCCTGACGTTAAGTCCAGTCATGTCTGACTCTGGGGCCTGGTGCTCATCTCCATTTCTAAGCCAAAGAGCCGGCGTTGTCCGTAGACACCTCTAAGGTCATGTGGCCGGCATGACTGCATGGAGCGCCCTTAGTTTCCCGCTGGAGCGGTACCTATTAATCTACTCACATTTGCATGTTTTTGAACTGTTAGGTTGGCAGGAGCTGGAGCTATCAGCGGCCGCTCACGCCGCTCCCGGGGTTTGAACCAGGGACCTTTTGGTCTCCAGCTCAGTGCTTTAACGCACTTCGCCACCGGGGCTCCTTATACAATACCACACAGGGACATAGACCCCCTCTATCCTCACCACTTTCACAGTACACAAATAACCAAATGCATACTAAACATAAAGACAACCATACAACAGACATTCAATACCACCACTACCTCAACAAGTTCTCACCAACACCACCACACAACGCCACAGCAACGCGTGGCCGGGCACAGCTAGTAGTCATATATAATGCTAATATTGTGCTCTGCTAATAATATAATATACTAGCTGTGCCCGGCCACGCGTTGCTGTGGCAAAGTATGGTGGTATGGGAAATAAAGTATTGAGGAATTGGTGGTAGTTAAGGTAAAGGGTCCCCTGGGCTGAGTGGGTTGCTAGGAGACCAAGTGAGCGGAGCTTAGCCTTCTAACTGGCAGCAATTAGATAAAAACAATTATTCATCTCCCTCTAATTAGGACTTTATTTTTCTTTTCTTTTTGTTGTATCAACCTAGAGGCATGGATGACGGGTTGTGCTGTCAATTTTCGAGGTTGTGGGGTGTTTACTTTTGTTGTTTTGTCCGCTGCCATGATGCCATCACTCTTTTATATATATAGACTAGCTGTGCCCGGCCACGCGTTGCTGTGGCGAAGCCTGGTGGTCTGGGAAATAAAGTATTGAGGAATTGGTGGTAGTTAAGGTCAAGGGTCAAGGTTTTCCCCAGACATTAAGTCCAGTCGTGTCTGACTCTGGAGGTTGGTGCTCATCTCCATTTCTAAGCCAAAGAGCCGGCGTTGTCCGTAGACTCCTCCAAGGTCATGTGGGATGACTACATGGAGCGGCGTTACCTTCCCGCCGGAGCAGTACCTATTGATGCACTCACATTGGCATGTTTTCGAACTTCTGGGTTGGCAGAAGCTGGAGCTAACAGTGGGGGCTCTCTCCGCTCCCCCAATTCAAACCTGTGGCCTTTCGGTCCAGAAGTTCAGCAGCTCAGCGCTTTAACACGCTGCACCATCAGGGGATATTATTTCCTAAAGGTTGTGAATATACAATATTTCTGATTGGTTTTTTTTGTTTGTTGGAGGCAAGTATGAATGCTGCAATTAGGAAAAATGATTAGGGTGTAATGGCCTTGCAGCTTTAAAGCCTGGCTGTTTCCTCCCTGAGTGAATTTTTTGTTGGGAGGTGTTAGCTGGCCCTGATTGTTTCCTGTCTGGAATTCCCTTGTTTTCAGAGTGGTGTTGTTTGCGATATTTTATGTGCTTCTACTGTCTGTGGCCCTGAGAAAACAGAGGATTTTCCAGACTTTGATGATGGGAATACTTTGTTGGGAGGTGTTAGCTGGCCCTGATTGTTTCCTGTCTGGAATTCCCTTGTTTTCAGAGTGGTGTTGTTTGCAATATTTTATGTGCTTCTACTGTCTGTGGCCCTGAGAAAACAGGATTTGCCAGACTTTGATGATGGGAATACTTTGTTGGGAGGTGTTAGCTGGCCCAGATTGTTTCTTGTGTGGAATTCCCCTGTTTATTTACTGTCCTGGTTTTTAGAGATTATATTGTTCTGCATTATTCTATCCCAGTAATTATTTCATATTAAAGAAGAATCTCACTTATCCAACATTTGCTTATACAATGTTCTGGATTATCCAACGCAGTCTGCCTTTTCAAAATCAATGTTTTTGTAGTCAGTGTTTTAAATTCATTGTGATATTTTAGTGGTAAATTTGTAAATACAGTACAGTAGAGTCTCACTTATCCAACATAAATGGGCCGGCAGAACGTTGGATAAGCGAATATGTTGGATAATGAGGAATTAAGGATAACCCTATTAAACATCAAATTAAGTTATGATTTTACAAATTAAGCACCAAAACATCATGTTAGACAACAAATTTGTCAGAAAAAGTAGTTCAGTACACAGTAATGCTATATAGTAATTACTGTATTTATGAATTTAGCACCAAAATATCACGATATATTGAAAGCACTGACTACAAAAATGCGTTGGATAATCCAGAACGTTGGATAAGCGAGTGTTGGATAAGTGAGACTCTACTGTAAATACTACATAGCATTACTGCGCATGGAACTACTTTTTCTGTCAAATTTGTTGTATAATATGATGTTTTGGTGCTTAATTTGTATAACGATTACCTAATTTGATGTTTAATTGGCTTTCCCTGAATCCCTTCTTATTATCCAACATATTCACTTATCCTGCCGGCCTGTTTACGTTGGATAAGTGAGACTCTACTGTATATTGATAATCTTATATTATCTGCTTAGAACTGGATTATATGAGGCCCCTTCTTCACAGCTGTATAAAATGCACACTGAAGTGGATTATATGGTAGTGCGGAGTCAAGATAGTCCAGTGCAAAGCAGATAATATAAGATTATAAATGGGTTCTATAGCTGTGTGGAAGGGCCTTGAGTCTACACTGCCATATAATCCAGTGCAAATTAGATAATCTGTGGAAGAAGTCTAAGTGAGGCCTAAATCTGCCTGTCCCCTAACTGAAACCTGGCTGTCCCTTGGTTGCTAGGCAACCAAGTGGGCAGAGATTAGCCCTCTAAACTGGCAGCAATTGGATAAAAAAAATTATTGCTCTCCCTCTAATTAGGACTTTCTTTTTCTTTTCTTTTTGTTGTATTAACCTTGAGGCGTGGATGATGGGTTGTGTTGTCAAATTTTGAGGTTGGGGGGCCTGTACTTTTGTTGTTTTGTGAATTGCCGTGATGCCATCACTCTTTTATATATATAGATTGTATGTACAGCTGCTCTGAGTCCCCTTCGGGGTGAGAAGGTTGGGATATAAATGTAGTAAATAAATGCAGTAAATAAATAATTAATTTTAGACTTAGGCTTGGCCAAAGTCTGAAATGACTTGAAGGCACACAACAACAACAATCCTAATTAACTTGACTTTCTCATTGGCCAGTAGCAGGCCTACACTTTCCATCGAAATCCTGGTAGGTTTATGTTGGTAAAAATTGTTTTCATTTTTAAATATTGTATTGTTCTTTCGTTGTTGTTGTTGCACTACAAATAAGACATGTGCAGTACGCATAGGAATTTGTATTTTTTTTCAAATGATAATTCGGCCCCTCAACAGTCTGAAGGATTATGGACCGGCCCTCTGCTTCAAAGGTTTGAGGACCCCTGTTATAGAACAATGTAACAATTGCAATACATGAGAATTCCTTCCTTCGTGACGGATGGCCATGGCGTGAGGTCCCAGCAAAGCCCCCTTTCCATCCATGGCCTTACGTCATTATTTTATAATGAAACATATTTTAATATCATAATAGAATTATTATGTTTTAATAGTATATATTATTATTATTTTATTATTATAGTGTTACAGTGTGTTATTATTATTATGAAATATTATAATATTGTTATATTGCATTATTATTTTAAAATATATTATTATTTTTATATATTATGCCATTATAATATATGACAATTATTATACTATCGTATGATTATTACTATATTATAGTATTATCGGCATCAAATTGGATAGGATAAGATAATTATAATATTATAATCTCTCTCTCATTTGTTTAGTCGTCTCCGACTCTTCATGACCTCATGGACAAGTCCAGGCCAGAGCTCCCTGTCGGCCGTCACTGCCCCCAGTTCCTTCAAGGTCAAGCCAGTCCCTTCAAGGATACCGTACATCCATCTTGCCCTTGGTCGGCCTCTCCTCCTTTTTCCTTCCATTTTCCCCAGCATCGTGATCTTTTCCAAGCTTTCCTGTCTCCTCATGATGTGGCCAAAATACTTCAACTTTGCCTCTAATATCCTTCCCTCCAGTGAGCAGCCATTGGGCATTATTTCCTGGAGGATGGAACGGTTGGATCTTTTTGCGGTCCAAAGCACTCTCAGGATTTTCCTCCAGCACCAGAGTTCAAAAGCGTCTCTCTTCCTTCGCTCAGCCTTCCTTACGGTCCAGCTCTCGCAACCATAATAATATAATACAATATTATAATTATCCTATCCGATTTGTCATCAATCCACTCCGTTGGGCTTCACGCAAATCTACCCTTTGCCAAAATATACGATCCTGTGCTTTGACCAAAGTCAAATTACAATTATGATATAATATAATACTTATTATAATATTCTATATATATAAATGAGTGATGGCATCATGGCGACTCAAAAACAACAAAACTACAGGCCCCCCAACCTCGAAATTTGACAACCCATCATCCACGCCTCTAGGTTGATACAACAAAAAGAAAAGAAAAATAAAGTCCTAATTAGAAGGAGAGCAATATTTTTTTATCCAATTGCTGCCAGTTTAGAGGGCTAATCTCTGCTCACTTGGTCTCCTAGCAACCAAGGGACAGCCAGGGTTCAGTCAGGGGACAGGCAGATTTAGGCCTCACTTAGTTTTTTTCCACAGATTATCTAATTTGCACTGGATTATATGGCAGTGTAGACTCAAGGCCCTTCTACATAGCTATTTAACCCATTTATAATCTTATATTATCTGCTTTGCATTGGATTATCTTGATTCCACACTACCATATAATCCACTTCAGTGTGCATTTTATACAACTGTGAAGAAGGGGCCTCATATAATCCAGTTCTAAGCAGATAATATAAGATTATCAATATACAGTAGCCTCTCACTTATCCAACATAAACAGGCCGGCAGGATAAGTGAATATGTTGGATAATAAGGGATTCAGGAAATGCCGATTAAACATCAAATTAGGTAATGATTATACAAATTAAGCACCAAAACATCATATTATACAACAAATTTGACAGAAAAAGTAGTTCCATGCGCAGTAGTGCTATGTAGTAATTACAGTAGAGTCTCACTTATCCAAGCTTTCCTGTCTTCTCATGATGTGGCCAAAATACTTCAGCTTCGCCTCCAATATCCTTCCCTCCAGGTTAGGGTTAGGGTTTGATAAATAAAATCAACCTATAAAGATAAACTGAAACCACATATTGGCAGTGATTTTAAAACACATACAAAAGGAGTCTCTAAAGCAAGACAGATTACAAGCTGCTGGCAACCGTTTCCTTGATAGAAATAGCTGGAGTAGGTCCGACATGAGTCCAGATATAACCTTTTATCCAATGTTCTGGATTATCCAATGCATTTTTGTAGTCAATGTTTTCAATATATCGTGATATTTTGGTGCTAAATTCATAAATACAGTAATTACTACATAGCATTACTGCGTACTGAACTACTTTTTCTGCCAAATTTGTTGTCTAACATGATGTTTTGGTGCTTCATTTGTAAAATCATAACCTAATCTGATGTTTAATAGGCTTTTCCTTAATGCCTCCTTATTATCCAACATATTCGCTTATCCAACATTCTGCCAGCCCGTTTATGTTGGATAAGTGAGACTCTATTGTACTGTATTTACAAATTTACCATTAAAATATCACAATGAATTTAAAACATTGACTACAAAAACATTGATTATGAAAAGACAGACTGCATTAGATAATCCAGAACATTGGATAAGTGAATGTTGGATAAGTGAGATTCTACTTTAATATGAAATAATTACTGGGATAGAATAATGCAGAACAATATAATCTCTATAACAAGGATAGTAAATAAAGACCAAAAGTCTGAAAGCAGGGAAATTGGAAATTCCACAAAGGAAACAATCAGGGCCAGCTAACACCTTCCAAGAAAGGATTCTTCCAGAAAGGAAGCTGAGAAGGGAGTGAAGCACTGTGTATTACCAAAGTCATTATTATTACTATCATTACTATTATTATTATTATTATTATTATTATTATTATTATTATTGTGTTGCCGTCAACCGTGAAAATGAATACAATCTGGCTCCAAGTATTCAAAAACACTAAAATCTGAATATATAAAAATTAATGTGGTATAATAAAACAGAACAATACAATCTCTAAAATAAGAACACTAAATAAACAACACCACTCTGAAAACAGGGGAATTCCACACAGGAAACAATCAGGGCCAGCTAACACCTCCCAACAAAGTATTCCCATCATCAAAGTCTGGAAAATCCTCTGTTTTCTCAGGGCTACAGACAGTAGAAGCATATAAAATATCGCAAAGAACACCACTCTGAAAACAAGGGAATTCCAGACAGGAAACAATCAGGGCCAGCTAACACCTCCCAACAAAAAAAAATCACTCAGGGAGGAAGCAATCAGGCTTTAAAGCTGCAAGGCCATTACATCCTAATCATTTTTCCTAATTGCAGCATTCATACTTGCCTCCAACAGACAACAAAAAAACCTATCAGAAATATTGTATATTCACAACCTTTAGGAAATAATATACCCTGATGGCGCAGTGTGTTAAAGCGCTGAGCTGCTGAACTTCTGGACCGAAAGGCCGCAGGGTTGAATTGGGGGAGCGGAGAGAGCCCCCACTGTTAGCCCCAGCTTCTGCCAACCCAGAAGTTCGAAAACATGCAAATGTGAGTGCATCAATAGGTACTGCTCCGGTGGGAAGGTAACGCCGCTCCATGCAGTCATCCCACATGACCTTGGAGGAGTCTACGGACAACGCCGGCTCTTCGGCTTAGAAATGGAGATGAGCACCAACCCCCAGAATCAGACATGACTGGACTTAACGTCAGGGAAAAACCTTTACCTTTACCTTAACTACCACCAATTCCTCAATACTTTATTTCCCAGACCACCAGACTTCGCCACAGCAATGCGTGGCTGGGCACAGCTAGTTCTATTATATATTATTATATTCTTTTTATAGTAAAAGGTAAAGGTTTCCCCTGACGTTAAGTCCAGTCATGTCTGACTCTGGGGGTTGGGGCTCATCTCCATTTCTAAGCCGAAGAGCCGGTGTTGTCCGACACCTCCAAGGTCATGTGGCCATTGGCATGACTGCATGGAGCGCCGTTACCTTCCCGCCGGAGCGGTACCTATTGATATACTCACATTGGCATGTTTTCGAACTGCTAGGTTGGCAGGAGCTGGGGCTAACAGCGGGCGCTCACTCCGCTCCAGGGATTTGAATGAACCTAGGACCTTTCGGTTTACAAGTTCAGCAGCTAAGTGCTTTAACACACTTTGCCACCGGGACTCATTCTTTTTATAATGTTATTATTAGTATTATTATTATATATTATTCCAATGGCTTTCCTGTCCTGCCCCTCCTCTGGTCCTGCCCATCAAGGGATCCCTCCCTCCCCCCCTCCCTCCCTTCCTGGATGGCTGTTCCGTGCCTGCAGGGGGCGCCATGGAGACCCTTGTGATGCGCTGCAGCATCTCCCACTGAAGGCCGTTCCCTTGGGAAGCTCACTTTCCCGTTCACAGCAGGAAGGAAGGCAGTCGCTCTCTCTCTGTCTTGTGGTTCTTGCTCCTTGCCTTTTGCTTTTGCAGCCTGTCGCTGTGTCGCCCAGTTGGGTCCACATCCTGTGAGTCTTCTTCGCTCCTCGTGTGGGGAGGAGCAGAGGGACCCAGGCGGGGGGAGGGTGTCCCTCTTGGTTCTCTTGGACCTCTCAGCGGCCTTATTTATTTCGTGTCAAAAGCATTGCATAATAAATAAATTTAAAGGTGATAAAATAAAGGAAATCACAAGCAGCTAAATAGTTTTAGACCAAAAGCGAGCAACAGCGACCGCATAGTCCATAGCTTTAAACAACTCCTCCTCCGTGCATGAGGCTGGACATTGTGGGCAAGCATACTTATGCGGAGTTGTTTGTTCTGCTCCACAGTCACACAAGGGGGAGGATTCCTCCAGGTAGTGCCACCTTGCCAGGTTCCCTTTAGATCTGCCCACTCCGCTTCTGAGTCTGTTCAGGGACTTCCAAGTGGCCCATTCTTGGTTTGGCCCTGGAGGAAGGAAGACCCTCGTGGGGGGCCATCCAGTTCGCATTGCCTGGTTTAGCTGCCCAGAGGGACACCCTTGCTGTTGCTGGAGGGACATCAAGAGGAGGGAGTGGTGGTTCTCATGAAGCCCTTCCTTGACTTGAGTCTGGTGGGAGGAGGCTGAGAGTCATAGTGGGTGGCTTTCACAATGTTCGACCTTATTTCTCTCACCGTTAGCAACAACTTCCCATTGCACATCAGGAGTGGCAATGCCAGCGAACTTATAGAGTTTATCAAATCAGGTGTAGGTTTAAGGCCTCCTGTGATGATTCTGCATGTTTCGTTCAGTGCTATGTCCACCTGCTTCGCATGGGCAGACTTGTGCCAGACAGGACAGGCTCACTCAGCAGTTGAGAAAGACAAGGCCAGGGCTGATGTCCTTATTAATTGTGGGTCTGCACCCCATGCGCTGCCAGTCAGTTTCCGCAGGATGTTGTTGCGTGCAGCTACTTTGTGCTTGGTGTTCATGCCGTGTTTCCTATATGTTAGTGTTTGATCTAAGGTAACACCAAGATATTTAGAATGGAAACAGTGTTCGAGCTCTTGGCCTTCAATACTGTAGACCACGGTCTCCTTCTGGGATGCCTGGTGGGAATGGGACTTGGGGGCACCGTCTAGCAGTGGGTCTGGTCCTTCCTGGAGGTATTTTTGGGGGACACCTTCTCGGCCCTTCAGCCATTGTGGGGTTTTGTAGGGTTCACTCTCAATGACATGGCTTTTTGGGGGCTGATGACCCCTTTGGCTTTGCTTTGTAGGGACAAAGGGGACTCTGAGAGGCGCCCGATGGGGGTGCTGGGGGACACCTGCTTGGACCTTTGGCCTTTGGCTTGTGGGGTGCCGCAAGACTCGATTCCTTCCCCCATGCTATTGAACATGGACATGAACCCGCTGGGTGAGCTCATCCGGAGCTTTGGAATTTGGTGCCATCTGTAGACATGTTTTCATGGGAGCATTGGGTAAGTATTACTTATTCTATTGTATCTTATCTTATTTATGAATGACACCTCTTGAGTCGTACTTAATATATTTCGTTTGCATTTTCTATGTATTTTGCTTTTTTTAAAATATATTTTTATTAGTGTATATAATAGGTAAATAACATCGAAAGAGTGAGAACATTGCTTTTGACAGAAAGTGAAGAAAAAAGAGGAAAGAGAAAAAAAAATTAAAAAATGACTTCCATCTTCGCCTTTGCGTTTTCCAATACGTAATAATACAAGAGGATGATCCAAAAAAACAAACAAAACAGTATTGAATCAACCTCTTTGTCTATTAATAAAGGACAAACCCTCGAAAAAGATGAGAGTTTTCCTTATTGTTGGCTTAGTCAGTGCTTCTTTGCTTTACTAAACGCTTGCAAGAAGAGACTCTAGGATATTTCATCCTTCTAATCTTTATCACTTAGATTACAACATCCCTTTCTTTCGTATTCTTCTACTTTGGACCAATCTGTGTGTCTTATCGGCGTCCCCGTGTTTTTCTTTAATAAAAAAGTTAATTTATCCATATCCTTTATCTCTTTCACTTTCTGCAGCCAATCTTCCATAGACGGTATTTCTTTTTGCTTCCATTTTTTGGCAAAGCTCATTCTAGCTGCAGTTATTAAATATATAAATATAATGTCATCATTAGTATCTAAGCGTATCTCCTGATCCGTTATTCCCAATAAGTAATACTCCGCTTTCCTAGGAAAATTTATTTTAAGCATTTTTTGACAAATTTTATGGACCATCTCCCAATACTTTTTTGTTTCTTTACATGTCCACCACATATGAAAAAAACTTCCCTCTTGTTCTTCGCATTTCCAACAATTTTTTGAAGTATTCGTATACATTTGGTTTAATTTCTTTGGTGTAATATACCAGCGGTGGAACATTTTTAGCCAATTCTCCTTCAAGTCCATTGCATATGTATATTTCAATTTTTTTATCCAAATTGATTCCCACTCTGCTAAGGTTATTGGTCTTCGTATATTTTCTGCCCATTTAATCATACAATTTTAACTGTTTCCTCTTCTGTGGCCCATTCCAATAATTTATTATATATTTTTGAGATTGTCTTGTTATCCGTTTCTAGAATTTTATCCCAAAACTGCTCAGACTGACTGAAACCAATTTCTCTATCTTTATTATATTGCTCCTTAATTTGCAAATAATGTAACCAGGAGATATGGGTGAATTGTTTTTTCAGTTCTTCGTGGGATTTCAGAATTGGTAAGCCTTTTATTAGAAGGTCCTTGTAAGTTGGCCACTTGGACCATCCTAAAAGTCTTCTCTGTTTGGCTTCCATAGTCGATAACCATAATGGCGTCCTTAAATAAAAGAATTTTTTATACTTTTGCCAAATCCTAAGTAGAGAAGACCGAATAAAATGATTTCCAAAGTTTTTCTCTTTCTTCTCTCTTTCGTACCAAACGTACGAATGCCATCCCACCCTCAAGTCAAAACCCTCCAAAGCAAGTAGTTTTTCTTTTTTGAGATTCATCCAGTCTCTGATCCAGTCTAAGGCACAGGCATCGTGGTAGAGTTTTAGATCCGGGAGTCCAAAACCTCCTTTCGTTTTCTTATCTCTTAATATTGTGTATTTGATCCTAGGTTTCTTCCCCACCCAAACAAATTTCAATATATCTTTATTCCATTCTTTAAATATACTATTTTTTTGTATTATTGGAATATTTTGGAATAAAAACATTAATCTAGGCAGTATATTCATTTTAACCAAAGATATCCTTCCCAAAAGGGATAAATTTAAATTCTTCCAAGTTTCTAAATTCTTTCTTATTTCTTTCCACACACTAATGTAATTATTTGTTAATAATTGGGATTTTTTTGAGGTGATCCAAATCCCCAAGTATTTTATTTTTTTCACACATTGGATACCGGTTTTTTTGCTTAGTATTTCTTGATTCTTCTTTGGCATGTTCTTCGTTAATAACATTGTTTTTTTCTTATTCAGTTTGAATCCTGCCACATTTCCGAATTCTTGTATTTTTTGAAGCCAAACCTCTAAATTTTTACATGGATTTTCAATTATTCCTATTATATCATCCGCAAATGCTCTCGTCTTAAGTTCATATTTTGCAACTTTTATTCCCTTTATATTATTATCTTCTTTTATGCTTTTCAATAATAATTCCAATGGTAATATAAATATGAGTGGGGAGAGGGGGCAACCCTGTCTAGTTCCTTTATTAATTTCAAATACTTCTGACGTTAGACCATTGATTTGAATCCTGGCAAATTGTTTGTCGTAAACCGTGTTAATTGCGTTGGTAAATTGGTATCCCAAATCTAATTCCTGCATCAAAATTTTTAAAAAATCCCAATTCAAATTGTCAAAGGCCTTTTCTGCATCGATTGCTAGGAAGGCCACTTCCTTTTGATGGTTGGTTTCGAAAACTTCTATCGCATCAATTACAGTTCTGATGTTGTCTTTTAAATTACGTTTTGGTAAGAAACCCGCTTGTTCCTCCCCAATCCATTCGTTTAAGAATTCTTTCAATCTTGTGGCTAATATATTGGTGAATATCTTGTAGTCTGTATTCAGAAGCGTGATTGGGCGATAATTTCGTATGTCCGATTTTTCTGTCTGATCCTTATGGATGACTATTATTTCTCCTGTTTTCCATGTTTCCAGTATTCCTTGCTTGTTTAAAATCCCGTTCATGACTTTCTTTAGTGGTGGAATAAGTTCTTGTTTTAGCACCTTATAATACCCTGCTGTGAACCCATCCGGGCCCGGAGCTTTATTAGCGTCCATGTTATTAATTGCTTTTATAATTTCTTCCTCTGAGATTTCTTTGTTCAGTTTTTCCCTCTGATGCTTGGATATCTTGGGTAACTTAAATTTACCTATATATTTCACTATCTCTTCTTTTGAAATTTGATCTTTTGAATAGAGATTTTCAAAGAAATTTTTAAATTCTTCTAATATCTCTTTGTCCTTATTTATCTCTTTATCTCCTTTTTTTATACTTAAATTTTTTTGCGATTGTTTCTTTTTGCGCACTTGCCTTGATAACCATTTACCGGGTTTATTCGCATTCTCAAAGTGGTTTTGCTTGATAAATTTTAATTGATTTGCTTGTTCTTCCAATTCCATATGATGTTTTTCCTGGTTTAAGGTTTTTATTTCTTTGACCAAATTTCTATCATTAGGATTCTTTTTCAACTCCCTTTCTCTATCCGCAATTCTTCTCATAATATCCTTCATTTTCATTTTCTTTAATGCCACTCTCCTAGCCTTTTGTTGGATCAGATGCCCTCTAATTACTGCTTTGGAAGAGTCCCATAGTATATTAGAATTCATCTCCTCAGTGTCATTTATTCTTAAGTATTCTTTAAATAAGATTTTATATTTCTTTATATCTTCTTCTTTCTTGAGCAAATTCTCGTCTAGTCTCCATTTTGGGTAATATATTTTATGATTCAAAGTCATTTCCACTGCACAGTGGTCCGAGAGATCTCTTGGCCTGATATTAATAAAACTAATACTTGTGAGTAAATTTTCTGTGGTCCATACCATATCAATACGTGACCACGTTTGATGTCTCTCTGAATAAAAGGTATAGTCTTTTTTCTCCAAGTGTCTCTCTCGCCACGCATCCTCTAAGTCAAACTCTTCCTTTAAATCTAAAAAATTCTGTGGTAATGTTGAAATTCTGCCTTTTGGGATTCTTTTTATTGTTTTACTTTTGTCCAATTGGCTATTCAGCACTCCATTAAAGTCTCCCAACAAGATTAAATCATCAAATTCCACTCTTTGGACCATTCGGAGCATAATATTTGCATACTACAATTCTTTGATTTCCAATTTTAATTGCAACCGCTACATATCTCCCCTCTTGGTCCTTGAATACCAATTCAGAAGGTAAGTTTTCCCTAATGTATAAAACTACCCCTCTTTTCTTTTTCTCAAAAGAGGAGAGAAATTCCTTTCCTAATCTTTTATTTATTAAGTGTGATGTGTGTCTCTGTGCAATGTGTGTCTCTTGAAGTGCGATCACATCATAATTACCACGTTTCAAATTGTTAAAGACTTTCTTTCTTTTATTTCGGGAATTTAAACCATTTATATTTAGTGATATACATTTTATTTGTTGCTCATTCATCATTTTTCTTAGAGTAGGGGTCCAGTCCAGCCTTTTCTGGTTCCTTTTCTGTATTTTGCTTTGTTGTTGTTTACTTAACCTTTAGATTGTTTCTATATTTATCCTCATTGACTTTGTTTATACTGTTTATATTGTTGTAAGCCGCACCGAGTCCCTTCGGTCCCGAAGGGAGGAATCAAGTATTAATTTAATTGCAGGAGCAGACCCCCTTCCCTCATGGCCACCAGTGCAAGCAGCGGAAGTGAAAACAATCATAACAAGGCTGAAAGCAAACAAAGCCCCCCAGAACTGTTCAAGCAAAATATAGACTGGTGGGCTCACTTACTAGCGGGCCTATTTAACCATATAAATAAGGCATGTTCTGTCCCATCAGGCTGGAAATTAAACATTATAGTGCCAATTTTCAAGAAAGGAGACAAAGCCGACCCTAGGAATTATCGCCCAATCAGCCTGATTGACATTGCAGCTAAGATCTACGCAAGATATCTTCTGGACAAAGTAGAGGAATGGGCTGAAAATAATCTGGTAATAAAGGAAGAACAAGCAGGCTTCAGGCAAGGCTACTCCACTATAGACAATGCCTTTGTTTTCCAGCATGTAATTGACAAATATTCTTCATTGAACAGAAGTTTATATGTTGCTTTTATAGATCTATCCGCTGCCTTTGACTCTATAAGCCGAGGGTTACTTTGGAGGAAATTTTAAAAGTCCAAAATAGACAAAAGACTATTGGCGCTTCTGACTGCTCTATATGCTGACTCCTCCGTTAAAGTGAGATTAGGTAATAGCGGGGCGGTCTCCAATGGAACAGCTTCAACTAGGGGTGTGAGACAGGGATGTCTGTTGGCACCATTCTGTTTTAATTTTTATATAAATGATATCGTGGAATATTTGAATATGAAAGAATGTCATGGACCAAAGATTTTGGATAGGGAGTTAAATATTTTGATATATGCAGATGACATAGTATTGTTATCCACCACCCCAGTTGGGTTAAGGAGGTCCCTGCAAAAACTTAGCCAATACTGTACTGAAAATGCCCTCACCATAAATAAAGAAAAATCCAAAATAATGGTCTTTGGCAAGAAAACTAAGGTTTACAACTGGCCCCTTGATGGGCACAAAGTGGAACAAGTGAGGACATTTAAATACTTAGGTCTACATTATGTGGCATCTGGGGCATGGTCCCAACACCTAAAATTAAGTATTGCAAAAGCTGATAATGCCGCACAGGCAATTCATAAATTATGTAACCACAATTACCCGGGATCTTTGGGTCCCTTTCTGAAGGTTCTTAAGGCTAAGGTGTTCCCCATATGGAGCTGAAATATGGGGGGATCAAGATCTGGCATTGGTAGAAAGATTCCAACTTTGCCACTTGAAAATTGGCTTAGGTGTGGAGAGATCATCCCTGTCAGCTGCAGTGAGAGCAGAGATGGGAGTACCCCCAATTTCCACAGTAATCCTGAAGAGGCAGATCAATTGGTGGTACAAAATAAGACAAATGCAACCACATAGACTCCCAGCCATATGCCTATTAGAGCAAGAAAACCACAAAGAATGGTCATCATGGCTAAGCAGACTCGGCCACATTATCCGTAAGTTAGGTTTTGCCCCTCTCGAGCTAAAACATTTTGGGGCTAAAGTGTGCTCAATTGTTTACCAAAGAGCCCTTGACACTGCTGTACAAAATGATCACAGCGCAAGCTAGAGCCACTCCATACCTGGCTAAATTTAAATGCAACGTGGGCATGGAAACCTACCTTTTTTTTACACTTCCACTATATATTAGAAAATTCTTTACCCGGGCTAGATTCGAGCAACTCGACTAAGTCTAAGCTAGAATATCCCCTATACGAAGAGAACCTTTGGGTGCCGTGAGGCAGATGCAGAAGTGGAGGACTCAGAACACTTTTTCTTAAAATGCCCCTATTACAACAGGATTCGATCTTTCTATTTAGAACCTCTGCTGGAGAACCATCCTCATTTAGAGAATAAGGAGAAATTGCACATCCTTCTACAGGGTTCAGATAAAAACTAGTTTAAAACTGACCCTTTTTACGCAAAAAGCTCTGGCCATCCGCAAGAAGATGGAAGCAGAAAGCTGTGATATTAATGCCAATGACAAAATCCAAATTTAAAATTTACTATGGACAAGCCACTAGTTTTACTTACCCTTAAACCTTACCTTAAGGGAATAATTAATTTTAATTTTAATCTTTTTATTCTGTATTTGCACAACTACCTAGGAGTGGGTTGGTAGGCTAGTAGGCTGGGATGCTTTGTATCTATACATGGTTTTACATGGCTTTACTGTATGTATGGGTAAGTGTATATGTTTTGTATGTTTCACATGTTTTGATATGGTCAAAATTGACTAAAGAGTTGTTGTTGTTGTTATATATGAAGAGTAGAGACATCACTCTACTGGAGTCCCCGGTGGTGCAGAGGATAAAACCACTGAGCTGCTGAACTTGCGGACCACAAGGTCAGCAGTTCAAATCCAGGGAACGGGATGAGCTCCTGCTGTTAACCCCAGCTTTTGCCAACCTAGCAGTTCGAAAACATCCAAATCTGAGTAGATCAATAGGTACTGCTCTGGCAGGAAGGTAACATTGGTGCTCCATGCAGTCATGCCAGTGGCCACATGACCTTGGAGGTGTCTACAGACATTGACTCTTCGACTTAGAAATTGAGATGAGCACCAACCCTCAGAGTCAGACACAACTGGGGAATGCCTTTCCCTTAACCTAGAGACATCACACTGGCAACAAAACTCCACGTAGCTAAGGCAATGGTATTCCACATAATAAACTATGGATGCGAAAGACAGCTGAGCCATAAGGAAGGCTGAGCGAAGGAAGAGAGACGCTTTGGAACTGTGGTATTGGAGGAAAGTCCCGAGAGTGCCTTGGACCATGAGAAGATCCACCCAGTCCATCCTCCAGGAAAGAAAGCCCGACTGACTGTTCACGGGAGGGAAGCAGATGAGAGGCAAAGGTGAAGCCCTTTGGCCACATCATGAGAAGACAGGAAAGCTTGGAGAAGGGAATGATGATGGGGAAAATGGAAGGAAAAAGGAAGAGGGGCTGACCAAGGGCAAAGTTTCCTTGAAGGGACTGACTCGGCTTTGAAGGAGCTGCGGGTGGCCTGGGCCGACAGGGAGCTCTGGCCTGGGCTGGTCCAGGAGGTCACCAAGAGTCGGAAGGAACCAAATGAAGAAACAACAACAGAATAATATAATATTATGAAAATAGAATAGAAAAATAAAGAATATAACAATACTGAATAATCCTATAATAAATATTATAATAATAGAATACAATCATAAAATATAATAATATAGCAATAATATAAAATATTAATAGCATAATAATAATAAAAGGGTTGTGGACCCAAAGGGTTCCTGTTCTTTTGGTGGATGCAGAGTGTTTAGGGAATCATGATGGATCAATGAAGCAGAGACCAGATTTGGTTTTAACACTTTTCATGGAACATTTATTGATAATCACATCAGAATCCTATCAAAATCACATCGAGAGAGAGCTCTTACCCCCACACACATCCATACTCACACACACAGGCCGTGCTCAGAAGAGGTGATCAAGTTCTCCCGACAGGTGTGGACGCTCCGTCGCCGCGGTTCCGGAAAGTGTGCTGAATCTTTGAGGCCCCTGCATTTTACAGCCTAAAGTTTAGTCCTTCTTTCGGGGAACTTGCTATTCCTTCTGTTCTTACAGCCTCGTTTCAAAACATTCTCCGCCTCAGGCTGTATGACTTATGGGGTCCCCCCTGCACACTTTATTGCCTGTTGTTACTTGGATACGCCTTACTGGACCCTTGTTTCTGTGACCAAATATGAATATATGACATGTGGGCGTGAATGGAAGACGGATGAATGAAACCTAATAATTTCGAAGACACCAGTCTGTAGATTAAGAGCTGTAACCATTAACTGCCTGCTTGCTGAATTGTAATTAAAAGCTGTTAATGAGACCTGAAATAATTGACCTGCCTGGTAAACTATGATAAGAACTGTGACAGTGATAAGAGAAATGTTTACATCAAGTTACAGAAATGTTTACAACTGTTAAGAAGGAAGTCAACACAGAGCTGCTTGTGGCCATACAGCCCCAAAACATGCAACAACCCTGTGATCCCAGCCATGAAAGCCTTCAACAACACACTACTTGTGTTTGCTAACACTAATCAAGGAGAATCAACATCTGGTCCAGGAAATTATGAGATAGTTCCAGGATGGAAGACGTCTATCATTCATTTACAACTCTAGGACAACATCAACAAAATATTGCTATATAAGTGACCTTATGACAGTCCAGAAATTGTGACAGATGGCAACGCTGTGCTGCATCGGGAAGGAGAGATCTGCTATGGGAAAGCAGGATTCTGGTAACTTTGGGGGCCTCCTTTTCTGATGGGAAGAGGAAGGAGTGCGTTTTGGAGATGTTCTTTTTGAAGTTTTGGTGTTTTGGCACTGGGTTGGCAGACTGCAGTGGGAGCTGGGCCTGGCCTAAGCAGGTGCTTCTCCACGGAGGGAGACAGAATATGGTAATATTTGGATGGACGCATGTAGATGTGTGTGAATGCTGAGTGAAAATGTAAGCCCACTCCTTGTCAGGTTGTTAGCCAATGTAACTGTAGTAGGTTGTTTGTGAATCCAATGTAGTTACATAGAATCTGTATGTCTGTATGACTGTCTTTGTTGTTCTGCAAAAGTTATGCTGTACCTCTCAGACTGGAATTGCAATAAAAAGAACCTATGCTTTGAAGTTATTGAAAAGGTATTCATAACATTTCCTGTTGTCGGGTGAGATACACCTTGCTGATTCCTCGCTTCACCTGCCAAGTCTGTTCCATGTCACGCTTTGCGTGGACTCCCATCTTCCTTTCTTCACAAGCACCCACACAAACACTCCAGTTTCACTAGCTTGGGGACCCGGCAGTGCCCGGGTTATTTCAGAAAGGCACTGTTTGCCTGTGTTTGAAGTTTAGTCTAGATCCAGTGTCAGCGGGATTCAGTTGGTGCGCTGAACTACAACTCCCATATGCAATTCCCATTGTCCATGGTCCATCCCCCTCCCAACACCGCCCAGCTGTAAAGTAAGCCATGGGGGCTCTATGTGTCAAGTTTGGTCTTGATCAGACATTGGTGGAGGTCACAGTGGTCTCGGGAAGTGAGTGAAGATACTGCAAGTCCCATCATCCATGGTCCAAACTCTTCCAAATCACACCAGGATGTAGAATGGGTCATGAGGGCTCTGTATGCCGAGTTTGGTACTGATTCGTTGTTGGTGGGAGTCGCAATGCTCTCATGACGTGAGTGAAGGTATTGTAAGTCCCATCATCCATGACCCATCCTTCTCTAAACTGCACCAGGGTGTAGAGTGGGTCATTGGGGCTTTGTGTGTGAAGTTGAGTCTTGATCAGTCATTAGTGGAGGTCGCAGTGGTCTCTGGAAGCTTATCCAACGTAAACGGGCTGGCAGAACATTGGATAAGCGAATATGTTGGATAATAAGAAGAGATTAAGGAAAAGCCTATTAAACATCAAATTAGGTTATGATTTTACAAATTATGCACCAAAACATCATGTTATACAAATTTGACAGAAAAAGTAGTTCAATACGCAGTAATGCCATGTAGTAATTACTGTATTTACACATTTAGCACCAAAAATATCACAATATATTGAAAACACTGACTACAAAAATGTGTTGGATAATCCAGAATGTTGGATAAGCGAGTGTTGGATAAGTGAGACTCTACTGTACTTATTAACCATAAGCCAAATGCAATGTCATAAATTACTCAAATGTTGTATTCCATTATTGTACTGTAACTTGATCCTAGCCAATGGTTTGTTGACTGAAATAAAGGCTACTAACTGACTGTAATGGTCGGGAGCTCAATCTGACCCGGGCTTCGATCGCACAATTTCTCGGTCAGTCGTGATTCATTGCAGCTGCTCCACAGCCCGGCCCGGTGTGCAAAGGTAAATAAGGTATATAAAAGTATAATAACCTGGTGTTGCCTAAGTTATTACAAAGTCAGTGTTTTAATTGTTCAAAATGCATAAGATTGTGGGTGAACTACAACTCCCATCATGCCAAGTTAACCCCCAGAAATTACATCAGTACTTAAATTTTGTTACGTTGGGCACTCTGGTCAGGATGCATGACGGATGGGATTCAGTGTGCTATCTGGCTGTAGGGTAAACTACAACTCCCACCACGGTGAGCCCATCCCCTCAAACCCTTCCAGTAGGTTGAGTGAGTCACAGGGGTTCTGTGTGCCAAGTGTGGTCCAGGTCCATCATCGGTGGAGGTCATTGTTTCTCTGGTTGTGGGTAAACTACAACTCCCAGAATGGTCAGTTCCCTAACCCTGACATCAACCGACCAGTAAGCAGAAAAAGTGGGCATGTTCAGATTCGAGAGGGCAGGGGATTTCTAGGAGTTGTAGGGATCAGGATGTATAATAATAATAATAATAATAATATAATAATAACTTTATTTTTATACCCCGCCCCATCTCCCCGAAGGGACTTGGGGCGGCTTACATGGGGCCAGGCCCAATAAAACAAACAAAACAGTAACAAAGCAATAAAACAATTATCCCAGTAAAAAACATCAGCATCAATAAAAACAATCATTAAAATCAACAAGCAGGATACAGTGTTAAAAACAGGAGACTAATTCGTAGATCCCAGGCGAAATGCAGAGTGATACGAAATGGGAAAAGGAAATTTCACAGTTGGACAATAAAGTGCGGTATAAAATGGCAAGACAACAACAATGGGACTATTATAGAATGGACAGATAGATCAATCCAGCAACAACTAAACATCGAAGGCCTTTTGGAAGAGCCACGTTTTTAAGCTCTTCCGGAAGGAGAGGAGGGTAGGGGCCTGCCTGATCTCTCTAGGTAGAGAGTTCCAAAGCCGGGGGGGCCACGACGGAGAAGGCCCTCTCTCTCGTCCCCACCAACCGTGACTGTGAGGGTGGTGGGAGCGAGAGAAGGGCCTCCCCCGACGAGCGAAGAGAACGTGTGGGTTCATAGAGGGAGATGCGGTCTGTAAGGTAGGTGGGTCCCAAACCGTTTAGGGCTTTGTAGGTGATAACCTGCACCTTGAATTGGGCCCGAAAAGTAAATGGCAGCCAGTGGAGCTCCTTAAACAGAGGCGTTGAACGCGCCCTGTAATTCGCTCCGGTTAGAAGCCTGGCTGCCGAACGCTGTACTAGTTGTAATTTCCGGGCCGTCTTCAAAGGCAGCCCCACATAGAGCGCATTGCAATAGTCCAGTCTATTGCATGGCATGGACTAAGGCATGGACCACCTTGGTCAGATCTTACTTCTCGAGGTACGGTCGCAGCTGGCGCACAAGTTTTAGTTGTGCAAAGGCCCTCCCGGCCACGGCCGACACCTGAGCCTCAAGTGTCAGCCCCGAATCCAGGAGGACCCCCAAGCTGCGGACCTGCGCCTTCAGGGGGAGTGCGACCCCGTCAAGCACAGGTTGCCACCCAATACCCCGATCAGACGTACGACTGACCTGGAGGACCTCTGTCTTGTCGGGATTAAGTCTCAGCTTGTTCACCCTCATCCAGGCCAACACAGCGGCCAGACACTGGTCCAGAATCCGAGGGGCTTCCTTGGATTTAGGTGGAAAAGAGTAGTAGAGTTGGGTGTCATCCGCGTAGAGATGGCACCGTACTCCAAAACTCCAGATGACCTCTCCCAGCGGTTTCATGTAGATGTTAAAAAGCATGGGGGACAAAATAGAACCTTGCAGGACCCCACAGGTCAATAGCCAGGGGTCCGAGCAGGTGTCCCCCAGCTTCACCAACTGGGAACGACCCTCCAGAAAGGACTGGAGCCACTGGAGTGCAGTACCCCCAAGGCCCATCCCAGAAAGCCGCCCCAGAAGGATACCATGGTCGATGGTATCGAAAGCTGCTGAGATGTCCAAGAGAACCAGCAGGGTCACACTCCCCCTGTCCAGCTCCCTGCGGAGGTCATCCACCAAGGCGACCAAAGCCGTCTCGGTACTGAACCCAGGCCTAAAGCCAGACTGTGATTGGTCCAGAAAATCCGTATCTTCCAAGAATCCCTGGAGCTGAGAGGCAACCACCCGCTCCAAGACCTTGCCCAAGAATGGTAGGTTAGAGATTGGCCTGTAGTTACAAGGATTGGTAGGATCTAATGAGGCCTTCTTCAAAATAGGCCTTACCACGGCTTGTTTTAGGCTGGATGGAAATTTGCCCTGCCCCAAAGAGGCATTAATTATTGCCACAAACCAATCAACTAACCCACCACTGGCCTGTTTTAAAAGCCAAGATGGGCAGGGATCTAGGGCACAGGTAGTCGCCCTCACCGCTCCAAGAATCTTGTCTACATCATCAGATTGCACAAACTGAAACAAATCCCACAAGATCGAACAGACAGATGCCTCGGTTACCTCACCTGGCAATGCTTCAAGACTGGCGTCCAAGTCGGAACGAATCTGAGCGACTTTGTCTGCAAAATGGTGAGCGAACTCGCTACACCGAGTTGCCGAGGAGTCAGGTGCCCCCCCACCCTGAGAAGGGTGGAGGAGCTCCCCAACAACTCGGAACAACTCAGAAGATCTATTTGTTGCAGACGCGATGCGGGCAGTCGTGAAAACCTTCCTGGCTGCCCGCAACGCCACGGAATAAGCCCTAATAACGGCTTTAGCCCGTGTTCGGTCAGAAACGTCGCGAGTTCTCCGCCAGCGCCACTCTAGTCTCCTTCTCTCACGTTTCATCTCCGCCAGCTCCCCGGTGAACCAGGGAGCTGGGGCAACTCCACGCAGCGAGAGGGGACGTTCGGGAGCGATCATGTCAATAGCCCTGGACAACTCGGTATTGTAACGAGCAACCAAGGCATCGACAGGATCATCAGCCTCCATAGCAGACAGAACCCCAAGAGACGTCAGGAGTCCCTCAGGATCCATAAGTCTCCTGGGGCGGACCATCTGCACTCTGAACCCCTCCCAATGATGGAACTGGAACTCACTTGGCACACAGAGCCCCCATGACCAGCAAAAAATACTGGAAGTCTTTGGGGAAATTCACATTGATTTGGGGGAGTTGTAGTTCGCCTCCATCTAGAGAGCACTGTGAACCCAAACACCAATGGATCTCAACCAAACTTGGCACACAGACCTAATATGCAGAGAGGGGTTTGGAACAAATACCACACACACCTCTAGAACAGCGACAGCACATCGATGTCCAGGTCTTAACTATTTTGCAAAAGAGGGGGGGATCCGTGTTCAAAGGACCATTACAAAATCATGTTCAATCATGTTCAATATCTAGTACAATTAGTGCTGACAAAACCAATTTCCGCTACACATGCGCAGAAAGTACAACAGTCGAAAATTTACTCCGTATAATTATTAAACAGGTGAAAAACAAGTGTCCACGAGCACAGTTGCCCTCAACTTTCTAGTCTAGGTCATCGACCAGGTCAGGCAAACGTGCGATGGTGCTCAACGTCTACTGACTGTACAGTTTGTTTTATGGAATTCAGACATCTGGTGATTCCAAAGTTCAAATGTTCTAAACCTTGAATTAGATTCTTAACCCTCTTAAATGTTTATAACATTTATAAAACCAATTTTAAAAGCAAATTCCATTAAAACCAATCTCCTTAGAATACAGATTTCTTCTTATTTATTTTATTTATTCTTGTGTTTCTTTTGGAACTGCTGATCTCATTATCCATGGTTTTCCCTTTTAAGCTATCTCTTATTGAATACTTTGAGTACATAGACATTATTATCGAAGCCATAGTCAATCAGCAAATATTAGGCTGATTTTCCTTAGCGCCTTCTCTTGATAGCCTTTCTAAATTTAATCGTAACGTGCTTTCTGAAGTGAATATAACTAAAAAATGACAGTTTTAATAAAAACAGAAAGTGCCTGCTATTTGCACGAAGTGGCCGTGAGATGGTGCTCTTCTACTGTATGAGTTTAGAAGCTCTGAGTTGTATTGACACCTCCCAATCAATAAATCCATTGTTCAAGTTTACCATGCCCTGCCAATCTGACCTAAGTACTTTGTAAATACTCGCAGAATAAACAAGCAGTTTAAATATGCTATTATGCCAAGGAGAGAAATCGATAGACATGTTCTGTGGAAATTTACAAGGGGAAACAGCTTTGAACCAACGTTTCTGCTCCAAGGTAGATTGAATCTTTATATTTTTAATTCCAATTCTGACCTCTGTTGTAAAATTAATATAATATTTTTTCAACTGCCCTCACAAATTACTTCCAGGATGAAATGTATTGTAGCTCAATCTCTTTACAATACACCACAATGATAAAATGTTCCAACTATGGGCTTGCATTTCCAACATTTGCAAGAGTTGCTTTTGTACATGTTAGAAAGACTGTAGTGTCCATTACCATCTTTCTCTCCAGTGTGAATTCTATTATGTTTATGTAGATTGTGACTATATGTGAAGCTCTTTCCACAGTCCATGCAATTATAAAATTTCTCTTTAGTGAGTCCTTTGATGCTTATGTAGATTTTCCCTCTTAGCGAAGCTCAGTTCACAATCCTGGCATTTATAGGGTTCCTCCCCAGTGTGGGTCCTTTGATGTGAACTTAGGTTTCCACTTTGAGTGAAGTTCTGTCCACACTCCAGGCATTTATAGGGTTTCTCCCCAGTGTGGGTCCTTTGATGTGAACTTAGGTTTCCACTTTGAGCGAAGCTCTGTCCACACTCCAGGCATTTATAAGGTTTCTCCCCAGTGTGGGTCCTTTGATGTATACGGAGACTTCCCCTCTCAGTGAAGCTCTGTTCACACTCCAGGCATTTATAGGGTTTCTCCCCAGTGTGGGTCCTTTGATGTAATCGTAAATGTCCTCCCTGAGTAAAGCTCTGTCCACACTCTAGGCATTTATAAGGTTTCTCCCCAGTGTGGGTCCTTTGATGTATACGGAGACCTCCCCTCTCAGAGAAGCTCTGTCCACACTCCAGGCATTTATAGGGTTTCTCCCCAGTGTGAGTCCTTTCATGTATACGTAGACTTCCCTTCTCAGTAAAGCTCTGTCCACACTCCAGGCATGTATAGGGTTTCTCCCCAGTGTGAGTCCTTTGATGTATACATAGACTTCCCCTCTGAGTGAAGCTCTGCCCACACTCCAGGCATTTATAGGGTTTCTCCCCAGTGTGAGTCCTTTGATGGTTACGTAGACTTGAACTCTGAATGAAGCTGTGTCCACACTCCAGGCATTTATAGGGTTTCTCCCCAGTGTGAGTCCTTTCATGTATACGTAGACTTCCCCTCTCAGTGAAGCTCTGTCCACATTCCAGGCATATATAGGGTTTCTCCCTAGTGTGAGTCCTTTGATGTTTACGTAGATTTCCCCTCTTAGTGAAGCTCTGTCCACACTCCAGGCATTTATAGGGTTTCTCCCCAGTGTGAGTCCTTTCATGTATACGTAGATTTCCACTCTGAGTGAAGCTTATTCCACACTCCAGGCATATATGAGGTTTCTCCCCAGTGTGAGTCCTTTGATGGTTACGCAGACTTGAACTCTGAATAAAGCTGTGTCCACACTCCAGGCATTTATAGGGTTTCTCCCCAGTGTGAGTCCTTTCATGTATATGTAGATTTCCCCTCTCAGTGAAGCTCTGTCCACACTCCAGGCATTTATAAGGTTTCTCCCCAGTGTGAGTCCTTTGATGTGAACGTAAATGTTCCCTCCGAGTAAAGGTCTGTCCACACTCCAGGCATTTATAGGGTTTCTCCCCAGTGTGAGTCCTTTGATGTGAACATAGACTTGACCTATGAGCAAAGCTGTGTCCACACTCCAGGCATTTATAGGGTTTCTCCCCAGTGTGAGTCCTTTGATGTGAATGTAGACTTGAACTATGAGTAAAGCTCTGTCCACATTCCAGGCATTTATAGGGTTTCTCCCCAGTGTGAGTCCTTTGATGTGAACATAGATATTCCCTCCGAGTAAAACTTTGTCCACACTCCAGGCATTTATAGGGTTTTTCACTAGTGTGAACCCTTTGATGTCTCTTCAGAGGTCCATGCTGACTAAAGCTCTTTCCACATTCAATACATTTATAAGCTTTTTCCTCCATATCGATAGCGTTATCTACATACGATTGCACTATGGACACTTGACTCTTGTTTTCCCTGTTCTGATGTAAAGTGTATTCTACCATCTAGTAAGATCAGCCCCTTGAGAGGATTTCTCTTTCCTATAGGTCTGGTTTCCTCACTGTACTTTTGCTTTCCAAATTCCTCAGTATCCACCATGAGCTGGTTTGTTTATCATCACGCCAGGGGTGGCTCCATAGAACCCCCATGTCCTGGTCAAGAAAGAAGCAGAAGGTTAAACATGAAGCCCCAGATTTCCTTTACTTCCAACATAATCCTCTTTTCTCTTCATCAATTATGTTGAATATGGAAATATCAAGAAACAGAAGCATGAAGCGTCCCAAGGACACGCACAGAAACCATCAAAAGCAATCAAAGACTCATAAGCAACAAGAAATGGATGCAGACACGCTTGAGTGAACATAACAGAGACAAAAGTTGGTCCTTGTTCAAAGGTGATTCAACAAACACAGGACAAGAAAGGAAGAAAGGAAGGAAGGAATGAGGAAAAGATGGTGGAAGGAAGGTATGTAGGAAGGACAGAAGAAACGAAGGAATAAAAGAATGATGGGAGTGGATAGAAGGAAGAGGAGGGAGTGAGGGAAGGAAAGCAAAAAAGGACAGAAGATAGAAAGGAGTCAACCCGAGATGTGGTTTAAGGAACAGAAGAGAAGCAATGATTTGTTCTGGATAATGTTTCAGTGAATAACCAGAGCCCCGGTGGCCTAGGGAATAAAAGCCTCGTGACTTGAAGGTTGGGTTGCTGACCTGAAAGCTGCCAGGTTCGAATCCCACCTGGGGAGAGTGTGGATGAGCCTCCTCTACTAGCTCCAGCTCCATGCGGGGACATGAGAGAAGCCTCCCACAAGGATGGTAAAACATCAAAACATCCGGGCGTCCCCTGGGCAACGTCCTTGCAGACGGCCAATTCTCTCACTCCAGAAGCAACTCCGGTTGCTCTTGACACGAAAAAAAGTGAATAACCAGCATGCACTAAATGCCCATTATTACTTAGTTCATGGTTTGTGGGTCACCTCCCTGCATAAACCAACAAAGGTGATCACAGGTTCACAAACAAGAACAAACAGATCCAATTTCACTTAACACATGTGGGAACTCACGTGGGCTCAAAGGTGGCTCAAGATAAAGAAAGCTAAAAAGGGAATAAGATGATGATGATGATAACAACAACAACAACAACAACTGTATTCTTCTATCCCACCCTCATCTCCCTGAAGGGACTTGGGGCGGCTTACATGGGGACCAGGCCCAATAAAACAGAATTAAAATATAGCACAATAAAATACATTGCAGTACAATAAATTAAAGGAAAAACAGTACAAAGCATTATAACAACATAAAGCATCATCAAGCAACAACCACAGAATGACAAGGTAATGTAAGGAGGGAAGGAATGGAAACTCTTTCAGATCTTAAAGAGAGTCACACTAATTTCATTGAGTCAAATCCAAATGCGGCTAAAGGAACAGAAGGCGGGCAGAACTCCTTCCAACATTAAAGTGCGAAAATCACTCTGGATAATGGGTTTCCGTGAATTAACAGCATGTGCTAAATGCTAAAAGAAACAAGGAATTCTTTATGTATTGCTATCTTGGGTATCCGGTGATGCCCGGGTTATTTTAACAGGGCCCTGTTTGTTTTTGGATGTGAGGTCATATCAGTTTGGTCATATGCTACACTATGTCTTAGAAAAAAAACCCCTCAGTTTTTGCTTTTTTTATCAGTGCTTCCATTAGAAAATGCATAAGGATGTGGGTGAACTACAGTTCCCAAAAATCTGGGAGTCTGGAGAACAAGCCCTATGAGGAGCGGCTTAAAGAGCTGGGCATGTTTAGCCTGCAGAAAAGAAGGCTGAGAGAAGACATGATAGCCATGTACAAATACGTGAAGGGAAGTCATAGGGAGGAGGGAGGGAGCTTGTTTTCTGCTGCCCTGCAGACTAGGACACGGAACAATGGCTTCAAACTACAGGAAAGGAGATTCCACCTGAACATCAGGAAGAACTTCCTCACAGTGAGGGCTGTTCGACAGTGGAACTCTCTCCCCTGGGCCGTGGTAGAGGCTCCTTCTTTGGAGGCTTTTAAGCAGAGGCTGGATGGTCATCTGTCAGGGGTGCTTTGAATGCGATTTCCTGCTTCTTAGCAGGGGGTTGGACTGGATGGCCCATGAGGTCTCTTCCAACTCTACTATTCTATGATTCTATGAAAATCTTGGGTCACCCCTCTCAAAACTCCCCCAGTATTCCCAGTTGGCCATGTTGGGTCTTTGTGCTAAATTTGGTCCAGATCTGTCATTTACTGGGTTCAGTGTTCCCTGAATACAGGTGAACTATAACTCTCTGATGCCAAGGTCAATCACCCCAAGTTGGCAGCATTGGGTGGGGATGAGGTAGAGGGCCTTCTCTGTGGTGGCCCCTCGGCTCTGGAACTCCATTCCCAGGGAGATCAGACAAGCACCCACCCCGGCAGCCTTCAAGAAAGATTGAAAAACTTGGCTCTTCCGGTGTGCCTTCAATTACAGATCACAAGTAGAACCCACTCAGTACTGATTATCATCGGGCCTGATGTATTGTTTTCTCGCCTTTATGTGGAAACAATTCTCTTCATTTGTCCCACCTCTGAATTCTCTTATTACATTACAGCACTTTATTATCTACCTCATCAGATTTTAATTGTGCACTCCTCACACTGCTGCCCAGTTTTTTACTATTTTAATTTGCTATAATGTTCTTATTTGGCGGTTTACTTATTATTACATGATTGTTTAAAATGGTGTAATTTTGTGTATTTTTAATGTTGATGATGCTTGTTTTTGTTCTGAATGTATCCTACCTTGTTTTATTGTGGTAATTTTGGGCTTGGCCCCATGTTAGCCAGCCCCGAGTCCCTGCGGAGAGATGCAGGCAGGGTACAAAAATAAAGTTGTTGTTATTATTATTATTATTGGCCATGTTGGGTCTGTGTGCCAAGTGTAGTCCAGGTCCATCGTTGGTGGGGACCAGAGTGCTCTTAGACTGCAAGTGAACTATACATCCCAGTCCCTAGAACTCCAATAAAATATGGTGAATTCTCCCCAAACCTCTCCAGTATGTTCTGTTGCTAATCCATTCCTCTGTTTGCTGTGTACCATAGGAAAGGGTTAAGGGAGAGGCAGTGGGCGGGGTCATGCAAATAGAGAGAGAAAGGAACACCGGGATGTGCTCGCTGTAACCTGCAATGCCCTGGGAGGGAGTGATGGTGGCTCCGCAGCACTGGGAACCGTAGTCTGTTTGTGGAGGCGGGAGGGAGGCTGTTTGTGTGAGTGGACACCCGTGCCACATACACACAGGCAGATTTCCACTTTTAATATGCGTATAGATTTCATAACTTCCAAGGCCACAGGGACTCCCGACCTTGCCTCCTGGGCATCCCAAATGGTCTCTGCGGCCACTCAATGTCTCACATTTCACAACGAAACCCTCCTAATGACCAAGGACCTGCCTTCCCACTCGGCTCATTCAAACCCACACTGAGACTTGTTGGGATGTTCCCAAAGTGAGTCCATGCTGAACGAGGTTCCATTCGGGCCATTCATTCCCTCAGTCGAACAGCGAGGAAAGAGCGAGGCGAGGAGATAAGCCAGTCCCGTCTGCCTCTCCTGTCAATTAAAACACGACCTGCACGTTTGGCCAGAGGAAACTGGAGGTTGTGGAAAGAAAGACAGGAAGGAAGGAAGGAAAAGTCTTCCCGGGATGCCTTCTGGAAGGGAGAGGCCTTCAACGGCCGACATGGTTATGCTTTGATTCTGTGAGGCTTCTCTGGTTTGGGCCATGCCTAGACTGTAGCACTAATGGAGGATAACTCCATTTTAACTGCTCACTGAGACCAAATTATTGGGAGTTGTAGTTTAAGGAGGCAACAGCTTTCTGTGGCAGAGACATTTGGACACCACATAAAGCTACTGCTCCCAGGATTCTGCAGCATTGAGTCCCAGCAGTTAGTATAGCAGAGTCTGGCTAATCCAACGTAAATGGGCCAGCAGAACATTGGGTAAGTGAAAATGTGGGATAATAAGGAGGGATTAAGGAGAAGCCTACTAAAACTATGTTATGATTTCACAAATGAAGCACCAAAACATCATGCCAATACAAGGGATCTGGTCCTGTTCATATTCCTCTCCTGGAGGGCAGCGTTTCCCTCTCCCCCTTTGGGGCCCCCGTATGGAACTGGAAGGAGTCAGGCACGGAGAGATGTGGTGTCATAAGAAGGCAGCATCCACTCACAATGTCTCTTGAGGTTCAGCCCCACTTTGGGAGCATAGTTTTTGATTTCTGTTATTTCATAGGCTTTTGATTTCTGTTATTGCTATTTTTAAATTGTTAGATTTTAGCCTGTTTTGTAAGCCGCCCCGAGCCCTAGGGGAGTGGTGGCATATAAGTTTGAATAATAAATAAATAAATAGTTTAATCTCATCTGCTTTCTCACTGCCCTGGGGGATTGGAGGGCTTAGGATAATGTGAATGCACCACGCATGGGACAACACCTGCAAGTGGCCACCTTGATTAGCACTGAATGGCCTTCCAGCTTCAGAGCCTGGCTGCTTCCTGAATTGGAATGACAAAGAGTTAAGGGTCAGGAGAGAGTCCCTGGGTAGGTCAGGCATGGGCCAACTTGGGCCCTCCCTCCAGGTATTTTGGACTCCAACTTCCACTATTCCTGACAGCCTTCCCTTTCCCTCTTCTTTTCCACTTAAGCGGATGAGGGGGGAAAGGAAAGGCCCTGAGGCTGTTAGGAATGGTGTTTAGCAACTTTCTACCAATTTACACTGCAATGTACACTGCCGGGAGGGGCAAGACGTGGCTGGCACAAGGCGGAAGCTGTGCCCGACGTCAAAGGTCTGCGCCGACCACGTCTCGTCCCTCCTGGTGAGCACTCGACGCACAGAGAGGCCCACTGCATTGTTCACATTTGGAGAAAGGATGAATGGGAGACACATTAATTAAATAAGAGATAAAATGCTGACTTTTAAACCACTATGAAGAAGATTGGAGGTCAACAAAATCCCCTTCTCTTTCTTTTCCCTTCTTTCCATCCCACGTTCTACCTTATACTCCGAGAAAAAAAAATCCACCTTCCCCTAGGTGGTAGTTGTCCCTACTCTTGTCCTAAAAGCTCTTTCCTGTCCTTGATATCCCCATTTTATAACGCTGTAATAAATGTTTTATCAATTAAAATTATATTTTAAAATGCTAATATAATAGTGATGCAATAGTGACACCTTAAACAACAGGCCAGGAAAAACTTTAAACAAAAAAGAGTGGGAGAAGAATTGGTTTCAGCAGGAACTTCCAAAATAAATGGCCTGGAATTGTATATCCCCAAATTCTGAAAACCTTAAATGAGTAAGATAGAATTTCCAACAACGAAAACACTCCTTGTCAATATTTATGCTCCTAACAATGCAAAAGCTCCTTTCTTTGAAAAATTTTGGAAAGAGATGGAAGATATTGACTGCAACTTTATTGTAGACTTCAATATGGATTTTGAAAAACTACAAAGCCAATTCAAGAGAATCAAGGAAAATTGCTTCTGGAATCAGGTAGAAGAACTTTCAATCATAGGTATCTGGAGGTTCTTACACCCAGAAGAAAAGGACGAAACCTTCTTCCCTGAAAGAGAGACACAAGTCATACTCAAGAACAGATATCATTTGGATCACTAAGAATTAAGTAAATCTTCATTCAAAAGCTCAAATCCAATCAAGTATTATTTCAGACCACTGTCCAACTACAATAGAAACCGCAATCCCGAGAAAACAATTTATATGGAAAATTAATGAAGATATTTTGAGGAATCAAGAAAATCTTGATACATGTAAGGAAGAGATTAAATAACTCTTTCTGATAAATACCCATCAAACTCCAACAAGAGCTTCATCAACAAGCTTCAATGTTAATTGTGCATCAAATGGGAAAGACCCTAGAACTTTCCAAGCAAAAATATTTTGAGCATGCAAGTAAACCAGGTAGATGGCTGGCAAGTAATTAAGAAGAGAGATGCCCATAAATACATAAGATATTGAGAAATATTGAAGACTTTGGAAAAGTGGCTGGACTCACAACGAACAAATAAAAAAACAAAAATAATGATTAAGAATGTCCAGCAGCAAGGCCAGAGTATCTGGGAATCTAGATGACCATGAAAAATTTGGACCTATATAAAAACAACTATGAAAAAGTAGAGAATGTAATACAAAAAGAAAAAAAAAAGGATGGTCCCAGATAAAACTCTTTTTTTCCGGGGGGGGGGGGGGATATCTGCAATAAAAATGTATCTTTTCCAAACAATACCAGTATTATTAAACGATACCTGCTTTGAACAATGGAACAAAGATATTACTAAATTCATTTGGGAAGGTGAAAAACCAAGACTGCAGATGAAATCCTTGCAAGATGCCAACTCTTTTTTTGGGGGGGGGGGGGAGGTATGGCTCTACCAAAATTTAAGCTATACGACAAAGCTGCAGTTTTAGTTTGGATAAAAGAATGGATAACTCTAGCAAATAAAAGATTACTGCCATAAGTAAGCAGGCCTTTTTTCATCTTCGCCAGGCAAGGAAATTGGCATCCTACCTCTCGACAGAAGCATTGGCAATGGTAATCCATGCAACAGTCACCACTAGGTTGGATTATTGTAACGCCTTATTTGCCGGCCTTCCGAAGACAAAAACCCAGAAGATCCAAATAGTCCAAAATGTGGTGGCCAGGCTGCTAGCGGGATCATCTATAAGATGATCTATATTACACCAATTCTGAAACAACTGCATTGGCTACCAATAGAACATCGGATCTCTTACAAGATACTGATCCTGACATTTAAAGCTCGAAATGGCCAAGGACCATTATATCTTAGGGACTGCCTCATTCCTTTTTTCCATCAGTGGTCACCTCGATCCTCCCAGGAAAATCTCCTATACGTACCCTAGGCCCTAGGGAGGTACACCTGGAAGCTACAAGGCATAGAGCCTTTTCGATCTATGCTCCAATTCTATGGAACTCATTGCCTCCATATCTTAGAGCAATGTTGGAGTTGCAACCTTTTGGAAAAGTGGTCAAGACTTGGCTGTTTGGGTGTGCATTTAAGTAAATCAGATCTAATTTGCCAAATAGTCACTGTTGAATGTTTTTAGGTTGAATGTTTTTAGGTTGAATGTTTTTATGTTGAATGTTTTTATGATGAATGTTTTTTATATTGTGGAATGATATTTTAAATTGTAAGTCGCTCGGAGCACTCTGGTGGAGAGCGACTAATTAAGAAATAAAGTGAAGTGAAGTGAAGATATGGATGACAGGGATGCCTGTGCTGCTCAGTCGTTTAGTCGTCTCCGACTCTTCGTGACCTCATGGACAAGTCCAGGCCAGAGCTCCCTGTCGGCCGTCACTGCCCCCAGTTCCTTCAAAGTCAAGCCAGTCCCTTCAAGGATACCGTACATCCATCTTGCCCTTGGTCGGCCTCTCCTCCTTTTTCCTTCCATTTTCCCCAGCATCGTGATCTTTTCCAAGCTTTCCTGTCTCCTCATGATGTGGCCAAAATACTTCAACTTTGCCTCTAATATCCTTCCCTCCACTGAGCAGCCAGGCATTATTTCCTGGAGGATGGAACGGTTGGATCTTCTTGTGGTCCAAAGCACTCTCAGGATTTTCCTCCAGCACCAGAGTTCAAAAGCGTCTCTCTTCCTTCGCTCAGCCCTCCTTATGGTCCAGCTCTCGCATCCATAGGTTACTATGGGGAATACCATTGTTTTGACTATGCGGACCTTCGTGGCCAGTGTGATGTCTCTGCTCTTCACTATTTTGTCCAGGTTGGTCATTGCTCTCCTCCCAAGAAGTAGACGTCTTCTGATTTCCTTGCTGCTGTCTGCATCTGCAGTGATCTTCGTGCTTAGAAATATAAAGTCTGTCACTGCCTCCACGTTTTCTCCCTCTATTTGCCAGTTATCAATAGGTGTAGTTGCCATGATCTTGGTTTTCTTGACGTTTAACTGTTTAGCAGGGATGCCTAATATATGAAAAAACATTAGCTGATGCTAATTTTAAGAGCCACCTGCTAAGACATACACCACATACAGCGTTGAAACTCTACCTAAAATACCTTGGGCATCGACCAAAGTAGCCTTCCATCAGATGGACAGAGATGGGGGGAGACCAATGGTCCATCTATAAACTGGTAGTGATTGGTAAAGGTAAAGGATTCCCCTGACATTAAGTTCAGTCGTATCTGACTCTGGGGGTTGGATAAGCCGAAGAGCGGGCACTGTCCGTTGACACCTCCTAGGCCATGACTGCATGGAGCACTGTTACCTTCCAGCAGAAGCAGTACCTATTGATCTACTCACATTTGCATGATTTCAAACTGCTTATTTATTTATTTTGTGTCAAAAGCACTGCATAATAATTAAGTTTAAAAGTGATAAAATAAAGCAATCACAAGCAGCTAAATACAGTAGAGTCTCACTTATCCAAGCCTCGCTTATCCAAGTTTCTGGATTATCCAAGCCATTTTTGTAGTCAATGTTTTCAATATATCATTATATTTTGGTGCTAAATTCGTAAATACAGTAATTACAACATGACATTGCTGCGTATTGAACTACGTTTTCTGTCAAATTTGTTGTACATGATGTTTTGGTGCTTAATTTGTAAAATCATAACCTAATTTGATGTCTAATAGGCATTTCCTTAATCCCTCCTTATTATCCAAGATATTCACTTATCCAAGCTTCTGCCAGCCCGTTTAGCTTGGATAAGTGAGACTCTACTGTAGTTTCGAACTATTAGGATGACAGAAGCTGGGGATAACAGCAGGAGCCCACTCCGCTCCCCGGATTCGAACCTGCCAACCTTTCGATCAGCAAGTTCAACAGTTCAGCAGTTTAATCCGCTGCGCCACTGGGGGGAGGGAAACCTTTACCTTTACCTAAAAAAAAAAAATGATAAGGAGGGAGGAGGAAGGAAAAATGGAGGGAGGTGGAGGGAGGGAGGGAGGAACAAAGAAGTGATTGGGAATTGGAAAATATAGCTATTGACACCTATATATTGTATGTACATAATAATAATAATTTTATTTTTATATCCGGCCATCATCTCTCTCCCCGAAGGGACTCGGGGCAGCTTGCATGGAGACCAAGCTCAGCATAAACAAGGCCTCCAGGTCATTTTTATGAGTGTGCTCAGGTATTTTATCAAGCCATTATTTATTTGTAATGTGATTTATTATGTTTTATAGATGTGTTTTATATTGATTGGTTTTATTACAATGTTTGTACCATTTGGGCTTGGCCCCATGTAAGCTGCCCCGAGTCCCTTCAGGGAGATGGAGGCGGGGTATAAAAATTATTATTATTATTATTATTATTATTATTATTATTATTATTATTATTATTAAAACACAATTAAAAACATATAACAAATAAACAATACAATGAGAACAACTGAAACAAGAAAAATAAAAAACATCATAAAACTACATAATCACTTCCCTCTGGTTTTCCTCTTCATGTTCCTTGTCCTCTTGTCATAAGGATGCAGTGACCTTGATGGGAGTTATAGTTCACCTGCATCCAGCAATACTGTGACCCCCACTGAAAATGGAATGGGACCAGACTTGTCACAGAGAAGCCCCATCACCAACTGAACATACTGCAGGGATTTAGGGGAACGGACCTTGGTTTTAGAAGTTGTAGTTCATCTGTAGCCAGAGAGCGCTGAACCCAGCTGTGGTCAGATCTGGACCAGACTTGGCACAGAGACCCAATATGGCCAGCTGTGCATTCAGGACTGGTTTAATAATAATAATACAGTAGTCTCACTTATCCAAGCTAAACGGGCTGGCAGAAGATTGGATAAGCGAATATCTTGGATAATAAGGAGGGATTAAGGAAAAGCCTATTAAACATCAAATTAGGTTATGATTTTACAAATTAAGCACCAAAACATCATGCTATACAACAAATTTTACAGAAAAAGTAGTACAATATGCAGTAATGTTCTGTTGTAATTACTGTACGAATTTAGCACCAAAATATCACGATATATTGATAAAATTGACTACAAAAATGGCTTGGATAATCCAGAAGCTTGGATAAGCGAGGCTTGGATAAGTGAGACTCTGCTGTAATTATTATTATTATTATTATCATCATCATCATCATCATCATCATTTAATTACTTATTAATCGCCCTCCATCCACGATGCTCTAGGCGATTTACAAGATAAAATTGTAAAGGATAAAAATACATACATACAAATATTGATTAAAAAATATTAAAATAGATTAAAAGCTCTAGTAAAGAGCCATGTCTTGAGTGCTAGGGTAAAAGGCCCCAACTCACGCATGGCTCTCATATAGGGCGGCAAGGCATTCCATAAGGCAGGGGCAGAAACAGAAAAAGCTCTGCGCCTGGTCCTTTCCAAGCGCACTTCTCTAGGACCCGGTACATAGAGTAAGTCTCGTTGGGATGGTCGTTGCGACCTCCGATGATGGGAGAAGGAGAGACGGTCTCCCTAAGATACGATGGGCCCTGGCCGTAAAGAGTTTTAAAAGTCAGGACTAGCATTTTATATAGACCACGGTAATCAGTTGGAAGCCAATGCAGATGCTGCAGCACTGGTGTTATGTGGCATTTCATGGGTGTTCTTGTGAGTAGCCTGGCTGCTGCATTCTGAACAATACGGAGCTTTCGGGTCGTGGACATCGGAAGCCCAACATACAGGGCGTTGCAATAGTCCAGCCTAGATGTGACCGTGGCATGGATGACCGTTGCCAGCGCCTCATCAGATAGATAGGGTGCCAGTTGCCTCGCTTGTCGTAGGTGGGAAAAGGCCTGTTTGCCGGCAGCAGCGACCTGAGCTTCCATTGTCAGCTGCGAATCTAAAACGACACCCAGGCTCTTAACAGTGGGCGAAGGAGATAGGGCAGCACCATCGAAGGTGGGTAGCAAGTGGGTCAGATCAGCTGAACGGCCATGCCAGAGAATCTCAGTCTTTGCCGGGTTCACCTTCAGTCTACTAGCACGTAGCCAGTTTGACAGAGCCTCCAGACATAAGGTGAAATTTTCTGGTATTGACGTTGCTCCAGGCTCCAAGCGCAGAAGGAGTTGGGTGTCGTCTGCATATTGATAGCAGTCTAGGCCGAAATGCCGAACCAAGCTAGCAAGGGGTCTAACGTAGATGTTGAAGAGAAGAGGGGAGAGAATTGCACCTTGGGGTACCCCACATAGGAGGGGAGATCTGTCAGAGACTTGATCCATATACTCCACGCATTGGCTCCGGTTTCGCAGAAATGAGTTGAACCAATTCAGGGCCTGACCGCGAACTCCGGACATGGCGAGACGGTGAATCATTAGATCGTAGCCAATGGTGTCAAACGCTGCGGTAAGGTCGAGAAGTACCAGTAGCGCTGATCCGCCGCTATCAGACTGGCGACGAAGTTCATCTGTAATGGCAACCAGGACTGTCTCCGTCCCATGGCCAGGGCGGAAGCCTGACTGGAAAGGGTCCAGGCTGGCTGTATCATCCAGAAATTGTTGCAATTGTCCCAGCACAGCCCGCTCTATCATCTTACCCAAGAATGGGAGGTTGGAGACAGGACGATAGTTGGCAAGGGTCATGGGATCCAAGCTAGGCTTCTTTAGCAAGGGACGAACCCTTGCCTCTTTTAGGATGTCCGGGAAGACCCCCTGTTCAAGAGAGCCATTGATGATATTACTCAACGGATTGAGTAGACCTTCCAGGCAGCTCTTCACCAGCCAGGAGGGACACGGATCAAGGGAACAGGTGGTTGGTTTTGCAACAGCCAGGATTCTAGCGACATCTTCCTTGTCAAGCGGAGTAAATCGGTCAAAGATAGGCCCACTAAGCGGCCACAAAGTCTCAAGCTCACTTAAGGTATCAGCTGTAGGGGGCAGTTCCTGCCGAAGCACGGTGATTTTATCAGTGAAAAACTTCTGGAATGCCTCTGCTGTAAGAGCCGTGGTTGCTGGGTTTTGGACTAAGGGAGTCGGACTGGTCAAAGCACGAACGATTTTGAATACTTGAGCTGGGCGCGATCTAGCAGAGGCTATTAAGGAGGAATTGTAAGATTTTTTAGCATCCTTGACGGCTGATTCGTAGGACCTGCGAAAAGCCTTGAACGCGGACAGTGACACCTCATTGGGCTTCTGTCGCCACCGATGTTCCAGCCGCTTTCGTGCTTGCTTCATCGTCCGTAGCTCATTAGTGTACCAAGGGGAGCGATTCTGGTGAGGGCGAAGGAGGCGTCTGGGGGCAATCTCATCCAAGGCAGCCAACAAACTGACATTCCAGGTGTTGACTAGCTCATTGAGAGTGACGCACGCAGTTCCCAGGCCCTTAAGGGCATTCAAGAACCTAGCAGGTTCCATGAGTCTCTTAGGCCGAGCAAAGACTGGTGTGGCAAGATGGGGAGGAGGAGATGGAATCTCAATCCGGGCCTTCAGGACAGCGTGATCAGACCAGGGAACATCAATTACCGCAGATAGAGATGTTTGGACTCCGATATTAAAAATCAGGTCCAAGGTGTGGCCGGCCCGATGAGTAGGGCGAGTCTTGAGTAGTGAGAGCCCCAGAGCTTCAAAGGTTGGTACTAGGTCCTTGGTCACAGATGAAGATGGCAGTGCCTCAACATGTACATTAAAGTCACCCAGAACAATAAGTCTGGGGAACTTCAGGACCCAGTCTGCCACAAGATCTAATAAATTTAGCAGACTCTCTCCCGGAGAGCCAGGCGTGCGGTAAACTACAAGAATGGCTAGGGATTCCCTGCTAGCCAGGACCACACCAACACACTCAATACCGGCTATCTTTGGAGTTGGAATAGCTTTGATGGTAAAATAATCACGAGAGAGTATTGCTACCCCTCCACCTCGGCACCCACTCCGTGGCTGTTGAAATATCTGGAAGCCTGGAGGTGTCAGTTCATGTGAGGGAATGTTATCACCCTCACGGATCCAGGTCTCTGTAATACAAACCAGGTCCATTGCTTGATCGAGAATAAAGTCAGAGAGGGTAGCAGTTTTGTTGACAATAGACCTAGCATTGAATAATAGCAGGGACAGGAGGGGCGTTGGTAGCACCTTCTCGGCCATATGCCTAGGGATGGAATGCAAGTTGGAAAGAGAACGAGTTTCCAATCGACTCGATCTCACTCTGGCACTTGACCTAGGACCACTGTTATCATACTTAGGAATATGACATAGGACAGATGAAGGCCGAATCTGTCGCTGACTTTGTCTCTTTTTAGAGACCAGCATGCTATCATTCTCATATATCCCTCTCCCGATGATTACTGGGATCGTCCTCCCAGTTCTGGGTTCGTCTTATTCGTATTATTATTATTATTAGCCCAGGAGTAAGCCATCAGAACAAATGCAATTAAGGCCAAGATCGAAAAATCAGCTGATGACCCAAAATGCAGACTGTGCAAGGAAGCTGACGAAACCATGGATCATATCCTCAGCTGCTGTAAGAAAATCGCACAGACTACAAACAGAGGCACAACTCTGTGGCCCAAATGATTCATTGGAACTTATGCCTCAAGTCCCACCTCCCAGCAGCAAAGAACTGGTGGGATCACAAACCTGCAAAAGTATTGGAGAATGAGCATGCAAAGATACTGTGGGACTTCCGAATCCAGACTGACAAAGTCCTGGAACACAACACACCAGACATCACAGTTGTGGAAAAGAAAAAGGTTTGGATCATTGATGTCGCCATCCCAGGTGACAGTCGCATTGATGAAAAACAACAGGAAAAACTCAGCCGCTCTCAGGACCTCAAGATTGAACTTCAAGGACTCTGGCAGAAACCAGTGCAGGTGGTCCCGGTGGTGATGGGCACACTGGGTGCCATGCCAAAAGATATCAGCCGGCATTTGGAAACAATAGACATTGACAAAATCACCATCTGCCAACTGCAAAAGGCCACCCTACTGGGATCTGCACGCATCATCAGAAAATACATCACACAGTCCTAGACACTTGGGAAGTGTTCGACTTGTGATTTTGTGACACGAAATCCAGCATGTCTATCTTGTTTGCTGTGACATAATAAAATAATAATAATAATAATAATAATAATAATAATAATAATAATTGTCTATTTACATCCCTCTCTTCTCCCTCTCGGGACCCAAAGCGGCTGACAAGGTATTGAAATTACATAAACAACAGAACAGATGGATCATAGAAACACAACAGGGCAGATGAAGGAAAACAACTGGAGCATCCATTCAAGCCCGTGAGGCGTTCTGTACTGGGAGGTGGGCATCCGGGCCCCTGGGGGTTGTAGTCCTCCCTCCCTCCCTCCCTCCCTCCCTCCTCCGAGAGCCCCGAAGGCAGCCGAGGATGGGCCCGGCCCTCACGCACTCCCTCCCGCGGCTCCCTCCTCCTCCCCCCGGGCACCCCCAGGCGAGTCTCCATCTCTATACAGACCTCTCTCTCTCTCTCTCAGTCTCCGTTCTCTGCGCCATCCGCCGCCTTCCCGCCTCACAAGGAGAGACCAGGCCTGAGGCGAGGCGACGACGACGGCGGCCATCTTCTCCCTCCTCCTCCTCGTCTTCCTCCTTCCCCGCAACCCGCCCTCGCCCCCTCCCATTGGCTGAGCTCGTGACGCCCCGCCCACCGGAGGACCCCCATTGGCTGCGTGCCGCTCCCCGGCCTTGATTGACGGGCGAGAGGGAGGAGGAAGAGAAGGAGAAGCAGCCCTGAGGGTTGCGAGGCGCCTCCGCGGGGAGTGGCCCCCCCCCCTCTCTCTCTCTCTCTCTCTCCTCCCCCCCGGACACCATCCCTCGCCCCCGGAGGTCCTGAGGGGGAGGGAAGGCGCGCCCTGTGTCGGGAGGCGAGGGCCAGGCCCGTCCTCGGCTGGGAAGGGAGAACTACAACTCCCAGGCCCACGCCCTGACAGGATTCCCAGTCGGCCATGTTGGGCCTGTCAGTGTGCCCAGGCTGACCCGGGCCCGTGTTCGCGGAGGAGGGGTGAGCTAGAACTCCCTGGCGCCACGGCCAGTCACCCCAGACCCCGCCGGGCAGGAGGGCGCAAAGGAGCCGCGTGGGGCCTGCCTGCCTGTGTGCCGAGTGAGTCCCAGGCCCGTCGCGGGTGGGGCCCAGAGGGCGGTTCTTGGGCTGCAGGGGAACGACACATCCCGGTCCCTACGACACCGGGAAGCCCTGGTGAATCCTCCCCACTCCCCTCAGGCTCCTGGGAGTTCGCTTCTCGTGCGACTCTGTGTCCTCTCTATATTGATAATATATGGATAGAATAGTGGGATATGAAGAATGATATAATAATAATATACTAATGATAATCTATATAAAAGGGTAAAAAAAATCGGCCTAGGACAAAACAACAAAACTACACATCCCAGAAAAACTAAACTTGGCAACCCAACCCCTCATCCATGCCTCTACGTTCATACAACGAAAAGAAAAGAAAAAGCCCTAATTAGAGGGAGATGAATAATTGTGTTTTATCCAATTGCTGCCAGTTACAAGGCTAAACTCTGCCCTCTTGGTCTCCTAGCAACCTACTCAGCCCAGGGGACAGGCACAGTTAGGCCTCAGGCCTCTTCCACACTGACTATAAATGGCAGTGTAGACTCTAGGCCCTTCCACACAGCTATATAACCCATTTATAATCTTATATTATCTGCTTTGAACTGGATTATCTTGACTCCACACTGCCATATAATCCACTTCAGTGTGCATTTTATACAGCTGTGTAGAAGGGGCCTCATATAATCCAGTTCTAAGCAGATAATATAAGATTATAAATATACAGTAGAGTCTCACTTATCCAACATAAACGGGCCAGCAGAACGTTGGATAAGCAAATATGTTGGATAATAAGGAGGGATTAAGGAAAAGCCTATTAAACATCAAATTAGGTTATGATTTTACAAATTAAGCACCAAAACATCATGTTATACAACAAATTTGACAGAAAAAATAGTTCAACACGCAGTAATGTTATGCAGTAATTACTCAAATGTTGTATTCCATCATTGTTGGATAATATTCTACTGTATCTATATAGATAAATGAGTGATGGCATCACGGCAACCAACAAAACTACAGGCCCCCCAACCTCGAAATTTGACAACACAACCCATCATCCACGCCTCTAGGTTGATACAACAAAAAGAAAAGAAAAATAAAGTCCTAATTAGAGGGAGAGCAATAATTGTTTTTATCCAATTGCTGCCAGAGGAGTAATCTCTGCCTACTTGGTCTCCTAGCAACCAACTCAGCCCAGGGGACAGGCAGAGTTAGGCCTCACTTAGGCCTCTTCCACAGATTATCTAATTTGCACTGGATTATATGGCAGTGTAGACTCAAGGCCCTTCCACACAGCTATATAACCCATTTATAATCTTATATTATCTGTTTGGCACTGGATTATCTTGACTCCACACTACCATATAATCCACTTCAGTGTGCATTTTATACAGCTGTGAAGAAGCTGTGATATCATCCAGTTCTAAGCAGATAATATAAGACTATCAATATACAGTAGAGTCTCATCCAACATAAACAGGCCGGCAGAACATTGGATAAATGAATATGTTGGATAATAAGAAGGGATTCAGGAAACGCCGATTAAACATCAAATTAGGTAATGATTTTACAAATTAAGCACCAAACATCATGTTATACAACAAATTTGACAGAAAAAGTAGTTCAATGCTCAGTAATGCTATGTTGTAATTACTGTATTTACAAATTTAGCACCAAAATATCACGATGTATTGAAAACATTGACAAAAATGTGTTGGATAATCCAGAACGTTGGATAAGTGAGTGTTGGATAATACTCTACTGTATAACATAATATAATAATAACATAAAATATATTAATACAATAATAGAATGATATGGAAATAGATCAATACGGTCAAATAATAATATAACAGAACAATAGAATAACAGAATAGAATATAGTAATAATCATTTTATTTTGTGTCCCGCCTCCATCTCCTCAAAGGGATTCAGGGCGGCTGACATGAGGCCAGGCCCAGGCCATTGCAATAAAACAAAACAAAATGCGTACAAAACGTGCGTCGTCAACAAATAAAAATTACTTACTTACTTAGGCGATCCCTCGACGTTCGAGGACGATGGTCTTCCAACCTTGGTATCTTGGGCGTGTGTTCTTAGGTGACTGAAGAGACCGATTCTTGACCCGCATATTCTCCCGCAGTGAGGACATCGGTTTCCAGGTGGAAGGCGGTCCCGGTCGGGGTTAGCTTGACGCTCCTTCCTCTTGGCACGTTTCTCCCTTAAGCCCTCCGTTCGTGCCTCTTCAAACTCCGCAGCACTGCTGGTCACAGCTGACCTCCAATTAGAGCGCTCAAGGGCCAGGGCTTCCCAGTTCTCAGTGTCTATGCCACAGTTTTTAAGGTTGGCTTTGAGCCCATCTTTAAATCTCTTTTCCTGCCCTCCAACATTCCGTTTCCCATTCTTGAGTTCAGAGTAGAGGAGCTGCTTTGGGAGACGGTGATCGGGCATTCGGACAACGTGGCCAGTCCAACGGAGTTGATGGCGTAAGAGCATCGCTTCAATGCTGGTGGTCTTTGCTTCCTCAAGCACGCTGACATTTGTCCGCCTGTCTTCCCAAGAGATTTGCAGGATTTTCCTGAGACAACGCTGATGGAAACGCTCCAGGAGTTTGGTGTGACGTCTGTACACAGTCCACGTTTCGCAGGCATAGAGCAGGGTTGGGAGGACAATGGCTTTATAAACAAGCACCTTGGTCTCTCTACGGATGTCCCGGTCATCGAACACTCTCTGCTTCATACGGAAAAATGCTGCACTCGCAGAGCTCAGGCGGTGTTGTATTTCAGTGTCGATGTTGACTTTTGTGGAGAGGTGGCTACCAAGGTAGCGGAAATGGTCAACATTTTCTAATGTTGCACCGTTAAGCTGTATTCCTGGCTTTGCAGAGGGATTAGCTGGTGCCTGTTAGAAGAGCACTTTGGTTTTCTCGATGTTCAGTGAGAGGCCGAGCTTCTCGTATGCTTCTGCGAAGGTGTTTAGAGTGGCTTGTAGGTCTTCTTCTGAACGCGCACAGACTACGTTGTCATCAGCATATTGGAGTTCTATAACAGATGTTGTGGTGACCTTGGTTTTGGCTCTCAGTCTGCTGAGGTTAAATAGCTTGCCATCTGTCCGATAGATGATTTCCACTCCGGTGGGAAGCTTCCCATCAACAAGGTGAAGTATCATAGCGATGAAGATGGAAAATAAGGTGGGGGCAATAACACATCCCTGCTTGACACCTGATTCAACCTTAAATGGGTCACTTTGGGAGCCGTTGCTGTCCAAGACTGTTGCCATCATGTCATCATGGAGGAGCCGCAGGATGTTCACAAATTTGTCAGGGCACCCGATTTTTTGGAGGATGGTCCAGAGAGCGCTGCGATTCACTGTGTCGAATGCCTTTGCAAGGTCAATGAATGCCATGTACAGAGGTTGGTTTTGTTCCCTGCATTTTTCTTGGAGCTGTCGAGCAGTGAAGATCATGTCCACTGTTCCTCTGGAGGGGCGGAAGCCATTCTGGGATTCTGGGAGGGTGTCTTCTGAGACAGGGAGAAGGCGGTTTGCAAGGATTCTTGCGAGGATTTTCCCGGCGGAGGTTAGAAGGGAGATACCACGATAGTTCCCGCAGTCTGTTCTGTCCCCTTTCTTGAAAAGGGTGATGATGGTGGCATCCTTGAAGTCTGCTGGGATTTTCTCGGTCATCCACACCTTTTCAATAAGCTGGTGGAGTTGTTGCATCAGCTCAGGTCCACCCTCTTTGAAGATTTCAGCGGGAATCCCATCAGGTCCGCTAGCTTTGTTGTTTTTTTGTTGGCTGATGGCATTGCTGACTTCTTCCAAACTAGGCAGTGCTGCAAGCTCATCCCTGGTTTGTTGTTGCGGGATTTGTGAGAGGGTCTCTTCGGCCACATTGGAGCTGCGATTCAGCAGGTTCTGGTAGTGCTCTTTCCAACGTAGTGCAATTGATGTTTTGTCCTTCAGAATTTTGGTTCCATCTGATGAGCGTAGGGGCTGTATGCCATGGTTTCTTGGTCCATAAATGATCTTTGTGGCTTTGAAAAATCCCTGAGCGTCATGGGTATCTGCAAGGTGTTGGATTTCTTCAGCCTTCTTTGTCCACCAGATGTTCTTGAGTTCTCTGGTCCTTCTTTGGACCTCGGCTTTTGCACTGGCATAGATCTTTTTCTTGGCAGCACAGTTGGTGTCTCTCTGCCATGTTTGGAAGGCTTTCCTTTTGTTATCAATCAGCTGTTGGATCTCTTTGTCGTTATCATCAAACCAGTCTTGATGTTTCTTAGTTAGGTATCCAATGCTTTCTTCGCAGGCTGTGATGATGGAGGTCTTCAGTTTGTTCCAATGTTCCTCAACATTTTCGGGGTGTTCTGTGGGTAGATGATCTTTGAGTGTTGTTTGGAGAAGGGCTCGTTTGGAGGGCACCTGAAGGGCTTGGGTGTTCATTTTTCGCCTTGTTTTCCTTCCTTGGAGTCTGCGTTTGGGGACGATCTTGATAGCCATCGTGGATCGGATTAGCCTGTGGTCTGTCCAGCAGTCATCAGTACCTGTCATGGCTCTTGTGAGAAGCACATCGCGGCGGTCTCTGGCACGTGTGATAACATAGTCCAGGAGGTGCCAATGCTTTGACCGAGGGTGCTTCCATGATGTCTTGAGCTTGTTTTTCTGGCGGAAGAGCGTGTTGGTGATGACAAGGTTGTGCTCTCCGCATTTGGTGAGAAGCAAGATGCCATTCGAGTTGCTGTTTCCGACCCCGTCTTTTCCTATGATCCCTGGCCACAGGTCAGAGTCCCTTCCGACTCTTGCGTTAAAGTCCCCCAGGAGGATGATTTTGTCCTCCTTAGGTATCTCCGATAGGATGGTATCCAGCTGACAGTAAAATTTTTCCTTGATGTCTTCGTCAGCATCTAGAGTTGGTGCATAGGCGCATATGATGGTTGCCTGTTGGTTTTTGGCAAGGTTAATTCGGAGGGTTGAAAGTCGTTCGTTGATGCCAGTGGGTGCTTCAGTCAGGTGCTTCACCAGGTCGTTTCTGATAGCAAAGCCAACTCCGTGTATTCTTCTTCGCTCTTCTTCAGGTAGTCCCTTCCAGAAGAAGGTGTAGCCTCCCTTTTCTTCCTTCAGCTGCCCCTCTCCTGCTCTCCGGGTCTCCTGAAGGGCTGCTATGTCGATCTTGAAGCGTCCCAGCTCTCTTGCAATGAGAGCAGTCCTGCGTTCGGGGCGCTCGCTGTCAGTGTTATCTAACAATGTCCGTACGTTCCATGTTCCAAAGTTCATTTTTCTTTTTTGGCCGCAGAGTGGTGACCCCTCTGGACGCGGCAGTCCAGTCAGGGTAGGAGAGGCAGACTATGTTTAGGGCACCTTTTCTAGCCCCTTCCCCGTGTGGGGTGAGCAGAGCGGATCCTAAAAAGGGCTGCTCAGTCATGGATACAGCTGCCGGACTACTCAACTGCCTCGGTCCTTGAGGTAGAACGACTGAGTCCATATCCACCGCCCATGTGCCAGTCTGTGACTAGGGGCTTCCAGATTTCACAGTCCTGCCCCCGTCGCCACTCGCTGATCGCCATGGGACTTTTGTAGGTTTGTTTTTATTTTTGTTGGAAGACGCCTGTGCGTGATTTTTTTTAATGTGTGGAGGTCGGTGCACGGCCGGTCAACACACAGTCTTCACAGAGTGAGGTTCCAGCAGTGGTGTGGTTAACACAACGACAGTGGCTTCTCAGTCTGTTGCAGCCTTCTTCCGCCTTCACAGCCGTTGTAACATGTACCATGTTATCCTCCGCCTGCTCCGCCGTTGAGGTCTTTGGGTCTTCGGATTGTGCTTGGTCTGGAACCTCCCCTGCGGCCACTCCTGGGAGTGCATCACTCCAGTGCCCACAGGTTCATCGGAACACGCAAGCCCCCTCACCACGGCAAGGTGACAATCCATCGAGGGGGACAAATAAAAATACTTACACAGTAACACAGTAAAGCAATAAAATAGTAACAAGAGCATCATAAAATATGGTATAAAAACAGTACAAAAGAATTAAATGAGAGCGAACTGGGCCAAAGCACGAGGAGTGAAAATCATAAAGTAACAGAATAAAATAATAGAATAATATGAAAATGGAATAATAGAACATGACAATATAATTACACAATAATGCAATAATAGAATAATAATAATAATAATAATAATAATAATAATAATAATAATAGAATAATATGAATATACAATAATAAAATATATTTAAGGGTAAAGGTTTTCCCCTGACGTTGAGCCTGGGGGTGGGGGGGGCTCGCCTCCATTTCTGAGCTGAAGAAAGAGCCGCCGTTGTCCGTGCCTCCAAGAGTTATGTGGCCACACACAGCAGTACCTATTGATTTACTCACGTTTGCATGTTTTCGAACTGCTAGGTTGGCAGAAGCTGGGGCTAACAGCGGGAGCTCACCCCACCCCCCGGATTCAAACCGCTCAGCTTTCAGTCCGGAAGTTCAGCAGTTCAGCGGTTTAACTCACTGCACCACCAGGGGCTTCTTCATTATAATATATTACAATTACTATACTATAGTTTATTATTTATTATTTTTATTATTATCTCTATATATAAAAGAGTGATGGCATCACGGCGATTCACAAAACAACAAAAGTACAGGCCCCCCAACCTCAAAATTTGACAACACAACCCATCATCCACGCCTCAAGGTTGATACAACAAAAAGAAAAGAAAAATAAAGTCCTAATTAGAGGGAGAGCAATAACTTTTTTTATCCAATTGCTGCCAGTTTAGAGGGCTAATCTCTGCCCACTTGGTTGCCTAGCAACCAAGGGACAGCCAGGTTTCAGTTAGGGGACAGGCAGATTTAGGCCTCACTTAGACTTCTTCCACAGATTATCTAATTTGCACTGGATTATATGGCAGTGTAGACTCAAGGCCCATCAACACAGCTATATAACCCATTTATAATCTTATATTATCTGATTTGCACTGGATTATCTTGACTCCGCACTACCATATAATCCACTTCAGTGTGCATTTTATACAGCTGTGAAGAAGGAGCCTCATATAATCCAGTTCTGAGCAGATAATATAAGATTAGAAATATACAGTAGAGTCTCACTTATCCAACGTAAACAGGCCGGCAGGATAAGTGAATATGTTGGATAATAAGAAGGGATTCAGGAAAAGCCAATTAAACATCAAATTAGGTAATCATTATACAAATTAAGCACCAAAACATCATATTATACAACAAATTTGACAGAAAAAGTAGTTCCATGCGCAGTAATGCTATGTAGTATTTACAGTAGAGCCTCACTTATCCAACACTCGCTTATCCAACGTTCTGGATTATCCAACACATTTTTGTAGTCAATGCTTTCAATATATCGTGATATTTTGGTGCTAAATTCATAAATACAGTAATTACTATATAGCATTACTGTGTACTGAACTACTTTTTCTGACAAATTTGTTGTCTAACATGATGTTTTGGTGCTTAATTTGTAAAATCATAACTTAATTTGATGTTTAATAGGGTTATCCTTAATTCCTCATTATCCAACATATTCGCTTATCCAATATTCTGCCAGCCCGTTTATGTTGGATAAGTGAGACTCTACTGTACTGTATTTACAAATTTACCACTAAAATATCACAATGAATTTAAAACACTGACTACAAAAACATTGATTATGAAAAGGCAGACTGCGTTGGATAATCCAGAACATTGTATAAGTGAATGTTGGATAAGTGAGATTCTACTTTAATATGAAATAATTACTGGGATAGAATAATGCAGAACAATATAATCTCTAAAACCAGGACAGTAAATAAACAGGGGAATTCCACACAGGAAACAATCAGGGCCAGCTAACACCTCCCAACAAAGTATTCCCATCATCAAAGTCTGGAAAATCCTCTGTTTTCTCAGGGCCACAGACAGTAGAAGCACATAAAATATCGCAAACAACACCACTCTGAAAACAAGGGAATTCCAGACAGGAAACAATCAGGGCCAGCTAACACCTCCCAACAAAAAAATCACTCAGGGAGGAAACAGCCAGGCTTTAAAGCTGCAAGGCCATTACATCCTAATCATTTTTCCTAATTGCAGCATTCATACTTGCCTCCAACAAACAAAAAAAACCATTCAGAAATATTGTATATTCACAACCTTTAGGAAATAATATCCCCTGATGGCGCAGCGTGTTAAAGCGCTGAGCTGCTGAACTTCTGGACCGAAAGGTCGCAGGTTTGAATTGGGGGAGCGGAGAGAGCCCCCACTGTTAGCCCCAGCTTCTGCCAACCCAGAAGTTCGAAAACATGCAAATGTGAGTGCATCAATAGGTACTGCTCCGGCAGGAAGGTAACGCCGCTCCATGTAGTCATCCCACATGACCTTGGAGGAGTCTACGGACAACGCCGGCTCTTCGGCTTAGAAATGGAGATGAGCACCAACCCCCAGAGTCAGACACGACTGGACTTAATGTCTGGGGAAAACCTTGACCCTTGACCTTAACTACCACCAATTCCTCAATACTTTATTTCCCAGACCACCAGACTTCGCCACAGCAACGCGTGGCCGGGCACAGCTAGTAGTGTTATATTATGTTATTACAGTATTATCAAATAATATATTAGATTTCTTTTTCACAATATACTTTATTACTATATATTATGTCATACTATATTACAATTTTACATTATCGTATATTATTATTATCATTATTTTATCATAATATAGTGATATAAGTATCCTGTCCGATTTGTCATCGATGCACTCAATTGGACTTCACACAAATCTACCCTTTGCCAAAATATACAACCCTGTGCTTTGACCAACGTCAAATTGTCATCATGATATAATATAACAATAATTATAATATTTTATTATATATTATTGTATTCTTTTTATGATATTATACTATTATTTTTATAATAATATATTTTTATGTTTTCCCTCCTCCCTCCCTCCCCCCTCCCTTCGGCACACAGCAAACAGAGGAATTGATCAGCAGCTGAACAGACTGGAGAGAGAGAGAGGGGGGGGTCTGGGGAGAACTGGCTCTGATTTAGAGGAGTTGTAGGGACTGGGATGTATAGTTCACCTGCCATCTAAGAACTGCACTCTGAACCCCACCAATGATGGACCTGGAACTCACTTGGCACACAGGCCCAACACGGCCAACTTTGCATACTGATGGGGTTTGGGGGCGATTGGCCTTGACTTCCAAGAGTTATAGTTCACCCATATTGGAATGTATAGTTCACCAACAATCAATGAGGACTCTGAACTCCACCAACAATTGACCTGGAACTAACTTGGCAAACAGAACCCACATGACCAGCAAAAAATACTGGAGGTCTTTGGGGGGAATTCACCTTGATTTGGGGGAGTTGTAGTTCACCTCCATCCAGAGAGTACTGTGAACCCAAACACGGAGGGATCTGGGCCCAACTTGGCACGCATACCCGATATGCTGATATACTGCAGGGGTATGGGAGGGAATGTTCTTCCTTTCTGGGAAACGGTGATCTCCACCGATGATGGACCTGGACCACACTTGGCACACAGAAACCCTGTGACTGGCTCAACCTACTGGAGGGGTTGGAGCGGACGAACTCACCATAGTGGGAGTTGTAGTTCACCCTGCAGCCAGAGAGCAGACTCAACCCTGAGCAAACTTGCCCAACATCACACACTTTAACCACTGATGGAGATTCTGGGGGTTCACCTGGCATGATGGGAGTTGTAGTTCACTCTCAACCTTATGCATTTGGGACAGTTGAAACACTGACTTTGTCAAATAACCTGGGCAACACCAGGGACCCAAGCTAGTCGTAATGATGATGATAGTGATGATGATGATGATGATGATGATGATGATGATGATGATGATGATGATATCAGATGAGGCCTTTTTTTGATCCAAGTCCTGGAGATGAGGCCACCCTCATGGTTCCGCCTTCCACCAATCCCCGCGTGGACCCTGAACCCGGTGGGAACCCCAGAGGCCCCCCAGGCCACGCCCAGCCTGGCAGGAGCCCCCCATCCAAGGCCTCCTCCAAGAGGGACCCTCTCACTGGCTCAGAGAAGCCCCCCGACCAAGGCCCCCAAGAAGGAAGGAATTGTAATCTATTGTAATTGTTCTATCGTTCTGTAATATACTGTATTATTATAACTTTATATCATAGTATGATTGTTATATTGTACAGTAGAGTCTTGCTTATCCAACATTCTGGATTATCCAACGCATTTTTGTAGTCAATGTTTTCAATACATCGTGATATTTTGGTGCTAAATTCTTAAATACAGTAATTACTACATAGCAATACTGTGTATTGAACTACTTTTTCTGTCAAATTTGTTGTATAACATGATGTTTTGGTGCTTAATTTGTAAAATCATAACCTAATTTAATGTTTAATAGGCTTTTTCTTAATCTCTCCTTATTATCCAACATATTCACTTATCCAACGTTCTGCCGGCCCGTTTACGTTGGATAAGCGAGACTCTACTGTAGTATTATGTATTATTATTTTATTATTATAGTGTTATAATATATTAATATATATCAAATAATATAGTATAATTGTAATTGTTATAATATTATATAATATAGTGTATTATAACTTTGTATCATTATAATATAATTATTGTATTTTAATAACATTATTTCATTCTTATTATAGTGTTATAGTGTGCTATTATATTATTGTGAAATACTATTATAATATTATTAAATTACATTATGTACTATTATTTTATAATATATTATTATATGTCATTATACTACAATTATTATATTTTTGTATGATTACTACTATATTACAATATTATCGACATAGGATAAGATAATTATATTATGAAGTCTTCTGGACTTCACACAAATCTATTCTTTGCCAAATTACGATCCTGTGCCTTGACCAAACAAAAATGTTATAATGATTGTTATTTTATAAGTGTGATATAAAATAACAATCATTATAACATTTTTGTTATAGATTATTCTATTCTTTTTATGATACTGTATATTATTATTATTATTATTATTATTATTATTATTATTATTATTATTATTATATATTATTCCAATGGCTTTCCCGTCCTGCCCCTCCTCTGGTCCTGCCTATCAAGGGAGCTCCTCCCCTTCCTTCCCTTCCCTCCTCCCTCCCTCCCTCCCTTCCTGCCTGCAGGGGGCGCCATGGAGACCTTTGTGATGCGCAGCAGCATCTCCCTCTGAAGGCCATTCCCTTGGGAAGCTCACTTTCCCGTTCACAGCAGGAAGGAAGGAAGGCAGTTGCTCTCACTCTCTTGGTTCTTGCTCCTTGCCCGTGACTTTTGCAACCTCTAGCTCTGTCGCCTGGTTTGGTCCACATCCCGGTGAGTCTTTGTCGCTTCTCTTGGACCTCTAAGCAGCCTTCGACACCATAGACCAGGGGTCCCCAAACTAAGGCCTGGGGGCCGGATGCGGCCCTCCAAGGTCATTTACCTGGCCCCCACCCTCAGTCTTAGACTTCACACAATACCAACAATCCTACTTAACTTGATTATCTCATTGGCCAGAAGCAGGCCCACACTTCCCATTGAAATCCTGATAGGTTTATGTTGGTTAAAATTGTAATTATTTTTAAATATTGTATTGTTCTTTCATTTACTAATACTGTATTGTGCTATGGTAACAATTGAATATATTGTGTATACATATAATATTGATACTAATATTATAATGTAATACAATATAATACTAATAATTATATCTATATATATAAAAGAGTGAATCCCAGTGACCAACAAAACAACAAAACTAAACTCCCCACAACCTCGAAAATTGACAGCACGACCCCTCATCCATGCCTCTAGGTTGATACAACAAAAAGAAAAGAAAAATAAAGTCCTAATTAGAGGGAGAGCAATAATTGTTTTTATCCAATTGCTCCAAAGTAATAGATACCCACAAATACAGTAATATGCTTTAGTAATGTTCAGTCAACAGGTATGAAGTATAAACTCATATAGAATAAAATACAATATGTTCAGAATTCACAATTGCAATAAACATAATCCATACATAAAAAATGACTGTCTGGCTCAACAATGTATGTTCTATATATAATTGTTCACTTATTCAATCAGTTAGTTGAGCTGAAGAGCAAGTTTCGACTAGGTCTTCTTCAAGTGAATTAATCTGGGAAAATTATAATGAATTAACAGAAGCATATAACACATCCACATAAATGTCATTATAAATTTGACATAGAAATTTACAATAGTACATTCATATGTATACCCTTTATGTTCCTCTTTCTAGTTGTGTATTTATGTCTTCTTTTCTTTTTTTCTAGGGTGGGTCTAAATAAAAGGAACAAACAGTGGCTATAACATAAATTAAGATTTTTTGGTTTCAATTAAGAAAGTTATATCACGGTGTCCATGGATTTATACGTTCATGGGATACTCTGCTGGCTCTTGGTTAATTCTTATAGCGAGTATAGACTATTATTTGGTAACCTCACAATATAATGGGAAGTTTGTCATCAGGTTTGTCATTTCAGGTACTTACTTACTTACTTAGGCGATCCCTCGTAGCTCGAGGACGATTGTCTTCCATCTTGGGGGTGGGTTCTCCTGTGGCTGAAGAGACCGATTCTTGACCCGCATATTCTCCCGCAGTGAGGACATCGGTTTCCAGGTGGAAGGCAGTCCCGGTCGGGGTTAGCTTGACGCTCCTTCCTCTTGGCACATTTCTCCCTTAGGCCCTCCGTTCGTGCCTCTTCTACCTGATTTCAGGTAGTAATTATTCATTTAAAGCAATAGGGGGTTACTGAGTATATTGATATATTGTTAATCAACACTAGATGGCGCTGATGGTTCTCCCAGTGTGGTTGGAATTTATAGTATGGTAAGAAATACCAAGTACAGACTCACATGAAATAATTATATGAGTTATGTTCGTTAAGACCTCGGGGGTGCTCAGTTTGTAACTTAAACATCCAGTATGATTCTCTTTGTAAGAGTTTAATGTTGTAATCCATGTCACAAGTTTGTATCACTACTTCTAATATGTGGAATTTAAATTATTCTGGGCTGTGTTGGTGATCATGAAAATGTCTGTAAAGTATTGATTCTCTCGACAGATTCCTGATTCTGCTTTTGTGTTCAATGATTCGTGATTTTACTGACCGTTGAGTCTGACCAATATATGCTAAGTTGCATTCACAAACAATCATATATATAACTCCCTTTGTACTACAAGTAGCAAAGTGGGTGTATTTATGCTCCCGATGTGTATGTGGATCTATGAATGTTTTTGAGGCTACTAATTGCGAACATATAGAACAATGGTGGCATCGAAAGTTCCCCATTAAAATTGGTTTGGTAAGACGTTTGTTGTCAATATTTTAATGGATCAGAATGTCCTTAATGTTTTTTGTTCTCTTGTAAGCAATTAAAGGGGGTCTCTCACATCCTGGAATATCACTAATTAAATTCCAATATTTTTTGATGGTTTTGGTGGCGATGTTAGACATGTTTGTAAGGGTGAGTGGCCATATCAACCTGTCAACTCTTTGTTTAGTCCGATCTTTGAGTAATGTGGTTCTTGGTATATTTGATACTTTTGAAACAGCTGACTGAATTATGTGCTCAGGATAGCCCCAGTTTCTAAATTGAGATTGCATCACTTCTATTTCCTGATTGAAGTCATTTTGTGAGGAGGAGTTATGCTTAATTCTAAGTAACTGTGAAAAGGATAAGTTGTTTTTCAAGGCCCAGTGGTGGTAACTGTTGTAATGTAGTAAAGCATTTTTATCTGTGGTTTTTCGATAATTTCTTACCTTTAGTTGATTATTCACTTTTATAACTGAGACATCCAAGAAAACCACAGATGTCGAACTAATATTTCCTGTGAATTTAATATTGGGGTGAATTCTATTAATCCATGATAGTAATTGTTCCGCAGCCTGATGGGATTTAATGATAATAAAGATGTCATCGATAAATCTGCAGTATTTGATTACACTTTCTGCAATAGAGTTGTAAGTGCGGTTGAGAATGAAGTTGCATTCTAAATTGTCCATGAATAAATTGGCAATAGACGGGGCCATGGAAGTCCCCATATTGTATTTTATTCTATATGAGTTTATACTTCATACCTGTTGACTGAACATTACTAAAGCATATTACTATATTTGTGGGTATCTATTACTTTGGTGCATAACCAGGAACCCATTTACTTAATATTTATCCAATTGCTGCCAGTTAGAAGGCTAAACTCCGCCCACTTGGTCTCCTAGCAACCCAATCAGCCCAGGAGACAGGCAGAGTTAGGTCTCACTTAGGCCTTTTCCACACTGCCTATAAAATACAGATTATCAGATTTGAACTGGATTATATGGCAGTATAGACTCAAGGCCTTTCCACACAGCTATATAATCCATTTATAATCTCATATTATCTGCTTTATGAGCACCAACCCCCAAAGTCAGACAAGACTGAACTTAATGTCAGGAGAAAACCTTTACCCTTGACCTTAACTACCACCGATTCCTCAATACTTTATTTCCCAGACCACCAGACTTTGCCACAGCAACGCGTGGCCGGGCACAGCTAGTACTGTATATACTTGAGTATAAGCCTAGTTTTTCAGCCCTTTTTTTAAGACTGAAAAAGCCTTCCTTGGCTTATACTTGGGCGAGGGTCCTGGTTGGCTTATATTTGGGTCACATACTCAAGAATATATGGTACGTTTATTATTTTTCTCTATTATTATTGGTATTATTACATTTATTATTTTTCTCTATTATTGTTGCTACTATTACATTTATTTTACTCTTTTTATTATTATAATGTAATACAATATAATATTAATAATTATACAACATAATAATATTAATTATACATTATATATTAAATGTAATATTACTAATAATATAACGGTAGTGGTATAGGACAATATAGTAATATATAATGCTAATATTGTGCTATGCCAATAATATATTGTATGTACATACTACCTGTAAGCCGCTCTGAGTCCCCTTCGGGGTGAGAAAGGGTAGAGTATAAATGTAGTAAATAAATAAATAGTTGTTTTGGGGTTTTTTTGTTTGTTTTTTGCACTACAAATAAGGCATGTGCAGTGTGCATAAGAATTTGTTCATACTTTTTTTTCAAATGATAATTTGGCCCCTCAACAGCCTGAGGGACCATGAACCAGCCCTCCACTTAAAAAGTTAGAGGACCCCTGCCATAGACCATGGTATCCTTCTGAGATGCCTCGTGGAAATGGGACTAGGGGGCACTGTTTAGCATTTCACTGTTTTTCCATTTTGATGACATGACTTTTATGGGGCCTGATGACCCCTTTGGCTTTGCTTTGTAGGGACAAAGGGGACTCTGTATTGGCCGGAGCAGCAGCTGGGGTCGTGGCAGCCTTTGAGGCCTCCGTTGGAGGGTCACTCTTCAGTGCGGAAGAAAGCTCTTCCTTCTGGAACCGAGGCCTCGCCTGGGAAGTGGTCAGGGTCCCAAACAGGACACAGCATTATTATTAGTATGATAGTTATTATTATTGTATTTATTTATATGCCGCAAACCACAACTCTATTAAGGTTGGCCTCATAGGCTTTGTAGCAGGAATGGGCACACTTTGGCCTTCTAGGTGTTTTGGACTTCACCTCCCACAATTCCTAACAGCCTACCAGCTAAAAGGAGATTAGGATTCAACCTGATCAATATGGAGCGGACGAGGCAATAGGGGAAATGCAACCCCATATAGATCAAGAAGTCATCCAGGAATACCTGGCTACTCTGAATAGATTCCAGTCCCCAGGGCCAGATGAGCTGCATCCAAGAGAACTGAAGGAACGAGCAGAAGAGATTTCAGAACCATTGGCAATAATCTTGGAGAATTCCTGGAGAACGTGAGAAGTCCCATGAGAAGACGGAAGGAGGGCCAATGTGGTCCCAATCCTCAAGAAGGGGAGAAAGAGGAGCCAAACAACGTCTGTGTCCAGTCAGGCCGACATCAAGACCAGGAAAGGTTCTGGAGCAGATCATGGAGGAGGCCGCCTGCAATCACTTAGGAAGGAAGGCTGGTGTTAGTCCAAGTCAACATGGATTCCACAAATGGAAGACGTGCCAGGCTCATCTTCTCTCTTTTCTCGATAAGAGTTAGGTTATGAATACTTTTTAAACAAAGGTTATTTTTATTGCAATTTCCAGTGTGAGAAGGGATATCATATACCCAATATATTTGGCTGGTAGCAGAGGATGGTTGTTTTGCAGTTGAAATTGCAGTTGCACAAAAGATATAATAATAATAATAATAATAATAATAATAATAATAATAATAATAATAATAACAACAACAACAACTTTATTTTTATACCCCGCCCCATCTCCCCGAAGGGACTCGGGGCAGCTTACATGGGGCCTTGCCTGATAAAACAATCAAATATCAAAACACAGCAATAAAACAGTTATCCAATAAAAACATCAATTACAGTAAAAACAATCGTTAAAATCAACATAAAACATACAATATTAACACTGGAGACTAATTCATAGAACTCAGGCAAAGTGCAACATGGGCCGAAATGGGGAAGGTAATTTCACAGTTGAAATGGACAAAGTGCAATATAGCATTGGCAACACCTCGAGAATGGGGCTATTATAAAATGGACAGATAGATCAGTCTGACACCAAATTAAGTATCAAAGGCCTTTTGAAAGAGCCAGGTTTTTAAGCTCCTACGGAAGGAGAGGAGGATAGGGGCCTGCCTGATCTCTCTAGGGAGCGAGTTCCAAAGCCATGGGGCCACGACGGAGAAGGCCCTCTCTCTCGTCCCCACCAACCGCGACTGCGAGGGTGGTGGGAGCGAGAGAAGGGCCTCCCCCGACGAGTGAAGAGAACGTGCGGGTTAGTAGGGGGAGATGCGGTCTCTAAGGTAAGATGAACATTCCCTTGTAACCTCTTAGTTAAAACATGCCCTCAGAGATCAAAAGTCTTCTTTGAAAAATAACGTATCTTGTTTACTCACAGACATCTTGTATTAATTCACCATACAGGCACATTTACAGTTCCTGTCTTAGAGTGCGACAGGATGTAGCTTCTCTGTGTTGAGTACACAGGGCATCACTCTTTATCAGTAGTCCATTGTCTAAGTATAGTTGTACTCACTGTGTAGTGGAATCAATGGAGACATGAAGCAAATGAAGCAGGCAGACAAGACAAACTGGGTTTCAAGGTTCTTGACTGGCTTTACAATTCAGGCCAGGGTGGCAGCCCAACACACGTTGGTCCAAAAATGCGACCCTTAAACAAGGCACAGACTGCCATATTTATACCTTTGGCAAACAGTCATGCGCACATCAAACTATGACTCCACCTATTTTTCAGCATGGCAGCACTTCCTTATGTTTAGATTGTGTCGACCATTATTTAAAACATCTTGTACGAACGTTGATACAGTAGTCAGCAGGTTAATTTATTTATTATTTATTTATTTATTTCCAACATTTATATCCCGCCCTTCTCACCCGAAGGGACTCAGGGCGGCGTACAAAATTGGCAACAATTCGATGCCTATACATAATTAAAACAGCTATAAAAATCCAATAAAACAATTAAAACAATATAAAAAATATAAAAACATATGATTAAAATCCATTCCTCCAAAATCCTCGTGCTGTAGCCGTAAATCAGTCCGGGTCGTCATTATCGTTTAATCTTCAAAAGCCTGGGCACATAGCCATGTTTTCAGGGCTTTTCTAAAACTCAAAAGGGTTGGGGCTTGCCGTATTTCTCTGGGGAGGGTGTTCCACAGCCGGGGAGCCACCACCGAGAAGGAAGGCCCTGTCCCTCGTCCCCACCAGCCGTGCCTGTGAGGCAGGCGGGACCGAGAGCAGGGCCTCTCCAGATGACCTTAGGGATCTTCCTGGCTCATAGGAGGAGATACGTTCGGACAAGTAGATTGGGCCAGAACCGTTTAGGGCTTTATAGGTCAAAACCAGCACTTTGAATTGGGCTCGGTAGCATATCGGCAGCCAGTGGAGCTGGCTAAGTAGGGAGGTGGTACGCTCCCTATAAGCCGCCCCAGTTATTAATCTGGCTGCCGCCCGTTGTACTAATTGGGGCTCCAGGCTCAGCGATGAGTCCAGGAGAACCCCCAGACGGTGAACCCGTGTCTTCAGGGGGAGTGCGACCCCGTCCAACACAGGCTGTAACCCTATTCCCTGTTCAGCCTTGCGACTGACCAGGAGGACCTCTGTCTTGTCTGGATTCAGTTTCAATTTGTTCGCCCTCATCCAGTCCGACACAGAGGCCAGACACCGGTTCAGGACCTGAACAGCCTCCTTAGTGACAGGTGGGAAGGAGTGACAGAGCTGGACATCATCTGCGTACAGATGACACCGAACCCCGAAACTCCTGATGATCTCTCCCAGCGGCTTCATGTATATGTTGAACAACATGGGGGACAGTACTGAACCCTGCGGGACCCCACAAGACAATGGTTGTGGGGCCGAGCAGGTGTCCCCCAATGACATCATCTGGGAACGCCCCTCCAGGAAGGACCGGAGCCACTGCAAAACAGTACCTCCGAGACCCATCCCGGCAAGGCGCCCCAGAAGGATACCGTGATCGACGGTATCGAAGGCCGCTGAGAGGTCCAGCAGAACCAGCAGGGACACACTCCCCCTGTCCAGTTCCCGGCGTAGATCATCGACTAAGGCGACCAAGGCTGTCTCGGTACCATGCCCCGGCCTGAAACCAGACTGTGCCGGATCTAGAAAATCAGTGTCAACCAAGAATGCCTGGAGTTGTGCGGCCACCACACGTTCCACGACCTTGCCCAAAAAGGGGAGATTGGAAATAGGCCGATAGCTATCCAATTGAGTGGGGTCCAGTGATGGCTTCTTCAACAGCGGTTTGATCACAGCCAATTTAAGGCTCGCTGGAAATATGCCTTCCCGAAGGGAGGCATTCACCACCACCTTCACCCACTCGGCCAATCCCCCTCTGGCTTCTCTCACTAGCCAGGATGGGCAGGGGTCTAGGATGCATGTGGTAGCCCTCACCTCTCCAAGCACCTTGTCCACGTCCTCAGGCTGAACCAATTGAAACGAATCCATCAAAATAGGACAAGCAGGTGCTCTTGCTACATCCTCGGAGACTGCCGTTAATATGGTGTCAAAGCCAGAACGGATCAAAGCGACTTTGTCCGCAAAGAACCGAGCAAATGCTTCACAGCGGGCTGCCGAGTTGTCAGGGATCCCGTCTTGAGGGACGGGATATAACAAACCTCTGACAACTCGGGACAGCTCCGCCGGACGGTTCTTTGCAGACGCAATATTAGCTGCAAAGAAAATGTTTTTTGCAGCATCTATTGCCGCGGCATATGCCCTAAGATAGGAACACAGCCGTGTTCGGTTTGGCTCACTTGGCTCCGAACGCCACACACCCTCTAGTCCCCTCTTCTTTCGCTTCATCGCTGCCAACTCCTCGGTGAACCAAGGAGATGGTTTAGCTCGGGTACTTGAGAGGGGACGTTCCGGAGCGACCGTGTCTATTGCCCTAGCCGCCTCCTTGTTCCAGAGGGCGACCAGAGCATCGACAGGGTCACCAGCCGAGGTGGCGGGAAATTCCCCAAGAGCCGCCAGGAATCCATCCGGATCCATAAGCCTCCTGGGGCGGACCATTTTGGGTCCTCCACCCTTGCGGAGGTTGGGGGGCGCAGTGATTCTAAACCTGATCAGGTGATGGTTGATCCATGGCAAAGGAGCGATGGTGAGCTCCTCCACACCGCCACCTTCCTCCCATCCCTGGCAGAAAACCAAGTCAAGTGTGTGCCCTCCTCTGTGGGTAGGGCCAGATACTAATTGGGACAGCCCCATGGTTGCCATGGCGGCCATGAAGTCCTGAGCCGCACCGGAGGGAGTGGCCTCGGCATGGACATTGAAGTCCCCCAGCACAATGAGCCGTTGGGACTCCAAAGCCAGGCCCGAGACCACCCCAGCTAGCTCAGGCAGGGAGACTGTAGTGCAGCGGGGTGGTCGGTACACTAACAGAATCCCTAAACTGTCCCGGCTCCCTACCCTCAGATGAGCACACTCAAACAAGGTAGACTGCGGGATGGGGCACCTGGTCAGGGGGATGGACTCCTTATAGACCACTGCAACCCCTCCTCCCCTCCCTCCAGATCTTGGTTGGTGCTGCACGGTATATCCTGGTGGACAAAGCTGGGTGAGGTTAACTCCCCCAGCCTCGTCCAACCAGGTCTCCGTTATGCACGCCAGGTCTGCCCGCTCATCCAGGATGAGGTCCTGGATGATTGCAGCTTTACCGTTGACAGATCTGGCGTTCAGCAGCACCACCTTCAGATCGGAGGGTCCGCCAACCTGGGCACCCAACTTTACTATGTCAGGAGGCCGTTTTAGATCTACAAGCACTCTATTTCTCACCCTAGGCCGAATTAAGTTATGCCTCCCTTTCCCATATCCCCCCCTCCCCTGGATAACTTCGATGGGGGCCCCCCAGCTGCTAAATGCACACCCTCTCCCTACATGGTCTACCATAGTTGTAGACTCACTTTCACACGTGAGGATCATATTACCGCTGCTTCCTACTCCTACCTCCTTTGAGGGTTATACTGATGTTCTGATTGGAAGCAGTAGTATACTCAGCGTAGGAGTTAAGATGTTAATTTCTTTACCCCAACCCTATAAGAGTGCTCCAGTGCTTCAGTGTTGTTTATATTGTTATCTATGGTTGGTAATTGCACTGGCCCAATGGCCTCTAACCACTGCCCTCCCTTCCCACCCTCCTATTTGTGTCCCTGACCCTTAATTAATACTCTAGCTACTAACATGATCAGCAACTTCTGCAGACAGTAAACATAAGCCGGTCAGTGGGTCACAATGTGCAGACAGGCCATCCCGAGTGCAGGCTAATGCAGAAACAGGCACTTAGCTCACACACCTAGAAAATGGCTCCCTTTCAGTGACTCAAAGTCCAGTGGCAAAGCTTAATTTAATAAGCAATCTATTACTAAAGCAGTTTAAAGCATTTGGAAATTTTTTCTTAATCATCAGTTCCTACAATAATAATATATAATAATAACTTTATTTTTATACCCCGCCTCCATCTCCCTGAAGGGACTCGGGGCAGCTTACTAGAAAACTGGCTAAAAATGATGCATAGGTGCTACATGACCCCCCATGTATAAAAATTCGGAAAACAAATGCTGGAAATGCCATCAGCATGAAGGCAGCTTTTACCACATGTGGTGGTCCTGCAAACAAGCAACAAAATATTGGAGTATGATTCATGAAACATCCCAGAAGATCCTAAAAATAAAATTTGAAAAGAAACCAGAGTTTTACCTATTAGGCATGACAAATCCAGACATGAATTTAACCAAAAACCAGGACACATACCTTACAACAGCGGCTAGAATGGTTTATGCCAAAATAGGGAGACAAAAAGAAACCCCAAAATAGGGAGACAAAAAGAAAGTTTCAGAAATAAAAGATATGGATAAATTAACTTTCTTATTAAAGAAAGTCACAGGAAAGTCTTTTTCCTTCTTTTCCTACTTTTCTATACACAAAGTATTGTCCCCCTACTTTTACTGTATTGTTTTTTGAAAATTGTAAATAATTTTTTTTAAAAAAAAAGAAGTGGAAAAGGGGAGAAATCACCAAAGAAGAATTCAAACGTATAGCCAACTCCTGTAGGGAAAAGGTTTGCAAGGCTAAAGCGCAAAAAGAGCTCAGGCTTGCCAGGGACATAAAAAACAACAAAAAGGGCATTTTTGCTTACGTTGGTAGAAAAAGGAAGAACAAGGAGGCGATAGGGCTTCTGCAAGGAGAAGATGGGGTGATGGCAACAGGGGACAGGGAAAAGGCAGAACTGCTTAATGCCTTCTTTGCCTCGGTCTTCTCACAAAAAGAAAGCCATCTTCAACCTCAGCAACATGAAATGGACGAAGACCCTTAATCATTTTAGTCGCCACCCACCCCCATAAATTATGCATTTATTCCCTTGCAGTCTTTCTACCCTGCCCTCCCTTCTCTCCCGAGGGGACTCAGGGCGGATCCCAATGTGCGCACACACACACACACACGCCATGCCATGACCAGGCACACGACACGCACACGCAGAGGCCATCTCACGTGTTTCCCTCTTCCGGCTTCAGGAGGAAGTGCTCCATTCCAGCCACAGGGGGCGCTGCCGCTTCACAGTCCACTTGTGACACCCAGTCCTTGACGGTAGGACTTCCTCATTCCTTTCCGCACAGTGGCAGCATATTTTATAGAGTCACAAATGACTTAAATTAGCCTCCCCGCATAAAGCGGTACCTAGAATTGTCTACTCGAGAGATGCACCTGTCTTTGGGGCTGCTCAGGTGGGCAGAGAGCCAGGCTCTTCCCGGTCGGGAGCTCAATCCCACCCGGGCTTCCACCCCACGACCTCTCGGTCAGTCGTGACTCTTTGCAGCTGCGCCACAGCCCGGCCCGGGAGGCAAAGGGGGCCGTGTTGGGCCTGCGTGCGAGCGAGTCCCGGGTCCATGGTGGGTGAACTACACACCCCGGTCCCTACAGCTCTTCTCAGTCAGGGCGAATCCTCCCCAAACCTCTCTCTCGGGTGAGTCCAGTCGCTGTGTGCCATGGGAAAGGGCAGGAAAGGGTTGAGGGAGAGGCAGGGGGCGGGGCCAGGCCAGTTCCATTCCACATCCTGTCCTTTCCTATGTTCACACAGCAAGCAGAGGAACTGGTCAGCACCTGAACATACTAGAGAGAGGGGTCTGGGCAGAATTCCCCGATTGACAGGACTTGCAAGGACCGGGATGTGTAGTTCACCTGCCACCTACGAACTGCAGAACCCCACCAAGGATGGACCTGGGACTCACTTGGCCCACAGAACCCCCGTGACCAGCAAAAAACACTGGAGGTCTTTGGGGGGAATTCACCTTGATTGGGGGGAGTTGTAGTTCCCCTCCATCCCGAGAGCACCGTGACCCCAAACACGGAGGGATCTGGGCCCCACTTGGCACGAATACCCGATCTGCTGGAATGGGATGCCTGCAGGGGATGGGAGGGAAGGGTCTTCCTTCCTGGGAGTCGTAGTTCACCCACCACCAGGGAAACGGGGACCTCCACCGATGGTGGGCCTGGACCACACGTGTCACACGGAACCCCGTGACTCACTCAACCTCCGGGAAGGGTTGGAGCAGAGGAACTCACCCAAGTGGTGGGAGTTGTAGTTCACCCTGCAGCCAGAGAGCAGACTCAACCCCACCCGTGGTGCATCCTGAGTAAACCTGTCCAACATTACAAGCTTCAAGTACCGATTGCATTTCTGGGGGTTCACCTGGCATGGTGGGAGTTGTATTCCACCCACAATCTTATGGATATTTGGACAATTAAAACACTGACTTTGTCAAATAACCTGGGCAACGCCAGGGTATTATTATTATACTGTCATATTTTATTATATTATAATTATCAAATAATCTTATATTATTTGATAATAATATAATAGTATAATAAGAATAAAAATATATAATACTATAATAATAATATTATGATACAAAGTTATAATAATACACTAAATTATAGAATAATATAACAATTACAGTAATATTATTATTACATTATTAAATAACAATAGTAATATACAATATAATATTATAATTATCTTATCCTATCCAATCTGTTGTCAATCCACTCCTTTGGGCTTCACGCAAATCTACCTTTTTCCAAAATATACTGTCCTGTGCTTTGACCAAATTCAAGTTATAATTATGATATGATATAATATATTTTATTATATATTATTGTATTCTTTTAAAGATATTATTGTTATTGTTATTATTATTATTACATTGTTATGACGATGGCTTTCCCGTCCTGCCCCTCCGCTGGTCCTGCCCATCAACAGAGCTCCTCCCCCCTCCCTCCCCCCTCCCTCCCTGGATGGCTGTTCCGTGCCCGCAGGGGGCGCCATGGAGACCCTTGTGATGCGCTGCAGCATCTCCCTCTGAAGGCCGTTCCCTTGGGAAGCTCCCTTTCCCGTTCACAGCCGGAAGGAAGGCAGTTGCGCTCTCTCTCTCTCTCTCTCTCTCTCTCTCGTGGCTCTTGCTGCTTGCCCGTGGCCTTTTCAGCCTGTTGCCGTGTCGCCCGGTTGGGTCCACATCCCGGTGAGTCTTCTTCGCTCCTCGTGTGGGGAGGACGGAAGGAGTGTAGGGACCCAGGCGGGGGGAGGGTGTCCCTCTTGTTCTCTTGGACCTCTCAAGGGCCTTCCATACCTTAGACCACGGTCTCCTTCTGGGATGCCTCGTGGGAATGGGACGTGGGGGCACCGCTTAGCAGTGGCTCCGGCCCTTCCTGGGGGTGTTGTTGGGGGACACCTTCTCGGCCCCGCAACCATTGTGTCGTGGAGTCCTGAGGATTCAGTCTCGATGACATGGCTTTTTTCCGACCTGATGACCCCTTTGGCTTTGCTTTGTAGAGACAAAGGGGACTCTGTGTGGTGGTGGTTAAGGCCTCCTTACAAGAAGGCAAGAATCCAGCCGGCTTAAACGAAGCTGTAATGAAACCACTGTTGACAAACCATCCCTGGACCCCACTCAATGGGTTAACTTCCGGCCAGTTTCCAATCTCCCCTTTTTGGGCAAAGCCATGGAACGTGTGGTGGCCTCGCAACTCCCGTTGTTCCTGGAAGACCCTGGGTGTCTAGATCGGGCGCAGTCTGGCTTCAGGCCTGGTCACGGAACTGAATCAGTCTTTGTCTCCTCAGCAGATGATCTAAGCAGGGAACTGGACCGGGGGGGGGGGGAGGAGGGTGTCCCTCTTGGTTCTCCTGGACCTCACTTCCGACTTCCATACCGTGGACCACGGTCTCCTTCTGGGATGCCTCACGGGAATAGAGTTAGAGGCACTGTTTTCCTTCCTGGAAGGTCGATCTCAGAAGGCGTTGCTGGGGGACACCTGCTCGGCCCCACTGCCACTCTCTTGTGGGGTCCCGTGGGGTTCAGTCTTGTCCCCATGTTGTTTAACATCTACATGAAGCCGCAGGGAAAGATCATCCGGAGTTCTGGAGTTCAATGTCATGTGCTCCCAGGTGACGTCCACCTCCGCTCCTCCTTTCCTCCTCCCGCTCAGGAAGCTGCTCAGGTCCTGAACTGGTGATTGGCAGCTGGATGTGGTCTGGATGAGGGCAAATGAGCTGGAACCGAATCCAGACAAGAGGGAGGTCCTCCTGGTCAGTCAGAAGGCCAAAGAGGTTATAGGGTTACAGCCTGCGCTAGAGGGAGTTACACTCCCCCTGAAGACACAGGTCCGCAGTTTGGGACTGACTCCACATGGTGGAAGTTGTAGTTCACCCTGCATCAAGACACAGCACTGTGACCCCCACTGACAACTGACCTTATTTATTTACAGTAGAGTCTCACTTATCCAACATAAACGGGCCGGCAGAATGTTGGATAAGCGAATATGTTGGATAATAAGGAGGCATTATGGAAAAGCCTATTAAATATCAAATTAGTTTATGATTTTACAAATTAAGCACCAAAACATCATGTTATACAACAAATTTGACAGAAAAAGTAATTCAATATGCAGTAATGCTATGTAGTAATTTCTGTATTTACGAATTTAGCACCAAAATATCATGATATATTGAAAACATTGACTACAAAAATGCGTTGGATAATCCAGAATGTTGGATAAGCGAGTGTTGGATAAGTGAGACTCTACTGTATTACAATATTTATATCCTGCCCTTCTCACCCAACAGGGGACTCAGGGCGGCTTACAATAAAACGCATATATAAAAATTGTACAATACACTATAAATCAGTTAAAAAATTAACTTACCTGGACCACAATTGGCACACAGACCAAAGGAAAATGCTGGAGAGGTTTGTGGGGGAATTCACCTTGACATACTGGGATTTATAGTTCACCCACAATCAAAAAGCACTCTGGACTCCACCAAGGATGGTCCTGAGCCTAACTTAGCACACAGAACCCCCACGACCAACACAAATGCAGGAGGGCTTTGGGGGAAAGTCACCTTGATTTATAGGAATTATAGTTCACCTACATCCAGGGAGCACTGTCAATGCAATAGATCTGGATCAAATTTCAAATCATATCATTTATTTCAGTCATAGACCAGCACAGGAAATAAAGGTCAGTTGCATACAGACTTGGTATGTTTAGTACATTTAAAATATAAAGATACTAAAGCACAATAACGGGGGGGGGGGGGAGAGCGGAAGGGGAAACAGGGCAAAACATACAATGCAGAGGTCCATCAGCCAGTTATAGAACCAAGAGAGATGATCACTGGAGACATAGGTCACTTTTGGGACCCGACATCCCCTGGCGGACTTTGTAGGCACAAAACTTTGCAACATTGTCGGTTGTAGCTGAATGAGTATCTACAAGCAGCAGGGAGGGATAAAAGTCTCCTGAACGGCCTGGGTGCTTGTGTATCAAAGGTAAGATAAGCCTGGTGCGGATATCCCTGGCAAGCGTACCCAATATGGCCAATCTGGAAGACTGGTAAGCTTTGGGCGGGCCTTTGGGAGTTGTAGATACTGGGATTTATAGTTCACCTGCATCCAGAGACACTGGGACCACCACCGACAATAGACCGGGACCAAACGTGGCACACAGAACCACCAAGACTAACTTAATATACTGGAGGGGTTTGGGGGGAACTGACCACCATGGTGGGAGCTGTAGTTCACCCGGCAGCTAGTGAACTACTACGATGATGCACCTAGAGAGCACATTTGCCCAATATGACACACTTTAACCAGTGATGGAGTTTGTCTCCATTTTCCATCACGTACACCAAATTCCCAGTTTCATCATCTTGAACAAAGCTTACGTTACATTTACATTTCAACCGATTCTTTGTTTATCAGGTTCTATTATATTTCCATCAGACCATAACATTAGTTGAACAGCAGTAACACAAACATCCCATTCCTGTGTCTTGTGTGAATGTATTCCATTACCCATGATGTTAACCTACATGTACCATCTTCCATGTTTATAGCACACGTGGTCCTACCTGTGTGAGGTGTGGTGGGCACACGTGATCCGCTTCCCGTGCTTCCCATTGTGTTATATCCATGGTTGTGCTTCCTTTATAAATCTTTGTTTCTGAGCAAAATATCTTACTTGACATAAAATAAGGCATCCAGAATATCCCGTTGACTACTAGAAGTGTTGTTGTTGTGTCACAAACCATTGTCTGAATTGTGTCATGTTTTCAACTCCAGACTTAATAATTCAAGTTTACAAATTTTATCTTCTATTTTTTAAGTTATTAACTTAAAATCTGTATGAGCCAAATCTTCCAACCTTCCCGTTTGTGTGAACGTGTTTGCATGACTTCCCAGCAAAGCAACCAGACGTGGTCTCTGAAGGGCCTCCTGGATCTCACGGACCTCACTCTTCCCTGAACACTCGGCATCCAAAGAACAGGAACCCTTTGGGTCCAGAACAAAACAAGCGAAGAACACAGCACACAGACCCAGCATGGCCAACTGTGCATACAGGTGAGGTTTGGGAGTGATTGACCTTGGCATGTGGGAGTCGTAGTTCACCCTTATCCAGAGAGCACCAAATCCCGCTGACGTTGGATCTGCAACCCCCACCAATGACAATCAGGACCAAACCTGGCACACAGAAACCCCAGGACCAACAGAACATACAGCAGGGTATTGGGGACCGACCCACCCGTGTGGGAGTTGTAGTTCACCCTGCGTCCAGAGAGCCCACCAATGATGGATGTGGACCAAACTTAGCACACACAACCCTGATGACCAAAAGAACACACTGGAAGGGTTTGGGGGATAGACAAGATAGTTAAAAAGAACAGATGGTGATCAAAGCAGTGAATAGATCTATATATATAAAAGAGTGATGGAATTCGAGCACCGAGCAAAACAACAAAAGTAAAGGGCCCCCAACCTCGAAATTTGACAACACAACCCATCATCCACGCCTTAAGGTTGAAACAACACAAATTCACTTCACGCAGCTCCACATGGAGAGAACCCACAACGCACCATCGGTAGCCATGCCCGGGAGGGAAACAGAAAGTATAATGGCCGCCGGCAACAGGGAAGGCAGGCAAAGGGAAAAAGCTGTCCCCTGGGTCCTAGCGCCCGCCCATCATCCGAATTATTTCTCTCCATATACTCTCCCTTCTACAATATCCAAACCAATTTAACACTCAATATTTTAAATATATGCTATCAACCATGACAATAAACACAATCTGACTCCTAATATTTTAATAAACTTAAAATCACAACACCAAATAAAAAACAACACTCTTAAAACACAGGAATGCTAGACACTAAACAATCATGGCCAGCTAACACCTCCCACCATCTGCCATGCAGAACACAATCTAAGCACTCCCAACAGATGGCCACCCAGCCTCTCAATAATAATAATAATAACAACAACATCATCATACAATCCTAACGTTTCTAATATACCGATGATAACGTACTCTATCCCCATTCAAAACATCAACATCTCTTATACAACTCTAATATACCGATGATAACGTACTCTATCCCCATTCAAAACATCTCTTATACAACTCTAATATACAGATGATAACGTACTCTATCCCCATTCAAAACACCAACATCTCTTATACAACTCTAATATCCCGATGATAACGTACTCTATACCCATTCACAACACCTACAACATCTCTTATACAACTCTAATATACCGATGATAACGTACTCTATACCCATTCACAACACCTACATCTCTTATACAACTCTAATATACCGATGATAACGTACTCTATACCCATTCACAACACCTACAACATCTCTTATACAACTCTAATATACCGATGATAACGTACTCTATCCCCATTCAAAACACCAACATCTCTTATACAACTCTAATATACCGATGATAACGTACTCTATACCCATTCACAACACCTACAACATCTCTTATACAACTCTAATATACCGATGATAACGTACTCTATACCCATTCACAACACCTACAACATCTCTTATACAACTCTAATATACCGATTATAACGTACTCTATACCCATTCACAACACCGACAACATCTCTTATACAACTCTAATATACCGATGATAACGTACTCTATACCCATTCACAACACCTACAACATCTCTTATACAACTCTAATATACCGATGATAACGTACTCTATACCCATTCACAACACCTACATCTCTTATACAACTCTAATATACCGATGATAACGTACTCTATACCTATTCACAACACCGACAACATCTCTTATACAACTCTAATATACCGATGATAACGTACTCTATACCCATTCACAACACCTACATCTCTTATACAACTCTAATATACCGATGATAACGTACTCTATACCCATTCACAACACCGACAACATCTCTTATACAACTCTAATATACCGATGATAACGTACTCTATACCCATTCACAACACCTACAACATCTCTTATACAACTCTAATATACCGATGATAACGTACTCTATACCCATTCACAACACCTACAACATCTCTTATACAACTCTAATATACCGATGATAACGTACTCTATACCCATTCACAACACCTACAACATCTCTTATACAACTCTAATATACCGATGATAACGTACTCTATACCCATTCACAACACCTACATCTCTTATACAACTCTAATATACCGATGATAACGTACTCTATACCCATTCACAACACCTACAACATCTCTTATACAACTCTAATATACCGATGATAACGTACTCTATACCCATTCACAACACCTACAACATCTCTTATACAACTCTAATATACCGATGATAACGTACTCTATACCCATTCACAACACCTACAACATCTCTTATACAACTCTAATATACTGATGATAACGTACTCTATACCCATTCACAACACCTACATCTCTTATACAACTCTAATATACCGATGATAACGTACTCTATACCTATTCACAACACCGACAACATCTCTTATACAACTCTAATATACCGATGATAACGTACTCTATACCCATTCACAACACCTACAACATCTCTTATACAACTCTAATATACCGATGATAACGTACTCTATACCCATTCACAACACCTACATCTCTTATACAACTCTAATATACCGATGATAACGTACTCTATACCCATTCACAACACCTACAACATCTCTTATACAACTCTAATATACCGATGATAACGTACTCTATACCCATTCACAACACCTACAACATCTCTTAGACACCATTCATACTTACCTCCAACAGACAAAAACACCCAATAATCACAAATATTGTATATTCACAACCTTTAGGAAATAATATCCCCTAATGACGCAGCGTCTTCAACCGCTAACCTTCTCAACTTCTCCAATGAAATGTTGCACGTTTGAATTCGAAAAACGGAGTCAACCCCCACTATTACCCCACCTTCTCCCAACTCAACAGTTCCAAAACATCCAAATATCACTACATCCAATATCATCCAAATAAACAACCAAATATCAGTACTCCTCTGACACAAAACTAACAGCTCTCCATACAGTCATACCAGCCACATGACCTCCAAGGACTCTACAAACAATGCCACCTCTTCGACTTACAAATGATCACCAATCCACACACTCACACACGACTGGACTTAATATCAGGAAAAAACCTTTACCCTTTACCTTAACTGCCTCCAATTCCTCAATACTTTATTTCCCATACCACCAGACTTTGCCACAGCAACGCGTGGCCGGGCACAGCTAGTGTTGTATAAAGCATAATAGGAATGATAATGTCTGAAGCAAGACAACGGAATCCAAACCCATGCCACAAACACCGAGGAAGGAAATGATCTCCAAAGGCGCTCTAGATTAAACATTAAACCCCATTTTGGGCTAAAACCAGGTCTACCCACCCCTCCAGTTTAAGCCGTTTTGGCCCTTATAAATCCTTTTTTATGCAAAAAATAATAATAATGGGATATTAAAAGCAACAATACCAAAAAGGCAGAAATTATATATAATGCTTCAACTACACATTAAAGTAACTACTACATGAGATACAAAACTAAATAAGAAACAGACAGACTAACGAGTTACCTACATAGACACACAACTGAACAAACAGACATGGACACGTGACTAAAAGCCTCATTCTATCTGTCCACATTCCAGGCATTTATATGGTTTCTCCCCAGTGTGGGTCCTTTGATGTGAATGTAGAGTTGAACAATCACTGAAGCTCTGTCCACACTCCAGGCATTTATAGGGTTTCTCCCCGGTGTGAGTTCTTTGATGTGTATGTAAGTTTCCCTTCTGAGTGAAGCTCTGTCCACACACCAGGCAGTTATAGGGTTTCTCCCTAGTATGAATCCTTTGATGTGAACGTAGTCCTGAACTATGAGCAAAGCTCTGTCCACACTCCAGGCATTTATAGGGTTTCTCCCCAGTGTGAGTCCTTTGATGGTTACGTAGAGCTCCACTCCGAGCAAAGCTCTGTCCACACTGCCGGCATATATAGGGTTTCTCTCCAGTGTGAGTCCTTTGATGTCTCTTCAGCTTTCCACGCTGACTAAAGCTCTTTCCACATTCAATACATTTATATGCTTTCTCCTCCATGTCAACAATGTTATGTACATTTAATTTCAATAAGGACACTTGATTCTTGTTTTTCCCTTTCTGATTACTCACAGCACTGGGTTCAAATTACAGGAAAGTAGATTCCATCTGAACATTAAGAAGAACGTCCTGACTGTAAGAGTTGTTCAGTGGTAGAACTCTCTGCCTCAAAATGTAGTGGAGGCTCCTTTGGAATCCTTTAAACAGAGGCTAGATGCTCATCTGTCAGGGGTACTTTGCGCTTTTCCTGCACGGCAGAGGCCTGGACTGGGTGCCTCATGCAGTCTCTTCCGACTCTATGGTTCTACTCTAGAATCCAAAGTGAACGTAGGAATTCTGCTGGATCAGCCCCTTGAGAGGAATCCTTTTTCCTAGAGGACTGGTTTCCTTACTGCACTTTGGTTTCCAAATGCCTTAATATCTACTGCTGGTTTGTAGTGCTGGTTCGTTTCCCATCACGGCAGGGGTGGCTCCAGAGAACTCTCACGTCCTGGTCAAGAAAGAAGAAGCAAAAGGTTAGACATGAAGCCGCATACCTCTGGCTCAAGGTAAACAAAGCGAAAAAGGAAAGAAGAAAGGAAAGATGGAAGGAAGGGAGGAAACACAGAAGGACAGGATAAGAGAAGGAAGGAATCACGGAAGGAAGGAACTGAACCCTTTTCCCATATTGGAGAGCCAGACACATTTCACTGGGTCAAACCCAAACGTGGTTAAAGGAACAGAAGGCAGGCAGGCAGGCAGAACTCCTTCCAACATTCAAGGGTGTAACATATTCTGGATCATGGGTTTCCATGAATTACCAGCATTGTGCTAAATGCTGAAAGAAACAAGGATTTATTTATTGATTGTGCCGTTATCTCCCCTGCCACAAGGACTCCCACCTCTGCTTCCTCAGCATCTCTAAGGGTCACTCTGGCCACATTTCCTAAATGAATCTTCCAAACTAACAAGGACCTGGATTCTCAACTGGCTAATTCAAAGCCCTTCCCTGAGGTAACAAGGTCACACTTGAGGGAGGGCTAAGAGGTCCTCATGCTTCACCACCGGTGGATGCGCTGAAACTGAGGAGGAGAAGGACCCTCAAACTTCTCCCTCAGCGCATCCTCTGGCAACAAGGCATGAGCTTGCCTTCCCTCAACTGCAGCCTTGTTTCCTCAAGGAGGCTCCTGGCCCTCGACACCCCTGTGATCCCGGCCCAACCGAAGAGGAGGAGGAGGAGGAGGAGGAGGAGAGAGATGAGGGAAGAAGGCAGCCGGAGGGAAGGAAGGAAGGAAGGAAGGAAGGAAGGAAGGAAGGAAGGAAGGAAGGAAGGAAGGAAGGAAGGAAAAGGGGTTTCCATGCAGAAAGGCCTTTGAACCCTCTCCTGCCCAGCCTACACATTCCTGGGACTAGTGCCCGCCCTGTCGCTGTTTGTAAAGACCTAAAAACATGGCTGTTCCAATGTGCCTTTGATTAATTCAGTTCACTAAATGATTGGATCCCTCTAGCTATAACTTAATTCTCAACTCTTGCACTTTACTATTGTTCCTGCCCTGGGCTTGTACTAACCTGACTGGCCCTTCCAGCCTTAACTTATCATCTGCCTCTCGCACTCTGCCACCAGCCCTCCCCTCACAGCTGTATTGCACAGGCCTTTCCCTTGTCCCTAGCTCAGAAACGTCCATTATGCTCGGCTAAATATTGGTTGTTGTATGATGAATTATGTTTTTAATTATGCCCTTTATGATGTTGGTATATGTACTTTATTGTGTTATATTTTGACCTTTGTCTGATTGGGCTTGGTCCCCATGTAAGCTGCCCTGTGTCCCTTCAGGGAGATGGTGGCGGGATACAAAAATAATGTAGTAGTAGTAGTACTTGTTATTACTAGCAGTAGTAGTATTGGGGGGGGGAGTGTGATACAATATGGCGTTATACTTTAAAGCAGAGGTCCCCAAACTACATGCGGCCCATTGAAGCCATTAATCCGGCCCCCGTGGTGGTGGTGGCTCCCTCCTCCTCCACCGAGGAAGGCGCGTGCAGCGCAAGGGAGGAGGGAAAGGCCAAATTCCAAATCCAAATTTATTTAATGCTTAGATCATAGGTCTTTCGCATGCAAGACAAACAAACAAATACACAAAAGCCAGACCATCAAATACAATATAAAACATGCCATTAAAACCCTATATAAATCATTAAAACATTAAAATGCTGCAAATATCAATGTCAGGATATGCCCTTTAAATACTACATATTTCATGGATTAGCACCAACATAATTGAAAACAAGATAAAACCAAGTAAGTACAGCATTATTAAAACCCAAGGAGGGAACACCTTGGATATCAAAACCACTATTAGTTAAAAGCATCCCCAGCACAGTCAACCGCGACATCGGAGATCAGTTTTGCCTGGATTTTCTCAGCTGCCAGGGCAAAAAGGGCCACCTTATGAGTGACTGCAGGGTTAGTGTCGGACAGAAGGTAGAAAATCCTTTCTGACACTGTATTCATTAGGAGGGGATAAAGAATAGATCCAAGAATTTTGGTTCTTGGCTCAGAATACAGAGGGCAGGAAAACAAATAGTGAGGCAAATCCTCAATTTCCAGGGGCCCCCACACACATAAACGAAGAGCCAGAGGGATGCCTGTATATCTACCATCAATCACAGCTGTGGGCATACTTTGGAAATGAAGGGCTGTGAAGGCTTGCCTAAGTTTTTTTTTTCCCACAAGATGGCGCCGAGGCAATAAGCCTCGTACGGAGCTCTGAGAAGCAAAATATTCTATCTGCTCTAATGGTCCTTGCTTGGCCCCCCCTCAGCTCAATTTGAATCTGAGCATCCCTTCAACCTTCTGAGGGACTGGAATGAGGGCGGATTCCAGAGGAATTCAGGAGGATTAGGTAGGCGAAGAGAAAAGAAGATCTGGAGGGTAAGATGGGGCACGGCCGCCATTAATTTGGCTGAGAGAGACTCCTCGCTCCCTGCCCTCTCTGTTTCCCTCCTTCCTTCGCCTCTTTGCTTCTTTGCATCTGTTCCATCTGCTCCGGAGGTGACAGGAGCCCTGCTCCTTCGGCAAGCTGCTGTCTGGGAGGCTGCTGACTTTACGAGCCATCTCTCCGTCCTGGGAGGTGGCTCCCTCCCTCCCTGCTGATCAGCTGCTAGGCCACCGAGCCATTCCGGGAGGTGGCCGAAGAGCTCAGCCGACCCTTCCCAGCAGAGCTGGTCCTTCTCAGCAGGCTCTCGCTCTCCTGAGCCCAAAGTGCTGCCTTACCATCTCAGGAGGCAGCAGGAGCCCCAGTCTTTTGCCATGGGCTGTTGCTGAGCGGACGTCAGACCACTGGGAAGTGGCTGAAGAACTCAGCCAGCCCTTTCCAGCAGGCACTCGCTTCTCTGGGCCCAACGTCTCACTTCATCGTCCCGGGAGGCTGCAGAAGTCCCAGTCTTTGCCGTGGGCTGCGGCTGTTGGACCACTGAGCCACCTCGCCGTTCCGGGAGGTGGCCGAAGAGCCTAGAGCAGATCTTCTTCCAAAGGCCTTTGCCCTCCTTGGGCCCAACGCGCCACCTCGCTGTCCCGGGAGGCGGCAAGAGTTCCAGCTGCGCGTCATCAGGTGTCTGGTCAACCATCAAGCTATTCAGCAACATCACCGACCTGGGAGGTGTGAGCAGCGCCAGAAGTCACTACACTGTCTACCATCCGATTACACTGCAGCTTGCCATCTTAGCCCTTATCCTTTTTTTTTTTAATTAAATTTTATTTTAATTTTTTTCCTTTTTTTGATTTTTATTTTAGTTTTAAATGTGGGAGTGAGAAAGTTTTAATTTAATCTAACAGGGGAGGAGATATTTGACTGTGATAGGAAGTGGGTTTGCAAGACTGGTATTAAAGGTCATAGGAAGTGATCACATAGGAATTGAGAGTACCTTGAGTTTAATTGATTGTTGAATTGATGGTTTTGGAATGTGATTGATGGTTTGTGTATTGTTTGTTGATATATTGCTGATTGAAAGTTTGACTGAAATAGTCAGTAGGAACGGTGTGTCAACTTTGAATTTTGAAGGTCAAGAGTGGTTTACTATAGGAAGGCTTTCTGGAAGGTTATAGGACAGTGGTCCCCAAACTAAGGCCCGGGGGCCGGATGCGGCCCTCCAAGGTCATTTACCTGGCCCCCGCCCTCAGTTTTATAATATAATATTTTTATATCAGTTTTAATAATATAATATATTGTATATACATATAATATTGATAATAATATTATGTTATACAATATAATACTAATAGTAATACCATATAATAATATTAATTATATGTTGTATATTACATATTATATAATAGTATAGTGGTATCGTTCAATATAGTAATATATAATGCTAATATTGTGTTATGCTAATAATATAATATATTGTATGTACATACAGCTGCTCTGAGTCCCCTTCGGGGTGAGAAGGGTGGGATATAAATGTAGTAAATAAATGCAGTAAATAAATAATTAATTTTAGACTTAGGCTCGGCCAAAGTCTGACATGACTTGAAGGCACACAACAACAACAACAACAACAACAACAACCCTAATTAACTTGACTATCTCATTGGCCAGTAGCAGGCCCACACTTTCCATTGAAATCCTAATAGGTTTATGTTGATTAAAATTGTTTTCATTTTTAAATATTGTATTCTTTCGTTGTTGTTGTTGCACTACAAATAAGACATGTGTAGTATGCATAGGAATTTGTTTGAATTTTTTTTCAAATGATAATTCGGCCCCTCAACAGTCTGAAGGATTTTGGACCGGCCCTCTGCTTAAAAAGTTTGGGGACCCCTGTTATAGGAAATGAATATGCAGGAAACTCAGAGGAATAATGATCTTCCTTACCTATGTGATCTTCTGGGGAAATTGTTCAGTACGGTTCTGCATCAGATGGAGATACTGAACAAGAAAATTGACCATCTTTTTAAAGGAATTTCCCTAATTGTGAAAAACTTTACTCCTACAGACATTTCAACAACTGTACCAACCAGTTTTGTTAATATTGATGAGGAAACAAGTGCTTTGGAAGGCCAGGGAAGGAAGAGGCTGGAGGGGCAGAAGGTAGTCAATAGGATAGGATCTGAAGCTACTAAGGGAGGGGAGGGGTTTGTGCCTGGGGGAGAGGGAAAGGGGAGGGATGGTTGGAAGGAGACCAGCAGAGTCTTGCAGAGGACAAACAACTCTTTAACATCTGAATTGTTTGGACAATCTCTGGACACTCCCTGCAATTTTCAACATCTGTTACGAACAAACAATGTGGCAGTGGAAGTTTCAGACTCACTACTGAACAGAGGCAGATGGACATCTAAGAGAGCGGTCCAGATATCTCTATCGCAAATTCTATCTGTAAGCTGGTCGGAAGTGAAGATCAGGACTATTGACTGGCTTCATAGAGATTATCAATCCCGGAACCGCTCCTCGTGTCTTCTTATTGGACTGGAAGACAGATTGTTAGTGGAGGATTTGTTCACACTTGGGCCCAAATTACAACAGTGGGGCATCACTCTTAGAAGGGTATTAGTAGACCCATTGATCCGCCCTTTGGTCACCGGGCTGAAATCTGATACACAAGATTCAATAATTTCCAACAATGGGGTTGAATGTTCGCCGGTGTTGGCCCCCCTCTCAGAGTTCCATTTCGAGACTCCCTCCCTAATTTCAAGTCCTGCCTGCTTCAACTCCCAATCCTGCCCACAAACGCTACCCTTGTTCAGTCCCCTCTCCATGTCAGATGACTCCATGTCAGATGACTCTTTCTCTCTCCTACCAGTGGAGATGGGCTCTTTCCCTAGACAAACAAATACATTTGGAGGCTCTCCATCTTTGGACAGCTGACTAATCCCTTCAGAAGGCAACCTCAATCAGCCAATCCACAAGGGGAAAGAGGGGTCACACGGGTGGGGCACCATCGAGGTGGTGTGGGGGAGGAGGAAGATCGGTCACTTGCTGCCCAGGGAGAAGCGCAACAGAGTTCTTGCGACCCTGGAGAGGAATAGGTGTGGTAGTCTCCAGGACAGACCCCCCGGTCTTAAGGTTCTGCTTTTGAACGCCAGATCCGTCAACGGTAAGACAGCTGTCATTCAGGATTTGATTCTGGATGAGGGGGCAGATCTGGCATGCATCACCGAGACGTGGTTGGACGAGCTGGGTGGAGTGAATCTCACCCAGCTGTGTCCACCGGGTTTCGGGGTGCATCAGCAGGCCAGGGCTGGGGGGCGGGGAGGAGGAGTCGCGGTGATCTTTCGGCAGTCCATCGCCCTGATCAGATGCGCCGTTCCGCAATCTTCGAGGTTCGAGTGTGTCTTCTTGAAGGTGGGAGCCCGAGACAGCTTGGGGATTCTGCTGGTGTACCGTCCACCCCGCGACCCAGCAGTCTCTCTGTCTGAGCTAGCAGAAGTGGTCTCCAATTCGGCCCTGGTCTCCCAACAACTCATAGTTTTGGGAGACTTTAACATCCATGCCGAGACCACATTGACAGGTGCAGCTCAGGATTTCATGGTTGCCATGACGACCATGGGGCTGACTCAAGTTATATCTGGGCCCACACATCAGGCAGGACACACGCTGGACCTTGTCTTTATTGTGGACGGTGGGACAGTCAGAGTGGAAGAGCAAAACATCCTTCCATTGTCATGGTCTGACCATCATCTGATCTGTTTAAGTTTCGCCGTATCTTCTAACCTCCGCAGGGGTGGTGGACCCACTAAGATGGTCCGCCCCAGGAGGCTGATGGATCCTGGCGATCCTGTCGATGTCCTGGCTGATCGCTATAATAGTGAGCTGACAAGGGCACTTGACACGATCGCTCCCGAACGTCCCCTCTCGCTGCGTAGAGTCACGTCGACTCCTTGGTTCACTGAGGAGCTGGCTGTGATGAAGCGTGCGAGGAGGGGACTAGAGTGCATCTGGAGGAAATCTCAGGATGTGTTTGACCAAGCACGGGCTAAAGCCGCTATTAAGGCTTACTCCGTGGCTCTGCGAGCAGCCAGGAAAGCTTTCACGACTGCCCGCATAGCGTCTGCGGCCAACAGGCCATCGGAGTTGTTCCGAGTTGTTGGGGAGCTCTTGCGGCCTCCTGAGACCCAGGGGCTTCCTGATGACTTGGCAACTCGGTGCAGCGATTTCGCGCACCATTTTGCAGGCAAAGTTGCTCAGATACCCCGTGAGTTGGGACTCCAGCTTAACTGTAGTTCCAGCGGAGGTAACCGAGGTACCTGTCTGTCTGATCTTGTGGGATTCTTTCCGGCTTGTTCTTCCTGATGACGTGGAGGGGATTCTTGGGTCTGTGAGGGCGACTACTTGTGCTCTGGATCCATGTCCTTCTTGGCTGGTTAAGCTGGCCAAAGATGGGTTGTTGGATTGGTTTGTGGCTATTATAAATGCATCCTTGGGTCAGGGGTCAGTTCCATCCTGCTTTAAGCAGGCAGTAGTAAAACCATTACTAAAAAAGACCTCTTTAGACCCATCTGTATGTACAGACCAATTTCCAATCTCCCATTTTTGGGCAAGGTTCTGGAGCGGGTGGTTGCCACGCAGCTCCAGGAGTTCCTCGATGACACTGATTTTCTGGACTGTTCGCAGTCTGGTTTCAGGCCTGGGTACAGCACCGAGACGGCTTTGGTGGCCTTGGTGGATGACCTCCGCAGGGAACTGGACAGGGGGAGTGTGACCCTGCTGGTTCTCTTGGACATCTCAGTGGCTTTCGATACCATCGACCATGGTATCCTTCTGGGGAGGCTCTCTGGGATGGGGCTTGGTGGCACGGTTCTGCTGTGGCTCCAGTCCTTCCTGGAGGGTCGTTCCCAGATGGTGAAGCTGGGGGACACCTGCTCGGACCCCTGGCCATTGACCTGTGGGGTCCCGCAAGGGTCTATTCTATCCCCCATGCTATTTAACATCTACATGAAACCGCTGGGAGAGGTCATCCGGAGTTTTGGAGGGCGTTGCCATCTCTACGCAGATGACACGCAAATCCACTACTCGTCCCCATCTGACTCCAAGGAAGCCCCTCGGATGCTGAACCAGTGCCTGGCCGCTGTGGCGGCCTAGATGAGGAGGAACAAGCTGAGGATCAATCCTGACAAGACAGAGGCCCTCCTGGTCAGTCGCGCATCGGATCGGGGTATTGGGTGGCAACCTGTGCTGGACGGGGTCGCACTCCCCCTGAAATCACAGGTCCGCAGTTTGGGGGTCCTCCTGGACTCAGCGTTGACGCTTGAGGCGCAGGTGTCGGCGGTGGCCGGGAGGGCTTTTGCACAACTCAAACTTGTGCGCCAACTGCGACCATACCTCGTGAAGTCTGACTTGACCACGGTGGTGCATGCATTAGTTACCTCTAGACTGGACTACTGTAATGCGCTCTACGTGGGGCTTCCCTTGAAGACGGCCCGGAAATTACAACTAGTCCAACGCTCGGCGGCCAGATTAATAATGGGAGCGAGTTTCAGGGAGAGATCTACTCCCCTGTTTAAGGAGCTCCACTGGCTGCCGTTCATCTTCCGGTCCCAATTCAAGGTGCAGACCATCATTTATAAAGCCCTAAACGGTTTGGGACCCGCCTACCTTCGTGACCGTATCTCCTATCATAAACCTGCCCGACCTCTCCGATCATCGGGGGAGGCCCTCCTGTCGCCACTACCTATATCTCAGGCTCGCCTTGTAGGAACAAGGGAGAGGGCCTTCTCTGCGGTGGCCCCTCGCTTGTGGAACTCGCTGCCCATTGAAATCAGGCAAGCCCCCACCCTTTTAGCCTTCAGGAAAGATTTAAAAACATGGCTCTTCCGGTGTGCTTCGGAGAGTAAATGTTCTATGCTACTCCCCCCCGATATTTATCCTCTAGACTGGTTCACTATCTGATGTCCCGTCCCTCGAGGTTTTATTCTGATCCCTTTCTCACCCAGAGTTTTAATTTTTAATCTAGTTTTTAAATGTAGTATTCATGCGGCCCGCTCGTGTTATATTGCTGTTTTGATCTTATGTTGTACTGTTTATTTTATGTAATGTATTATTTAATTGTATTATGTTATGGTTTATTGTATTGTCTTGGGCATGGCCCCATGTAAGCCGCCCCGAGTCCCCGTTGGGGAGATGGTGGCGGGGTATAAATAAAGTTTTATTATTATTATTATTATTATTATTAAATGCCTGGAGTGTGGGCAGAGCTTCACTCATAGTTCAAATCTACGTAGACATCAAAGGACTCACACTGGGGAGAAACCCTATACATGCCTGGAGTGTGGTCAGAGCTTTTCTCGGAGTGGAGCTCTACGTTTGCATCAAAGGACTCACACTGTAGAGAAACCGTAAAAATGCATGGAATGTGGTCAGAGCTTTTCATGAAGTAACATTATACATAGACATCATAGAATTCACCCTGGAGAGAATGGTGTTAATTGACCTCAGAGTGTCATTCTAACACGTAGAAAAGCAACTCTTGCAAATTTTGGAAATGCGGGCTCAAAGTTGGGACATTTCATCACATGTGATGTATTGTAGAAAGCCCCCTCGATGGATTGTCACCTTGTCATGGTGAGGGGGCTTGCGTTTTCCAGTGAACCTGCGGGCACAACCACCGGAGTCATGAACTCCCAGGAGTGGCCACAGGGGAGGATCCAGACCAAGAACAATCCGAAGACCCTAAGATCTCAACGGCGGAGCAGGTGGAGGATAACATGGTACGGTTTCGTATGTCCCTGCTCCCCGTGGTCTCCATTCCCTTTCTCTTTCTCACCCGAATTTGTATCTTTGTATTCATGTGGCCGGCCCTGTTTTTACTGTTTACTGTTATTACTTATTGTATTGTTTAATTGCTCTATGTTATGTTGTATTTATACTTGTTATATTGTTTTGCTCTAGGCATGGCCCCATGTAAGCCGCCCCGAGTCCCCGTTGGGGAGATGGTGGCGGGGTATAAATAAAGTACTATTATTATTATTATTACGGTTCGGGACCTGCCTATCTTCGTCCCCTATGAACCCACCCATTCGCTGAGATCTTCCGGGGAGGCCCTCCTCTCGCTTCCGCCCTCCTCACAACTGCATTTGGTGGGGACGAGAGAGAGAGAGGGCCTTCTCGGCCGTGGCTCCCCGACTCTGGAACTCCCTCCCCAGGGAGATGAGGTTGGCTCCCTCTCTACCTTCCTTCAGGAAACAACTGAAGACTTGGATGTTTCGGCAGGCCTTTGGAGATACAGTCATTAATTAATCAGCCCCAGAGGGTTTTTAATAATCTATCCCGTTTTTATTACGATTTCACCATTTATGTGTTTTAAATGCAATTTTTTATCCTGTATTTTTGTTTTAATTGATATATTGTATTACTGTTTTATCTTTTTATAGTGTGATTTGTTGTCATGGAACCAAGTCCCAGGGCTGAATTTCCAAGTAAAATCTCCTCGAAAATTGTCCCCCAAACAAATTAGATGGGCACAATACTTCAGCAGGTTCGATTTCCAATTAAAGTTTTTCCAAGGGAAGCAGAATGTCTTGGCAGATGCTCTTTCACGCATGCCTCAACACGAAGGCATGACCACAGCAAAAGAGGGAACAATATTCTCTGATAAACAATGGGGCTTAGCTGTCAGGACAAGAGCGCAAACCCAAAAAGAGAACACTGCTATTATTGAACTCGACGGGGAAAATAGTTGGGGAAAAGAACTGAAACAGTCTTATGAAGGAGATCAGTGGATCGCATCCAACGCAGAAAAGGGGGAGCAGAAGGGGGGATTTTGGTTTGTGAACAAGAAACTGTATATCCCAACAATATTAAGGATTAAGATTTTGCATCGTTTTCACAATAACCAGAGCGCTGGTCATACAGGAATTACAAAAACAACAAAGGCAATAGCAAAACATTGTTGGTGGCCAGGAATGAGGAAGGACATAAAGAATCATGTTGTTCAATGTGATGATTGTGCCAGAAATAAATCGAGAGAAGGGAAGCCAATGGGATTATTACAAACAGTAGCGGAACCTACCAGACCTTGGGAATGTGTAGCTATGGACTTTGTGGGGGAACTGCCGGTTAGCAAAGGACATCGTTATATTTGGACAGTATTAGACCTGTTTTCTAAACAGGCCCACTTTATAGCACTGACGAAATTACCATCGGCAGAGAAACTAGCTGAATTATACATAAACCATATTTACAAACTTCATGGATGTCCCAGTAGAGTGGTCAGTGACAGAGGGGTTCAATTCACAGCAAAATTTTGGGAAAAATTCTTGGAAATGCTAGGAGCAGAAAGGAGTCTAAGTTCTGCTTTTCACCCCATGACAAACGGGGCAGTAGAACGTACTCAACAGACGCTTGGGCAGTTCCTTCGAATGTACTCTAACATGAGACAAAATGACTGGTCTAGGTGGCTGGCTTTTGCAGAACTAGCTTTTAATTCGACTATACATTCAGCAACAAATAAAACTCCCTTTGAAGTAGTTTACGGGTATGAAATACAGCCTCTGCCCCAGTTGCCAAGATGGACAGAGAATGAAGAAACAGGGGCAGGGAAATGGAAAACTCAAATGCTAGAATGCTGGAGTCAAGTGACTGCATCCTTAAAGGAAGCACACAAAAAGTATAAAACGTTCGCAGACAGAAAAAGGGTGGAAGGCGATAAATTGGAGAAAGGAGATCTAGTGTGGTTAAGTACCCAAAACATCAAATTGGGGCTACCTTCGAGAAAACTGGGCCCCAAATATATTGGACCATTCAGAATACAGGGTGTTATCAATGAAGTAACTTTCCAGTTGGCATTGCCAAAAAGTTTAGGGAAAATACACCCAGTATTCCATCGCAGCTTACTGAAAAAGTATATGGGGACTTTGGACAAAATGGACACATAGAGTTATTGTTTGATTTATTTCAGGATTGTGATGAAAGAAGAACCGAAGAGGAGGACGAAGACAAAGAGGGCGCCATGTCATGGAACCAAGTCCCAGGGCTGAATTTCCAAGCCCTGGACTTGGAGTCATAACATAAATAACCCTGGAAGCACCTGGCAGGAGAAGATAGAATGAGCCTGGGAACTCAGGGTTGAAAGCATAAACAATTATAATTGGTATAGTGTGTGGGAATAGTAGAAATGTGATACAAAGGGTGGGGTTTGATGATATTTGCGTGTGGTGTTACGTTGCAGCAGAGGTGATAAAAATGAGTGTATGTAAACATTAGGTCATTCTCGACTTCTCCAAAGTCATGTATTCTTCAATAAAGATTGGATTTGAGAGCAGCTATCTCTGATCTGCGTTCAGACTGATCCTTTGAAGTGAGCCTGACAATTTGTATTATGTTGCCTATGTTTTGTTCTATGTTGTTTGGGCCTCTGCCCCATGTAAGCCGCCCCGAGTCCCCATGGGGAGATGGTGGCGGGGTATAAATAAAGTTTGATTATTATTTATTATTATGTTACAATTGCTGTGAAGGTGGAAGAAGGCTGCAACAGACTGAGGAGCCACTGTCATTGTGTATTCACACCACTGCTGGAACCTCACTCTGTGAAGACTGTGTGTTGACCGGCCGTGCACCGACCTCCACACATTCAAAAAAATCACGCACAGGCATCTTCCAAGAAAAATTACTGGAAGACCATCATCCTCGAACTACGAGGGATCGCCTAAGAAGAATTGTAGAAAGATTGAACTAAAATACAGTGTTCCGTCACTTATCGTGGGGGTTATGTTCCAGGACCACCCGCAGTAAGTGAAAATCCGCGAAGTTGGGATGCTATATATTTATACATTATTTTAGTACAGTAGAGTCTCACTTATCCAACATAAACGGGCCAGCAGAATGTTGGATAAGCGAATATGTTGGATAATAAGGAGGGATTAAGGAAAAGCCTATTAAACATCAAATTAGGTAATGATTATACAAATTAAGCACCAAAACATCATGTTTAACAACATATTTGACAGAAAAAGTAGTTCAATATGCAGTAATGTTATGTTGCCATTACTGTATTTATGAATTTAGCACCAAAATATCACTATGTATTGAAAACATTGACTACAAAAATGCGTTGGATAATCCAGAAGGTTGGATAAGCGAGTGTTGTATAAGTGAGACTCTACTGTAGTTATACACTATTTTAAGTCTTTATCAACAAATCGTGTGTTGATAAATTGCCTCCATCTCCTGTTGCTGCTTGGGCTCCTTTTCTCTCCCTTCGGCTTCTCCTTCCTCAGGCTGTAAATTGTAATTTTATTGGATTTATAATAGGCTTTTAGAGTTTATTGAAAAAGCGCGAAACAGCGAATCTGCAAACAGTGAACCGTGAAGTAGTGAGGGAACTCTGTACGTTCCATTCTGGAAGTAATTACTGTATATTATAGTAGAATAATGAGAAATAAAAATTAACAGGTAGAATGAGGCTTTTAGACACGTGTCCACGTCTGTTTGTTAGTTCAGTTGTGTGTCTAGGTAGGTAACTGTTTCGCAGGTTGAACTACAACTCCCACACGTGTGGGTCGGTCCCCAAAACCCTCCAGTATGTTCTGTTGGGGATTTATAAGGGTCAAAACGGCTGAAACTGGAGGGGTTGGTAGACCTGTTTTTGGCCCAAAATGGGGTTTAATGTTGAATCTAGAGCGCCTTTGAACATCCTAGCCTTCTTCGGTGTTGGTGGCATGGGTTTGGATTCCATTGTCTTCCTTCAGACATTCTTATTCCTATTATGCTTTATACAACATCTATTCACTGCTTTGATCCTCATCTCTTCTTTTCCACTGTCTTGTCTATCCCGCAAACCCCTCCAGTGTTTTCTGCTGGTCATCGGGGTTCTGTGTGCTAAGTTTGGTGCCCATCTGTCATTGGTGGGCTTCCGAATGCTCTCTGGATGCAGGCGAACTACAACTCCCACACACCAAGGTCAACCACCCCCAAACCCTCACAGTTGGCCATGTTGGGTCTGTGTGCCCAGTTTGGTCCAGATCCGGCATCCGCTTGTTTTGTTCTGGACCCAAAGGGTTCCTGTTCTTTGGATGCCGAGTGTTCATGGAAGAGTGAGGTCCGTGAGATCCAGGAGGCCCTTCAGAGACCACGTCTGGTTGCTTTGCTGGGAAGTCATGCAAACACGTTCACACAAACGGGAAGGTTGGAAGATTTGGTTCATACAGATTTCAAGTTAATAACTTTTAATAAATAGAAGATAAAATTTGGAAACTTGAATTATTAAGTCTGGAGTTGAAAACATGACACAATTCAGACAATGGTTTGTGACACAACAACAACACTTCTAGTAGTCAACGGGATATTCTGGATGCCTTATTTTATGTCAAGTAAGATATTGTGCTCAGAAACAAAGATTTATAAAGGAAGCACCACAATGGATATAACACAATGGGAAGCACGGGAAGCAGATCATGATTGCCCTTCACACCTCACGCAGGTAGGACCACGTGTGCTATAAACATGGAAGATGGTACATGTAGGTTAACAACATGGGTAATGTGATACATTCACACAAGAGACAGGAATGGGGTGTCTATTTGTTACTACTGTTCAGCTAATGATATGGTCTGATGGAAATATAATAGAACCTGATAAACAACAGTAGGTTGAAATGTAAATGTAACGTAAGCTTTGTTCAAGACGATGAAACTGGAAATTTGGTGTACGTGATGGAAAATGGAGACAAACTCCATCACTGGTTAAAGTGTGTCATACTGGGCAAATGTGCTCTCTAGGTGCATCTTCGTAGTAGTAGTTCACTAGCTGCCGGGTGAACTACAGCTCCCACCATGGTGGTCAGTTCCCCCCAAACCCCTCCAGTATATTAAGTTAGTCTTGGTGGTTCTGTGCCACGTTTGGTCCCGGTCTATTGTCGGTGGTGGTCCCAGTGTCTCTGGATGCAGGCGAACTATAAATCCCAGTGTCTACAACTCCCAAAGGCCCGCCCAAAGCCTACCAGTCTTCCAAATTGGCCATATCGGGTACGCTTGCCAGGGATATCCGCACCAGGCTTATCTTCCCTTTGATACACAAGCACCCAGGCCGTTCAGGAGACTTTTATCCCTCCCTGCTGCTTGTAGATCCTCATTCAGCTACAACCGACAATGTTGCAAAGTTTTGTGCCTACAAAGTCCGCCAGGGGATGACGGTCCCAAAAGTGACCCATGTCTCCAGTGATCCTCTCTCTTGGTTCTATAACTGGCTGATGGACCTCTGCATTGTATGTTTTGCCCCGTTTCCCCTTCCGCTCCTCACCCCCCCCCCCCCCCCGGTTATTGTGCTTTAATGTCTTTATATTTTAAATGTACTAAACATACCAAGTTTGTATGTAACTGTGACCTTTATCTCCTGTGCTGGTCTATGACCGAAATAAATGATTGGATTTGAAATTTCCGGGCTGTGGCGCAGGCGGGAGATCAAGCCAGCTGCAATTAACTGCAATGAATCACTCTGACCAGGAGGTCATGAGTTCGAGGCCCGCTCGGAGCCTATGTTTGTTTGTCTTTGTTCTATGTTAAAAGGCATTGAATGTTTGCCTAGATGTGTCATGTGATCCGCCCTGAGTCCCCTTCGGGGTGAGAAAGAAGGGCGGAATATACATGCTGTAAATAAATAAATAAAATAAATTTGGTGCAAATCTATTGTTGTTCGCCTTGACAGTGCTCTCTGGATGTAGGTGAACTATAATTCCTATCAATCAAGGTGACTTTCCCCCAAAGCCATCCAGGGAGGGAGGGAGGGGGGAGGAGCTCCGTTGATGGACAGGACCGGAGGAGGGGCAGGACGGGAAAGCCATGGTCATAATAATGTAATGATAATAATAACAACAATTACTTTAAAAGAATACAATAATATATAATAAACATATTATCATAATTATTATATCATACTTATAACTTGAATTTGGTCAAAGCACAGGACAGTATATTTTGGACAAGGGTAGATTTGTGTGAAGCCCAAAGGAGTGGATCGACAACAGATCGGACAGGATAAGATCATTATAATATTTATTTATTTATTTATTTATAGCATTTATATCCCGCCCTTCTTTCTCACCCCGAAGGGGACTCAGGGCGGATCACATTCCACATATAGGCAAACATTCAATGCCTTTTAACATAGAACAAAGACAAACAAACATAGGCTCCGAGCGGGCCTCGAACTCATGACCTCCTGGTCAGAGTGATTCATTGCAGTTGCTCTCCAGCCTGCTGTCATTGTTATATTATTCTATAATATAGTGTATTATTATAACTTTATATTTGTATTATTATATATTTTTATTATACTATTATAATATTATCAAATAATATAAGATTATTTGATAATTATAATATAATAAAATATAATGACAGTATAATAATAATACCCCGGCCTTGCCCAGGTGATTTGACAAAGTCAGTGTTTTTATTGTCCAAATATCCATAAGATTGTGGGTGGACTACAACTCCCACCATGCCAGGTGAACCCCCAGAACTTCAATTGGTACTTGAAGCTTGTAATGTTGGACAGGTTTGCTTAGGATGCACCACGGGTGGGGTTGAGCCTGCTCTCTGGCTGCAGGGTGAACTACAACTCCCACCACTTGGGTGAGTTCCTCTGCTCCAACCCTTCCCGGAGGTTGAGTGAGTCCACGTGTGGTCCAGGCCCACCATCGGTGGAGGTCCCCGTTTCCCTGGTGGTGGGTGAACTACGACTCCCAGGAAGGAAGACCCTTCCCTCCCATCCCCTGCAGGCATCCCATTCCAGCAGATCGGGTCTTCGTGCCAAGTGGGGCCCAGATCCCTCCGTGTTTGGGGTCACGGTGCTCTCGGGATGGAGGGGAACGACAACTCCCCCCAATCAAGGGGAATTCCCCCCAAAGACCTCCAGTGTTTTTTGCTGGTCACGGGGGTTCTGTGGGCCAAGTGAGTCCCAGGTCCATCCTTGGTGGGGTTCTGCAGTTCGTAGGTGGCAGGTGAACTAGACATCCCGGTCCTTGCAAGTCCTGTCAATCAGGGGGAATTCTGCCCAGACCCCTCTCTCTAGTAGGTTCAGGTGCTGACCAGTTCCTCTGCTGGCTGTGAGAACATAGGAAAGGACGGGATGTGGAATGGAACTGGCCTGGCCCCGCCCCCTGCCTCTCCCTTAGCCCTTTCCTGCCCTTTCCCATGGCACACAGCGACTGGACTCACTCGAGAGAGGGATTTGGGGAGGATTCGCCCTGACTGAGAGGAGTCTTGGGGGACCGGGGTGTGTAGTTCACCCACGATGGACCCGGGACTCGCTCGCACGCAGGCCCAACACGGCCCCCTTTGCCTCCCGGGCCGGGCTGTGGCGCAGCTGCAAAGAGTCACGACTGACCGAGAGGTCGTGGGGTGGAAGCCCGGGTGGGACTGAGCTCCCGACCGGGAAGAGCCTGGCTAGAGAGCCCACCTGAGCCGCTCCAAAGGCAGGTGCATCTCTCGAGTAGACAATTCTAGGTACCGCTTTATGCGGGGAGGCTAATTTAAGTCATTTGCGACACTATAAAATATGCTGCCACTATGCGGAAAGGAATGAGGAAGTCCTACCCAAGGACTCGGTGTCACAAGTGGACGGTGAAGCGGCAGCGCCCCCTGTGGCCGGAACGGAGCACTCCCTCCTGAAGCCGGGAGAGGGAGACACGTGAGATGCCTCTGCGTGTGCGCGTCGTGTGTCCGGTCATGGCATGGCGTGGGTGTGCCACGTGTGTCTTGACCTGGGAAGCGTCTACGGACAAGGCCGGCTCTTGGGCTGAGAAACGGGGAAGAGCCCCAAGGGCCCGAGTCAGGCTGGACTGCCCTTCATGTCCGGGGAAAGCCCATGGCTTCACTCAGACAGCCTTCAAGGTTTGCCCGGATCTGTCCCGGGATCTGCGGAACTCTCTGCCGAAGGAGGAGGGAGTTTGAAGAATTCGGCAGACGGGACTCGAACCCGCGACGCCCGCTCTCTCTCTCTCTCTCTCTCTCTCTCTCGTGCCTGAGCCGCTTGACCCATCGCGCCACTCAGCTCTGCGGGGAGAGGGAGGGGGCGGGGCTCTGACGTCACCAGAGCCAGGCTGGGAGGGGCGCCCTCGAACGGCCTCTGCGCTGGGCGGGGCTTCCAGAGGCAAGGCCCCGCCCTCCCCTTGCTCAGCCAATGAGGCCCCTCCCTTCCCTGCCAGGCCAAGGCCCCGCCCCTCCCTCCCGTCTCTCAAAGGGAGAAGCCCCGCCCCCCCTTCGTGACGGAAGGAACCCTCGCCACGCCCCGCCCACGCCCTGACGTCACTCCCTCCGACGAAGAGGGGGCGGGGCCTCCATCCTGCCCTCAGAAGCCGCCTTCTTTCTCGCCCCTCCTTGTCACCCGTCCATCAAGGCCGGAGCCAATAGGGGCCCGCTCGTGGGCGGGGCGTCACGGACTCGGCCAATGGGGGGGCGAGGGGCGGAGGAGGGGCGGGGCTTCTTCCTGGCTGGGCCTGCGCAGAGCCTCTCTCGCCGCCATTGTTTTCTGAGGCGGTTCCTCTGGAGCCGCGAAGGAGGAGAGACAGAGAGAGAGAGAGGTTGGTATTGATATTGATATTTATATTGATCTTGATCTTCTATCCGGATTGAGTGTCTCTGAGTCTGTCTTGGGGAAGGAGGAGGGGGCGGGGCCTGCCTCCCTCCCGGAAGATACGAGGCCTCAATGGCCGCCAAGGCCTCCCCCTCCCCCCTCCCTCCCCGTCTTCCCTTGTTTGTTTATGTGTTTATTGTTTACTGCATTTATTGTTTACTGCATTTCTATCCCGCCCTTCTCACCCCGAAGGGGACTCACAGCGGCTTAGCAATGGTATGTACATACAGGACAATAGATTATTAGCATAGCACAAGATCAGCATTATCTATTACTATATCGTACTATACTGCAATATTACATGTAATAGGTAATATACAATTATAATAGTGTAGTATTATATTGTATTGCATTATATTGTACGTATATACTATAATATATTAGCATAGCACAATATCAGCATTATCACTATATTGTAATGTACTGCAATATTACATGTAATAGGTAATATACAATTATAATAGTGTAGTATTATTGTATTGTATTGCATTATATTGTACGTATATACTATAATATATTAGCACAGCACAATATCAGCATTATCTATTACTATATTGTAATGTACTGCAATATTACATGTAATAGGTAATATACAATTATAATAGTGTAGTATTATTGTATTGTATTGCATTATATTGTACGTATATACTATAATATATTAGCACAGCACAAGATCAGCATTATCTATTACTATATTGTAATGTACTGCAATATTACATGTAATAGGTAATATACAATTATAATAGTGTAGTATTATATTGTATTGCATTATATTATACGTATATACTATAATATATTAGCATAGCACAATATCAGCATTATCACTATATTGTAATGTACTGCAATATTACATGTAATATGTAATATACAATTATAATAGTGTAGTATTATATTGTATTGCATTATATTGTACGTATATACTATAATATATTAGCATAGCACAATATCAGCATTATCACTATATTGTAATGTACTGCAACTGGTCGGTTGATGTCAGTTGATTATGTACTTTTATGATGTTTTTCTTTTTCTTGTTTCAGTTGTTTTCATTGTATTGTTTATTTGTTATATGTTTTTAATGGTGTTATAATAATAATAACAACAACACCAACTTTATTTTTATATCCCGCCTCCATCTCCCTGAAGGGACTTGGGGCAGCTTACACAGGGCCAAGCCCAAGTGGTACAAACATTGTAATAAAACAAATTGATAAAACATAATAAAATTACATTAAAAATAAAACATGGCTTGATAAAAGACCTGAGGACGCTCATAAAAATGATCTGGAGGCCTTGTTTATGCTGGGCTTGGTCTCCATGCAAGCTGCCCCGAGTCCCTTCGGGGAGAGAGATTGTGGTGGGATATAAAAATAAAGTTGTTATTATTATTACGTACATACAATATATAGATGTCACTATCTATATTTTCCAACTCCCAATCACTTCCTTGTTCCTTCCTTCCTTCCCACCTCACTCCATTCTTCCTTCCCTTCCTTCCTCCTCCCTTATTGTTATTTATTTATTAATTATTATTATTATTATTAAACTTATATACCGCTACTCCCGGTTTGGCTCGGAGCGGTTTACAAAAATAGATTAAAACAATACATTGGGCTTTAAAATAACAATAAAAACAATAAAAGCAACAATAAAAGCAACAATAAAAACAGACATAGCCCCGAGTCTTTCACCCATTGAACGCTTGTCGGAAGAGCAAGGTTTTGCAGGCTTTCCGAAAGGCAAGTAAGTCTCGGGTGGTTCGAGTTTCCACTGGCAAGGCATTCCATAATTGAGGGGCTACAACCGAGAAGGCTCTCTGCCTAGTGGAAGACAAATGATAAGTCCGTATGTTAGGGACTTCAAGCAAATTTTGGTCTTCAGACTGAAGTAATCCCTGGGGTTGGTAGGGTGATAAGCGGGCCCTCAGGTACGCTGGCCCCAGACCATGTAAGGCCTTGAAAGTTAGTACTAGTATCTTGAAAGTAATCCGGTACTCAATCGGTAGCCAGTGCAGCTGTTGAAGAATTGGGGTGATACGCCACCTCGCCGGCACCCCAGCGAGAAGACGAGCCGCCGCGTTTTGCACCAGCTTCGGTTTCCGGATCACTGACAGAGGAAGGCCAATGTAGAGGGCGTTACAGTAGTCGAGCCTCGAGATGACCGTCGCCTGGATCACCGTCGCCAGGTCGTTCCTAGATAGGTAGGGAGCCAGTCGCCTAGCCTGGCGTAGATGGAAAAACGCAGATCTGCTCACAGCAGAGACCTGGGCCTCCATTGTGAGCAGAGGGTCTGATAAGACACCAAGACTTTTTACAGAAGATGACGGACGTAGTGTCTCACCATCCAGGGTAGGCAGCTGGATATCCCTTCCACCCGGACGGCCCAGCCAAAGGATCTCCGTCTTCGCTGGATTCACCCTCAACCTGCTGGCACGCAACCATCTAGTAACGGCTTCAAGGCACTGATGGAAACTATCGGGTACGGAGTCCGGCTGGCCCTCCATCCTCAGAATGAGCTGAGTGTCATCAGCGTACTGGTGGCACTCGAGCCCAAACCAGTCGGGCAAGCGGTCGCATATAGATGTTAAATAATAGAGGAGAGAGAATAGCTCCCTGTGGGACCCCACAAGTTAGCGGAGACCACGCGGAAACCAACCCTCCCCTCACCACCCGCTGTCCCCGATTTTGGAGGAAGGAGGACACCCATTTAAGGGGTATCCCCCTAACCCCCGTCATGGCTAGGCGATGGGTCAATAGATTGTGTTCGACCGTATCAAATGCTGCTGTGAGATCCAATAACACGAGCAGCGCTGATCCGCCTTGATCCCTCTGGCAGCGAAGTTGGTCTGTGATGGCGACCAGCACAGTCTCCGTCCCGTGCCCCCTACGGAAGCCGGACTGGAAGGGATCAAGTCCGGCTGTGTCATTGAGGAACTGCTGCAACTGTTCCACTGCTGCTCTCTCAACCAGCTTGCCCAGAAACGGAAGGTCCGACACTGGGCGGTAGCTAGTGGGAACTGAACGATCTAAGTCTGGTTTCTTCAGCAGCGGAGATACCGATGCCTCTTTTAAACCCTCTGGAAAAACTCCTTGCTCAAGGGAGCTATTTATTATATTCAACAGAGGTTCACGTAATCCATCTAGGCAGGATTTTACTAGCCAGGAGGGACACGGATCGAAGGAGCAGGTGGTCGGCCTAGCTGCAGTCATGATCCTGTCGACAGCCTCTGCATCCAGCGGGGTAAACCAGTCCAGGATGGGCCCAGAGAGTGGCCACGGAGTCTCAAGTTCAGTTACTGTATCCATCGTGGCAGGGAGTTCCCGACGAAGAAGCGAGATCTTGTCTGCAAAATAGCTCTGGAAAACCTCAGCAGAAGGAGCCAGGTCATTATTGTTTGGAACAGAAGGGACCTTTGTCAGGGATCTAATGATCTTAAATAATTGTGCTGGGTGTGAGCTCGCAGACGCTATCAAGGAAGCATAATACGACTTTTTTGCCTCGGTGATAGCCTGCTCATAAGACTCTCTGGACTTCTTATAAGCTGATTCCGATTCCTCATCACGGCGTTCCCGCCACATGACCTCTAGCCGTCTCTTCTCCCGTTTCATCGCACGGAGCTCCTCAGTGAACCAAGGAGACTGATTCTTACGGGGTCGGAGAAGGCGTCTAGGTGTGATCTCATCGAGTGCATTGGATAATTTGGTGTTCCATGTATCCACTTGCACCTCCAGTGAGTCGCTGACAGGTTCTATGGCCTTTAGAGCATTCAGGAACCTGACCGGTTCCATTAGTCTCTTCGGGCGAACCCAAATAGGTTTGGCGCCCAGGCTGGGTGGGTTGGTGTGCTCTATACGGATTCCTAGGGCACAGTGGTCCGACCATGGAACCTCCGAAACGGAGGTTAGGGTCACTTGGATTCCAACCCCAAAGATCAAATCGTGTGTGGCCAGCCTGATGTGTAGGCCCAGTATTATAAAGTGAGAGTCCTAGTGTCGCCATGGTCGACACTAGGTCTTCAGCTGCTGAGGAGAAGGAGCCTGCATCAGCATGGACATTGAAGTCCCCCAAAACAATAAGCCTGGGGAACCTCAAGGCCCACTCCGACACAACCTCTAGCAGCTGTGATAGGCTGTCCACTGGTGCATTAGGCGCACGGTACACCAGTAGAAAGGCTATACTCTCCTGTGAATCCCACACAAGGCCAACGCTTTCCATACCAGAGATGTTTGGAGTGGGAGCCGCCCTCAGAGATCAATTTTCTCGTGCGAGCATTGCCACTCCACCCCCCCGTCTCCCGGTCCGCATCTGGTGGGTGATAACAAAATCTGGAGATGATAATTCCTGGAGGAGGACCTCATCACCCTCCTGCAACCAGGTTTCTGTGATACATGCTAAGTCAGCCCCACTTTCAATAATGAAGTATGAAGAAGTATGAAGTAATGAAGAATAGTTTAGGTAAACGTAAAGGTTCCCCTCCCCCAGTGGCGCAGCGGATTAAACCGCTGAGCTACTGAACTTGCAGATCCCTTTCTTGGGATTGCGGTTTCTATTGTAATTGGACAGTGGCCTGAAATTATACTTGACTGGATTTGCGCTTTTGAATGAAGATTTACTTAATATTTAGTGATCCAAATGATATCAATTCTTGAGTATGACTTGTGTCTCTCTATCAGAGAAGAAGGTTTCGTTCTTTTCTTCTGGGTGTAAGAACCTCCAGAGATCTATGATTGACAGTTTTTCTACCCTAATCCAGAAGCATTTTCCTTGATTCTCTTGAATTGGCTTTATAGTTTTTCAAAATCCATATTGAAATCCACAATAGAGTTGCAGTCAATATCCTCCATCTCTTTCCAAAAAGTTTCAAAGAAAGAAGCTTTTGCATAGTTAGAAGCATAAATATTGACAAGTGTTTTCTTTGTTTGTAATTTTATCATTGCCATTAGAAATCTTTTTTTTATCTTAACCATTTGAGGTTGCCAGAATTTGAGGATATACAATAACAGGCCATTTCTTTTGGAAGTTCCTGCTGAAACCAATTCTTCTCCCACTCTTTTTGGTTAAAAGTATTTCCTGGCCTGTTGTTTAAGGCGTGTCTCCTGCACCACTATTATATTAGCATTTTAAAATATAATTTTAATTGACAAAAATATTTATTACAGTGTTATAAAATGGGAATATCAGGGACAGGAAAGGGTCCTGGATAAGAGTAGGGACAACTACCACCTGGGTGAAGGCGATTTTTTTTTTCTCGGGGTATAAGGTAGAACATGGGATGGAAAGAAGGGAAAAGACAGAGAAGGGGATTTTGTTGACCTCCAATCTTCTTCACTGGGGTTTAAAAGTCTGCATTTCATCTCTTATTTAATTAGTGGGTCTCCCATTCGTCCTTTCTCCAGATGTGAACAATGCAGTGGGCCTTTCCGCACACAGAATGCTCACCGGGAGGGAAGAGACGCGGCCGTCGGAGACCTTTCCCGTTGGGCACAGCTTCCGACCTTTGCCGACCACGTCTCACCCCTCCCGGCGGTGTACATTACAGTGTAACTTGGTAGAAAGTTGCTAACCACCATTGCTAACAGCTTCAGGACCTTTCCTGTTCCCCCTCAGCCACTTAAGTACCTGGAGGGAGGGCCCAAGTTGACCCGCGCCTGATCTACCCAGGGACTCCATTATGTTGGATGAGCCAGACTCTACTGTACTGACTACTGGGACTCAGTGCTGCAGAATCCTGGGAGCTGTAGCTTCATGTGGTGTCTAAATGTCTCTGCCACAGAAAGCTCTTGCCTTCTTAAACTACAACTCCCAGGAATTTGGTCTCAGTGAGCAGTTAAAATGGAGTCACGCTGCATTAGTGGCCCAAATCAGGGAAGCCTTACAGAATCAAAGGAAACCATGTAGGCCTTTTGGAGACTCCTTGAAGGCCTCTTCCCTCCCAAAGGCATCCCGGGAAGACCTTTCCTTTCTTTGCACAACCTCCAGTTCCCTCTTGATTTCCTTTTGCCTGTCCAAACTTGCAGGTCGTGTTTTGATTGACAGGAGGGGCGGACGGGACTGGCTTATCTCCTCGCCTTGCTCTTTCCTCGCTGTTCGACTGAGGGAATGAATGGCCTGAATGGAACTTCGTTCAGCATGGACTCATTTTGGGAACATCCCAACAAGCCTCAGTGTGGGTTTGAATGAGCCGGGTGGGAAGGCAGATCCTTGGTCATTTGGAGGATTTCTTCGTCCCCAAGCTCGGATTATATAATATGCGCCAGGTTATGCATATATAGGGTTGTTGTATGTCTTTCGGGGTGTGTGGCCATGTTCCAGAAGTATTCTCTCCTGATGTTTCGCCCACATCTATGGCAGGCATCCTCAGAGGTTGTGAGGCATGGATAAACTAGGCAAGGAAGGTAAATATATATCTGTGGAGAGTCCAGGGTGTGACAAGAGTCCTTTGTCAGTTGGAAGCCAGCATTAATGTTGCAATTAATCACCCTAATTAGCATTGGAAAGGTTTGTCTCTTGCCTGGGGGGCATCCCCTGTTCAGAGTCATTAGCCGTCCTTGGGGCTCCTCTGCCCTCAGAGTGTTGCTTCCCATTTACTGTTCTGAGTTTTGAGTTTTTTAATACTGGTAGCCAGAATTTGTTCATTTTCATGGTTTCCTCCTTTCTGTTGAAGTTGTCCACATGCTTGTGGATTTCAATGGCTTCTCTGTGTAGTCTGACATGATAGTTGTTGGAGTGGTCAAGCATTTCTGCATATATAGATTGTATAATTATATATACAGTATATTACTAGCTTGGGTCCCCAGCGTTGGCCCAGTTATTCGAAAAAGTAATTTTTTAATTGTACAAATTCATGGTTCAGGTGTTTCTCACTTTTAGCTGCCAGAACCTCCATGCCATCTTGCATCGCAGCTTTCTCCATTTTGTCGGGTATTCTTCTGGTCTTGCAGTTCAGACTCACTGCTGGCATGATGCTCCTGGTGGCTGACATCTGCTGTCGAGCATTCCTTAGAGCAGATCATTCTCGTTTCCCAGCAGGAGGGAGTCCTTGCTGTCCCAGTCGGTGCATGGGTCCCTGTGCTCACTCTCTCTGTGTAGGGCCGTGGGCTTTGTCCTTCCCCATTCTAGCTGGTGGGGCCTGTCGGGACTGTCCTTTCTCTCCCTGGGCCGATGTGGCTCCCTCCAGCACTCTGCTGCTCGACGGCTTTCCTTCCCGCATGGGAAACAAGGATCCCGTTGTCCTTTTCTTTCCTGGCTGCTCAACCATCCTTGTGGAGGATTCTGTGGACCTCCTCCTCCCAAGGCTATTGCTGTCAGTCCTTGGAAGGTGTAGGACACAAAGGTAGGCTCACACAGCTGGGGCTATGGAAACTTTATTGAATCCGCCTTGCCAAGATGATCACAAAGCTTACACTGTCCCTTTTCCGCCAGCCCCCCCAGTATATCAAGATGCTTCTTCCCTCCCTCTCCCACGTTTCCCCCTTCCCATTCACACCTTCCCGTCAACAGTTCTTTCCCATGTTTGAAACCCAGAGCAGGTCATAAATCAGTCTTTCCAAACAAATGGTCTTCCTCTTCCGGCTCTCCCCGCCCCTTTGCTCTGGTCGGATGTGAAAAGGTCAGTTGGCTTTTTGCATCCTGACAATTGCGGTGTTTCTCCTGATGACGCCATCCCTGGCTCCTTGTCTCACTTGCTCTTTGTCATACTCCACTCTCCCCGCTAAGATGATCCATTCCTCTAGAGACCTGGGACTCCTTGGCCCACAGGATACTGGGTCAAACTCTGTGGTCCTCTATTCTCTCCCAAATTTAGTGACTCTTCTGGGTCTTCTCCCAGAAATGACGGGTCGAGTGCTAGGGCAGCCATGAGAGCTGCAGTCCCACAGGGGGAGAACTCCTGCGGGGTTGTCTCTAAGGCCTCGCTAGGTGTCCAGTCTCTGACATCCTGCTGCTACACACCTCTCATTGTTGGTAGAGAAAGAGCCTTTCGAAGAGACAGGGCTTAATGTCAGAAAGAAAGTTGCTTCTAAGCTCTAACCCTAATGCACCAGGTTATATCTCTTCCCTGTTTCCTTTCACCGCCTCATTGTTTACACATTCCCATGGAACCTAACTGCTGTCTCCATAACAACCATTATGGTTACCTTCCCTCTCCCACCCTTGATCACCCAGATGGTCATCATTAACAGCTTCTTGTTCACAGCTCTTTGATGGCATGGTCACTCCTAAGGCTTCCTTCGAAGATAGAGTGATCCATGACAGCTGATGCCTTATTGAATGGCAACTCCCAAACATTCTATAGTATTGATCTATGGCAGCTGAGGTTGGACTCAGTTTGTGTTTGTTCTACATGGTAGGTGTGTCCCAGGTCAGGGAAGCCTTTCAGAAGCAGAGAACAGCATTTTGGACCTTGTAGAGGCCACTTGGGGCACTTCCAGACAGCACTAAATCACGGGTTTTAAACAGGGGCAAAAGATCCCAGAACTTCAGAAGAGGTCCACATACAGACCTGTTGGTCCTGGGATTTCTGCCTCCATTGTCCAGACTTGCTGCTTTGTTCCGAGAGTTAGAGGCTCCCAAAATGGTTGCTGCAGGACTTCTGCCTGAAACCTCAGCGGGTTTTTTTTTTAAAATGGCAAGATGCAGATTTGCAGAGATTCAGATATGTGGATCACTGCAACAGTTCCGTTCTTTGTCCTGGCCAGAGAAACTGCCCTCCAAACGTTTCATGAAGTATTTGCCACACAAACAAACCTAATGGGGCAGGGCCACCTTGCCCAAGTCAGCACTGCACAATAAAACAGGAACAGGCAATTGTAAGCCAGGAACAGAAGTTTGTCCTTATCTTCTACTTTTACAGCCTGGCTGCCTGGCCATCTGTCCAGACAGATTTGGTTGTGTACTTGTGGCATCGAACAACAGGGCGCTGTTCCTAGGTTCCACATGACTTTCCCTATTAGCCACCTGCATGACCTTGTCTCTATATATTTACATTCCTCTCCAGCACGTCCCTGTCCCAACAGCCCGTAGTAAGCATTTGTCATTTACGTTACCCATGTTGTCAGCACACACCCAATGAGGAACCAACATATATAGCCTGGCAATATCATCATGTTGTTCCCTGGCGCAAGTACACTACAAAACCTGTCTTCACCGATGGCATACAACAAAGTGTGAGTAATTATAGTAATGATGGCATTCTGTTCCTGGTTTGAAAGTGTCTGCTCCTGTGTCATTGTGTACTGCTTACTGTGAAGGTACTTGTTGCACCCCAGGAACTCGATTTTTCAGCCACAACCTTCATTAAACAGGTGAAGGGTGAAGTTCCTCTTCCCTGGCCAAAGTTTTTGCCTTCTTACTCGAGTGTCACCTTCCTTTTAGGAACCAACCAATCATGAACAAGCATCTAAAACCCGGGAACAAACCCAGTTCAAAAATCCTGTGATTTCCGATTCCAGGGACATGCAGACATGCGAAGATCTGGATATTTGGCAAAAACCACGATATTCCCACACCTGGAAATCTCGCGTTTTTTGCCTTTTCTAGCGGTTGCTTTTGGGTTTACAGGGAACGGTGTCTGGCCACCCTACTGTTTACTACGGAAGCTCCTGGGATGAAGGGACTGTCTGGACGGGCCCTTGGAGGCATCCTCCAAAAAGTATCCAGGCAGACTTTTTTCCCCACAGCCTCTGTTTTTCTCAAGATTTCCTTTTGGTTGGCCAAATATTGAGGCCCATACTTTTATTTAATGCCAGGGGAGGGGGCAATTGAATTATCTGCTCCCTCCCTTTTCCTTCTGTTTTGCTCATGCTCAGTAAGTCATTTGTGAGGCATCTTCCAGGACAGGAATGGACAGAGTGGGTGCCGTTCTTCCCCAGGTTGGGATTTAATGGCTTAGATTACGGCAGACACGTTCCTACAACCCTGTGCACATAACCCGTGTTTCTCTCAATCGCCTTCACCTGCTGAAAAGCCTTTCCCCACAACAGAGGGCAGGAAATAGAGGCGGAAATGGACAGGGTGGAAAGGGCTGGGCAGGAAGGAGGGTTTCCCGACTGCGCTGTGCCTGTGAATTTGCATGCCGTCCTGCGGCTCAACCAAGGGAGTGAACAATCCAACGGGGACTTAGTCCAGGCGAGACCAGTTCTGTGGAGATCTCAGCATGCCTAAATGGGGTGTTGAATTTGCCAGGCAGGAAGGCAACATCTTTGGGAATTTGGGGTTCCTTTGAGAGATGTAGGAAATGTGGTGGCAGCAGAGGCCCAATTTGGGATGCACAGGAGACGGACCTGGGATCCCTTGTGGCCTGAAAGGGAACCTGAAATTCATGAAATCATCAGGAAAGGGATCATTGTGCCTCTTAAGATTTAACTTATGCTGGTAATTCAAGGAAACCCATTATTCAGAGTGAATGACGTCCTGTCTATGGTCTGTTTGACTGTCTGCCTTGTGTTTCTTTACCCATGTTTAGGTCAAGCCAACAAAACCAATGTGGTTCTTTAGTATTGTACGAAGGTCCCTTTTTCTTCCATCCATCCCTCTTTCCTTCCATCAATCACTCATTATTTTCATCCTCCCTCCCTTCTTTCCTTCTGAATCCATCCCTTATAGTTCATAAATCTGTGATCACCTTTGCTTGTTTCTGTGTGTCCTTGAGACCCTTCATATCTCCATTTCTGGGTAGTTCAATTTTCAACACAAGCACTGAATGGAAAAGAGGATCATCTTGGAAATAAAGGAAGTTTGCAGGTTCATGTTTAACCTTTTGCTCTTCTTTCTTGATCAGGGAAATGAAGACCCTATGAAGTCACCACGGGCATAAAAAGAAAATATCAATATCTAGTGGAGATTGAGGAATTTGGAAACCAAAGGGCAATAATGAAAGAAATCCTGTGGGAAGAAGAAATCCTCTCTAGGTGCCAATCTTGTGGAACTCAATTTTGATCAGAAAGAAAAAGGGAACACTCACGTGTGCATATCACAAAACTGTCGACATGGAGGAGAAACCCTATACATGCCTTGAGTGTGGAAAGAGCTTCAGTTGGAGGAGCAATCTGCTACTGCATGAAAGGACTCACACTGGGGAGAAACCTTTTAAATGCCCGGAGTGTGAAAAGAGCTTCACTCATAGTTCAGGCCTATATTCACATCTAAGGACTCACACTGGGGAGAAACCTTTTAAATGCCCGGAGTGTGGACAGAGCTTCACTGGGAGTTCAGGTCTACGTTCACATCAAAGGACTCACACTGGGGAGAAACCTTTTAAATGCCCGGAGTGTGGACAGAGCTTCACTGAGAGTTCAGTTCTACGTTCACATCAAAGGACTCACACTGGGGAGAAACCTTTTAAATGCCCGGAGTGTGGACAGAGCTTTGCTCATAATGGAAGTCTACATTCACATCAAAGAACTCACACTGGGGAGAAACCCTATAACTGCCTGGAGTGTGGACAGAGCTTTACTCAAAAGGGACACTTAGATTCACATCAAAGGACTCACACTGGGGAGAAACCCTATAACTGCCTGGAGTGTGGACAGAGATTTGCTTTTAGTTCAAATCTACGTTCACATCAAAGAACTCACACTGGGGAGAAACCCTATAACTGCCTGGAGTGTGGACAGAGCTTTGCTCGTAGTTCAGGACTACGTTCACATCAAGGAACTCACACTGGGGAGAAACCCTATAAATGCCTGGAGTGTGGACAGAGCTATACTCGTAGTTCAGGACTACGTTTACATCAAAGAACTCACACTGGGGAGAAACCCTATAAATGCCTGGAGTGTGGACAAAGCTATACTTGTAGTTCAGGATTACGTTCACATCAAAGGACTCACACTGGGGAGAAACCCTATAACTGCCTGGAGTGTGGACAAAGCTTTGCTCAGAAGGGACACTTACATAGACATCAAAGAACTCACACCTGGGAGAAACCCTATAACTGCCTGGAGTGTGGACAGAGCTTTGCTCGTAGTTCAAATCTACGTTCACATCAAAGAACTCACACTGGGGAGAAACCCTATAAATGCCTGGAGTGTGGACAAAGCTATACTTGTAGTTCAGGATTACGTTCACATCAATGGACTCACACTGGGGAGAAACCATATAAATGCCTGGAGTGTGGACAGAGCTTTGTTTGTAGTTCAGGACTACGTTCACATCAAAGAACTCACACTGGGGAGGAACCCTATAACTGCCTGGAGTGTGGACAGAGCTTTGCTCGGAAGGGAAGCTTACATAGACATCAAAGGACTCACACTGGGGAGAAACCATATAAATGCCTGGAGTGTGGACAGAGCTTTGTTTGTAGTTCAGGACTACGTTCACATCAAAGAACTCACACTGGGGAGAAACCATATAAATGCCTGGAGTGTGGACAGAGCTTTGCTTTTAGTTCAAATCTACGTTCACATCAAAGGACTCACACTGGGGAGAAACCCTATAACTGCCTGGAGTGTGGACAGAGCTTCACTCATAGTTCAGGACTACGTTCCCATCAAAGGACTCACACTGGGGAGAAACCCTATAAATGCCTGGAGTGTGGACAGAGCTTCACTCAGAAGGGACACTTACGTTCCCATCAAAGGACTCACACTGGGGAGAAACCCTATAACTGCCTGGAGTGTGGACAGAGCTTCACTCATAGTTCAGGACTACGTTCCCATCAAAGGACTCACACTGGGGAGAAACCCTATAAATGCCTGGAGTGTGGACAGAGCTTCACTCAGAAGGGACACTTACGTTCCCATCAAAGGACTCACACTGGGGAGAAACCCTATAACTGCCTGGAGTGTGGACAGAGCTTTGCTCGTAGTTCAGGACTACGTAGACATCAAAGGACCCACACTGGGGAAAAACCATAGAAATGCATGGAGTGTGGACAGAGCTTCAGTGGTTGTTCAACTCTACATTCACATCAAAGGACTCACACTGGGCAGAAACCATAGAAATGCATGGAGTGTGGACAGAGCTTCAGTGGTTGTTCAACTCTACATTCACATCAAAGGACTCACACTGGGGAGAAACCATAGAAATGCATGGAGTGTGGACAGAGCTTCAGTGGTTGTTCAACTCTACATTCACATCAAAGGACTCACACTGGGCAGAAACCATAGAAATGCATGGAGTGTGGACAGAGCTTCAGTGGTTGTTCAACTCTACATTCACATCAAAGGACTCACACTGGGGAGAAACCATAGAAATGCATGGAGTGTGGACAGAGCTTTTCATGGAATAGATATCATAGAATTCACTCTGGAGAGAATGGTATTAATTGACACCAGAGTGTCATTCTAAAATGTAGAAAAACAACTCTTGCAAATTTTGGAAATGCAAGCTCAAAGTTGGGACATTTCATCACATGTGGAGTATTGTGGAAAGATTGAACTAAAACTCAGTGTTCCCTCACCTATCACGGGGGTTAGGTTCCAGGACCACCCGCAATAAGTGAAAATCCATGAAGTAGGGATGCTACATATTTATACATTATTTTAGTATTTATACACTATTTTAAGTCTTTATCAACCAATCGTGTGTTGATCAATTGCCTCCTTCTCCTCCCGTTGCCGCTTGGGCTCCTTTTCTCTCCCTTCGGCTTCTCCTTCCTCAGGCTGTAAATTGTAATTTTTTATGATTTATAATATTCTATGGTATATTTATTTTTTTCTCTATTATTATTGGTATTACAGTAGAGTCTCACTTATCCAACACTCGCTTATCCAACGTTCTGGATTATCCAACACATTTTTGTAGTCAATGTTTTCAATACATTGTGATATTCTGGTGCTAAATTCGTAAATACAGTAATTTCTACATAGCATTACTGCGTATTGAACTACGTTTTCTGTCAAATTTGTTGTATAACATGATGTTTTCGTGCTTAGTTTGTAAAATCATAACCTAATTTGATGTTTAATAGGTTTTTCCTTAATCCCTCCTTATTATCCAACATATTCGCTTATCCAACATTCTGCTGGCCCGTTTATGTTGGATAAGTGAGACTCTACTGTATTACATTTATTATTTTTCTCTGTTATTTTTGCTACTATTACATTTATTTTACTCTATTTTTATTATTTCAGTATTATTAATACATTTATTATTTCACTCGGATCTTCTTATTATTATTGCATTTATTATTTTACTCTATTTATTATTACATGCATTATTTTACTCTATTTATTATTATTATTATTATTATTACATGTATTATTTTACTCTATTATTATTAAAAGGATACATAAGCACATGTACATTGAAGAAGATGAGAATAATGATTTGATCAGAGCTGGACAGTCTTATCTTAAATTTGAGCATTATGTAAATATTCAAAAACATTTAACCTACCGATGGCCTCAATTAATGTAATTTTATTGGTATCTGTTTTTATTTCTGAAATTTCCCACCCTCGGCTTATACTGGAGTCAATGTTTTCCCAGTTGTTTTGTGGTAAAATTCGGTGTATCGGCTTATATTTGGGTCGGCTTATACTCAAGTATATACGGTATGCTGGATTTCGTATCTGTCACGCCCGAGGCAACGGAGCACCAAGAACCAGACGCAGAGACCAATATCTATCTAATATCTTTATTAAGTAAATATTTAAAAGTAATAAAAACAAGTGAAGAATATAGTTCAGAAGCAGACCTATCAAATGAGGTCAAATATAGTCCAAAAATGTATTGTCCAATAAATGATATTAGAGTTCAAAGTTTGTAATCCAATAACCGAAACACACACTATTGCCAAGCAATAGTGTGGGGAAAATGCCCAGAGTCTTTGAAGTCCAAGGTAGCTTGAGAACAAGGCTGGAAACAAACTTGAATCATTAAACAAGGTCCGTGACTAGGAACAAGGCGAAACAGAGATTCTAAGAACAAGGTCCGTGGCTAAAAACGAAGCTAGACAAATCTTGAATACTTGATCCGGAAGGCAAGGAACTGGGGTTGCGGACTTTGCGAAGTCCACACAAGGCTGGAAACACGAAGTTGCTTCTGGAGCTGCTCTGTTGACTCCGCAACAATTCTAACGTGCCAGGCACCTATATTGGGGTCTCGACCTCTTTCCCTAGAGAACGGGAAACGAAACCCAACTTTGTCCAGATGTGAAACTCCTTAGAATTTCCCAAGGGAAGCATGGCTAATCAGCCTGTTGTTTAGCTGCAATCCGTAAGCTCCTGCGAGTCTGTTCTCTCACTCCCCTGTCTGCAGAATAGGACTGTCTCCTAGGGAACGGGGCTGAGGAATGCCCAAGGTCTGTTTTACTGGGCTCTTGGGCGAAAACATCAACATCCGGCAGCTGGAAAGATTCCGGCTCTTGTTGAACCGGTGAAACCCCCATGTTTTCGTCTTCATCTGTCACGATGGCACTAGGAGCAGGACTACAAGGCCCATGAGGCATCACATATCACAAAATCACAAGTTCCCAAGCATTTAGGTCTGTGTGATGCATCCAACCCTTTTTATTTTTTTATTATGATTATGATTAACATTGAGGCTGTATTTGATCCTGTTTGGGTTATTTTTTACTTCAGAATAAGAGATGTGCAGTGTTCATAGGAATTTATTTATAGGTTTGTTTTTTTTCAGCTATAGTCCGGCCCTCCAAGGGTCTGAGGAACCGTGAACTGGCCCCCCGTTTAAAAAGTTTGGGGACCCCTGGTCTGGGGTTTCTGTGTGCCAGGTTTGGTCCTGTCAATGTAAATGTAACGTAAGCTTTGTTCAAAATGATGAAACTGGGAATTTGGTGTACGTGATAGAAAATGGAGACAAACTCCATCACTGGTTAAAGTGTGTCATACTGGGCAAATTTGCTCTCTAGGCGCATCTTCGTAGTAGTAGTTGAACTACAGCTCCCAACATGGTGGGTCAGTTCCCACCAACTCCTCCAGTACATTAAGTTAGTCTTGGTGGTTCTGTGCCACGTTTGGTCCCGGTCTATTGTCGGTGGTGGTCCCAGTGTCTCTGGATGCAGGTGAACTCTAAATCCCAGTATCTACAACTCCCAAAGATCAATTTATAAAAGACTAGCTGTGCCCGGCCACGCGTTGCTGTGGCAAAGTGTTGGTGGTATTGGTTAAAAATTGTTGTGTAATTTTTATTTGACGTTATTTGTATTTTTTAATTAATTTCATTGTAAGTTATCTTTTTATTTATTATATTTTATTATTTTCTTGTATAATTTTTAGTTATTTTTTGTTATTATGGTATTTTATTGTATTAATTTTTTAGTGTTTTTTATTATTTTTTAGTGTTTTTTATTATTTTTTATTGGGTTGCTAGGAGACCAAGTTGGAGGAGCTTAGCCTTCTAACTGGCAGCAATTGGATAAAAGCAATTATTCCTCTCTCTCTCTAGTTAGGACTTTATTTTTCTTTTCTTTTGGTTGTATCAACCTAGAGCCGTAGATGATGGGTTCTGTTGTCAAATTTCGAGGTTGGGGGGCCTGTAGTTTTGTTGTTTTGTGGGTCGCCGTGATGCCATCACTCTTTTATATATATAGATAGGCAATTGGGATTTTGTGAAGAGGGGGAAAGATGGGATAAGCTGTTACAAATTAAGAAAAAGGAAATATCGAAAATTTACAATGTTTTACTGGAATGGTCTACTGAATCCGAATCTGTGAAGCAATGTATGGTAAACTGGGCAAGGAATATTGGGCGTCCGATAAGATTTGAAGAATGGGAACAAATTTGGAATAAAAAATTAAAATATACATACGCCTGGGACTTGAAGGAGAATTGGCTAAAATTATTCCACAGGTGGTATATGACTCCCAAAAAATTATCATCTATATATATAAAAGAGTGATGGCATCAGGGCAGTGGACAAAACAACAAAACTACAGGCCCCCCAACCTCGAAATTTGACAACACAACCCATCATCCACGCCTCTAGGTTGATACAACAAAAAGAAAAGAAAAATAAAGTCCTAATTAGAGGGAAAGGAATAATTGTTTTTATCCAATAGCTGCCAGTTTAGAGGGCTAATCTCTGCCCACTTGGTTGCCTAGCAACCAAGGGACAGCCAGGTTTCAGTTAGGGGACAGGGAGATTTAGGCCTCACTGAGGCTTCTTCCACAGATTATCTAATTTGCACTGGATTATATGGCAGTGTAGACTCAAGGCCCCTCCACACAGCTCTATAACCCATTTCTAATCTTATATTATCTGCTTGGCACTGGATTATCTTGAGTCCACACTGCCATATAATCCACTTCAGTGTGCATTTTATACAGCTGTGAAGAAGGGGCCTCATATAATCCAGTTCTAAGCAGATAATTTAAGATTAGAAATATACAGTAGAGTCTCACTTATCCAACGTAAACAGGCCGGCAGGATAAGTAAATATATTGGATAATAAGAAGGGATTCAGGAAAAGCCAATTAAACATCAAATTAGGTAATCGTTATACAAATTAAGCATCAAAACATCATAATATACAACAAATTTGACAGAAAAGGTAGTTCCATGCGCAGTAATGCTATGTAGTAATTACAGTAGAGTCTCACTTATCCAACACTCGCTTATCCAACGTTCTGGATTATCCAACGCATTTTTGTAGTCCATGTTTTCAATATATTGTGATATTTTGGTGCTAAATTCATAAATACAGTAATTACTACATAGCATTACTGCGTATTGAACTACTTTTTCTGCCAAATTTGTTGTCTAACATGATGTTTTGGTGTTTCATTTGTAAAATCATAACCTAATTTGATATTTAATAGGCTTTTCCTTAACGCCTCCTTATTATCCAACATATTCGGTTATCCAACATTTTGCCAGCCCACTTATGTTGGATAAGTGAGACTCTACTGTACTGTATTTACAAATTTACCAGTAAAATATCACAATGAATTTGAAACACTGACTACAAAAACATTGATTATGAAAAGGCAGACTCTGTTGGATAATCCAGAACATTGGATATGCGAATGTTCGATAAGTGAGATTCTACTTTGATATGAAATAATTTCTAGGATAGAATAATGCAGAACAATATAATCTCTAAAACCAGGACAGTAATAAAGAAATAAAGAAAGTAAATAAAGCAAGGAAATTGGAAATTCCACAAAGGAAACAATCAGGGCCAGCTAACACCTCCCAAGAAAGGATTCTTCCAGAAAGGAAGCTGAGAAGGCAGTGAAGCACTATGTATTACCAAAGTCATTATTATTACTATCATTACTATCCTTACTATTATTATTATTATTATTATTATTATTATTGTGTTGCGGTCAACCGTGAAAATGAATACAATCTGGCTCCAAGTATTCAAAAACACTAAAATCAGAATATATAAAAATTAATGTGGTATAATAAAACAGAACAATACAATCTCTAAAATCAGAACACTAAATAAAGAACAACACTCTGAAAATAGGGGAATTCCACACAGAAAACAATCAGGGCCAGCTAACACCTCCCAACAAAGGATTCCCATCATCAAAGTCTGGCCAATCCTCTGTTTTCTCAGGGCTACAGACAGTAGACGCACATAAAATATCGCAAACAACACCACTCTGAAAACAAGGTAATTCCAGACAGGAAACAATCAGGGCCAGCTAACACCTCCCAACAAACAAATCACTCAGGGAGGAAACAGCCAGGCTTTAAAGCTGCAAGGCCATTACATCCTAATCATTTTTCCTAATTGCAGCATTCATACTTGCCTCCAACAGACAAAAACAAAACAATCAGAAATATTGTATATTCACAACCTTTAGGAAATAATATCCCCTGATGGCGCAGCGTGTTAAAGCTCTGAGCTGCTGAAGTTCTGGACCGAAAGGCCACAGGGTTGAATTGGGGGAGCGGAGAGAGCCCCCACTGTTAGCCCCAGCTTCTGCCAACCCAGAAGTTCGAAAACATGCAAATGTGAGTGCATCAATAGGTACTGCTCCGGTGGGAAGGTAACGCCGCTCCATGCAGTCATCCCACATGACCTTGGAGGAGTCTACGGACAACGCCGGCTCTTCGGCTTAGAAATGGAGATGAGCACCAACCCCCAGAGTCAGACACGACTGGACTTAATGTCTGGGGAAAACCTTGACCCTTGACCTTAACTACCACCAATTCCTCAAGACTTGATTTCCCAGACCACCAGACTTCGCCACAGCAACGCGTGGCCGGGCACAGCTAGTTAATGTATAAAAAGTACCAAAAAAAACTGTTGGAAATGTAAATCACTTGAAGGTTCCTTCTACCACTTATGGTGGATTTGTGAAAGAGTACAAAAATTTTGGAGAATGGTTCACGTAGAGACACAAAAAATTTTAGATAAAATTTTTACAATGAAACCCGAACTATATTTACTAGGAATCACGGACACATCTTTAGAATTAAATACAAATGATGATAAACTCTTTACATCTATTTCGACAGCGGCCAGAATAACCCTAGCGAAACCATGGAAGACAGATCAGATCCCACGGACTGAGCAATGGTTGGAGAAACTAGAAGAAAGAAAGAATATGGACAAACTAACTTGGTATTTGAAAGAAATTAGAGGAAAGCCGATAAAGAAGACAAATTGGGAAAAAGTGGAATTGTATATCAATAGAAAATGTTAATTTGTAGAATGGACCGGGACAATGTAAGAAATGTAAACGCAACGTAATGTACCGAAAGGGGAAAGAATGGAAGTTTTGTTTCGAATACCCCACCCTAACTTTCCCTTCCCTGTTTCCCCCTTTTTTAGTCCCAGTATTATGTAACCCTTTCCCCCCTCCCTGACTGTAATCCTCACTCATTTATCTTGTTTTTATAACGTACTACCCTGTTTCCCCGAAAATAAGACAGGGTCTTATATTAATTTTTGCTCCCAAAGATGCACTAGGTCTTATTTTCAGGGGATGTCTTATTTTTCCATGAAGAAGAGCTCACATTTATTGTTGAACAACAAAATGAACATTTATTATATACTGCAAAGTAGTTGTCATCACAAACCAGCATAACCAGACAAACTGTGAATCCTATCAAGAATTTCTTGTTACTCCCATTATTTCCATGTGCAACAATCTATGGTACCTCTTGCAGTTTAGGTTTCCCAAGGTTTCCACACTGATTTCTCTCTATTCTAGTTTCAATGTAGTCATGAATGATGAATAATATAATATACTATAATAATAATATAATATAATAATAATATAATGATATACAATATATTAATTAGATAATATAATAATAGGATAATAGAATAGAATAATAGAATGGAATAGAATGATATAAAATATATTAATAGGAAAATATAAAATGGAATATAATAATAAAAGAATATGCTAATAATGATAAAATAATAATAGGATAATATAATAGAATAATAGTATAGAATATAATGATATAAAATATATTAATAGGATAATATAAAATGGAATATAATAATAACAGAATAATAATATGAAAATAGAATAGAATAATAATATAATGATATAATAATAATAGAAAAATATAATATAATGATATAAAATATATTAATAGGATAATATAATAATGGGATATAATAATAGTAACAGAATATGATGATAATAATATGGCAATAGAATAATAGTATAAAATAATGTTTCAGGGCATAGGATAGGAATAAGGATGAGAGGAGAATCCCAATGCGTCCTGTACCTTTAAGGAGCAGAAGCAGCAGGACGAGTGGAAAGCCCTCTTCTGCTTTAGCCCTGCAGCCATGCTTCCCAATGGAACTCTGCTGCAGCCTTAGTTGCTAGGTCTTACTTTCAGGGGAGGCCTTATATTTGGCAATCCCCCCAAACCCCTGCTAGGTCTTATTCTTTGGGGAGGTCTTATTTTCGGGGAAACCTTGTTTTTATTGTGGACGGTGGAACAGTCAGAGTGGAAGAGCAAAATATTCTTCCATTGTCATGGTCTGACCATCATCTGATATGTGTAAGTTTCGCCGTGTCTTCTAACCTCCGCAGGGGTGGTGGACCCACTAAGATGGTCCGACCCAGGAGGCTGATGGATCCGGATGGACTCCTGAGGTCTCTTGGGGATCCTCCTGTTCTGGAGACTGGCGATCCTGTCGATGTCCTGGCTGATCGCTATAATAGTGAGCTGGCAAGGGCATTGGACATGATCGCTCCCGAACGTCCCCTCTCGTTGCGCAGAGCCACGTCGACCCCTTGGTTCACTGAGGAGCTGGCCGTGATGAAGCGTGCGAGGAGGGGACTAGAGTGCATCTGGAGGAAATCTCAGGACGTGTCAGACCAAGCCGCTATTAAGGCTTACTCCGTGGCTTTGCGAGCAGCCAGGAAAGCTTTCACGACTGCTCGCATAGCGTCTGCGGCCAATAGGCCAACTGAGCTGTTCCGAGTTGTGGGAGAGTTTCTGCGGCCTCCTGAGACCCAGGGGCTCCCCGATGACTTGGCAGCCAGGTGCAGCGATTTCGCGCACCATTTTGCAGGCAAAGTTGCTCAGATACGCCGTGAGTTGGACTCCAGTTTAATTGTAGTTCCAGCGGAGGTAACCGAGGTACCTGTCTGTCCGATCTTGTGGGATTCTTTCCGGCTTGTTCTTCCGGATGACGTGGAGGGGATTCTTGGGTCTGTGAGGGCGACCACTTGCGCTCTGGATCCTTGTCCCTCTTGGCTGGTTAAGCTGGCCAAAGAGGGGCTGTTGGATTGGTTTGTGGCTATAATTAATGCCTCTTTGTGCCAGGGGTCAGTTCCATCCTGCTTTAAGCAGGCAGTAGTAAAACCGCTACTTAAAAAGTCCTCGTTAGACCCATCCGTATGTAACAACTACAGACCAATTTCCAACCTCCCATTTTTGGGCAAGGTTCTGGAGCGGGTGGTTGCCACGCAGCTCCAGGGGTTCCTCGATGACACTGATTTTCTGGACCGCTCGCAGTCTGGCTTCAGGCCTGGGCACAGCACTGAGACGGCTTTGGTGGCCTTGGTGGATGACCTCCGCAGGGAACTGGACAGGGGGAGTGTGACCCTGCTGGTTCTCCTGGACATCTCTGCGGCTTTCGATACCATCGACCATGGTATCCTTCTGGGGAGGCTCTCTGGGATGGGCCTTGGGGGTACTGTTTTGCAGTGGCTCCGGTCCTTCCTGGAGGGCCGTTCCCAGTTGGTGAAGCTGGGGGACACCTGCTCGGACCCCTGGCCTTTGACCTGTGGGGTCCCGCAAGGGTCTATTCTATCCCCCATGCTTTTCAACATCTACATGAAACCGCTGGGAGAGGTCATCCGGAGTTTTGGAGGGCGTTGCCATCTCTACGCAGATGACACACAAATCCACTACTCGTTCCCACCTGACTCCAAGGAAGCCCCTCGGATGCTGAACCAGTGTCTGGCCGCTGTGGCGGACTGGATGAGGAGGAACAAGCTGAGGATCAATCCTGACAAGACAGAGGCCCTCCTGGTCAGTCGCGCGTCGGATCGGGGTATTGGGTGGCAACCTGTGCTGGACGGGGTTGCACTCCCCCTGAAATCACAGGTCTGCAGTTTGGGGGTCCTCCTGGACTCAGCGTTGACGCTTGAGGCGCAGGTGTCGGCGGTGGCCGGGAGGGCTTTTGCACAACTCAAACTTGTGCGCCAACTGCGACCATACCTCGTGAAGTCTGACTTGACCACGGTGGTGCACGCCTTAGTTACCTCTAGACTGGACTACTGTAATGCGCTCTACGTGGGGCTTCCCTTGAAGACGGCCCGGAAATTACAACTAGTCCAACGCTCGGCGGCCAGATTAATAACGGGAGCGAGTTTCAGGGAGAGATCCACTGCCCTGTTCAAGGAGCTCCACTGGCTGCCGTTCATCTTCCGGTCCCAATTCAAGGTGCAGACCATCATTTATAAAGCCCTAAACGGTTTGGGACCCGCCTACCTTCGTGACCGCATCTCCTACTATAAACCTGCCCGAGCCCTTCGTTCATCTGGGGAGGCCCTCCTGTCTCCACTGCCTTTATCACAGGCCCGCCTTGTGGGAACAAGGGAGAGGGCCTTTTCTGCGGTGGCCCCCCGTTTGTGGAACTCACTGCCCATTGAGATCAGGCTAGCCCCCACTCTTTTAGCCTTTAGGAAAGTTTTAAAAACATGGCTCTTCCGGTGTGCTTTCGGAGAGTAATTGTATATACCTCCTGTGTTTCTCTCCCCAACATGTATTCTGTAGACCCTGTTCCCCATGGTTTTATTCTTATCTCTTCTTACCCCGAGTTTTTAACCTTGTGTCCATGCGGCCCGCCCTTGTTATGTTATGCTACGTTCTGCTTTTTTGTTCTGTATTGTGTAGTGTTATTGTTGCATTGTTTAATTGCATTCTGATATGTTGTTTTTATATTTTGTCTATTGTATTGTCTTGGGCATGGCCCCATGTGAGCCGCCCCGAGTCCCCGTTGGGGAGATGGTGGCGGGGTATAAATAAAGTTTTATTTTATTATTATTAAACACGGTAGCTGTGCCCGGCCACGTGTTGCTGTGGCCTTGTCTGGGGGTGTTGGTGAGAACTTGTTGAGGTTGTGGTGGTATTAAATGTCTGTTGTATGGTTGTCTTATGTTGAGTATGCATTTGGTTGTTTGTGTACTGTGATAGAGGGGGTCTATGTCCCTGTGTCGTATTGTATAGTATTTACACGTTGTCCATGTGTTGTGAATGCTTGGATTGTGTCCTGCTGCATAGTAGAAAGGGTTGGGCTGGATGGCCCTTAGGGGTCTCTCCAAACTCTTGGATTCTATGCTTCTATTATTATTATTATCATCATCTTCATCATCATCATCATTATGTAGAGCAGGGGTCCCCAAACTAAGGCCCGGGGGCCACATGCGGCCCATCGAAGCCATTTATCCGGCCCCCGCAGTGGTGGATAAATAATAATAATATAAATAATAATTATTATTATTATTATTGACACAAAGACACAGTATAACACAGCAAACAAGATAGATATGCTGGATTTCATATCACAAAATCACAAGTCAAACACTTCCCAATTGTTTAGGACTTTGTGATGTATTATTATTATTATTATTATTATTATTATTATTATTATTATTATTTATTATTAACAATATTGAAGCTGGGAGGCCATCTGTCAGGGGTGCTTTTCTTGTGCTTTTGGAGCACAAAGGCAGAAGGGGGTTGGATTAAATGGCCAACCCTCTTTATTATTTTTATTATGATAATGGTGATGATATGATGATGATGATGATTAACATTGAGGCTGTATTTGTTCCTGTTTTGTTTCTTTACTTCAAAATAAGGTATGTGCAGTGGGCATAGGAATTTGTTCACAGTTTTTGTAAAACTATAGCCTGCGGAGCCGTGAACTGGCCCCTTATATTAAAAGTTTGGGGACCCCTGATGTAGAGGCTGGATGGCCATCTGTCAGGAGTGCTTGGATTGTGTCCTCCTGCATGGTAGAAGGAAGTTGATCTGGATGATCCTTAGGGGTCACTCCAAACCTTAGGATTGTATGATGTTGTTGTTATTATTATTAGTATTGAGAGGTTGGGTGGCCATCTGTCGGGAGTGCTTGGATTGTGTCCTCCTGCATGGTAGAAGGAAGTTGATCTGGATGATCCTTAGGGGTCACTCCAAACCTTAGGATTGTATGATGTTGTTGTTATTATTATTTGTATTAGTATTGAGAGGTTGGGTGGCCATCTGTCAGGAGTGCTTGGATTGTGTCCTCCTGCATGGTAGAAGGAAGTTGATCTGGATGATCCTTAGGGGTCACTCCAAACCTTAGGATTGTATGATGATATTATTATTAGTATTAGTATTGAGAGGTTGGGTGGCCATCTGTCGGGAGTGCTTGGATTGTGTCCTCCTGCATGGTAGAAGGAAGTTGATCTGGATGATCCTTAGGGGTCACTCCAAACCTTAGGATTGTATGATGTTGTTGTTATTATTATTAGTATTGAGAGGTTGGGTGGCCATCTGTCGGGAGTGCTTGGATTGTGTCCTCCTGCATGGTAGAAGGAAGTTGATCTGGATGATCCTTAGGGGTCACTCCAAACCTTAGGATTGTATGATGTTGTTGTTATTATTATTAGTATTGAGAGGTTGGGTGGCCATCTGTCGGGAGTGCTTGGATTGTGTCCTCCTGCATGGTAGAAGGAAGTTGATCTGGATGATCCTTAGGGGTCACTCCAAACCTTAGGATTGTATGATGTTGTTGTTATTATTATTAGTATTGAGAGGTTGGGTGGCCATCTGTCGGGAGTGCTTGGATTGTGTCCTCCTGCATGGTAGAAGGAAGTTGATCTGGATGATCCTTAGGGGTCACTCCAAACCTTAGGATTGTATGATGTTGTTGTTATTATTATTTGTATTAGTATTGAGAGGTTGGGTGGCCATCTGTCGGGAGTGCTTGGATTGTGTCCTCCTGCATGGTAGAAGGAAGTTGATCTGGATGATCCTTAGGGGTCACTCCAAACCTTAGGATTGTATGATGTTGTTGTTATTAGTATTAGTATTGAGAGGTTGGGTGGCCATCTGTCAGGAGTGCTTGGATTGTGTCCTCCTGCATGGTAGAAGGAAGTTGATCTGGATGATCCTTAGGGGTCACTCCAAACCTTAGGATTGTATGATGTTGTTGTTATTATTATTAGTATTGAGAGGTTGGGTGGCCATCTGTCGGGAGTGCTTGGATTGTGTCCTCCTGCATGGTAGAAGGAAGTTGATCTGGATGATCCTTAGGGGTCACTCCAAACCTTAGGATTGTATGATGTTGTTGTTATTATTATTAGTATTGAGAGGTTGGGTGGCCATCTGTCGGGAGTGCTTGGATTGTGTCCTCCTGCATGGTAGAAGGAAGTTGATCTGGATGATCCTTAGGGGTCACTCCAAACCTTAGGATTGTATGATGTTGTTGTTATTATTATTAGTATTGAGAGGTTGGGTGGCCATCTGTCGGGAGTGCTTGGATTGTGTCCTCCTGCATGGTAGAAGGAAGTTGATCTGGATGATCCTTAGGGGTCACTCCAAACCTTAGGATTGTATGATGTTGTTGTTATTATTATTAGTATTGAGAGGTTGGGTGGCCATCTGTCGGGAGTGCTTGGATTGTGTCCTCCTGCATGGTAGAAGGAAGTTGATCTGGATGATCCTTAGGGGTCACTCCAAACCTTAGGATTGTATGATGTTGTTGTTATTATTATTAGTATTGAGAGGTTGGGTGGCCATCTGTCGGGAGTGCTTGGATTGTGTCCTCCTGCATGGTAGAAGGAAGTTGATCTGGATGATCCTTAGGGGTCACTCCAAACCTTAGGATTGTATGATGTTGTTGTTATTATTATTAGTATTGAGAGGTTGGGTGGCCATCTGTCGGGAGTGCTTGGATTGTGTCCTCCTGCATGGTAGAAGGAAGTTGATCTGGATGATCCTTAGGGGTCACTCCAAACCTTAGGATTGTATGATGTTGTTGTTATTATTATTTGTATTAGTATTGAGAGGTTGGGTGGCCATCTGTCGGGAGTGCTTGGATTGTGTCCTCCTGCATGGTAGAAGGAAGTTGATCTGGATGATCCTTAGGGGTCACTCCAAACCTTAGGATTGTATGATGTTGTTGTTATTAGTATTAGTATTGAGAGGTTGGGTGGCCATCTGTCAGGAGTGCTTGGATTGTGTCCTCCTGCATGGTAGAAGGAAGTTGATCTGGATGATCCTTAGGGGTCACTCCAAACCTTAGGATTGTATGATGTTGTTGTTATTATTATTAGTATTAGTATTGAGAGGTTGGGTGGCCATCTGTCGGGAGTGCTTGGATTGTGTCCTCCTGCATGGTAGAAGGAAGTTGATCTGGATGATCCTTAGGGGTCACTCCAAACCTTAGGATTGTATGATGATATTATTATTAGTATTAGTATTGAGAGGTTGGGTGGCCATCTGTTGGGAGTGCTTGGATTGTGTCCTGCATGGCAGAATTGGGTTGGACTGGATAAGTGAGACTCTACTGTATATTTATAATCTTATATTATCTGTTTAGAACTGGATTATCTGAGGCCCCTTCTACACAGCTGCAGTGAATTATCTGGCAGTATGGAGTCAGGATAATCCAGTTCAAAGCAGATAATATAAGATTCTAAATGGGTAATATAGCTGTGTGGAAGGGCTTTGAGTCTATACTGCCATATAATCCAGTTAAAATCTGATAATCTGTGGAAGAGGGCTAAGTGAGGCCTAACTGTGCCTGTCCCCTGGGCTGAGTGGGTTGCCAGGAGACCAAGTGGGTGGAGCTTAGCCTTCAAACTGGCAGCAATTGGATAAAAACTATTATTCCTCTCCCTCTAATTAGGACTTTATTTTTCTTTTCCTTTTGTTGTATCAACCTAGAGGCGTGGATGATGGGTTGTGTTGTCAAATTTCGAGGTTGGGGGGCCTGTAGTTTTGTTGTTTTGTCCACTGCCCTGATGCCATCACTCTTTTATATATATAGATTGTATGTTTGTTACTTCACCTTTCCCTTAATAAAAATTTATTAAAATACAACTCCCAAAGGCCCGCCCAAAGCCTACCAGTCTTCCAAATTGGCCATATCGGGTACGCTTGCCAGGGATATCCGCACCAGGCTTATCTTACCTTTGATACACAAGCATCCCGGCCGTTCAGGACAGTTTTGTACCTCCCTGCTACTTGCAAATCTACAACCGACAATGTTGCAAAGTTTTGTGCCTACAAAGTCCGCCTGGGGATGTCGGGTCCCAAAAGTGACCCATGTGTCCAGTAATCCTCTCTCTTGGTTCTATAACTGGCTGATGGACCTCTGCCTTGTATGTTTTGCCCCGTTTCCCCTTCCGCTCCCCCCCCCCCCCCCCCCCGGTTATTGTGCTTTAGTTTCTTTATATTTTAAATGTACTAAACATACCAAGTCTGTATGTAACTGTGACCTTTATTTCCTGTGCTGGTCTATGACCGAAATAAATGATGTGATTTGAAATTTGATCCAGATCTATTGTTGTTCGCATTGACAGTGCTCTCTGTATGTAGGTGAACTACCCTGTTTTCCCTTAAAAAAGAGCCCCCAAGTGAGAATGTCCCTTAAAAAAGAGCCCCCATGTGAGAATGTCCCTTAAAAAATGAGTCCTTAAAAGTTACATTAACTTCTTTAAAGGCACTTAGATGATGGTCGCAAAGTTAATAACTGATCACTTTGGATCTAACTGGGATGCTTTCCCTTCCTACTCAGACTCTACAAATAAACTTAAACAAGTCTCCTAACTTGCTTAATTCAACACAACTAGAGATCTGAGTTTCCCTGGTTTCCCTAACCTGGAACCAGTGTCTTCCCTGTGACTAAAAATCACAGACTCCAATTTGAACTACCTTGGTTTCCCTAAACCTGGAACCAGTGTCTTCCCTGTGACTAAAAATCACAGACTCCAATTTGAACTACCTTGGTTTCCCTAAACCTGGAACCAGTGTCTTCCCTGTGACTAAAAATCACAGACTACAATTTGAACTACCTTGGTTTCCCTAAACCTGGAACCAGTGTCTTCCCTGTGACTAAAAATCACAGACTACAATTTGAACTACCATGGTTTCCCTAAACCTGGAACCAGTGTCTTCCCTGTGACTAAAAATCACAGACTACAATTTGAACTACCTTGGTTTCCCTAAACCTGGAACCAGTCTTCCCTGTGACTAAAAATCACAGACTACAATTTGAACTACCTTGGTTTCCCTAAACCTGGAACCAGTCTTCCCTGTGACTAAAAATCACAGACTACAATTTGAACTACCTTGGTTTCCCTAAACCTGGAACCAGTGTCTTCCCTGTGACTAAAAATCACAGACTCCAATTTGAACTACCTTAGTTTCCCTAAACCTGGAACCAGTGTCTTCCCTGTGACTAAAAATCACAGACTACAATTTGAACTACCTTGGTTTCCCTAACCTGGAACCAGTGTCTTCCCTGTGACTAAAAATCACAGACTACAATTTGAACTACCTTGGTTTCCCTAACCTGGAACCAGTGTCTTCCCTGTGACTAAAAATCACAGACTACAATTTGAACTACCTTGGTGTCCCTAAACCTGGAACCAGTCTATTTCCCGTGACTCTCAGATCACAGACTAAACTGTTTTTTAAAACATTCCCTCCTTTTCCTTAGTAACGAGGCTCTGCCCTCGTTACTATGGTAACCTGCCTCAGAATGCTGAGCTGGTTACCACGCACTGGTAACTAATACTTACCCTTCTAAACATAGCCAAACAAAATTAAACAAACATGACATCTATAAATCAAAATAAACGCACACTTCTTTACAGAGACCGCATCTCCTTCTAGGTCCACCACCATCTCAAATACAAGAGAAAGGGGGGGGGGTTGAGTAGGTGGCTCCCCGGCTCTGGAATGCCCTCCCAAAATAAATTTGTTTAGCCCCCACACTTCAAGTATTTTGGGTGAGTTTAAAAACATGGCTCTTCAGACAGTCCTTTGATCCTGAGTAATCTCTGGTCAGCTTGATGAACCACTGCTCCGCAGTTGGATGGTTACAGCAGATAGCCGGCCTTCTGCAGGTTCTATTGCGTTTCAGGAATTGTTATAATTTCATACTCTTACAATTTTATTAGTGGGATTTTATATGCGCTGTTGATATTACTTATGTCTTTATATTTATACTTGTGTATTGTTGTTTATTTGTGGGGCACTTGGAATGCTTCTGTGGGCCGCCCCAGTCCCTTAGGGGAGATGGTGGCAGGGTACAAATGAAGATTTATCATCATCATCATCATCATCATCATCATCATCATCATCATCATCAATTGCTACACTATGATGGTATGGGATACAATGAAAGCAGTAGCCAGAGGAATTTTATTAAAAAACAACATAATTTAAAAAAAACAAGAAGAAAAAAAGATTAGAATTAGAAATTACGGAATTAGAGATGAAATATATGCTAGAAAAGGATAAACAAAGCTATATAAAAACAACAGCAATGAGAAAACAGAGTTAGAAAAGGCACAAAGAATTTTGATATTTTTAAATAGAGAATTGTCAGACGCCAATTAGAGAGCAAAATAGAGTTTATGAAAGCAACAGTCCAAAAAATAGCTCAACAAACTAAAAAGACTTAAAACACTTAACTTTCAGTGTTATTAAGTAGAACAAGTGGGAAAAACCCCAAAAAACAAGAACTGGCAAATAATCCGGATTAGCCAGATATAATCCAGGTTAAATTTAAAGTTCTAGAACGTGACTCAAAAGTTCACAATGGGCTGAAAAACGGAGGCATGAACTAAGCAAGCAGTATTGAAGCCCACAAACCTTTCCCAAAACTCAAAAGTACAAAAAGGAGTTCAAAACAAACAAATGCACAAACTGAGCTAGGGAACTCCCAGTTGAGAGCAGCAAAGACAGCGAAACTGTGAGACGCTGGCGAGCTCACAGCAACCGCTGCTGGAACATACACCAAACCAAGAGTTAAAGGAGCAGAGCGGGAAAGTGTCGTCAAGCCGGTCCGAAGTCGGGATAAACCAGCAACGCCAAGCTGCTGCAGAAGCAAACGCCAAGCCAGGAGTTAAAGGAGCAGAGCGGGAGAACGTCGTCAAGCCGGTCCGAAGTCGGGATAAGCAGACAGCGTCGGTATCAGGAGCGAAGGTAGTAGTCAGTAAGAGCAGACAGCCACGGAATAGAGAACGACGCCAAGCCACAGATTGAGAGCGAAGAGCAAAGCCGAGTCAAGTTCCAGTCCAAGGTCCAAGGTCCGAGAGGTTGAAGTCATCCAAGAAGGTCACAACACGAAATGGCACAGAGAGCCAAAGCAACAAGGGCAAACAGCAGATAATACAAAATAGCAATAACAGTGCAGTCCAGGAAAACCCACACAATTCCAGCCCTCCCGTTGCAGAATAACCCAGATTAAACTTACATCCGTTGCAAAGTCCCAGTTCAGTCTTCAGTAACACACACAGGAAACCCAGTGGCGCCCAGCAACACCTTGCCACACGCAAGGTATAATGGCCAAACAACCCCAATATATCCAGGTCTCCCTGGGCTTCCAAACCATCCACGCCCAAAGAGCAGGTGTCTCAACTTCTTAATCTGAATCAGAACTCCACACAGCCAATGCCCTTGGGTCAGGCGTTCCTAATTCCTCATCAGAGTCCCAATCATCCTGCCCGTGCCCAACTCTATCCACACCTGTGGACTCCCTCTCACTCCTCCAAGCAGACCAAGTGGGATCTGCTTCTGAAGACACCCAAGCTTCCCCAGCATCAGCAGTATCCATGGGCCCCGATTCGTCCCCAAGCATCTCCGGTGCCCGTGCCCAGTCCGTGCCCAATTCCTCCGTTAACACCTGTTCCCCAGCATCCATTTCCACCTCAGGATCCCCACATGAATCCTCCTCAGAAGATTCCCCATCAGTCTCCCTGACCCTTTTCCTAAACAAATCCTCCAATGAGCCCTCCTCGCGAGGGCTTTTCCTTCCTCTCCTGATCCCACCACTATCATTCACAGTCTCTGAAGGCGCATTCACAACAAGAATACTTTGAATACAGTAATAGAAACTCCAAATTATTAGCCAAGGCAGCACACATTAGAAAGGAAAAAATTAATAACATCCATTAAAGACAAGGAAGGTAAGAATCATACAAGGATGGAAGACAAAATATTAACTTTTCCAAGATCATATCAAGAACTATACTTGGCAAAAGAAAACTCCAAAAGTAAAATAGAGGAATATATTGAGAAATATTGGAAAATAAAGATCCAGGAAACAGATACATTAGTTATGGAACTAAGAGTATTAAAACAAATAAAATTAATTTATTTGCAGAAGATACCCATTTATCAGTGGAAAACCCAATACAACAATGGGGAAAAAATGAAAATTACCTAGAAGAATTTGGGAAAATTAAAAGTTTTGCAAATTAACTGGAACAAGTCAGAAGTGTAGTTATTTAATTATCACTAAGAAGAGATTTAAAAAATAAAACAGGAGGGGATAATTAAAATTAAAGACAATTAAGGATCTGGGAATAAATGTTATAGAGAATAAGAAGATTTAGATACTAATAATTTTATTAAACTAAGAAAGGAAATAAATATACAATTATTAGAATATGCTAAACTCAAATTGATGTCTATTCCATGAAAAGCTCTGTCCACACTCCATGCATTTCTATGGTTTCTGCCCAGCGTGAGTCCTGTGATGGGAACGTAGTCCTGAACTTCAAGTAAAGCTCTGTCCACACTCCAGGCAGTTATAGGGTTTCTCTCCAGTGTGAGTCCTTTGATGTGAACGTAGACCTGAACTACGAGCAAAGCTCTGTCCACACTCCAGGCAGTTATAGGTTTTCTCCCCAGTGTGAGTCCTTTGATGTCTACGTAGGCCTGAACTATGAGCAAAGCTCTGTCCACACTCCAGGCAGTTATAGGGTTTCTCCCCAGTGTGGGTCCTTTGATGTGAACGTAGTCCTGAACTACGAGCAAAGCTCTGTCCACACTCCAGGCATTTATAGGGTTTCTCCCCAGTGTGAATCCTTTGATGTTTATGCAAGCTTCCCTTCTCAGTGAAGCTCTGTCCACACTCCAGGCAGTTATAGGGTTTCTCCCCAGTGTGGGTCCTTTGATGTGAACGTAGTCCTGAACTACGAGCAAAGCTCTGTCCACACTCCAGGCAGTTATAGGGTTTCTCCCCAGTGTGAATCCTTTGATGTTTATGCAAGCATCCCTTCTCAGTGAAGCTCTGTCCACACTCCAGGCAGTTATAGGGTTTCTCCCCAGTGTGAATCCTTTGATGTTTATGCAAGCTTCCCTTCTGAGTAAAGCTTTGTCCACACTCCAGGCAGTTATAGGGTTTCTCCCCAGCGTGAATCCTTTGATGTTTATGCAAGCTTCCCTTCTCAGTGAAGCTCTGTCCACACTCCAGGCAGTTATAGGGTTTCTCCCCAGTGTGAATCCTTTGATGTTTATGCAAGCTTCCCTTCTGAGTGAAGCTCTGTCCACACTCCAGGCAGTTATAGGTTTTCTCCCCAGTGTGAGTCCTTTGATGTCTACGTAGGCCTGAACTATGAGCAAAGCTCTGTCCACACTCCAGGCATTTATAGGGTTTCTCTCCAGTGTGGGTCCTTTGATGTGAACGTAGGCCTGAAGTATGAGTGAAGCTCTGTCCACACTCCAGGCATTTATAGGGTTTCTCTCCAGTGTGAGTCCTTTGATGTTTATGTAAGCTTCCCTTCTCAGTGAAGCTCTGTCCACACTCCAGGCAGTTATAGGGTTTCTCCCCAGTGTGGGTCCTTTGATGTCCATGTAGATGTGAATTACGAGAGAAGCTCTGTCCACACTCCAGGCATTTATAGGGTTTCTCTCCAGTGTGAGTCCATTGATGTGAACGTAATCCTGAACTACAAGTATAGCTTTGTCCACACTCCAGGCATTTATAGGGCTTCTCTCCAGTGTGAGTCCTTTGATGTCTATGTAAGCTTCCCTTCTGAGTGAAGCTCTGTCCACACTCCAGGCATTTATAGGGCTTCTCTCCAGTGTGAGTCCTTTGATGTCTATGTAAGCTTCCCTTCTGAGTGAAGCTCTGTCCACACTCCAGGCAGTTATAGGGTTTCTCCCCAGTGTGAGTCCTTTGATGTCTCTTCAGGTTTCCATGCTGACTAAAGCTCTTTCCACATTCAATACATTTATATGCTTTCTCCTCCATGTCAACAATGTTATGTACATTTAATTCCAATAAGGACACTTGATTCTTGTTTTTCCCTTTCTGATTACTCACAGCAGTGGGTTCAAATTACAGGAAAGTAGATTCCATCTGAACATTAAGAACTTCCTGACTGTTAGAGCTGTTCAGCAGTGGAACTCTCTGCCTCAAAATGCAGTGGAGGCTCCTTTGGAATCCTTTAAACAGAGGCTAGATGCTCATCTGTCAGGGGTACTTTGGCTTTTCCTGCACGGCAGAGGCCTGGACTGGGTGCCTCATGCAGTCTCTTCCAACTCTATGGTTCTACTCTAGAATCCAAAGTGAATGTAGGAATTCAGCAAGATCAGCCCCTTGAGAGGAATCCTTTTTCCTAGAGGACTGGTTTCCTTCCTGCACTTTGGTTTCCAAATGCCTTAATCTCGACTAGAAGCTGGTTCGTTTCCCATCACGGCAGGGGTGGCTCCAGAGAACTCTCACGTCCTGGTCAAGAAAGAAGAAGCAAAAGGTTAGACATGAAGCCGCATACCTCTGGCTCAAGGCAAACAAAGCGAAAAAGGAAAGAAGAAAGGAAAGGTGGAAGGGAGGAAACACAGAAGGACAGGATAAGAGAAGGAAGGAATCATAGAAGGAGGGAACTGAACCCTTTTCCCATATTGGAGGGCCACACCCATTTCATTGGGTCAGACCCAAACGTGGTTAAAGGAACAGAAGGCAGGCAGGCAGGCAGAACTCCGTCCAGCATTCAAGGGTGTAACATATTCTGGATCAGGGGTCCCCAAACTAAGGCCCGGGGGCTGAATGCGGCCCTCCAAGGTCATTTACCTGGCCCCCGCCCTCAGTTTTATAATATAAGATTTTAATATCATTTTAATAATATAATATATTGTATATACATATAATATTGATAATAATCTTATGTTATACAATATAATACTAATAGTAATACCATATAATAATATTAATTATATGTTATATATTACATATAATATTATAGTATAGTGGTATAGTTCAATATAGTAATATATAATGCTAATATTGTGCTATGCTAATAATATAATATATTCTATGTACATACAGCTAGTCTGAGTCCCCTTCAGGGTGAGAAAGGCAGGATATAAATGTAATAAATAAATGTAGTAAATGAATAAATAAATAATTTTAGACTTAGGCTCACCCAAAGTCTGAAATGACTTAAGGCACACAACAACAACAACAATCCTAATTAACTTGACTATCTCATTGGCCAGAAGCAGGTCCACACTTCCCATTGAAATCCTGATAGGGTTATGCTGGTTACAATTGTTTTCATTTTTAAATATTGTATTGTTCTTTCATTGTTGTTGTTGTTTTGCACTACAAATAAGACATGTGCAGTGTGCATAGGAATTTGTTCTTTTTTCCTTTTTCTTTTTCCAAATGATAATTTGGCCCCTCCACAGTCGGAAGGATTGTGGACCGGCCCTCTGCTTTAAAAGTTTGAGGAGCCCTGTTCTGGATCCTGGGTTTCCGTGAATTACCAGCATTGTGCTAAATGCGCAAAGGAACAAGGATTTCTTTATGGATTGTGTCCTTATCTCCCCTGCCACAGGGACTCCCCACTCTGCTTCCTCGGCATCTCAAAGGGTCACTCCGGCCACATTTCCCAAATGAATCTTCCAAACTAAGAAGGACCTGCCTTCCCAACTGGCTCATTCACAACCACGTTCACAAATTGAGTCCATGCTGAACTAAGTTCCATTCAGGCATTCATGCATTCCCTCTGTAGAGCCCATGATGAGATGCAAAGACAGGCACAGCTCCAGCCACAAAGCCTCCTTCCTGCCGACTCCCTTCACCTTTGCCCACTTCCCCCTTTCCTTCTTTTTCCTCCATCCAGGGGAAATCCAAAGAAAACTGGAGGCCACGGAGAGACAAGGTCTTCCTTGGATGCCTTTGGGAAGAACCGTCAAGGGCCTGAAAGGTTATCCCTTGATTCTGTAAGGCTGAAAACAAAAACGACTGGGAGAAGAATGGGCTTCCGTGGGAACTTCCAAAAGAAAGGGCCTGGTATTCTATCTCCCCAAACTCTGGCACCCTCACATGGTTAAGACAGATACAGAAGGAAGGTTTCTAATGGTAGCGATGGAACTACAAACAATTACTCAAGTATAAGCCGGCTTTTCAGCATGTTTTTAATGCTGAAAAAGCCCCCCCTGGCTTATACTCGGGTGAGGGAGGGAAGGAGGGAGGCGGGTGTTGCTGAGAGGCAGCTGTCACCGTTTGCAGTCCTTGTCCTTGTGACGGAACGAAAGCAGGTGCCTCCCTGAGGGAACAAGGCTGCACTTGAGTGAGGGCGAAGAGGTCCTCGTGCTTGACTTCCGGTTGGTGGCAACGTGGTGGACAACGTGTCTCCTTGGAGCTCCAAGGGGACAGCCTGGTTTGGAGCTAGGGGTGGTGGTGACCCCCCTCCCTTGCGGTGGATCGAGGCCCAAGGGGCTCTACCCTCACAGCGCGACCGGCCGACGGCGTCAGGAGGGGCGCCTCCCTCAAGGAGACGTCCCCAAAACGCCCGGCAGCGGCGTGCAAAGAGGGGCAGCTCAAGCCGAAAGGCACAGGGGACGAAAGTCTCCCTAAAGTTCCATCTGCCACCAGCACCAACATTACGAGAACTGCTAAACAGAACGAAACGACAAAAAAAGAATACATTGACCTCTGAGGGGAGGAAGCCAGTTAACTTCTACCCGGATAAGAGAGGAACGGGCGTGCGCCAGATCAAAAGACGGGGGGAAAAAAGCATCAAACGACAGGTGAGAAAGAGCAACGGACGGACGGAGGTGAGGGGGCAGAGGAGGAGGCGAGAAGTGTGGAAAGGGAAGGGAGAGCAGGAGAGCCGTCCAACACACAAAGCCGACAACTGGTCTGTGTGAGAATGCCTTTGGGAAGAACCTTCAAGGGGTCTCCAGATGGCCTGAAAGGTTCTCCCTTGATTCTGTACGGCTGAAAACGAAAACGCCTGGGAGAAGAATGGGCTTCCGTGGGAACTTCCAAAAGAAAGGGCCTGGTATTCTATCTCCCCAAACTCTGGCACCCTCACATGGTTAAGGCAGATCTAGAAGGAAGGGGGATATCGCTCAACTGCCGAGGCCTTGGCTACTGCTATAAACAGAAGATGATGACTGTGAAGGCACGCTGGGGGGAAATGGCTATTTCCAGGTCTGGCTACCCAAGCGGCTTCGGTTTACCTTATAATTATACCTCAAACCCCAAAGTAAATACTCTAGAACAGGGGTCCCCAAACTAAGGCCCGGGGGCCAGATGCGGCCCTCCAAGGTCATTTACCTGGCCCCCGCCCTCATTTATAATATAATATTTTTATATTCGTTTTAATAATATATTGTATATACATATGATATTGATAATAATATCATTTTATACAATATAATACTAATAATAATACCATATAATATTAATTATATGTGATATATTACATATAATATTACAGTATAGTGATATAGTTCAATATAGTAATATATAATGCTAATATTGTGCTATGCTAATAATATAATATACTGTATGTACATACAGCTGCTCTGAGTTCCCTTCGGGATGATTAGGGTGGGATATAAATGTAGTAAATAAATGTAGTAAATGAATAAATAAATAATTTTGGTCTTAAGCTCGCCCAAAGTCTGAAATGACTTGAAAACACACAACAACAACAATCCTAATTAACCTGACTATCTCATTGGTCAGAAGCAGGCCCACACTTCCTATTGAAATCCTGATAGGTTTATGTTGGTTAAAATTATTTTCATTTTTAAATATTGTATTGTTCTTTCATTGTTATTGTCGTTGTTTTGCACTGCAAATAAGGTATGTGCAGTGTGCATAGGAATTTGATTGGGTTTTTTTTTCCCAAATGATAATTCGGCCCTCAACAGTCTGAAGGATTGTGGACCGGCCCTCTGCTTTAAAGGTTTGAGGACCCCTGCTCTAGAGCTGATTAAAGATAACCAAAAATATGTTTATTGAAAACAGGAAACAGTCCTTTTAATGTATTAGAAATAATATGAAGTAAAATCACTGAAATTATACAGAAATAAAACTACCCTGTTTCCCCTAAAATAAGACATCCCCAGAAAATAAGACCAAGTAGAGGTTTTGCTGAATTGCTAAATATAAGGCCTCCCCCGAAAGTAAGACCTAGCAAAGTTTTTGTTTGGAAGCATGCCCAACAAACAGAACACCAGAGCATGCAGGATCGGTCAATGTACATACTATAAAGTGTTGTACATGGAAATATTAGTAACAAGAAATTCTTGATAGGATTCACAGTTTGTCTGGTTATGCTGGTTTGTGATGACAACTACTGTACAGTATATAATAAATGTTCATTTTTTGTTCAATAATAAATGTGAATTCTTCTTCATGGAAAAATAAGACATCCCCTGAAAATAAGACCTAGTGCATCTTTGGGAGCAAAAATTAATATAAGACACTGTCTTATTTTCGGGGAAACACGGTATACTGATTGAGAATGAAAGCTATAGAGACTATAAAGGATTAACACACAAGCTATGAGGAAAGGTAGGTACTATAGGGTAAGTACAAGGCTATGATAAGCACTATCTATAATGACTTTAGTGGTAAATACCAGCTATAGTGAACTATCTATAATAACTCTGAGGTAAACCATAAGGTGATAAGCTATAAGGTAAGTACATAAGGTAAGTACAAGGTGAACTATAAGCTTTGCTATCTTTGAGGTAAATACCTAAAGCTATGATGTGACTATAAGGTAAGTACAAGGCTATGAGGTAAACTGTAAGGTAAGTACATGGCTATGATGAACTCTATCTGTAATGGTAAGTATGAGGCTATGAGGTAAATCTATATATATATAAAAGAGTGATGGCATCACGGCACCGGACAAAACAACAAAACTACAGGCCCCCCAACCTCGAAATTTGACAACACAACCCATCATCCACGCCTCTAGGTTGATACAACAAAAAGAAAAGAAAAATAAAGTCCTAATTAGAGGGAGAGGAGTAATTGCTTTTATCCAATTGCTGCCAGTTAGAAGGCTAAGCTCCTCCAACTTGGTCTCCTAGCAACCCAATAAAAAATAATAAAAACACTAAAAAATAATTAAAAACACTAAAAAATTAATACAATAAAATACTATAATAACAGAAAATAACTAAAAGTAATACAAGAAAATAATAAAATATAATAAATAAAAATATAACTTACAATAAAATTAATAAAAAAAATTGCAAATAACGTCAAATAAAAATTACACAACAATTTTTAACCAATACCACCACCACTTTGCCACAGCAACGCGTGGCCGGGCACAGCTAGTCTATATATATAAAAGAGTGATGGCATCACGGCAGCGGACAAAACAACAAAAGTAAACACCCCACAACCTTGAAAATTGACAGCACAACCCCTCATACATGCCTCTAGGTTGATACAATAAAAAGATAAATAAATAAAGTCCTAATTAGAGGGAGAGGAATAATTGTTTTATCCAATTGCTGCCAGTTAGAATGCTAAGCTCTGTTCACTTGGTCCCTTAGCAACCCACTCAGCCCAGGGGACCCTTTACCTTAACTACCACCAATTCCTCAATACTTTATTTCCCATACCACCACACTTCGCCACAGCAACGCGTGGCTGGGCACAGCTAGTACTATCTATAATGACTGTATGGTAAGTACTATGTATGATGGTAAGTACACAAGGCTATGGTGGTAAGTACAAGGTGAACTATAAGCTTTGCTATCTTTGAGGTAAATACATAAGCTGTAAGGTAAGTACGTGATTTATGTTGCCTGTTTGAATTTGCCAGGTCAAAGAACCCAGACCAATTCTAAGACCTATCTCTAAGGTTTTTCTCTGGAATGGCAATTGGAGGGGGAAAAGCCTCTAGAGCAGGGGTCCCCAAACTTTTTAAGTGGAGGGCCAGACTAGGGTGAAATAGTCCAAAATTAGGATTGTTGTTGTTGTGTGCCTTTAAGTCGTTTCAGACTTAGGTCAACCCTAAGTCTAAAGTTGAGGACAGAGACCAGGTCAATGACCTTGTAGGGCCTTAGTTTGGGGACCCCTGATTTAGATGATCTCATAAGACCATAGGTAAGCAAAAAGGCCTCCAAAGACCATTGACATGGTCTCATAAGACCATCGGTAAGGAAAGGGACCCTCAAAGGCCATCTAGATGATCTCATCAGGCCATCAGAAGACCACCGGTAAGGAAAGGGGCCCTCAAAGACCATCTAGATGGTTTCATAAGACCATTGGTAAGGAAAGGGGCCGCCAAAGGCCATCATGTTTAAGGAGCTCCACTGGCTGCCGTTCATCTTCCGGTCCCAATTCAAGGTGCAGACCATCATTTATAAAGCCCTAAACGGTTTGGGACCCGCCTACCTTCGTGACCGTATCTCCTATCATAAACCTGCCCGACCTCTCCGATCATCGGGGGAGGCCCTCCTGTCGCCACTACCTATATCTCAGGCTCGCCTTGTGGGAACAAGGGAGAGGGCCTTCTCTGCGGTGGCCCCTCGCTTGTGGAACTCGCTGCCCATTGAAATCAGGCAAGCCCCCACCCTTTTAGCCTTCAGGAAAGATTTAAAAACATGGCTCTTCCGGTGTGCTTCGGAGAGTAAATGTTCTATGCTACTCCCCCCCGATATTTATCCTCTAGACTGGTTCACTATCTGATGTCCCGTCCCTAGAGGTTTTATTCTGATCCCTTTCTCACCCAGAGTTTTAATTTTTAATCTAGTTTTTAAATGTAGTATTCATGCGGCCCGCTCGTGTTATATTGCTGTTTTGATCTTATGTTGTACTGTTTATTTTATGTAATGTATTATTTAATTGTATTATGTTGTGGTTTATTGTATTGTCCTGGGCATGGCCCCATGTAAGCCGCCCCGAGTCCCCGTTGGGGAGATGGTGGCGGGGTATAAATAAAGTTTTATTATTATTATTATTATCTAGACAATCTCATAAAACCATAGGTAAGGAAAGGGACCCTCGAAGGCCATCTAGACCATCTCACAGGACCATAGGTAAGGAAAGCAACCTCCAAAAGCCATCTAGGTGGCCTCATAAGGCCATAGCTAAGCAAAGAGACCTTCAAAGACCATCTAGACCAGGGGTCCCCAAACTAAGGCCCGGGGGCCGGATGCGGCCCATCGAAGCCATTTATCCGGCCCCCCATGGCACAAGGGGGTTGGGCTAAATGACCTAAGGGGTCTCTTCTTCTCTTACAACCCATTATTATTATTATTATTATTATTATTATTGACACAACGACGTTGTATGACACAGCAAACAAGATAGATATGCTGGATTTCATTTCACAAAATCACAAGTCGAACACTTCCCAAGTGTCTAGGACTGTGTGATGTATTTTCGGATGATGCGTGCAGATCCCAGTAGGGTGGCCTTTTGCAGTTGGCAGATCATAATTTTGTCAATTATTATTATTATTATTATTATTATTATTATTTATAACGCAACAAGATGAGTCCACAGCAGACATTCTGCTGGCTGTTGTATTGGATTACATGTTGGACACTTCCCAAGTGTCTAGGACTGTGTAATGTATCGGTGAATAATGCGGGTAGATCCAAGTAAGGTGGCCTTCTGCAGCTGACAGATGGTAATTTTGTCAGTGCTGATTGTGTTTAAGTGCAGGCCAAGGTCTTTAGGCACTGCAGCCAGTGTGCCGATCACCACTGGGACCACCGTGATTGGCTTGTGCCAGAGTCTTTGCAGTTCGATCTTTATATCCTCATATTGTGTCCGCTTTTCCAATTGTTTCTCCTCAATCCTGCTGTCCCCTGGGATTGCAACATCGACAATCCATACTTTGTCTTTTAATTGAGAATTATTATTATTATTATTATTATTATTATTATTATTATTATTATTAACATTGAGGCTGGGTGGCCATCTGTCAGGGATGCTTTGCTTGTGCTTTTGATGCACGAGGCTGAAGGGGGTTGGACTAAATGGCCCAAGAGGTCTCTTCCAACCCTCATTATTATTATTATTATTATTATTATTATTATTATTATTAACATTGAGGCTGGGTGGCCATCTGACAGGGGTGCTTTGCTTATGCTTTCGGTGCACAAAGGCAGAAGGGGATTGGACTCAATGGCCTAAAGGGTCTCTTCCAACCCTCTTTTTATTGTTGTTGTTGTTATTATTATTATTATTAATTATTATTATTATTGCTCGGCCCACTATAGTCCGGCCCTCCAATGGTCCGAAGGATCATGAACTGGCCCCCTGTTTAAAAAGTTTGGGGACCCCTGATCTAGACGATCTCATGAGGCCATAAGTAAGCAAAGAGACCTCCAAAGACCAGGTAGACTTAGGTCAACCCTAAGTCTAAAGTTTAGGACAGGGGCCAGGTCAATGACCTTGGAGGGCCACATCCGGCCCCCGGGCCTTAGTTTGGGGACCCCTGCTCTAGAGATTAGCTCCCAGGCTGAACCATCTCATCCAAACCTCATCCAAGGGGAGTCCCAAGCTCCACCCCCAAAATGAGAGCCAATGGAACATTCCTCCCAAGAACAGCAACCAGGAAATAAGCCAAGTAGGACAGCACAATTACAAATAATAATATTAATAATAATATATTTCTTAGACCCCGCCTCCATCTCCCCAAGGGGACTCGGGGCGGCTTACGTGGGGACAAAGCCCTAAAAACAACAGTTGACATAGGCATAAAAACAGTACAAGTTACAAAATTAAAATACATAACAAGAACCAAACCATTTTAAAACTTTAAGATAAAACACATAACATATCAATTAGACAGGCGAGTGGGGCTGTTTAGGATTACGTGGGAGGGGCTGACTTGAATAGTGAATAGTGAAACATGAATCGTGGAACCAGAGTGGGGTAAAGTGTTGCCCTGTTTTCCCGAAAATAAGACAGTGCCTTATATTAATTTTTGCTCTCAAAGATGTGCTAGGTCTTATTTTCAGGGGACGTCTTATTTTTCCACAGAGAAGAATTCACATTTATTTTTGAACAAAAAAATGAACATCTATATATATAATAAAAGTGAAATCGGAGTATGTATCAGCGTTTTGATTGGCCTGGCGGAATATGGGCTCGCGTTTTGATTGGCCTGGCGGAATATGTGCTCGCGTTTTGATTGGCCTGGCGGAATATGTGCTCGCGTTTTGATTGGCCGCCACTATCCCAGGCCACTGAGACCAACAGGAATGACGGATCTGCACCAAACTTGGCACACTTCATCCCCACGATGCACTTTATGACCTGCTGCCATTTGGGGGAGGATGGACCACAGATGATGGGATTTGCAGTACTTTCAAACACTTTAACTCCCACAGACTACTGCAATGCCCACCAATGATAGAAATGGACCAAACTTGGCATACAGAACTCCTGTCGACCCCTTTACGTCCTGATGTATATTGGGGCAGGATGGACCAAGGATGATGGAATTTGCAGTACCTCCCCTCACTTCTTGAGACCACAGCAACTGCCACAAATCACACAACTGAACCAAACCAGGCACACAGATCCCAAAGGACACACTTCACATGCTGCAGCAGTTTGACGGAGGGTGGACCAAGGATTATGGGATTTGCAGTACATTCATCCAATTCACCTCCCACAAACCACTGTGATGCCCATGAATGACAAAACTGGATCAAACTTGACACGCAGGTGCAGGGTAGCCCACTTTACATCCTGGTGCAGTTTGGGGGAAGAGGGACCGTGGATGAGGGGACTTACAATATCTTCAGTCACTTCCTGGGACTACTGTGACCCCCACCAATGACTGATCAAGACCAAACTTGGCACATAGAGCCACCAGGGCCCACTCTACATCTTGGTGAGATTTGAAAGAGCTTGGACCTTGGATGATGGGACTTGCAGTATATTCATTCACTTCCTGAGACCACTGTCACCCCCATCAATGTCTCATCAAGACCAAACTTCAAACAGAGAACACCCATGACTCACTCTACACCCAGGTGCAGTTTGGAGGATGATGGACCATGGACGATGGGACTTCCAATACCTTCACTCACTTCCTGAGAGCACCGCGACCCACACAAATGACTGATCAAGACCAAACATGGTACATGGAGCCCTCATGACCTATTCTACATACTGGCTCTGTTTGGAGGGGGATGGACACTGGACAATGGGACTTGCATATGGGAGTTGGAGCTCACCCGCACCCACTGAACCCAGCTGACATTGGATATAGGCTACACTTGGAACACAGGCAAACAATGCCTTTCTCAAATGACCCGGGCATCGCCGGCTCTCCAAGCTAGTTTATTATATACTGTACAGTAAATGTCATCACAAACCAGCATAACCAAACTGTGAATTCTATCAAGAATTTCTTGTTACGACCGTTATTTCCATGTACAACAATCTATGGTACGTCCATTTACCAATCCTGCATGCTCTGGTGTTCTGTTCGGTGGCATGCTTCCAAACAATAACTTTTCTAGATCTTACTTTCGGGGGAGGCCTTATATTTAGCAATTCGGCAAAACCTCTACTAGGTATTACTTTCAGGGGATGTCTTATTTTCAGGGAAACAGGGCAGGAGACAGCAAGACGATTTGGACTGTATGATGAGTGCAGCTGATTATTCAAAAGCACATTCAAGCTTTTTGGGAATGTGGTTAGGGTGGGTGCTAGTCTGAGCTCCCTGGGGAGAGAGTTCCAGAGCCGGGGGGCCACCACGGAGAAGGCCCTCTCCCTCGTTCCCACCAACCACGTTTCAGATGGTGGTGGGAGTGAAAGGAGGGCCTCCCCGGAAGATCTGCGAGCCCGCGCTGGTTTATAGGGAGAAACGCGGTCACGAAGATAGACATGACCCGAACCATTTAGGGCTTTGCACTTTGAATTGGGACTGGAAACATATTGGCAGCCAATGGAGCTGCTTCAGGAGAGGCGTATTACGCTCCCTGTAACTAGCTCCTGTTAACAATCTGGCTGCCGACCTTTGTATCAGTAGCATTTTCTGGGCCGTCTTCAAAGGCAGCCCCACATAGAGTGCATTGCAGTAGTCCAGTCTTGAGGTAACCAATGCGTGGACCACCGTGGCCAAGTCAGACTTCTCGAGGTACGGTCACAGCTGGCGCACAAGCTTTAATTGTGCAAAGGCCCTCCCAGCCACCGCCGACACCTGAGAATCAAGCGTCAGCACTGATCCCAAGAGGACTCCCAGACTGTGGAGCTGTGTCTTCAGGGGGAGAACAGGTGGCCACCCTACACCCCGATCCAACGTGCGACTGGCCTGGAGGACCTCTGTCTTGTCAGGATTAAGCTTCAGCTTGTTTGCCCTCATCCAGCCCATCACAGCGGCCAGACACTGATTCAGGACACGGGGGGCTTCCTTGGACTCCGGTGGAAAAGAGTAGTAGAGTTGAGTGTCATCTGCATAGAGATGGCACCGAACCCCAAAACCCCGGATGCAGGTGATTGCCTATAAAGCCCTATATGCTTCGGATCCAACCTGTCTTCCAGACCGCATCTTCCACCATCTCAAATACAAGAGAAAGGGGGGGGGGGGTTGCGTAGGTGGCTCTCCGGCTCTAAAGAAATCAGATTAGCCCCACACTTCAAGTCTTTTGGGTGAGTTTAAAACATGGCTCTTCAGACAGTCCTTTGATCCTGAGCAATCTCTGGTCAGCTTGATGAACCACTGCTCCGCAGTTGGATGGTTACGGCAGATAGCCGGCCTTCTGCAGGTTCTATTGCGTTTCAGGAATTTTTATAATTTCATACTCTTACAATTTTATTAGTGGGATTTTATATACGCTGTTGATTTCACTTATGTCTTTGTATTTATACTTGTGTATTGCTGTTTAAATGCGGCACGTGGAGTGCTTCTGTGGGCTGCCCAGAGTCCCTTAGGAGAGATGGTGGCAGGGATGGATGATGATGATAAATAAAGATTTATCATCATCATCATCATCATCATCATTATCATCACATCAATTGCTCCACTATGATGATATGGGATACAATGAAAGCAGTAGCCAGAGGAATTTTAATGAAGAACAACGTAATTTAAAGAAAATAACAAGAAAAAAGATTAGAATTGGATATTAAGGAATTAGAGATGAAAAGGATAAACAAAGCTATATAAAAGCATTAGCAATGAGAAAACAGCTAGCAAAACATGAGTTAGAAAGGACTCAAAGAAATTTGAAGTTTTTAAATAGAGAATACTTTGAATACAGTAATACAGAAACTCTAGATTATGAGCCAAAGCAGCACACGTTAGAAAGGGAAGAAAATAATACCATCCATTAAAGACAAGGAAGGTAAGAATCATACAAGAATGGAAGACAAAATATTAGCTTTTCCAAGATCTTGCCAAGAACTATACTCAGCAAAAGAAAACTCCAAAAGTAAAATAGAGGAATATATTGAAAAATATTGGAAAAATAAAGATCCAGGAAACAGATGAATTAGTTATGGAACAATTAATTCCAGAAAAAGAGACTGGAAAAATTATAGATAATTTAAAAGCCGGGAAGACTCCAGAAATGGATGGGCTGGGACCGGAATATTATAGAAAAATTAAAACCATATTAATACCTAAATTAAAAGAATGATATAATAATAACAGGAGAGAAGATCCCACCATCTCGGGAACAGTCTCTGATTATGTTAATTTTGAAACCTAACAAGGACCCAACAGAACCCGGATCACATAGACCCATTGAGTTAATAAATCAAGATGCTAAAATTTCAACAGAAATTATGGCAAAAAGAATGAATGAATTTATATATATATATATATATAAGTATATCAATGAAGATCAATGTGGTTTCATAGCAGGGAGACAAATGTCAGTTTAATGGGTAGGGTTCTAAATATACTTCATAAATTATTTAATTATCAGGAAAAGAAATTTTAAAAATGAGTCTTTAATTAATTTCCCCCCTCCTGTTTTAAATACTCAATTAAATATTTGGAAATAAATGTAGCAAAAATTAAAAGTTATAGAGACTAATAATTTTATTAAATGAAGAAAGGAAATAAATATAAAAAATTTAGAATACGCTAAACTCAAATTATTATGGTTTGGAAGGATAGCATTGATACAAAGTAAAGGAAAGTCTGAAAAGAATTGGTATAATGAACAGAGTAACTCCCTTATATAAATACTAGCTGTGCCCGGCCACGCGTTGCTGTGGCAAAGTGGTGGTGGTATTGGTTAAAAGTTCTTGTGGAATTTTTATTTGACGTTATTTGTATTTTTTAAATTAATTTTATTGTAACTTATCTTTTTTATTTATTATATTTTATTATTTTGTTGTATTATTTTTAGTTATTTTGTTATAGTATTTTCTTGTATTAATTTTTTAGTGTTTTTAATTATTTTATTGTATTATTTGTATTTATTTTATTTTTTATTCTTTTATTAACACTGGGCTGAGTGGGTTGCTAAGAGACCAAGTGGGCGGAGCTTAGCCTTCTAACTGGCAGCAATTGGATAAAAACAATTATTCCTCTCTCTCTAATTAGGACTTTATTTTTCTTTTCTTTTTGTTGTATCAACCTAGAGGCATGGATGAGGGGTTGTGTTGTCAAATTTCAAGGTTGGGGGGTCTGTAGTTTTGTTGTTTTGTGGGTCGCCGTGATGCCATCACTCTTTTATATATATATAGATAAACTTTATACCTAAACTTTATTGGCCATGCCATACTGTTGCACTGGACCCGCCTGGCACCTTCTAGTTGAACCCCAACACTGAACCCTTGGCCACTGTCTCCTGGCCTGCTTGTGAAGTATCTTGTCATTGGTTCCTAAGCCTGTGGTTCATTGATTGATTTGCACTATACTTATGCTCATGATTGTATTACGTTTTGTTGTTGCCTGGTTTTAAGTTGTGGTATGGTGTCCTTATTGGAAACTGCCCTGAGTCTCTTGAGGAGATAAATAGGGCGGTATATGAACAAAGTTTTATTATTGTTGTTATTATTCATTTGTACCCTGCCACCATCTCCCCGAAGGGACTCGGAGCGGTTCACAAAAGCACACAATTGTGCAGAACACACAGTAAGGTCAGGATTTTCCCGTGACATGAAGTCCAGTCCTGCCCGACTCTGGGGTTGGGGCTCATCTCCATTTCTAAGACAAAGAGCCGGCATTGTCCGTAGACACCTCCTAGGTCATGTGGCCACTGGCATGACTGCATGGAGAGCTGTTACCTTCCCGCAGAAGAGGTACCTATTGATCTACTCGCATTTGCATGTTCTCGGACTGCTTATTAATTTATTTCATGTCAAAAGCATTGCATAATAAATAAGTTTAAAAGTGATAAAATAAAGGAATCACAGGTAGCTAAGTAGTTTCGAACTGCCAGGATGGCAGAAGCTGGGGCTAACAGCGGGAGCTCGCTCTGCTCCCTAGATTCGAACCTGCCAACCTTTTGGTCAGCAAGTTCAGCAGTTTAATCCGCTGCGCCACCGGGGGGGAGGACCGATCACGTATACCTCAATAAATAAATAAGGAGGGAGGGGGAAGAAAGGGAAGGAAGAATGGAGTGAGGTGGGGGAGGAAGGAAGGAAGGAAGGAAGGGAGGGAGGAAGTGACCGGGAATTGGAAAATTGACACCTATATATTGTGCGTACATCATAATAATAATAATAATAAGAAGAAGAAGAAGAAGAAGAACAACTTTATTCCCACCACAATCTCTCTCCCCGAAGGGACTCGGGGCAGCTTGCATGGAGACCAAGCCCAGCATAAATAAGGACTCCAGGTCACTTTTATGAGAGTCCTCAGATGTTTTTTCAAACCATGTTTTATTTGTAATGTGATTTACTATGTTTTATAGATACATAGGGCTATGTCTCTTTTTATTGTTGCTTTTATTGTTGCTTTTATTGTTTTTATTGCTATTTTAAAGCCAAGTGTATTGTTTTAATCTATTTTTGTAAACCGCTCCGAGCCAAACCGGGAGTAGCGGTATATAAGTTTAATAATAATAATAATAATAATAATAGATCTGTTTTGTATTTATTGGTTTTATTACAATGTTTGTACCATTTGGGCTTGGGCCCGTGTAAGCTGCCCCGAGTCCCTTCTGGGAAAGGGAGGCGGGGTATAAAAATAAAGTTGCTGTTGTTATTATTATTATTATTATTAAAACACAATTAAAAACATATAACAAATAAACAATACAATGAGAACAACTGAAACAAGAAAAAGAAAAAAAAACATAAAACTACATAATCGCTTCCCTCTGGTTTTCCTCTTCATGTTCCCTGTCCTCTTGGCACAAGTGTCCTTGATGGGAGTTGTAGTTCACCTGCCTCCAGCAATACTGGGACCCCCACTGACCATGGACTGGGACCAGACTTGGCCCAGAGAAGCCCCGTCACCACCTGAACAGTCTGCAGGGATTGAGGGGAACGGACCTTGGTTCTGGGAGTTGTAGTTCACCTGCCTCCAGCCACACTGGGACCCCCACTGACCATGGACTGGGACCAGACTTGGCCCAGAGAAGCCCCATCACCCACTGAACAGTCTGCAGGGATTGAGGGGAACGGACCTTGGTTCTGGGAGTTGTAGTTCACCTGCCTCCAGCCACACTGGGACCCCCACTGACCATGGACTGGGACCAGACTTGGCCCAGAGAAGCCCCATCACCCACTGAACAGTCTGCAGGGATTGAGGGGAACGGACCTTGGTTCTGGGAGTTGTAGTTCACCTGCCTCCAGCCACACTGGGACCCCCACTGACCATGGACTGGGACCAGACTTGGCCCAGAGAAGCCCCATCACCCACTGAACAGTCTGCAGGGATTGAGGGGAACGGACCTTGGTTCTGGGAGTTGTAGTTCACCTGCCTCCAGCCACACTGGGACCCCCACTGACCATGGACTGGGACCAGACTTGGCCCAGAGAAGCCCCATCACCCACTGAACAGTCTGCAGGGATTGAGGGGAACGGACCTTGGTTCTGGGAGTTGTAGTTCACCTGCCTCCAGCCACACTGGGACCCCCACTGACCATGGACTGGGACCAGACTTGGCCCAGAGAAGCCCCATCACCCACTGAACAGTCTGCAGGGATTGAGGGGAACGGACCTTGGTTCTGGGAGTTGTAGTTCACCTGCCTCCAGCCACACTGGGACCCCCACTGACCATGGACTGGGACCAGACTTGGCCCAGAGAAGCCCCATCACCCACTGAACAGTCTGCAGGGATTTAGGGGAACGGACCTTGGTTCTGGGAGTTGTAGTTCACCTGCAGCCAGCCACACTGGGACCCCCACTGACCATGGACCGGGACCAGACTTGGCCCAGAGAAGCCCCATCACCCACTGAACAGTCTGCAGGGATTGAGGGGAACGGACCTTGGTTCTGGGAGTTGTAGTTCACCTGCCTCCAGCCACACTGGGACCCCCACTGACCATGGACTGGGACCAGACTTGGCCCAGAGAAGCCCCATCACCCACTGAACAGTCTGCAGGGATTTAGGGGAACGGACCTTGGTTCTGGGAGTTGTAGTTCACCTGCCTCCAGCCACACTGGGACCCCCACTGACCATGGACTGGGACCAGGCTTGGCCCAGAGAAGCCCCATCACCCACTGAACAGTCTGCAGGGATTGAGGGGAACGGACCTTGGTTCTGGGAGTTGTAGTTCACCTGCCTCCAGCCACACTGGGACCCCCACTGACCATGGACTGGGACCAGACTTGGCCCAGAGAAGCCCCATCACCCACTGAACAGTCTGCAGGGATTGAGGGGAACGGACCTTGGTTCTGGGAGTTGTAGTTCACCTGCCTCCAGCCACACTGGGACCCCCACTGACCATGGACTGGGACCAGACTTGGCCCAGAGAAGCCCCATCACCCACTGAACAGTCTGCAGGGATTGAGGGGAACGGACCTTGGTTCTGGGAGTTGTAGTTCACCTGCCTCCAGCCACACTGGGACCCCCACTGACCATGGACTGGGACCAGACTTGGCCCAGAGAAGCCCCATCACCCACTGAACAGTCTGCAGGGATTGAGGGGAACGGACCTTGGTTCTGGGAGTTGTAGTTCACCTGCCTCCAGCCACACTGGGACCCCCACTGACCATGGACTGGGACCAGACTTGGCCCAGAGAAGCCCCATCACCCACTGAACAGTCTGCAGGGATTGAGGGGAACGGACCTTGGTTCTGGGAGTTGTAGTTCACCTGCCTCCAGCCACACTGGGACTCCCACTGACCATGGACTGGGACCAGACTTGGCCCAGAGAAGCCCCATCACCCACTGAACAGTCTGCAGGGATTGAGGGGAACGGACCTTGGTTCTGGGAGTTGTAGTTCACCTGCCTCCAGCCACACTGGGACCCCCACTGACCATGGACCGGGACCAGACTTGGCCCAGAGAAGCCCCGTCACCCACTGAACAGTCTGCAGGGATTGAGGGGAACGGACCTTGGTTCTGGGAGTTGTAGTTCACCTGCCTCCAGCCACACTGGGACCCCCACTGACCATGGACCGGGACCAGACTTGGCCCAGAGAAGCCCCATCACCCACTGAACAGTCTGCAGGGATTGAGGGGAACGGACCTTGGTTCTGGGAGTTGTAGTTCACCTGCCTCCAGCCACACTGGGACCCCCACTGACCATGGACTGGGACCAGACTTGGCCCAGAGAAGCCCCATCACCCACTGAACAGTCTGCAGGGATTGAGGGGAACGGACCTTGGTTCTGGGAGTTGTAGTTCACCTGCCTCCAGCCACACTGGGACCCCCACTGACCATGGACTGGGACCAGACTTGGCCCAGAGAAGCCCCATCACCCACTGAACAGTCTGCAGGGATTTAGGGGAACGGACCTTGGTTCTGGGAGTTGTAGTTCACCTGCCTCCAGCCACACTGGGACCCCCACTGACCATGGACTGGGACCAGACTTGGCCCAGAGAAGCCCCATCACCCACTGAACAGTCTGCAGGGATTGAGGGGAACGGACCTTGGTTCTGGGAGTTGTAGTTCACCTGCCTCCAGCCACACTGGGACCCCCACTGACCATGGACCGGGACCAGACTTGGCCCAGAGAAGCCCCATCACCCACTGAACAGTCTGCAGGGATTGAGGGGAACGGACCTTGGTTCTGGGAGTTGTAGTTCACCTGCCTCCAGCCACACTGTGACCCCCACTGACCATGGACTGGGACCAGACTTGGCCCAGAGAAGCCCCATCACCCACTGAACAGTCTGCAGGGATTTAGGGGAACGGACCTTGGTTCTGGGAGTTGTAGTTCACCTGCCTCCAGCCACACTGTGACCCCCACTGACCATGGACCGGGACCAGACTTGGCCCAGAGAAGCCCCATCACCCACTGAACAGTCTGCAGGGATTTAGGGGAACGGACCTTGGTTCTGGGAGTTGTAGTTCACCTGCCTCCAGCCACACTGGGACCCCCACTGACCATGGACTGGGACCAGACTTGGCCCAGAGAAGCCCCATCACCCACTGAACAGTCTGCAGGGATTTAGGGGAACGGACCTTGGTTCTGGGAGTTGTAGTTCACCTGCCTCCAGCCACACTGGGACCCCCACTGACCATGGACTGGGACCAGACTTGGCCCAGAGAAGCCCCATCACCCACTGAACAGTCTGCAGGGATTTAGGGGAACGGACCTTGGTTCTGGGAGTTGTAGTTCACCTGCCTCCAGCCACACTGGGACCCCCACTGACCATGGACTGGGACCAGACTTGGCCCAGAGAAGCCCCATCACCCACTGAACAGTCTGCAGGGATTTAGGGGAACGGACCTTGGTTCTGGGAGTTGTAGTTCACCTGCCTCCAGCCACACTGGGACCCCCACTGACCATGGACTGGGACCAGACTTGGCCCAGAGAAGCCCCATCACCCACTGAACAGTCTGCAGGGATTTAGGGGAACGGACCTTGGTTCTGGGAGTTGTAGTTCACCTGCCTCCAGCCACACTGGGACCCCCACTGACCATGGACTGGGACCAGACTTGGCCCAGAGAAGCCCCATCACCCACTGAACAGTCTGCAGGGATTTAGGGGAACGGACCTTGGTTCTGGGAGTTGTAGTTCACCTGCCTCCAGCCACACTGGGACCCCCACTGACCATGGACTGGGACCAGACTTGGCCCAGAGAAGCCCCATCACCCACTGAACAGTCTGCAGGGATTTAGGGGAACGGACCTTGGTTCTGGGAGTTGTAGTTCACCTGCCTCCAGCCACACTGGGACCCCCACTGACCATGGACTGGGACCAGACTTGGCCCAGAGAAGCCCCATCACCCACTGAACAGTCTGCAGGGATTGAGGGGAACGGACCTTGGTTCTGGGAGTTGTAGTTCACCTGCAGCCAGCCACACTGGGACCCCCACTGACCATGGACTGGGACCAGACTTGGCCCAGAGAAGCCCCATCACCCACTGAACAGTCTGCAGGGATTTAGGGGAACGGACCTTGGTTCTGGGAGTTGTAGTTCACCTGTAGCCGAGAGCGCTGAACCCAGCTGAGGTCAGATCTGGACCAGATTTGGCACAGAGACCCAATATGGCCAGCTGTGCATGCAGGCCTGGTTTCATAATAATTATAATAATTATAATAATTAGCCCAGGAGCAAGCCATCAGAACAAATGCAATTAAGGCCAAGATCCAAAAATCATCCGATGACCCAAAATGCAGACTCTGCAAGGAAACTGACGAAACCATGGATCATATCCTCAGCTGCTGTAAGAAAATCGCACAGACAGACTACAAACAGAGGCACAACTCTATGGCCCAAATGATTCATTGGAACTTATGCCTCAAGTCCCACCTCCCAGCAGCAAAGAACTGGTGGGATCATAAACCTGCAAAAGTCTTGGAGAATGAGCACGCAAAGATACTGTGGAACTTCCGAACCCAGACTGACAAAGTTCTGAGACACAACACAGCAGACATCCTGGGAGTTGTAGTCCTCCCTCCCTCCCTCCCTCCCTCCGCCAGCCAAGGACGGGCCTGGCCCACCCTCCCGCCGCCAACCGGGCCCCTCCGCCTCCCCCCCGGGCACCCCAGGCGAGCCCCCTCCCTCCCTCCCTCCCTCTCCCCACAGACCTCTCTCTCTCTCTCTCTCTCTCTCTCTCTCTCTCTCTCTCTCGGCCTCTCTTCTTTCCCGCCTCACAGACACAGACCAGGCCTCAGGCCAGGCCAGGCGCCGCCATCTTCCTCCTCGTCCTCCTCCTTCCCCGGAGCCCGCCCTCTTCCCTCCCATTGGCTGAGCCCGGGACGCCTCGCCCACCGGAGGCCCCCCATTGGCTGCTTCCTGCTCCCCCTCCTTTGATGGACGGGCGGCAGGGCGGGGCTCCTGAGCAGAGTTGCCCAACGTCACACCCTTGAAGTCCTGACGGAGTTTCTGGGGGAGAACCGGGCATGATGGGAGTTGTAGTTCATCCCATTCCTTATGCCTTTTGGACAATAATAAAAACACTGACTTGGTCAAATAACCTGGGCAACGCCGAGTTGTTATAATAATAATATTATTAATAATAATACTTTTAGAGAATGTTATTATATAATATTATTATCAAATATAGGAGCCTCCGGTGGCCTAGGGAATAACAGCCTCGTGACTTGAAGGTTGGGCTGCTGACCTGAAGGCTGCCAGGTTCGAATCCCACCCGGGGAGAGCGCGGGTGAGCTCCCTCTGTCAGCTCCAGCTCCACGCGGGGACAGGAGAGAAGCCTCCCACAAGGACGGTAAAACATCAAGACATCCGGGCAACGTCCCCTGGGCAACGTCCTTGCAGACAGCCCATTCTCTCACTCCAGAAGCAACTCCGGTTGCTCCTGACACGGAGAAAAAAAATCAATATTATTTGATAATATAATAACAGTATAATAAACTAATAAATAAAATGATAATAATATATAATAACACAATAATATAATAATCATAATGCTGCGCTATATTACAGAATAACCTCACAGTGACAGTCTATGGGAAAGCCTTCCTTCGTGAGGTCCCAGCCAAGCCCCCTTCCCTTCCACAGATTTACCTCGTTTCACAATATAATATATTTCAGTTTTATAACAGAACTATTATGTCTGATTCTGGGGGTTGGGGCTCATCTCCATTTCTAAGCCAAAGAGCCGGCGTTGTCCGTAGACACCTCCGAGGTCATGTGGCCACTGGCATGACTGCATGGAGGGCCGTTACCTGAAGTGGTACCTATTGATCTACTCACATTGGCATGTTTTCAAACTGCTAGGTTGGCAGAAGCTGGAGCTGACAGTGGGTGCTCATTCCACTCCCCGGATTTGAACCTGCGACCTTTCGGTCTGCAAGTTCAGCAGCTCAGCTCTTTAACACACTTCGCCACCGGGGCTCTTAAGTCTTTATAATATATTACAATTATTATACTATCGCATGATTATTGCTTTATTATGATAATATCGATGTCAGATTGGATAGGATAAAATCATTGTAATATTATAATATAATACAATATCATAATTATCCTATCCGATTTGATGTCGGTCCACTCCTTTGGGCTTCACGCAAATCTACCTTTTGCCAAAATATACGATCCTGTGCTTTGACCAAAGTCAAATTACAATTATGATATAATATAATAATTCTTATGATATTTTATCATATATGATTGTATTCTTTTTCTGATGTTATATTATTATGATTATTATATATTATGATGATGGCTTTCCCATCCTGCCCCTCCTCTGGTCCTGTCCATCAAGGGAGCTCTTCCTCCCCCCCTCCCTCCCCCCTCCCTGGATGGCTGTTCTGTGCCTGCAGGGGGCGCCATGGAGACCCTTGTGATGCGCTGCAGCATCTCCCTCTGAAGGCCGTTCCCTTTGGAAGCTCACTTTCCTGTTCACAGCAGGAAGGTAGGAAGGCAGTCGCTCTCTCTCTCTCTCTCTCTCTCTCTCGTGGTTCTTGCTTCTTGCCCGTTGCCTTTGCAGCCTGTACCTATGTCGCCTGGTTTGGTCCACATCCCGGTGAGTCTTTTTTGCTCCTCGTGTGGGGAGGAGGGAAGGCGCATAGGGAACTAGACAGCGGGAATACCTCACCCTGACCCTGACCCTTAACTCTCAACCCTAACCTACCCGACCCCGACCCATAACCCCTGACTCTTGACTCCTTAACCCAACCCCTAACCACAACCTTAACCATTGACGTAACCAAACACAAATATCAACCCTAACTCTAACCCCAACCACAACTACCCTAACCCCTAACCCTGACCCCTAACATAAACATAACCAAACACAAATATCAACCCTAACTCTAGCCCTAACCCCAACCACAACTACCCGAACCCCTAACATAAACATAACCAAACACAAATATCAACCCTAACTCTAGCCCTAACCCCAACCACAACTACCCGAACCCCTAACATAAACATAACCAAACACAAATATCAACCCTAACTCTAACCCTAACCCCAACCACAACTACCCTAACCCCTAACCCTAACCCCTAATGTAAACATAACCAAACACAAATACCTAACCCCAACCACGACCCTAACCCTCACCCTAACCACTAACCCCAACCCCCACCCTGGACCCCCCCACACCTGATCCTGACCCTGACCGTGACCCTTCTCAGTGGTGGCCCCTCCCCTGTGGAATTCCCTCCCCAATGAAATCAGCACAGCCCCCTCCATCCTGTCTTTGAGGGGGAAAAACCCTTAAAGTCATGGTTATGGGACCAAGCATTTGAGCAGTAACTATAGCAGTGCAATAATTGAGAACTTTTAAAGCGATGGACTAATGGACCAATCCTGGATTACGATTTGGAACTTGCGTGATTTTTAATTGTTGTTTTAAGTAATTTATGTTTTAATGTTTGGCTTTAATTGTAATTGTTCCTTTTGGAATTGGGCGGTGGGATCGAGAGCAGGGCCTCCCCAATGATCTTAACCTCCAAGGTGAGTCATAGAGGGAGATGCTTTTGGACAGGTAAGCTGGGCCAGAATTGTTTAGGGCTTTATAGGCTAACGCCAGCACTTTGAATTGCGCTCGGTAGCAGACTGGCAGCCAGTGGAGCTGACGTAACAGGGTGGTGGTATGCTCCCTGTACGCCGCTCCAGAGAGCAGCCTGGCTGCTGCCCATTGGACTATTTGGAGCGTCCAAACAGTCTTCAAAAGCAACCCCACGTAGAGTGCATTGCAGTAATCTATTCGGGATGTAACAAGACCACTGTGGCCAAGTCAGACTTCCCAAGGTACCGGCGAAACTGGCTGTGCAGAAGCTCCCCTAGCCACCGCCGAGTCCTGGCTCAACGGTGAATCTAGGATCACTCTCAAGCTGCGAACCTGCGCCTTCAGGGGGAGTGTAGCTGTAACCCTACGCCCTGTTTGGCCTCACGACTCACCAGGAGGACCTCGGTCTTGTCTGGATTCAATTTCAGTTTGTTCGCCCTCATCCAGTCTGAACCAAGCACCGGTTCAAGACCTGCATGGCCTCCTTAGTGACAGGTGAGAAGGAGTGACAGAGTTCAAAAAAATCAAATACTTATTGGACTGGCAGGTTTAATAACTCGCAATTCAGAAACCACTTAAATTGGATTCCATACATGTCCCCTGTTGGGAACAAGCAACTCTATGTCTCATAATAATGATGATGATGATGGATGACAATAATGTTGCGGTGATTCTGTCTTCCTGCGTTGGCATTTCATGTCAGACGGGTGATAACAGTTTGCGGAAGCATGCCCATATCCCGTTAAAGATATTTGAGCCCCTTTTCATGTAGTGTGGCCCTGAACTCAAAAATACACATGGGTCAGTTGTGGCTTTACGTAGAAAAGGAAATAGATCATTCACTTTAGTTCAACAATAATACGAAGCAAATCAGAGTAGTTGATCTCGCCACAGTAGAACAGTAAACACTTTCTTCAGTGAGTCTTCTTTCTTCAGGGACAGGGAACAAAAATAGGACATGGTTCAGTTCCTGTATTCTTTGTTGAAAATAAGATGCCCTTGAGTTGAAGTTTAGATAAGCAGACTTTCTTGTGTTGACTTTACCTTCTGTTTCCAGCTTCCAAACGCCGCATATCAGCTCCTGGCAACAAAACAGCCACCTGCTGCTCTCAACTCCAAGGAGCTCCCAGCTCTAAACAGAGCCAAGCTAAGCAAGTGCAAAGCTGTGTTTTATGCAGGAAGCAGGTAACACACCCAACCAAGCCATAGCAGCTGCTTTACTGCTGTAATGCAATGGTTCAGATCCTTGCTATTACTTAGCAAAAAGCTTTTAGTAAACTGTTAGTAGCGACATTTCTAGGCCTAACATTTAAGCCAGAACAGGGTCCTGCCCCCCTCCTCTGGTCCCTCAGGATGGCTGGACCCCATTTACAGAATCCCCCTCATTGTCCCGGGCAGCAAAGGCATCTGGGAGTCGGAGTCCAAATGGTCCAGAACTCCAGAGCTGCCTGCGTTCCTTGACTGTTGGGCATCTCTCTGGATGGACTGGATGGGTCATGGGAAGAGAGGCTTCTATTTTCCGGAAAGATTCTCTCCTTTGAAGGGGACACTCACTGCTCCTTTGATTGATGCCATGTGAGTTCTGATGAATCATGGGATTGGGAGGGACCCCAAGGCCCGTTCAGTCCAACCCACTTCTGCCATAGAGGAAGACACCATCAAACCCTTCCTGACAGATGGCCATCCAGCCAAAGACTGAGCGAAAGAGAGTGAGAGATGATTGAGAGAGACATATCTATCCATATATAATGTACTGTCCACTTGTAGGACCGAGTTAACAACAAAATCCCTGGACCAAATTCCACCAAAATTGGCCACAATACATCAAGGCATCCAAGGTATGGCAACTATCCAAGATGGCGGCACGGTAACAGGGACTGTGACGAGCTCCGCCGACGAAGAAACCTAGACCAGCACGAATTCTCGCCATACGGCCTCCCATTGCCCCCAACCGGCGGCTACTTGAAGGGTGAGGCTGTCGACCGTTTTGAGGATTTTGCATTACCGAGGTGGAACTGTAAGGGCTGCAGGAGCTGCTGAAAGGAGCTGCAGAAGACCAGGAAGGAGCCGCCCGGCCGCCATTTCGTCCTGTCGGTCCAAGCGGTAATCCTCCAGAGTCCAGAGGCCAGGAAGCTGCTGATGCTGGGGTACGAAGAGCTGGGGGTGGGAGGGCGACTCGCCTGATCTTGCCACCTCCTGACGGTAGCAGTGAGCATTAGGAGGCCGTGCCGAACCGGGCGGCCTCTCCCAGCTTTCTTCTCGGCCTTTGGAGGCTGCGCCGAACCGGGCGGCCTCTCCCAGCTTTCTCCTCAGCCTTGGAGGCCACGCCGAACCAGGCAGCCCCGCCCCCCAGCTTTCTCCTCAGACTAGGAGGCCGCGCCGAACCAGGCGGCCTCCCCTAGCTTTCCCCTAGCTTTCTCCTTGGCCATTGAGGCCGCACCGAACCGGGCGGCCTCCCCCAGCCTTCTTTTCGGCCTTTGGTGGCCGCGCCGAACCGGGTGGCCCCCCCAGCTTTTTCCTCGGTCTCTGGAGGCCACGCCAAACCAGGCGGCCCCCCAGCTTTCTTCTCGGACTAGGAGGCCGCGCCAGACCGGGCGCCCTCCCCCCCCACCCCAGCTGTCTCTTCGGCCTTGGAGGCTGCGCTGAACCGGACGGCCTCCCCAGCTATCTCCTTGACCATAGGAGGCTGCGTCGAACCGGGCGGTCTTGTTGGCTGCCTTTGCTGGTAGAAGGCCACTGCCCAACCGGACAGCCTCCCCTGCTCGGCTCTTCTGTTGCCACCACCTCGCACCTCCCCGCCAGTTTGGATTCATCAGGGCTGAGCGGCAGAAAGATCTTTCAGGACTGAGTGGCTTTTCATCATTGTGAAGCAGCACCCTCCAGGATCCATCATTGTTGCTGCTTTTGAGAGGCTGCCTCACCGGACCGGGAGGCGGCCTCCATTGGGGTTACCATCTCGCCCGCCTCTGTGGGTCCGCTTTGAGGAATTTTAGCTGAACTGGGTGACATCCCTACTGGGGTCTGCAGCTGGCATTGATTATAGAGACTATTGGGTCTGCCTGCAGGGGGTTCCCATACTAAATCATTTGGCGCTGTTACCACCTTTTCTCCCTTTTTGGTTTTCTCCCTCCCCCTTTAAATTTTACGTTGTTTAAAGCAACTTATACTGTTTTTAACAATAATGGGCCATTAATATTTGTTGTTAGAATCAGCTGATAGATATTCTAAGTCAGGCGGGGCAGTTGATGGGACGAAAGTAAGCTGACAAGGGGCTGGGTCATTGCGTAATTCCCTAGGTAGAAATGACAGACATATATGGGAATTATGAAATGTCCCAGCTATGCCATCTTATAGGAAGGTCTTTTAGCCTCGTTCTTTCACAACTAGTAACCTTGAATGAGAAAACAGATCACCTCCTTAAAGGGATCTCATTGCTGGTAAATAACTCCACTCGGCATGATGCCCCTGGGGCGGAAAATATTATTGGATATAACTCAACGGAGGTCAGCTGGCCCTCAGATTTGGTTGGGGAGGGAGAGACTGGGCAACATAAATGTAGTAAGGATGCAATATTAGACAATGGGGAAGTTGAGGGAAGAGGAGATCCTTTTGGTGAACAATATGGGCAGGGAAGGAATGAGAATAGGGATTCAGATTTGGGAGCGTCGAAGCAGATCATGAATACTCCGCTGGGGATGGATTTTCCTCCCTCTTACGCAGGGTGCCATTATGACCATCTTCCTCAAGCGGAACAACTGGCACTTGAAATTAGAGACTCTCAATTGAATTGGAGCAGATGGACCTCGAAAAGAGCGATCCGGAGGTCCTTGGCCCAAATTCTTTCAAGGAGCCTGATAGAAGTCAAGATTAAAACCATCACTTGGCTTTACAAGGACTTCCAATCTTACGATCACTCAACACGCCTCATTACCACTTTTGAGGATAAGTTGATGAATTATGGGCTCTCAGGTTTCAGTTGAACTCATGGGGTATCACCATCAGAAGAGTATTTGTGGACCCCTTGATCCGTCCTTTTATGGCCAACCTGTCTTCACATGTTCGAGCCCCCACTAGGTTAAATAGGATGCCTAATCCTTTGTATAGGTCCTCTTCCCCGGTAAATTCTTATTCAGTTATATCTGCCCAACCCCTCTCCATACCCTGACCACAATCTTCCCTTCCTACCACTCTACTAAGCTGTTCTGAGAGATCTCCCCCCTCTGTTAGGCTCCATTTGTCCCCTTCTCTAGATACTAGCCTAGATGGAGATCCTTACAGCCTTTTGAATTTAGGGAGCTGACTAGGTCCTTTTAATAATGCTCCAATAGAGCTGGGGTCCTTGGGGGGTGGAGACCAGGTGGGGGGGGGGTTCCATCGAGGTCATGTGAGGGAGGGGGAAGCACGGTCAACGGATTCCCAGGGAGAAGCACAATAGGGTTCTTGCGACCCTGGAGAAGGATAAACCTGGATGAGCAAGCGGATCTGGCTTGCATCACCGAGACCTGGTTGGATGAGCTGGGCGGGGTAAGCCTCACCCAGCTTTGTCCTCCGGGTTTCAGGATGCATCAGCATGCCAGGCCTGGAGGTGGGGAGGTGGGGTTGTGGTGGTCTTTCGGCAATCCATCGCCCTGGTCAGATGCCCCATCCTGCAATCCGCCGGGTTTGAGTGTCTCCACTTGAAGGTGGGTACCCGGGACAGTTTGGGGATTCTGCTGGTGTACCGTCCACCGCGCGACACAGCAGTCTCTCTGTCTGCGCTAGCAGAGGTGGTCTCTAGTGTGGTGTTGGGTTCCCAGCGCCTGTTGGTGCTGGGTGACTTCAACATCCACGCTGAGGCCACCTTGACCGGTGCAGCGCAAGGATTCATGGCTGCCATGACAACCATGGGACTGTCCCAAGTAATATCAGGTCCCACTCATCAAGCTGGGCATACACTCGACCTGCTTTTTGTTGTGGGCGACGGTTTGGTTGGGGTGGAAGAACAAATTATTCTTCCATTGTCATGATCCGATCATCATCTGATCAGTTTAAGACTCACCATGTCCTCAAACCTCCGCAGGGGTGGGGGACCCATTAAGATGGTCCGCCCCAGGAGGCTTATGGATCCTGATGGATTCCTGAGGTCTCTTGGTGTTCTGTCTGTCAGGGAGGCTGATGATCGTGTCGATGCCTTGGTCGATCACTACAATAGCGAGATGTCCAGGGCAATAGACATGATCACCCCTGAACGTCCCCTCTCGTTGCGTGGAGTTGCCCCGGCCCCCTGGTTTACTGGGGAGTTGGCGGAGATGAAGAGCACGAGGAGATTAGAGTGCTGCTGGCGGACAACTTGTGATGCAGCTGACAGAGCACGGGCTAGAGCTGCCATTAGGGCCTACTCTGTGGCATTGCGGGCAGCCAGGAAGGCTTCTTGACTGCCCGCATCGCATCTGCAATAAATAGTAGGGTTGTCCAAATATTCGTTGTTTCTCGTTTCGTAATTATTTCGGATTGTTCTCGTTTTTTGAAACGAGTATTGAAACGTTTTCCCTGGGTGCAACTGGCAATGTAATTTGAACCATCGTTGGCCCATTCTCTAATTGTTTCTTAAAAAAAAATTTTCGTTAATTTTTTTCCTTCCAAAATTTTTTAAAAAATATTTTTTTAATTATTTTTTATTTTTATTTTTTGTTTCTGCAATCTAACATGAATGGGAGCCTAGCGCAGCCTAAAATGGCCAATCAGAGTATTCCACGATGGCTGCCAAAGGTGGGGGCTAGCGTCCTCCGTGTCCACGTGATCTCTATAAAAATCCCCAACCGCAGCTGACCCAAGCCATTCTGGGTTGGGATACTGAGGAGAGAGGGTGTTTGGCGCGCGCTGGGAAGCTGCTGCTTGCTTGTTTGGGGGAGAGAGGGCTAACTGGGGGTAGAGTGTTTCTGTTGTTGCTGGTTTGATATTGTGTTTTTTTGGGGGGAAATTGGCTGGGGGCTTGGGGCAGAGTCCTTGCTGTGGCTGGCTTTAGGGAACTTTTTTTTTTCCAAAGGACGTCTGCGTCCCTGCTAGTGCTGAGCTTGGGGTGCTTTCCATCTACTCCTGAGGGAGACCTTTTGCCTTTCTGTTTTCTTTTTTGGAATTTAGCAATCACCACATCAGCCCTTCTTTGCAATCCTGAAAGGGGGGGGGACTTGAAAATAATAGTTTCCAAAGGACGTCTGCGTTCCTGCAAGTGCATTGCTTCCCTCCCGCTCCGTTTGTAATCCCAAGCCCCCGGGCTGAGTGTTATTGCAGCAATCACAAAGACACACATTGTTTTCAAACCTAAAGGGTACATTGGAAGAAATAGTTTCCAAAGGACATGGGGCACCCGCCAAGGCATTGCTTCCCTCACGCTCCATTTCTATTCCCAAGCCTTGGGCTGAGTTTTATTTCTGCAATCACAAAGTCAGACATTGATTTGATTCAATAGAGGGTCCACAGCAATTTATAGTTTCCAAAGGACGTTGCCAATCCTGTCAAGGCATTGCTTGGTGTGTGCTGCATTTCTAATCCAAAGTCTACACAAGTAGAAGAGGAACTTTTACAGTGATAAGAACCCAATTGAACAGGAAATAAGACTTTCAAACCAGGAACAGGTTTCTTCAAATATTGAAAAATAGTGTATTATAAAAAGTTATGAAAACTCGCCAAAAATCATAGGAGACAGGAAACATTCTGCAATTTGTTGAGCAAAGAGTGTGGAATGTGTTCTCCCACTGTACCAAATTTGATGAGAATAGCTCAAGAAATGAGGGTGGGAGACCCCCAGAAAAGTCCCCCCCCCCGGTTTCCTGTTTTTTGGCGATGGCGCATGCGCGTCCGCCATTTTAGAAACATTACGAATTTTTAGAAATATCCGAAAATTTTGGGTGAAAAATTAAGAAATAATTTCTATATCGAAGAGCCGGCACCCCCTACTTTAGAAACGAGAACTGAAACATTTTTTCAATCGATCGGACAAGCCTAATAAATAGATCTTCAGATCTGTTTTGTGTTGTTGGGGAGCTCCTCCATCCCCCTCAGGCTGGGGGGGCACCTGACAACTCGGTGTAGCGGGTTCGCTCACTATTTTGCAGACAAAGTCGCTCAGATTCATTCCGACTTAGATGCCGGCTTTGGTGCAATGCCAGGGGAGGTAACCGAGGCATCTGTCTGTTCGAGCTTGTGGGATTCATTTCAGCTTGTGCAGCCTGATGACGTGGACAAGATCCTTGGAGCGGTGAGGGTGACCACCTGTGCCCTTGACCCTTGCCCATCCTGGCTCTTAAAACAGGCCAGTGGTGGGTTAGTAGAGTGGTTTGTGAGGATAATTAACGCCTCTCTTGAGCAGGGAAAATTTCCATCTTGCCTAAAACAAGCTATAGTGAGGCCAGTCTTGAAGAAGGCCTTCTTGGATTCGACCAACCTAAGCAATTACAGACCAGTCTCTAACCTTCCTTTTTTGGGCAAGGTCTTGGAGCAGGTGGTCACTTCTCAGCTCCAGGGATTCTTGGAAGATACTGATTTTCTGGGCCACTCTGGACCAGTCTGGCTTCAGACCTGGTTACAGTACCGAGACGGCTTTGGTCGCCTTGGTGGATGACCTCCACAGAGAACTGGACAGGGTGTGATGCCTCATGGGCCTTGTAGTCCTGTTCCTGGTACTATCGTGGCAGATGAAGAGGAAAACATGGGGTTTTCGCCGGTTCAACAAGAGCCAGAGTCCCTTCACCTGCCGGATGTTGATGTTTGCCCTCAAGAATTCAGTAAACCAGGCCTTGGGCAGTACTCCCCTCCGTTTCCCAGGAAGGAATCTTATTCTAGAGACAGAGGAGTTAGGAGTTCTTCTAATCGGAGAAGCTTAAGAATCGCTGCCAAACAACTGGCTGAATAGGTCTGCTTCCCTTGGGAAATTCTAAGGAGTAATGCACCTGGACAGAGTGGGTTTCGCTTCTCGTTCTCTAGGGAAAGAGATTGTTGGCGGGAAAACGAGACCCAATATAGGGGTTTGGCGCAAGAGATTCTTTGCGGAGTCAATTGATCAGCTTCAGGAGAGAGATCGTGTGTGGACTTCGTAACCCCAGTTCCTTGCTTCCCGGATCAAGTTTTCGAGCCTTGCCTTGCCTTGCAGTTTAACCACGGACCCTGTTCCACGCTTCACGTTTTGCCTTGTTTCTAGTCACGGACCTAGTCAAGAATCAAGTTTATTTCCAGCCTTGTTGTCAAGCTTCATTGGACTTCTAAGACTCTGACATTTCCCCACACTATTGCTTGGCAAGAGTGTGTGTTTCGGCCAAGTGGATTAAAACTTTGAACTCTAATATCATTTATTGGACAATACATTCTTGGACTATATTTGACCTCTTTTGAAAGGTCTGTTTCTGAACTATATTCTTCACTTGTTTTTATTGCTTTTATATATTTCTTTAATAAAGATATTAGATAGAGACTGGCCTCCGTGTAAGGTTATTGGTGCCCAGCAGCCAGGGTTCTGACACAGGGGGAGTGTGACCCTGCTGGTTCTCTTGGATATCTCAGCGGCTTTCGATACCATCGACCATGGTATCCTTCTGGGACGGCTCTCCGGGATGGGCCTTGGGGGTACTGCTCTGCAGTGGCTTCAGTCCTTCCTGGAGGGTTGCTCTCAGTTGGTGAAGCTGGGGGACTCCTGCTCGGACCCCTGGCCATTGACCTGTGGGGTCCCGCAAGGTTCTATTTTGTCCCCCATGCTCTTTAACATCTACATGAAACCGTTGGGTGAGATCATCTCCAGGGTCGCAACAACCGTTGGGTGAGGGGCCGACCGAGGGCAAGATGAGTGGATAGCATCCTTGAAGGAACTGACTCCACCTTGAAGGAGGTGCGTGTGGCCTCGGCCGACAGGGAGCTCTGGCCTGAGCTGGTCCAGGAGGTCACCAAGAGTCGGAAGGGACCAAATGAAGAAACAACAACAAAATAGTATAATAATAGAATAGAAAAATAAAGAATATAAGAATATAGAATAATCCTATAATAATAGAATTTAATAATATAAACATATTAACAGAATAATAATAATAATAATAATAATAATAATAATAATAATAGTGTTAAGAAACAAAAGGGTTCCTGTTGTTTTGGTGGAATCAGAAACAAACACACTAGCAGAACAGTGACCTACATAGACACACAACTGAACTAACAAACAGACAGGGATACGTGCCTAAAAGCCTCATTCTATCTGTTAATTTTTATCTTTCATTATTCTACTCACTTTAGATAATATCATATAACACTTCTATTTGTTATAACACTCTTCCAATTAATACCTATTACAACTGACATTTGCCCACGTTGTTGTTGTCAGTTTGTTCGTTGTGGCCAATTTGCAGGTCTTCATAAGCCAGTGTTTTTGCTTTGGAATAAAACATTCCTTCTATCCCTGTGTACAGTCAATTCTTACTTGAGTATCTCGCAGTAACTACCCATGCTTTCATTCTAATTGATCATCCAACATTCTCAGCATATAAAACTCTAGTTTCATTTAACCTTGTTTACTTCCAGAATGGAACATTTTTAGTTCAATCTTTCTACAATACACCACATGTGATGAAATGTCCCAACTTTGAGCTTGCATTTCCAAAATTTGCAAGAGTTGCTTTTGTACATGTTAGAATGACACTCTTGTGTCAATTAACATCATTCTCTCCAGGTTGAATTCTATGATGTCTATGTATAACCTTATTCCGTGAAAAGCTCTATCCACACTCCATGCATTTCTATGGTTTCTCCCCAGTGTGAGTCCTTTGATGTGAACGTAGAGTTCCAATCTGAGCGAAGGTCTGTCCACACTCCAGGCATTTATAGGGTTTCTCCCCAGTGTGAGTATGTTGATGTGAACGTAGGTCTGAAATACGAGTGAAGCTCTGTCCACACTCCAGGCATTTTTAGGGCTTCTCCCCGGTGTGAGTCCATTGATGTGAACGTAGGCCTGAACTATGAGTGAAGCTCTGTCCACACTCCAGGCATTTATAGGGTTTCTCCCCAGTGTGAGTCCTTTGATGTATATGTAAGCTTCCCTTCCGAGTAAAGTTCTGTCCACACTCCAGGCAGTTATAGGGTTTCTCCCCAGTGTGAGTCCTTTGATGTGAACGTAGGCCTGAACTATGAGTGAAGCTCTGTCCACACTCCAGGCATGCATAGGGTTTCTCCCCAGTGTGAGTCCTTTGATGTGAATGTAGGCCTGAACTATGAGTGAAGCTCTGTCCACACTCCAGGCATGTATAGGGTTTCTCCCCAGTGTGAGTCCTTTGATGTGAATGTAAGTGTCCCTTCTGAGTAAAGCTCCGTCCACACTCCAGGCATGTATAGGGCTTTTCCCCAGTGTGAGTCCTTTGATGTGAACGTAGACCTGAACAATCACTGAAGCTCTGTCCACACTCCCGGCATGTATAGGGTTTCTCCCCAGTGTGAGTCCTTTGATGTGAATGTAAGTGTCCCTTCTGAGTAAAGCTCTGTCCACACTCCAGGCAGTTATAGGGTTTCTCCCCAGTGTGAGTCCTTTGATGTGAACGTAGACCTGAACAATCACTGAAGCTCTGTCCACACTCCCGGCATGTATAGGGTTTCTCCCCAGTGTGAGTCCTTTGATGTGAATGTAAGTGTCCCTTCTGAGTAAAGCTCTGTCCACACTCCAGGCAGTTATAGGGTTTCTCCCCAGTGTGAGTCCTTTGATGTGAACGTAGGCCTGAACTCCGAGTGAAGCTCTGTCTGTTGTCGACCGCACTTTAGGGGATCGGGCCCCTTAAGGAGAGAGCCGATCCGGTCCTGAGGGAACGGACCTTGGCGAAGCCAAAAGGAGAATATAAGCCGCAATACAACCTGAAGCCTGAAATGAAGAAGGTCCGCCAAGTTGAAGGAAAATCCGCCAAGGAGTCTTTATTGAGCAATTCAGCTGAAAAGGACGCTAATAGTGATCATTCAATCTACTAGCGTAACATATGTTTCAAATAAAGCCATATTTATACAATGTTTCGGTCTGACAGCCCTTTGAATTTCCCGCCTCGCTTCCCCGCCCATCTGATCGCGGATAGGCTGAGAGGTTGAACGAGGCGGGCTTTCGTTTCCCGCCTTGCTCTGCTGGCCCAATGGGGAGCCGCTTTTTGTCCCTATTCGGGCCAATCAGAGAGGAGGAGGCGGGAGCTATTGAGACAAAGAGGTGACCGGACAGGAAACATCTGATTAATTCTGGCCCAGCCGATTTCTAAAGGAATTAATGACACCCATCAAGGATGTCCGGGGTCCTGTCACGTTCACAGATTTTAGATATGTCTTTGGGGTGTCAGACGGGAAGTGGTGATGGGTGGTGATGAGCCGTCATTGACGGCCCCACAGGGTGCCTTCCTGCGGCGTCCTGGCCTGGGATATGACAATGTTTGCCTTGGGGGCGAGTCACCTTTAGGAATTTGGTGACTCGCCCTATATTGTCCATGCGATCGGAATGAGATTGGATTAAACTGTGGCAGATTATCCTTTTGTTTTTGGGAAGGGAGGTCTGGGTCATAGGGCTAGAGTTCATGTTGGGGTCATAATATTTCCCATTAGATTTCATGATTTGACAATTATATGGGATAGAATGAAAATTAAAATAAAGTTGGAACATAAACCCTGCTGGGAAGAATACATATTTTCCGGGGATCCCAAAGAGTACAAATACATATAGGCAGATAGATAGATTTCAAGGAAATAAAGGAGAATCCATAAAGGTGGGTGACATTGCATAAAGGGGAATCATGAATGATATAAACAATTGAAAACATTTGATGGAGTTTACAACATCTGGGGAGCCCAATATAGAAGTGGAGTTCTAACAGCATGATTTCACAATTCATGAGGTTATCCCAACGATTAGAAATTCATACAACAGTGAGTCATGAGAGTGTCCAAGTACATAGAATATGACAATTCACAAATACATGAGGAAAAAGAGTTCATCTGTGATGGGGGGAATTCGTAGAGATGGCATGGGGAAGAGGCACATGTGAGTTGTAGTCTTTGGAAGTATAGGATTTCATAAGTTCCAGGGGTAGGTCTGAGGAAGAGTGTTCTTCTCCTTCATAAAATCATGAAATTATGAATGAAACGTGGAGGGCCCCCGTCCGGGCATCCCCTGGCAGCTGTAGAGGGTGAGGGTCCTTGGAGAACTATGTCTCCCCAGCGAGAGAGCGACCCCCCCATCCCCAGTTCACAGAAAGGGGGTAGGTATCTCTTAAACCCATTCCGCGGGCCGCGGGGAGAGGAAAATCCGGGATAAGGCAGCATTTTAGCTTGGAAAGAGCCGTCGGTCCCGTTTGACAGTCAGCTGTTGAGGTGCCGAAAACTGGACCGATTCCGGTTCTGCTGGTTGTCTTCGAGTCAGGAGCCTTAGAAAGGGTTAGGACTAAAAGAGGAGCGTTCTAGGGGTAATTTTGATAGAGATATGAGCCAATTTATATCGACCGCCATGTTAATCTATGGCGGGAAATCTCAGCCGGAGTTAAAAGGACGGGAGAGAGAGAGAGATTTCATGCGAAGGAAGGAGTCAGGGAAAGATACAAAATAACCAGATAGAGAGTGTTATTGTTAAAATAAATGCTACTTTTATTGGGGGATTTTGTTACATAGTTCAGGGAAGGGGAAAATGAAGAAAAAAAGGTCTTTTAATAATAGTCTGTTGCGGTCCCGCTCCGTTCTTTTGGTGGGTGACCGGCGGAACTCTCCGCTGCGTTTTCAAATCAATTTGAAAGCCGGGGGTGACGGTTATCATACCCCCACTCGGGAGGGCGGGGCGAGATGGGCGGAGCCTATTTCGCCCCTGCCCTACCGCATAAGCATTATAACCTCTTAGCGGCAGCATGGCCATCTGCTGAGAGGGGTTCGAATGGTTCTTTTTGCGACAAATTTGGAACAGAGCGGGCAAATGCGACCAGCAGCAGCTTATTATTAGAAGGAAAAGGATTACAGCTAGAAAGAGGAGAAAACCTTTCCTCAACCAGTCTAAAGAAGGGAGCCAATCGGTCAGAAAACTAAGGTCGAATCCAGTCGTCTCCTTAATTCCTGAGGCCAAATCATTCAAACCCTCGATGGATTTATGAATCATAGGAGTCTGGTCTGTCAAATTAAAGCAGCACATGTGCCTTACACTCTCACAGCCATAGTGGTTTTTCAATAGGAGGAAATCAATAGCTGCCCTGTTATCTAATACAGCCTCCCGCAGCTCATGCATTTCCTTTGCCACTGACGCCAAGGCTTGAGAGGTATAATTGATGTTTTTGACCAGAGCGCAGGCCAGATGCTTTATGGCCCTATAATTCATGGCTGAGGCCACTCCAGGAGTGAACAATGCAGCCGCCACAAATTGTGGGATGCCTTTTAGCACCACTGAGGGGTCACAATTTGGATCCAAGTTTTGAATGGATCTTGCCTTCCGACCCAAAGAGTGTGCCAGTTCTAAGTCGTTCTTGGAAGGCATAAAAAGAGACAGCCTACCCAATGCACAATTCCCCATGGAGGTATTGGCAGGTAGATAACCATAGGCTGTCTGTCCACACAGGAAAAACCATCCTGGGGGCAGGACCAAATGGGCATTCAGATGAGACAGTTTTTCTATATGTGTGCAATTTAGAGAGTTGTCAATGGGAAGCTGATGGCACTCACCGATGCAGGTGGGTATTTGAAAACAATTTTCTGCTTGAGGAACATGAGCAAGGCGGATGGTAGCCATGCCGGGCAGCTTGTCCATGGAAACTCTTCCCCAGTTTGAGAGATCTCTATAAGACATATCCTTTGGGATGTCTTGGAACATGGTATAATTTCTAAAAATTTCCAGAGGTTCTGGAATGCCAATTAAACAGGTGGAAAACAGGTCTGTGGCAGAGGCCCCACTCGACAGGCAAAAGTCTGAGACATTTAAGGCCTTTGTGGCCAACTGCTGCCAGAAGTTTACTTTGGAAGAAAGCCATTCATACAACACCGGGCTAGAACTGGCAGGGAGAGTCAGAGAAAGAATGAGAATTAGGGTTAGCATTTTCTAGGGTTAGCACGCTGGACAGCTCCCAGCAGGGAAAGAACAGGGAGGGGAAAAAGATAGAGTGAAAATTAGAACTCACGGCTCCTGATTCAGCACGCCAGACAGCTCCCAGCAGGGAACCTAAGGTGTTCAGTTCTTCCGAGCGGGAGTTGAAGTGAGGGCCGATTTGACAGCTGTCAAAGTGAGCTGTCAAATGTTTGTAGGTCCAAATGGGGGTGTTCCCGTGGTGCTAGAGGGATGGGATTTGGAGGGGTCCTCGGAGGGGGTCTTGTGCTTCCGTCTCTGGCGTTTGGTCTTTCTCCGGACCTCGGGAGGGTGTGGGTCAGGACAACTTGCGGGCGGCAGGCCCTGAGGAGGTGTTTTCCGGAACAACACCTTCAGGTCGTTTCCCAGCTCAGCAGTCCACAGGTCTTTGTCTTCCTCACCGCTGGTGGGGGCTGGTTCTGGTTCAGGAGCACTCTTGATGGATCCTGGCATGGATTCCAGCACCTTGCAAGCGATGTAGGAGGTCAGGAGGGCTTCGAGGAGGTTGTGATGCCATCTTCACCAGGCGCCTCCTAGTGTCCACAGCCAGGTCCAGCACCTCCACCCAGGAAGGGGGGGGTCCAAGGGGTAGAGAATGCCTCAAGACAGCAAAGAAAAGAGATCACGTGTCCCATCCCCACTCCCCTTCCCCCAAGACCCTAAGAGTGGAGGGTTAGTTTTATAAGGAAGAATAAAAGGAGGGAAAAAAAATGGAAATAAATCATTCATACCTTTTGGGACGTTTTCAATACTGAAGGTTCCTCTGGCACCCTCGCAGCCATGTTAGGGCTCCCCACTCGCGCCTGACCCAGCGACCAACAGCGAGGGTCCTGTCCGTGGCTCCATGGGGACACACCTTTAGCCTCTGCCACCTCTTCTTCAGGTGAGGAGGGGTCGCCCTTACCTGCCAGCCTTCTCCTGGTCTCGTGGGGGCGCCCTTTCCTCCCTGCAGTTGAAGGGGATGTTCTTCTGCTCAGGGTCAGCCTTACGACCCCTGCCAGGGGTTGGAGCCAGCTTGTGGGTGGGGGCCTCATCACCGTGATGGCACCCCACTGGTTGCTCTCGCCTTATCTGAGCTGGGTTTCTCAGAGTCCCTTTATAGCTACAGGAGCGGATGATGGTCCTGGTAGTCCAGGTCGGAGTGGAGTGCCTTCCATGTGGGGTACCAGGATCCCCATTCTACAATTCAAGGTTCCTTTTATACTGAGAGAGTGTTAGTAAAATCCCTAACCCATTGTATACACAGTCATTCAAGAAATAGCAAACAAGAGAGAGAGAGAGAGAGAGAGAGGAACGGAAAGGATAGCTCAAGGAAGAAAACCATGAGAAAGAGGAACAAAACTTGGTTCCCCACATTTAAAGGACAGACAGAAGCTCCAAAGTCAAGACAACAAACAAAGAATACTACTCAGAGAACGGGGAAGCCCCAGGCAGGACTCAGCCAGTCTCTGAAGATGGAAGGTTTTCCAAAGATACACAATATCCCCCAGAGAGAGAGAGAGGCTGAGAGGGAGATTCAAAAAGGGGAGGGGTTTTGCAGGGTTGCCCAAAGGGATTGGGTGAAGAAAAAAGAAAAAGGGAAAGGAGTCTTTGAGGACACAGGATCCTTTAGTTTGAGCAAATTTCAAGGTGTGACCTGATGATTTGGAAAGAATGCCAGATCAAAGGTCCCACTTACAAATTGTAACCAACAAAAATGCAAATTGACAGTCTAAAAATTTATGTTCCTCTGGGATCTTTGGGGAGTTTCTAGAGATTTTGGGTAAAGTTTTGAAAGCAAACAGAAAAGAAGAGGGGAAAAGGGAATTGAACTGTGACTCAAAAATTCAGAAGCAGATTGCTTTGAGAAGGAGGGAGAGAGGGGAAAATAATTCTTTGGAGAACTATTGACCCAATATTCAGGAAAACAGAGGATGGCAATGGATGTTTTATGGTCTCTGAACAGTCAATTCCTCCTTCCTCTGAGGGTCCTCATCCCCCCCATGGCCCCTCCTTTCCCCCTGTTCCTCTGGCCAAAAAAGGACAAGCGAGAGGAAGAGAGGGAGAGATTAAGGGAGGGGGGCTGCAAGGGGGAAGAAGTCTTGGGGTGGAAGGGAAAAAGGCTTAGAGGGATTCGGTTGGGGAGGGGTGGAGAGGGAATAGGAGGTTGGGAAACGGAGGGGAGATGGGGCTGAGAGAAAACAGAGGGCTGGGAAACGGAAGGGAGACGGGGGTAAATGGTAGGGAGTTGGGAGAGTGAGTTTGGGAGAGTGGGATCCCGGGAAGCAGAGGTTCCCTTGAAGGGTCGATTTGGGGGTTCTGGGTCGGTGCAAGACTCAGATCAGGGGAGAAAACGGGGGATGAGGTGGGGCAAGCAAATGTCTCCAGAAGTTCCTCTTCTGGTGGAGGCGGAAGGGGAAGTAGGTCTAGAGGGGAGCTTCTGAGGAGGGTAGGTTTTGGAGCCCACGTCCCTGCATGGGAAGACTTGGACCCCCCCCCCTCCCTCCTTCCACTCTCCCTCTGGCTTAAGGCCATGAACATCGCAGCATAAGCAAGTTGGGACCACTTGCCCTCCCCCTGGCGAGTCACCTTAGGTCAACACTCCGAATTCGGCGACTCGAGCAAGGGGGGGGCAAGCTGTTCCCCCTTCAAGGGCCACAAGGGGCCACTTATGTGCTCTGAGTTAGCCCAACCTGGCCTGCACCATGTTTTTTGATGCAAAGCCCACCCCAATTGGCCAGGATCTTACCCAATGGAGAATCCCTGGGGATGTCTGCTGGGGTGGGACACCCTAGACGTGCTGAACAAACACCCATTCTTGGCTCAGCCCCTGCCCAGTACCTGACAGTTAACGGAGTAACGACTCACCCCCCGGCTAGGTGCCGCTCGTCCTACTGAGAGTTCCCTCCACCAAGACTGGATGGCTGGCGTCCGTGGAATCCGCAGGTGCCCCGGGAACACAACCGTTCCCCTACCCCGCGATTCTCGAACCTGTAATCTCACAAGCCAGACTGTTCTCACACGCCCCCCGGGTGCCAGATTTTCCCGCGTTTCACCAGGAATTTGTTACCGAGCCCTGATCCGAAGTGCAATACCTCCAGGACTCCGCCCACCTGGGTCTCAACAACGGGGCCGGTTCCCTTTTATTTTTACAGGGCGTCCCCTGTTTCACGTTGGCGCTTTTCCTTCGAGGAGCTAAAAATCTGCTTCCTCCTATCTGGCTCCTTTGTTCAGTACCCTGAATCAGATCTAGAGAGAGAAAGGGACTGCCAGAGAAATTTGGATGTGAAATGAGGTCAAATTGTTGGTCGGAGGGCCCTCCTTGCAGCCGTTTCTCTCCCCAACCTGTCCCAGAATATCTGGACCAAGGTCGCCGCTTGGAATTTTAGCCTAAAAAATTGATCTTTGGAACTTCCAAGCAAGTCCCTTCGTGGTAAAGCCAAATTATGTTGTCGACCGCACTTTAGGGGATCGGGCCCCTTAAGGAGAGAGCCGATCCGGTCCTGAGGGAACGGACCTTGGCGAAGCCAAAAGGAGAATATAAGCCGCAATACAACCTGAAGCCTGAAATGAAGAAGGTCCGCCAAGTTGAAGGAAAATCCGCCAAAGAGTCTTTATTGAGCAATTCAGCTGAAAAGGACGCTAATAGTGATCATTCAATCTACTAGCGTAACATATGTTTCAAATAAAGCCATATTTATACAATGTTTCGGTCTGACAGCCCTTTGAATTTCCCGCCTCGCTTCCCCGCCCATCTGATCGCGGATAGGCTGAGAGGTTGAACGAGGCGGGCTTTCGTTTCCCGCCTTGCTCTGCTGGCCCAATGGGGAGCCGCTTTTTGTCCCTATTCGGGCCAATCAGAGAGGAGGAGGCGGGAGCTATTGAGACAAAGAGGTGACCGGACAGGAAACATCTGATTAATTCTGGCCCAGCCGATTTCTAAAGGAATTAATGACACCCATCAAGGATGTCCGGGGTCCTGTCGTGTTCACAGATTTTAGATATGTCTTTGGGGTGTCAGACGGGAAGTGGTGATGGGTGGTGATGAGCCGTCATTGACGGCCCCACAGGGTGCCTTCCTGCGGCGTCCTGGCCTGGGATATGACAATGTTTGCCTTGGGGGCGAGTCACCTTTAGGAATTTGGTGACTCGCCCTATATTGTCCATGCGATCGGAATGAGATTGGATTAAACTGTGGCAGATTATCCTTTTGTTTTTGGGAAGGGAGGTCTGGGTCATAGGGCTAGAGTTCATGTTGGGGTCATAATATTTCCCATTAGATTTCATGATTTGACAATTATATGGGATAGAATGAAAATTAAAATAAAGTTGGAACATAAACCCTGCTGGGAAGAATACATATTTTCCGGGGATCCCAAAGAGTACAAATACATATAGGCAGATAGATAGATTTCAAGGAAATAAAGGAGAATCCATAAAGGTGGGTGACATTGCATAAAGGGGAATCATGAATGATATAAACAATTGAAAACATTTGATGGAGTTTACAACATCTGGGGAGCCCAATATAGAAGTGGAGTTCTAACAGCATGATTTCACAATTCATGAGGTTATCCCAACGATTAGAAATTCATACAACAGTGAGTCATGAGAGTGTCCAAGTACATAGAATATGACAATTCACAAATACATGAGGAAAAAGAGTTCATCTGTGATGGGGGGAATTCGTAGAGATGGCATGGGGAAGAGGCACATGTGAGTTGTAGTCTTTGGAAGTATAGGATTTCATAAGTTCCAGGGGTAGGTCTGAGGAAGAGTGTTCTTCTCCTTCATAAAATCATGAAATTATGAATGAAACGTGGAGGGCCCCCGTCCGGGCATCCCCTGGCAGCTGTAGAGGGTGAGGGTCCTTGGAGAACTATGTCTCCCCAGCGAGAGAGCGACCCCCCCATCCCCAGTTCACAGAAAGGGGGTAGGTATCTCTTAAACCCATTCCGCGGGCCGCGGGGAGAGGAAAATCCGGGATAAGGCAGCATTTTAGCTTGGAAAGAGCCGTCGGTCCCGTTTGACAGTCAGCTGTTGAGGTGCCGAAAACTGGACCGATTCCGGTTCTGCTGGTTGTCTTCGAGTCAGGAGCCTTAGAAAGGGTTAGGACTAAAAGAGGAGCGTTCTAGGGGTAATTTTGATAGAGATATGAGCCAATTTATATCGACCGCCATGTTAATCTATGGCGGGAAATCTCAGCCGGAGTTAAAAGGACGGGAGAGAGAGAGAGATTTCATGCGAAGGAAGGAGTCAGGGAAAGATACAAAATAACCAGATAGAGAGTGTTATTGTTAAAATAAATGCTACTTTTATTGGGGGATTTTGTTACATAGTTCAGGGAAGGGGAAAATGAAGAAAAAAAGGTCTTTTAATAATAGTCTGTTGCGGTCCCGCTCCGTTCTTTTGGTGGGTGACCGGCGGAACTCTCCGCTGCGTTTTCAAATCAATTTGAAAGCCGGGGTGACGGTTATCATACCCCCACTCGGGAGGGCGGGGCGAGATGGGCGGAGCCTATTTCGCCCCTGCCCTACCGCATAAGCATTATAACCTCTTAGCGGCAGCATGGCCATCTGCTGAGAGGGGTTCGAATGGTTCTTTTTGCGACAAATTTGGAACAGAGCGGGCAAATGCGACCAGCAGCAGCTTATTATTAGAAGGAAAAGGATTACAGCTAGAAAGAGGAGAAAACCTTTCCTCAACCAGTCTAAAGAAGGGAGCCAATCGGTCAGAAAACTAAGGTCGAATCCAGTCGTCTCCTTAATTCCTGAGGCCAAATCATTCAAACCCTCGATGGATTTATGAATCATAGGAGTCTGGTCTGTCAAATTAAAGCAGCACATGTGCCTTACACTCTCACAGCCATAGTGGTTTTTCAATAGGAGGAAATCAATAGCTGCCCTGTTATCTAATACAGCCTCCCGCAGCTCATGCATTTCCTTTGCCACTGACGCCAAGGCTTGAGAGGTATAATTGATGTTTTTGACCAGAGCGCAGGCCAGATGCTTTATGGCCCTATAATTCATGGCTGAGGCCACTCCAGGAGTGAACAATGCAGCCGCCACAAATTGTGGGATGCCTTTTAGCACCACTGAGGGGTCACAATTTGGATCCAAGTTTTGAATGGATCTTGCCTTCCGACCCAAAGAGTGTGCCAGTTCTAAGTCGTTCTTGGAAGGCATAAAAAGAGACAGCCTACCCAATGCACAATTCCCCATGGAGGTATTGGCAGGTAGATAACCATAGGCTGTCTGTCCACACAGGAAAAACCATCCTGGGGGCAGGACCAAATGGGCATTCAGATGAGACAGTTTTTCTATATGTGTGCAATTTAGAGAGTTGTCAATGGGAAGCTGATGGCACTCACCGATGCAGGTGGGTATTTGAAAACAATTTTCTGCTTGAGGAACATGAGCAAGGCGGATGGTAGCCATGCCGGGCAGCTTGTCCATGGAAACTCTTCCCCAGTTTGAGAGATCTCTATAAGACATATCCTTTGGGATGTCTTGGAACATGGTATAATTTCTAAAAATTTCCAGAGGTTCTGGAATGCCAATTAAACAGGTGGAAAACAGGTCTGTGGCAGAGGCCCCACTCGACAGGCAAAAGTCTGAGACATTTAAGGCCTTTGTGGCCAACTGCTGCCAGAAGTTTACTTTGGAAGAAAGCCATTCATACAACACCGGGCTAGAACTGGCAGGGAGAGTCAGAGAAAGAATGAGAATTAGGGTTAGCATTTTCTAGGGTTAGCACGCTGGACAGCTCCCAGCAGGGAAAGAACAGGGAGGGGAAAAAGATAGAGTGAAAATTAGAACTCACGGCTCCTGATTCAGCACGCCAGACAGCTCCCAGCAGGGAACCTAAGGTGTTCAGTTCTTCCGAGCGGGAGTTGAAGTGAGGGCCGATTTGACAGCTGTCAAAGTGAGCTGTCAAATGTTTGTAGGTCCAAATGGGGGTGTTCCCGTGGTGCTAGAGGGATGGGATTTGGAGGGGTCCTCGGAGGGGGTCTTGTGCTTCCGTCTCTGGCGTTTGGTCTTTCTCCGGACCTCGGGAGGGTGTGGGTCAGGACAACTTGCGGGCGGCAGGCCCTGAGGAGGTGTTTTCCGGAACAACACCTTCAGGTCGTTTCCCAGCTCAGCAGTCCACAGGTCTTTGTCTTCCTCACCGCTGGTGGGGGCTGGTTCTGGTTCAGGAGCACTCTTGATGGATCCTGGCATGGATTCCAGCACCTTGCAAGCGATGTAGGAGGTCAGGAGGGCTTCGAGGAGGTTGTGATGCCATCTTCACCAGGCGCCTCCTAGTGTCCACAGCCAGGTCCAGCACCTCCACCCAGGAAGGGGGGGGTCCAAGGGGTAGAGAATGCCTCAAGACAGCAAAGAAAAGAGATCACGTGTCCCATCCCCACTCCCCTTCCCCCAAGACCCTAAGAGTGGAGGGTTAGTTTTATAAGGAAGAATAAAAGGAGGGAAAAAAAATGGAAATAAATCATTCATACCTTTTGGGACGTTTTCAATACTGAAGGTTCCTCTGGCACCCTCGCAGCCATGTTAGGGCTCCCCACTCGCGCCTGACCCAGCGACCAACAGCGAGGGTCCTGTCCGTGGCTCCATGGGGACACACCTTTAGCCTCTGCCACCTCTTCTTCAGGTGAGGAGGGGTCGCCCTTACCTGCCAGCCTTCTCCTGGTCTCGTGGGGGCGCCCTTTCCTCCCTGCAGTTGAAGGGGATGTTCTTCTGCTCAGGGTCAGCCTTACGACCCCTGCCAGGGGTTGGAGCCAGCTTGTGGGTGGGGGCCTCATCACCGTGATGGCACCCCACTGGTTGCTCTCGCCTTATCTGAGCTGGGTTTCTCAGAGTCCCTTTATAGCTACAGGAGCGGATGATGGTCCTGGTAGTCCAGGTCGGAGTGGAGTGCCTTCCATGTGGGGTACCAGGATCCCCATTCTACAATTCAAGGTTCCTTTTATACTGAGAGAGTGTTAGTAAAATCCCTAACCCATTGTATACACAGTCATTCAAGAAATAGCAAACAAGAGAGAGAGAGAGAGAGAGAGAGGAACGGAAAGGATAGCTCAAGGAAGAAAACCATGAGAAAGAGGAACAAAACTTGGTTCCCCACATTTAAAGGACAGACAGAAGCTCCAAAGTCAAGACAACAAACAAAGAATACTACTCAGAGAACGGGGAAGCCCCAGGCAGGACTCAGCCAGTCTCTGAAGATGGAAGGTTTTCCAAAGATACACAATATCCCCCAGAGAGAGAGAGAGGCTGAGAGGGAGATTCAAAAAGGGGAGGGGTTTTGCAGGGTTGCCCAAAGGGATTGGGTGAAGAAAAAAGAAAAAGGGAAAGGAGTCTTTGAGGACACAGGATCCTTTAGTTTGAGCAAATTTCAAGGTGTGACCTGATGATTTGGAAAGAATGCCAGATCAAAGGTCCCACTTACAAATTGTAACCAACAAAAATGCAAATTGACAGTCTAAAAATTTATGTTCCTCTGGGATCTTTGGGGAGTTTCTAGAGATTTTGGGTAAAGTTTTGAAAGCAAACAGAAAAGAAGAGGGGAAAAGGGAATTGAACTGTGACTCAAAAATTCAGAAGCAGATTGCTTTGAGAAGGAGGGAGAGAGGGGAAAATAATTCTTTGGAGAACTATTGACCCAATATTCAGGAAAACAGAGGATGGCAATGGATGTTTTATGGTCTCTGAACAGTCAATTCCTCCTTCCTCTGAGGGTCCTCATCCCCCCCATGGCCCCTCCTTTCCCCCTGTTCCTCTGGCCAAAAAAGGACAAGCGAGAGGAAGAGAGGGAGAGATTAAGGGAGGGGGGCTGCAAGGGGGAAGAAGTCTTGGGGTGGAAGGGAAAAAGGCTTAGAGGGATTCGGTTGGGGAGGGGTGGAGAGGGAATAGGAGGTTGGGAAACGGAGGGGAGATGGGGCTGAGAGAAAACAGAGGGCTGGGAAACGGAAGGGAGACGGGGGTAAATGGTAGGGAGTTGGGAGAGTGAGTTTGGGAGAGTGGGATCCCGGGAAGCAGAGGTTCCCTTGAAGGGTCGATTTGGGGGTTCTGGGTCGGTGCAAGACTCAGATCAGGGGAGAAAACGGGGGATGAGGTGGGGCAAGCAAATGTCTCCAGAAGTTCCTCTTCTGGTGGAGGCGGAAGGGGAAGTAGGTCTAGAGGGGAGCTTCTGAGGAGGGTAGGTTTTGGAGCCCACGTCCCTGCATGGGAAGACTTGGACCCCCCCCCTCCCTCCTTCCACTCTCCCTCTGGCTTAAGGCCATGAACATCGCAGCATAAGCAAGTTGGGACCACTTGCCCTCCCCCTGGCGAGTCACCTTAGGTCAACACTCCGAATTCGGCGACTCGAGCAAGGGGGGGGCAAGCTGTTCCCCCTTCAAGGGCCACAAGGGGCCACTTATGTGCTCTGAGTTAGCCCAACCTGGCCTGCACCATGTTTTTTGATGCAAAGCCCACCCCAATTGGCCAGGATCTTACCCAATGGAGAATCCCTGGGGATGTCTGCTGGGGTGGGACACCCTAGACGTGCTGAACAAACACCCATTCTTGGCTCAGCCCCTGCCCAGTACCTGACAGTTAACGGAGTAACGACTCACCCCCCGGCTAGGTGCCGCTCGTCCTACTGAGAGTTCCCTCCACCAAGACTGGATGGCTGGCGTCCGTGGAATCCGCAGGTGCCCCGGGAACACAACCGTTCCCCTACCCCGCGATTCTCGAACCTGTAATCTCACAAGCCAGACTGTTCTCACACGCCCCCCGGGTGCCAGATTTTCCCGCGTTTCACCAGGAATTTGTTACCGAGCCCTGATCCGAAGTGCAATACCTCCAGGACTCCGCCCACCTGGGTCTCAACAACGGGGCCGGTTCCCTTTTATTTTTACAGGGCGTCCCCTGTTTCACGTTGGCGCTTTTCCTTCGAGGAGCTAAAAATCTGCTTCCTCCTATCTGGCTCCTTTGTTCAGTACCCTGAATCAGATCTAGAGAGAGAAAGGGACTGCCAGAGAAATTTGGATGTGAAATGAGGTCAAATTGTTGGTCGGAGGGCCCTCCTTGCAGCCGTTTCTCTCCCCAACCTGTCCCAGAATATCTGGACCAAGGTCGCCGCTTGGAATTTTAGCCTAAAAAATTGATCTTTGGAACTTCCAAGCAAGTCCCTTCGTGGTAAAGCCAAATTATGTTGTCGACCGCACTTTAGGGGATCGGGCCCCTTAAGGAGAGAGCCGATCCGGTCCTGAGGGAACGGACCTTGGCGAAGCCAAAAGGAGAATATAAGCCGCAATACAACCTGAAGCCTGAAATGAAGAAGGTCCGCCAAGTTGAAGGAAAATCCGCCAAGGAGTCTTTATTGAGCAATTCAGCTGAAAAGGACGCTAATAGTGATCATTCAATCTACTAGCGTAACATATGTTTCAAATAAAGCCATATTTATACAATGTTTCGGTCTGACAGCCCTTTGAATTTCCCGCCTCGCTTCCCCGCCCATCTGATCGCGGATAGGCTGAGAGGTTGAACGAGGCGGGCTTTCGTTTCCCGCCTTGCTCTGCTGGCCCAATGGGGAGCCGCTTTTTGTCCCTATTCGGGCCAATCAGAGAGGAGGAGGCGGGAGCTATTGAGACAAAGAGGTGACCGGACAGGAAACATCTGATTAATTCTGGCCCAGCCGATTTCTAAAGGAATTAATGACACCCATCAAGGATGTCCGGGGTCCTGTCACGTTCACAGATTTTAGATATGTCTTTGGGGTGTCAGACGGGAAGTGGTGATGGGTGGTGATGAGCCGTCATTGACGGCCCCACAGGGTGCCTTCCTGCGGCGTCCTGGCCTGGGATATGACAATGTTTGCCTTGGGGGCGAGTCACCTTTAGGAATTTGGTGACTCGCCCTATATTGTCCATGCGATCGGAATGAGATTGGATTAAACTGTGGCAGATTATCCTTTTGTTTTTGGGAAGGGAGGTCTGGGTCATAGGGCTAGAGTTCATGTTGGGGTCATAATATTTCCCATTAGATTTCATGATTTGACAATTATATGGGATAGAATGAAAATTAAAATAAAGTTGGAACATAAACCCTGCTGGGAAGAATACATATTTTCCGGGGATCCCAAAGAGTACAAATACATATAGGCAGATAGATAGATTTCAAGGAAATAAAGGAGAATCCATAAAGGTGGGTGACATTGCATAAAGGGGAATCATGAATGATATAAACAATTGAAAACATTTGATGGAGTTTACAACATCTGGGGAGCCCAATATAGAAGTGGAGTTCTAACAGCATGATTTCACAATTCATGAGGTTATCCCAACGATTAGAAATTCATACAACAGTGAGTCATGAGAGTGTCCAAGTACATAGAATATGACAATTCACAAATACATGAGGAAAAAGAGTTCATCTGTGATGGGGGGAATTCGTAGAGATGGCATGGGGAAGAGGCACATGTGAGTTGTAGTCTTTGGAAGTATAGGATTTCATAAGTTCCAGGGGTAGGTCTGAGGAAGAGTGTTCTTCTCCTTCATAAAATCATGAAATTATGAATGAAACGTGGAGGGCCCCCGTCCGGGCATCCCCTGGCAGCTGTAGAGGGTGAGGGTCCTTGGAGAACTATGTCTCCCCAGCGAGAGAGCGACCCCCCCATCCCCAGTTCACAGAAAGGGGGTAGGTATCTCTTAAACCCATTCCGCGGGCCGCGGGGAGAGGAAAATCCGGGATAAGGCAGCATTTTAGCTTGGAAAGAGCCGTCGGTCCCGTTTGACAGTCAGCTGTTGAGGTGCCGAAAACTGGACCGATTCCGGTTCTGCTGGTTGTCTTCGAGTCAGGAGCCTTAGAAAGGGTTAGGACTAAAAGAGGAGCGTTCTAGGGGTAATTTTGATAGAGATATGAGCCAATTTATATCGACCGCCATGTTAATCTATGGCGGGAAATCTCAGCCGGAGTTAAAAGGACGGGAGAGAGAGAGAGATTTCATGCGAAGGAAGGAGTCAGGGAAAGATACAAAATAACCAGATAGAGAGTGTTATTGTTAAAATAAATGCTACTTTTATTGGGGGATTTTGTTACATAGTTCAGGGAAGGGGAAAATGAAGAAAAAAAGGTCTTTTAATAATAGTCTGTTGCGGTCCCGCTCCGTTCTTTTGGTGGGTGACCGGCGGAACTCTCCGCTGCGTTTTCAAATCAATTTGAAAGCCGGGGTGACGGTTATCATGTCCACACTCCAGGCAGTTATAGGATTTCTCCCCAGTGTGAGTCCTTTGATGTGAACGTAGGCCTGAACTCTGAGTGAAGCTCTGTCCACACTCTAGGCAGTTATAGGGTTTCTCCCCAGTGTGAGTCCTTTGATGTGAACGTAGATGTGAACTATTAGTAAAGCTCTGTCCACACTCCAGGCAGTTATAGGGTTTTTCCCCAGTGTGAGTCCTTTGATGTCTACGTAGGCCTGAACTATGAGTGAAGCTCTGTTCACACTCCAGGCAGTTATAGGGTTTCTCCCCAGTGTGAGTCCTTTGATGTGAACGTAGGCCTGAAATCTGAGTGAAGCTCTGTTCACACTCCAGGCAGTTATAGGGTTTCTCCCCAGTGTGAGTCCTTTGATGTGAATGTAAGTGTCCCTTCTGAGCAAAGCTCTGTCCACACTCCAGGCAATTATAGGGTTTCTCCCCAGTGTGAGTCCTTTGATGTGAACGTAGGCCTGAACTCTGAGTGAAGCTCTGTCCACACTCTAGGCAGTTATAGGGTTTCTCCCCAGTGTGAGTCCTTTGATGTGAACATAGATGTGAACTATTAGTAAAGCTCTGTCCACACTCCAGGCAGTTATAGGGTTTTTCCCCAGTGTGAGTCCTTTGATGTCTACGTAGGCGTGAACTATGAGTGAAGCTCTGTTCACACTCCAGGCAGTTATAGGGTTTCTCCCCAGTGTGAGTCCTTTGATGTGAACGTAGGCCTGAACTATGAGTGAAGCTCTGTTCACACTCCAGGCAATTATAGGGTTTCTCCCCAGTGTGAATCCTTTGATGTGTCTTCAGCTTTCCATGCAGACTAAAGCTCTTTCCACATTCAATACATTTATATGCTTTCTCCTCCATGTCAACAGAGTTATGTTGAGTAGATTCCATCTAAACATTAAGAAGAACTTCCTGACTGTAAGAGCTGTTCAGCGATGGAACTCTCTGCCTCAAAATGTAGTGGAGGCTCCTCTGGAATCCTTTAACCAGAGGCCAGATGCACATCTGTCAGGGGGACTTTGCACTTTCCTTGCACGGCAGAGGCCTGGACTGGGTGCCTCATGAAGTCTCTTCCGACTCTTCCGTTCTGCTCTATAATCCAAAGTGAATGTAGGAATTCAGCAAGATCACAAACTCAGTGTTTTAATTGTGCAAAACTCATAAGATTGTGGGTGAACTACAACTCCCATCATGCCAAGTTAACCCCCAGAAGCTTCTTCAATACTTCCAAGTTTGTATGTTGAATAAGTTTGCTCTTGACGCATCACGAGTGGGGTCCAGTGTGCTTACTGGCTGTAGGCTGAACTACAACTCCCACCATGGTGAGTCTGTCCCCTCCAACTCCTCCAGTAGGTTGAGTTACATGGGGTTCCGTGTGCCAAGTGTGGTCCAGATCCATCATCAGTGGAGGTCGCAGTTTCCGTGGTTGTGGGTGAACTACAACTCCCAGAAAGGAAGATCAGTCCCTCCAAACCCCTCCAGTAATCACATCTCGGCATATCAGGTCCGTGTGCCAACTCTGGTCAAGATCCATCCGTGTTTGGGTTCACAGTCCTCTCTGGATGCAGGTGAACTACAACTCCCCCAAATCAAGGTGAATTCCCCCCAAAGACCTCCAGTATTTTTTGCTGGTCATGTGGGTTCTGTTTGCCAAGTTAGTTCCAGGTCAATTGTTGGTGGAGTTCAGAGTCCTCACTGATTGTTGGTGAACTATACATTCCAATATGGGTGAACTATAACTCTTGGAAGTCAAGGTCACTCGCCCCCAAACCCCATCAGTATGCAAAGTTGGCCGTGTTGGGCCTGTGTGCCAAGTGAGTTCCAGGTCCATCATTGGTGGGGTTCAGAGTGCAGTTCTTAGATGGCAGGTGAACTATACATCGCAGTCCCTACAACTCCTCTAAATCAGGGCCAGTTCTCCCCAGACCCCCCCCCCTCTCTCTCTCCAGTCTGTTCAGCTGCTGATCAATTCCTCTGTTTGCTGTGTGCCAAAGGGAGGGGGGAGGGAAAACATAAAAATATATTATTATAAACATAATAGTATAATATCATAAAAAGAATGCAGTAATATATAATAAAATATTATAATTATTTTTAATATTATATCATGATTACATTTTGACTTTGGTCAAAGCACAGGGTTGTATAGGGGTAGATTTGCATGAAGCCCAAACGAGTGCAATGATGACAAATCGGATAGGATACTTATACCATTATTTTATGATAAAATAATAATAATAATATATTAATAATCATATGATAATGTAAAATTGTAATATAGTATAATATATAATAAAGTATATTGTGAAAAAGAAATCTAATATAATATTACATTATTTGATAATAATAACATAATATACTAATACAATATAACACTATAATAATAAAAATAATATATAATAAACTATAGTATAGTAATTGTAATATATTATAATGAAGAAGCCCCTGGGACCTTTCGGTCTGCAAGTTCAGCAGTGGGTTAAACTGCTGAGCTGCTAAACTTCCGGACTGAAAGGTGAGTGGTTGAATCCAGGGAGTGGGGTGAGCTCCCGCTGTTAGCCCCAGTTTCCGCCAACCTAGCACTTTGAAAACATGGAAACGTGAGTAAATCAATAGGTACTGCTGCGTGTGGCCACATGACTCTTGGAGGCACGGACAACGCCGGCTCTTTCTTCGGCTCAGAAATTGAGGCGAGCCCCCCCCACCCCCAAAGCTGGACACAACTGGGCTCAACACCAGGGGAAAACCTTTACCCTTAAATATATTATATTATTGCATATTCATATTACTATTACTATTATTATTCTATTATTGCATTATTGTGTAATTAATCATAGAATCATAGAATCATAGAATAGTAGAGTTGGAAGAGACCTCATGGGCCATCCAGTCCAACCCCCTGCTAAGAAGCAGGAAATCGCATTCAAAGCACCCCCGACAGATGGCCATCCAGCCTCTGCTTAAAAGCCTCAAAGGAAGGAGCCTCCACCACAGCCCCGGGGAGAGAGTTCCACTGTCGAACAGCTCTCACAGTGAGGAAGTTCTTCCTGATGTTCAGGTGGAATCTCCTTTCCTGTAGTTTGAAGCCATTGTTCCATGTCCTAGTCTGCAGGGCAGCAGAAAACAAGCTTGCTCCCTCCTCCCTATGACTTCCCTTCACGTATTTGTACATGGCTATCATGTCTCCTCTCAGCCTTCTCTTCTGCAGGCTAAACATGCCCAGCTCTTTAAGCCGCTCCTCATAGGGCTTGTTCTCCAGACCCTTAATCATTTTAGTCGCCCTCCTCTGGACGCTTTCCAGCTTGTCAACATCTCCCTTCAACTGTGGTGCCCAAAATTGGACACAGTGTGATTCCAGGTGTGGTCTGACCAAGGCAGAATAGAATAAGGGGGAGCAGGACTTCCCTGGATCTAGACGCTATTCCCCTATTGATGCAGGCCAGAATCCCGTTGGCTTTTTTAGCTGCTGCATCACATTGTTGGCTCATGTTTAACTTCTTCCCCACGAGGACTCCAAGGTCTTTTTCGCACACACTGCTGTCAAGCCAGGCATCGTCCCCCATTCTGTATCTTTGATTTCCATTTTTTCTGCCGAAGTGAAGTATCTTGCATTTGTCCCTGTTGAACTTCATTTTGTTAGTTTCGGCCCATCTCTCTAGTCTGTCAAGATCGTTTTGAATTCTGCTCCTGTCTTCTGGAGTGTTAGCTATCCCTCCCAGTTTTGTGTCATCTGCAAACTTGATGATCGTGCCTTCTAACCCTTCGTCTAAGTCGTTAATAAAGATGTTGAACAGAACCGGGCCCAGGACGGAGCCCTGCGGCACTCCACTTGTCACTTCTTTCCATGATGAAGATGACGCATTAGTGAGCACCCTTTGGGTTCGTTCGCTTAGCCAATTGCAGATCCACCTAACCGTAGTTTTGTCTAGCCCACATTTTACTAGTTTATTTGCCAGAAGGTCGTGGGGGACTTTGTCGAAGGCCTTACTGAAATCCAGGTACGCTACATCCACAGCATTCCCTGTATCGACCCAACTCGTAACTCTATCGAAAAAAGAGATCAGATTAGTCTGGCATGACTTGTTTTTGGTAAATCCGTGTTGACTATTAGCAATGACCGCATTTGTTTCTAAGTGTTCGCAGACCACTTCCTTGATGATCTTTTCCAGAATCTTGCCTGGTATCGATGTGAGGCTGACCGGACGGTAATTGTTTGGGTCGTTCTTTTTTCCCTTCTTGAAGATAGGGACCACATTCGCCCTCCTCCAATCTGCTGGGACTTCTCCCGTTCTCCAAGAACTCTCGAAGATATTTGCTAGTGGTTCTGAAATAACTTCCGCTAATTCCTTCAATACTCTTGGATGTAGCTGATCCGGCCCTGGGGACTTGAATTCATTTAGAGAGGCCAAGTGTTCCTGGACAACTTGTTTCCCTATTTGGGGTTGGATTTCCCCCAATCCTTCGTCCATTCCATGTTGCTGAGGTAGAAGATGGCTTTCTTTTTGTGAGAAGACCGAGGCAAAGAAGGCATTGAGCAGTTCTGCCTTTTCCCTGTCCCCTGTCGCCATCACCCCATCTTCTCCTTGCAGTGGCCCTATCGCCTCCTTTTTCTTCCTTTTTCTACCAACGTAAGCAAAAAAGCCTTTTTTGTTGTTTTTTATGTCCCTGGCAAGCCTGAGCTCATTTTGCGCTTTAGCCTTGCGAACCTTTTCCCTACAGGTGTTGGCTATATGTTTGAATTCTTCTTTGGTGATTTCTCCCCTTTTCCACTTCTTGTGCATGTCACTTTTGAGCTTTAGCTCAGTTAGAAGTTCTTTGGACATCCATTCTGGCTTCTTTGCACTTGTCTTATTTTTCTTCTTTGTTGGCACTGTTTGCATTTGCGCCTTGAGTATTTCACTTTTGAAAAACTCCCATCCATCCTTAACTCCCTTGTTTTTTAATATTGGTGTCCATGGAATGCCGCTCAGTAATTCCTTCATTTTTTGGAAGTCAGCTCTCTTAAAGTCGAGAATGCGTGTTTGACTTGTCTTAGTTTCAGCATTCCTTTGTATTGCAAACTCCAGGAGCACATGGTCACTTGCCCCTAAGGATCCAACCACTTCAACTGTATTGATCAGGTCTTCCACATTTGTTAAGATTAGATCAAGAGTTGCTGATCCTCTTGTTGCCTCTTCTACCTTCTGGACCATAAAATTGTCTGCAAGGCAAGTGAGGAATTTGTTGGACTTTGTACTCTTGGCTGAGTTTGTTTTCCAGCAGATATCGGGATAATTGAAATCGCCCATGACTACTATATCTCTTCTTTGTGCCTGTTTGGTCAACTGTTGACAGAAGGCTTCATCAAGTCCTTCATCCTGACTTGGAGGTCTGTAGTAGACACCCACAACAAGATCTTTTTGAGTCCCGGTTCCCTTGATTCTTATCCAGATGCTTTCTAGCTGGTTTCCCGGATTACAGTCTTGCATTTCTTCTGCAACGTAACTGTTTTTGACATATAAAGCTACTCCCCCTCCTCTCCCTTTTGTTCTATTTCTGTGAAAGAGGTTATAGCCCTCAATGGCTACATTCCAGTGATGGGAGTCATCCCACCAGGTTTCAGTGATGCCTATGACATCGTATGTGTGGTGCTGTGCTAAGAGTTGGAGTTCCTCTTGCTTATTTCCCATGCTCTGAGCGTTGGTGTAAAGACATGTAAGCCCCTGTGACCTCCCCTTGAGCTTTTTCTTTGGGATTATTGTGCTCTCCGTACTTGGTCCTTGCTGTGTTTGTGCAGCCCTCCGTTTAGCCTTTTGGCGGTTCCCTGTGGTCGTGGGTAATATAGTGTTCGCCAGGCTGTTGTTCCCCTCCCCCAGTAGATCTAGTTTAAAGTTCGCCTGATGAGGTTTGTGAGTCTGTGTGCAAAAAGATGTTTTCCTGCTTGTGTGAGATGCACCCCATCACTTGCCAATAGGCCATCCTCCTGGAAGAGTAGACCATGGTCAAGGAAGCCAAAATGCTCCTCTTGGCACCATTTTCTGAGCCAGTTATTGACCTGTACTATTTTTCCGGCCCTTGTAGAGCCGTGTCCTACAACAGGGAGGAGGGATGAAAAGATCACATGTACATTATACAGTTTTAGCTTTGTTCCCAGAGCTCGAAAATCATTTGTGATCTTTTGAAAAGTATGCCTAGCGGTGTCATTGGTACCTACATGAATCAACATAAGGTGGGGAGGGTGATGGGGCTTTAGGAGCCTGCTGAGCCTCTGAGTGATATGGTGTATTTTTGCCCCCGGGAGGCAGCATGTTTCTCGAGCCATCCCATCCGGTCTGGAAATGATGGCTTCCGTTCCTCTAAGGAGGGAGTCACCTACTACCAAGACCTGTTTCCTTTGAGGATTGACAGGGTCCCTTTTGTGCAAGACAGTGTGTATGTCCCGTGAAGAGTGTTCCTGTTGAAGTGAATCATGCAGGTGTAAAGTGTTGTCCTCCTCCTCAACATCCCCAGTGCATTCATCAATGACAATCCATTGAGATACATCCGAGAGCCCATTACTCTCCCAAGGATGTTCCTGTTGCTCCTGGTCTACAATTGGGGATGGAGCATTTGCATGATTACATAAGTGTGAATGTGGTGATGCACTGTCCCCGTCCCGGCTATCCCCTGCGCATCGATCAAGGGTGGCCCACTGAGTGGTATCTAAGAAACTGTGGTCCTCCACAAGATGTGTTTCCTGATTGTATGTTAATGGTGTTAGAATTTCAAATCTGTTGTGTAAATGCAGCTGAGCAGAGGAGTTCTGCGGAGGCTGCCTGGTCCTGTGTCTCCTTCTATGGGTGACGTCCTTCCAAGCCTGAGGGTTGTCTACCTGTGAGTTGATCTCCCCATAAGGATCCTGATCATGGTCATGGTGGTGTTGGTGTGATGCAGGCTGCAGATCTACAGCAGCGTGTTGTGCAGTGTCCAAGAAGACCTCGAGTGCCTGAATGTCCTTAAGGGTCTTAATACGGTGCTCGAGCTGTTGGATCCTCTGCTCCATCAGAGTCATCTGTTTGCATTTGGAGCAGATGTAGTTGACTAGTTTTTGTGTGAAAAAGCAGAACATGCCACAGCTGGTGCATGTGGTGGCAAGTATTTGCTGTTGGTCCATCTCTTCGTGAGTGAAGTGACCGAGGAGGATTGTGTGTTTTATGGGCAGACTGCTATCCACCTTCCTGTGTGTGTATTTTTAAAGTTGTTTTGTTTATTGTATATACTGTAAGAATGTGTTTTACTGTAGTGGTGGGACACTGGCTCAGAAAGCTTCAACAGGAAGCCAACACTTTCAATAACAATAGCCTTGCCTCACCTTCCAAACAATGGCAGAACAGCAAGCCTTAATTACAGCTAGCCCACACTCAAGAATCAGCCCAGACTCAGGTTTTTAAAGGTAAAAGAGTCCAACAAACACAGGTTTTTAAGGCTTTTAAGGCTATCTAAGAAAAGAGTAGGCAATCTAAGAAAAGAGTGCACAGTCTCAGGTTTTTAAGGAATTATTAGACAGACCTTACCTAAACCAAGGAGCAAGCTGCTTTCCTGCTTCCTCTCCTCACCTCTGCGTGAACTCTGGCTCAGAAAGCTTATATTGTCATGTTCTATTATTCTATCTTCATATTATTCTATTTTATTCTGTTACTTTATAATTTTCACTCCTTGCCCTTTGGCCCAGTTCACTCTCGTTCAATTCCTTTGTACTGTTTTTATACCATGTTTTATGATGCTATTGTTACTATTTTATTGCTTTACTATATTACGAGGAGCCCCGGTGGCGAAGTGTGTTAAAGCACCGAGCTGCTGAACTTGCAGACCGAAAGGTCCCAGGTTCAAATCCCGGGAGCGGAATGAGCGCCCGCTGTAAGACCCAGCTACTGCAAACCTAGCAGTTCGAAAACATGCCAACGTGAGTAGATCAATAGGTACCGCTCCGGTGGGAAGGTAACAGCGCTCCATGCAGTCATGCCAGTGGCCACATGACCTTGGAGGTGTCTATGGACAACGCCGGCTCTTTGGCTCAGAAATGGAGATGAGCCCCAACCCCCAGAGTCGGTCACGACTGGACTTAACGTCAGGGGAAACCTTGACCTTTACTCTATGACAGTGAAAGTATTTATATTTGTTGATGATGCGCGTTTTGTATGCAATGGCCTGGCCCTGGCCCCACGTCAGCCGCCCTGAATCCCTTCGGGGAGATGGAGGCGGGACACAAAATACCATTATTATTACTACAGTAGAGTCTCACTTATCTAACACTCGCTTATCCAACGCATTTTTGTAGTCAATGTTTTCAATACATCGTGATATTTTGGTGCTAAATTTGTAAATACAGTAATTACTACATAGCATTACTGTGTATTGAGCTATATTGCACAGGCCTTTCCCTTGCCCAGCTTGGAAACATCCATTACGCTTGGCTAAATACTGGTTGTTGTATGATGAATTATGTATTTAATTATGTTCTTTATGATGTTGGTATAAGTATTTTTATTGTGTTATATTTTGACCTTTGTCTTAAGGTGCCCTGCGTCCCTTCAGGGAGATGGTGGCGGGATACAAAAAAATGTTGTAGTAGTAGTTGTTATTATTATTATTATTATTATTATTATTATTAGTAGTAGTAGTAGTAGTAGTATTGGGGGGGGGGGGGGGAAGTGTGGTACAATGTGGTGTTATACTTTAAAGGGACCAACAAAGTGTTGAACAAAGTGTTCAAAGAATAAGTTTTGTCGGCTTCGACTCGGTCTGGACTAAGGTTTATGTACAAGGTTCTGTGGATGAATGGCTCAAGTATTTTGTATTGTTTTAAATCTGTATTTAACTGCTTATGTTTTTATTCTTTTGTATTGTTGTGTATTGGCATCAAATTCTGCCAGTTTTGTAAGCCGCCCTGAGTCCCTTCGGGTGAGAAGGGCGGGATAGAAATGATGGAAATAAATACATAGAATAAACAAAGAAACAGAAGAATGCAAGCAAAATGGTGGATCAGGTGAAGGTGGTATCGCTCAACTGCCGAGGCCTTGGCTACTGCTATAAAGGGAAGATGATTACAAATAATAATAATAATTTATTTCTTATATCCCACCTCCATCTCCCCAAGGGGACTCGGGGCGGCTTACATGGGGACAAAGCTCTAAAATCAACAGTTGACATATGCATAAAAACAGTAGAAGTTACAAAATTTAAATACATAGCAAGAACCAAACAATTTTAAAACTTTTAAGATAAAACACATACAGTAGAGTCTCAATAATCCAAGCTAAACGGGCCAGCAGAAGCTTGGATAAGCGAATATCTTGGATTATAAGGACTGATCAAGGAAAAGCCTATTAAACATCAAATTAGGTTATGATTTTACAAATTAAGCACCAAAACTTCATGTTATACAACAAATTTGACAGAAAAAGTAGTTCAATATGCAGTAATGTTATGTTGTAATTACTGTATTTATGAATTTAGCACCAAAATATCACGATATATTGGAAACATTGACTACAAAAATGGCTTGGATTATCCAGAGGCTTGGATAAGCGAGGCTTGGATTAGTGAGACTCTACTGTAGTATATCAGTTAGACAGGGGAGTGGGGCTGTTTAGGATTACGTGTGAGGGGCTGACTTGTGCAAACATGAATAGTGGGACCAGAGTGGGGTAAAGTGCTAGGAGCCGGCAAGGCGATTTGGACTGTATGATGAAAGTGCAGCTGATTATTCTATATAAAAGCATTAGCAACGAGAAAACAGCTAGAAAAACGTGAGTTAGAAAGGACTCAAAAAGATTTGAAACTCCAAATTATTAGCCAAAGCAGCACACATTAGAAAGGGAAGAAAATAATAATATCCATTAAAGACAAGGAAGGTAAGAATCATACAAGGATGGAAGACAAAATATTAGCTTTTCCAAAATTTTATCAAGAACTATACTTGACAAAAGAAAACTCCAAAAGTAAAATAGAGGAATATATTGAGAAATATTGGAAACAATAAAGATCCAGAAAACAGATGAATTAGTTATAGAACAATTAATTTCATAAAAAGAGATTGGAGAAATTACAGATAATTTAAAACCCAGGAAGACTCCAGAAATGGATGGGCTGGGACCGGAATATTATAGAAAAATTAAAACCATATTAATACGTAAATTAAAAGAATTATATAATAATAACAGGAGAGAAGATCCCACCATCTCGGGAACAGTCTCTGATTATGTTAATTTTGAAACCTAACAAGGACCCAACAGAACCTGGATCACATAGACCCATTGAGTTAATAAATCAAGATGCTAAAATTTCAACAGTAATTATGGCAAAAAGAATGAATGAATTTATATATAAGTATATCAATGAAGATCAATGTGGTTTCATAGCAGGGAGACAAATGTCAGTTTAATGGGTAGGGTTCTAAATATATTTAATTATCAGGAAAGGAAATTTTAAAAATGAGTCTTTAATTAATTTTCCCCTCCTGTTTTAAAGACTCAATTAAATATTTGGGAATAAATGTAGTGAAAAATTAGAAGTTGTAGAGACTAATAATTTTATTAAATGAAGAAAGGAAATAAATATAACATTTTTAGAATACCCTAGACTCGAATTATCATGCTTTGGAAGAATAGCATTGATTAAGATGAAAATATTACCTTTTTTAAAATTTAGAATGTCACCTAGGAAAATTTAAACGTGGTCTGTAATGGAAATAAAAAGCCAGAATAAATATAACTAAATGGTACGTAGTCGACGGTTTAGCGGAGCAAGGAAAACTGGAAGGGCCAGAAGCGTGGTTCTCAACCCGGGGTCCCTCCCCAGGTGTGTTTGGCCTACAACTCCCAGAAATCCCAGCCAGTTCAGTTTACCAGCTGTTAGGATTTCTGGGATCTGAAGGCCAAAAACATCTGGGGAGGGACCCCAGGTTGAGAACCACTGGGCTAGAAGAAGAGGATAAGAAATTAGAATGGAAACCAGAGTATATTTTGATAGAAAATAAAGGAAAGTCTAAAAAGAATGGGTATAATGAACAGAGTAACCCCCTTACATAAATATAAACATTATATCTAAACTTTATTTGCCATGCCATACTGTTGCCCTTGACCCGCCTGGCATCTGCTAGTTGGCCATCCCAACGCTGAACCCTTGGCCACTGTCTCCTGGCCTGCTGGTGGAGTATCTTGTCATTGGTTCCTAAGCCTGTGTTGATTGATTTGCCTGTTTATTGTACTTATGCTCATTATTGTATTATGTTTTGTAGTTGTATGGTTTTAAGTTGTTGTTTGGCGTCCTTGTTGGAAACTGCCTTGAGTCCCTTGAGGAGAAAGATAGGGCGGTATATGAACAAAGTTTTATTATTGTTATTATTATTTATTTGTACCATCTCCCCAAAGGGGAGCGGCTCACAAAAGTACACGATTGTGCAGAACACACAATAAGATAAAGGTAAAGGTTTTCCCTGACATGAAGTCCAGTCGTGTCCGACTCTGGGGGTTGGGGCTCATCTCCATTTCTAAGACAAAGAGCCGGCATTGTCCGCAGGCACCTCCTAAGTCATGTGGCCAGCATGACTGCATGGAGCACTGTTACCTTTCTACAGAAGCAGTACCTATTGATCTACTCACATTTAAATGTTTTTCAGACTGCTAGATTGCCAGAAGCTGGGGCTAATAGTGGGAGCTTGCTCTGTTCCCCGGATTCGAACCTGCAAATCTTTCGGTCAGCAAATTCAGAAGCTCAGCAGTTTAATGGCTGTGTAACTGGGGGGAAACCTTTACATTTACCTAAATAAATAAATAAATAAATAAGAAGAAGGAAGGAAGGAAGGAAGGAAGGGAGAGAAGGAGGGAAGGAAGGAAGGCAGAAGGAAGTGATCGGGAACTGGAAAATATAGATATTGACACCTATATATTGTTTGTACATAACAACAACAATAATAACAACTTTATTCTTATATCCCACCACAATCTCTCTCCCCGAAGGGACTCGGGGCAGCTTACATGGAGACCAAGCTCAGCATAAGCAAGGACTCTACTTCATTTTTATGAGCGCCCTCAGATCTTTTATCAAGCCATGTTTTATTTTTAATGTGAATTTATTATGTTTTATAGATCTGTTTTATTACAATGTTTGTACCACTTGGGCTAGGCCCCGTGTAAGCTGCCCCGAGTCTCTTTGGGGAGATGGAGGCAAGGTATCAAAATAAAGTTGTTGTTATTGTTATTATTATTATTATAACACAATTAACAACATATAACAAATAAACAATACAATGAGAACAACTGAAACCAGAAAAAGTAAGAACACCATAAAAGTACATAATCAACTTACATCAACTGACCAGTAAGCGGGAAAAGTGGGCACGTTCAGACCCGAGAGGGCAGGGCCAGGGCTTGTGCAGAAGGCGGGTCATATTCCTTGATTTCCCACCGCTTTCCTCCCCCCAAGGCAGGCACGGGCACAACACGGCCGGGGGGGGGGGGTGGAGTGGCCCCTCAGGCGCTTCCCTCTGGGCCCCTCCCCACGTTCCCTCCCCTCTGGGCATCAGGACGCCTTGGTGGCCTCGGTGGGAGTGGGAGTTCTCCTGCATCAGCCACACTGGGACCCCCACCGAGAAGGAAGGCCCTGGGACCAGGCTTGGCCCAGAGAAGACCTTTGGCCAACTGAAGATCTTGCAGGGGTCCCTGGGAATGGACCTTGGCTTTGGGAGTGGGAGTTCTCCTGCATCAGCCACACTGGGACCCCCACCGAGAAGGAAGGCCCTGGGACCAGGCTTGGCCCAGAGAAGACCTTTGGCCAACTGAAGATCTTGCAGGGGTCCCTGGGAATGGACCTTGGCTTTGGGAGTGGGAGTTCTCCTGCATCAGCCACACTGGGACCCCCACCGAGAAGGAAGGCCCTGGGACCAGGCTTGGCCCAGAGAAGACCTTTGGCCAACTGAAGATCTTGCAGGGGTCCCTGGGAATGGACCTTGGCTTTGGGAGTGGGAGTTCTCCTGCATCAGCCACCCTGGGACCCCCACCGAGAAGGAAGGCCCTGGGACCAGGCTAGGCCCAGAGAAGACCTTTGGCCAACTGAAGATCTTGCAGGGGTCCCTGGGAATGGACCGTGGCTTTGGGAGTGGGAGTTCTCCTGCATCAGCCACACTGGGACCCCCCACCGAGAAGGCCCTGGGACCAGGCTTGGCCCAGAGAAGACCTTTGGCCAACTGAAGATCTTGCAGGGGTCCCTGGGAATGGACCTTGGCTTTGGGAGTGGGAGTTCTCCTGCATCAGCCACACTGGGACCCCCACCGAGAAGGAAGGCCCTGGGACCAGGCTTGGCCCAGAGAAGACCTTTGGCCAACTGAAGATCTTGCAGGGGTCCCTGGGAATGGACCTTGGCTTTGGGAGTGGGAGTTCTCCTGCATCAGCCACACTGGGACCCCCACCGAGAAGGAAGGCCCTGGGACCAGGCTTGGCTCAGAGAAGACCTTTGGCCAACTGAAGATCTTGCAGGGGTCCCTGGGAATGGACCTTGGCTTTGGGAGTGGGAGTTCTCCTGCATCAGCCACACTGGGACCCCCACCGAGAAGGAAGGCCCTGGGACCAGGCTTGGCCCAGAGAAGACCTTTGGCCAACTGAAGATCTTGCAGGGGTCCCTGGGAATGGACCTTGGCTTTGGGAGTGGGAGTTCTCCTGCATCAGCCACCCTGGGACCCCCACCGAGAAGGAAGGCCCTGGGACCAGGCTTGGCCCAGAGAAGACCTTTGGCCAACTGAAGATCTTGCAGGGGTCCCTGGGAATGGACCTTGGCTTTGGGAGTGGGAGTTCTCCTGCATCAGCCACCCTGGGACCCCCACCGAGAAGGAAGGCCCTGGGACCAGGCTTGGCCCAGAGAAGACCTTTGGCCAACTGAAGATCTTGCAGGGGTCCCTGGGAATGGACCTTGGCTTTGGGAGTGGGAGTTCTCCTGCATCAGCCACACTGGGACCCCCACCGAGAAGGAAGGCCCTGGGACCAGGCTTGGCCCAGAGAAGACCTTTGGCCAACTGAAGATCTTGCAGGGGTCCCTGGGAATGGACCTTGGCTTTGGGAGTGGGAGTTCTCCTGCATCAGCCACACTGGGACCCCCACCGAGAAGGAAGGCCCTGGGACCAGGCTTTGCCCAGAGAAGACCTTTGGCCAACTGAAGATCTTGCAGGGGTCCCTGGGAATGGACCTTGGCTTTGGGAGTGGGAGTTCTCCTGCATCAGCCACACTGGGACCCCCACCGAGAAGGAAGGCCCTGGGACCAGGCTTGGCCCAGAGAAGACCTTTGGCCAACTGAAGATCTTGCAGGGGTCCCTGGGAATGGACCTTGGCTTTGGGAGTGGGAGTTCTCCTGCATCAGCCACCCTGGGACCCCCACCGAGAAGGAAGGCCCTGGGACCAGGCTTGGCCCAGAGAAGACCTTTGGCCAACTGAAGATCTTGCAGGGGTCCCTGGGAATGGACCTTGGCTTTGGGAGTGGGAGTTCTCCTGCATCAGCCACCCTGGGACCCCCACCGAGAAGGAAGGCCCTGGGACCAGGCTTGGCCCAGAGAAGACCTTTGGCCAACTGAAGATCTTGCAGGGGTCCCTGGGAATGGACCTTGGCTTTGGGAGTGGGAGTTCTCCTGCATCAGCCACCCTGGGACCCCCACCGAGAAGGAAGGCCCTGGGACCAGGCTTGGCCCAGAGAAGACCTTTGGCCAACTGAAGATCTTGCAGGGGTCCCTGGGAATGGACCTTGGCTTTGGGAGTGGGAGTTCTCCTGCATCAGCCACGCTGGGACCCCCACCGAGAAGGAAGGCCCTGGGACCAGGCTTGGCCCAGAGAAGACCTTTGGCCAACTGAAGATCTTGCAGGGGTCCCTGGGAATGGACCTTGGCTTTGGGAGTGGGAGTTCTCCTGCATCAGCCACACTGGGACCCCCACCGAGAAGGCCCTAGGACCAGGCTTGGCCCAGAGAAGACCTTTGGCCAACTGAAGATCTTGCAGGGGTCCCTGGGAATGGACCTTGGCTTTGGGAGTGGGAGTTCTCCTGCATCAGCCACCCTGGGACCCCCACCGAGAAGGAAGGCCCTGGGACCAGGCTTGGCCCAGAGAAGACCTTTGGCCAACTGAAGATCTTGCAGGGGTCCCTGGGAATGGACCTTGGCTTTGGGAGTGGGAGTTCTCCTGCATCAGCCACACTGGGACCCCCACCGAGAAGGAAGGCCCTGGGACCAGGCTTGGCCCAGAGAAGACCTTTGGCCAACTGAAGATCTTGCAGGGGTCCCTGGGAATGGACCTTGGCTTTGGGAGTGGGAGTTCTCCTGCATCAGCCACACTGGGACCCCCACCGAGAAGGAAGGCCCTGGGACCAGGCTTGGCCCAGAGAAGACCTTTGGCCAACTGAAGATCTTGCAGGGGTCCGTGGGAATGGACCTTGGCTTTGGGAGTGGGAGTTCTCCTGCATCAGCCACACTGGGACCCCCACCGAGAAGGAAGGCCCTGGGACCAGGCTTGGCCCAGAGAAGACCTTTGGCCAACTGAAGATCTTGCAGGGGTCCCTGGGAATGGACCTTGGCTTTGGGAGTGGGAGTTCTCCTGCATCAGCCACACTGGGACCCCCACCGAGAAGGAAGGCCCTGGGACCAGGCTTGGCCCAGAGAAGACCTTTGGCCAACTGAAGATCTTGCAGGGGTCCCTGGGAATGGACCTTGGCTTTGGGAGTGGGAGTTCTCCTGCATCAGCCACACTGGGACCCCCACCGAGAAGGAAGGCCCTGGGACCAGGCTTGGCCCAGAGAAGACCTTTGGCCAACTGAAGATCTTGCAGGGGTCCGTGGGAATGGACCTTGGCTTTGGGAGTGGGAGTTCTCCTGCATCAGCCACACTGGGACCCCCACCGAGAAGGAAGGCCCTGGGACCAGGCTTGGCCCAGAGAAGACCTTTGGCCAATTGAAGATCTTGCAGGGGTCCCTGGGAATGGACCGTGGCTTTGGGAGTGGGAGTTCTCCTGCATCAGCCACACTGGGACCCCCACCGAGAAGGCCCTGGGACCAGGCTTGGCCCAGAGAAGACCTTTGGCCAACTGAAGATCTTGCAGGGGTCCCTGGGAATGGACCTTGGCTTTGGGAGTGGGAGTTCTCCTGCATCAGCCACCCTGGGACCCCCACCGAGAAGGAAGGCCCTGGGACCAGGCTTGGCCCAGAGAAGACCTTTGGCCAACTGAAGATCTTGCAGGGGTCCCTGGGAATGGACCTTGGCTTTGGGAGTGGGAGTTCTCCTGCATCAGCCACCCTGGGACCCCCACCGAGAAGGAAGGCCCTGGGACCAGGCTTGGCCCAGAGAAGACCTTTGGCCAACTGAAGATCTTGCAGGGGTCCCTGGGAATGGACCTTGGCTTTGGGAGTGGGAGTTCTCCTGCATCAGCCACACTGGGACCCCCACCGAGAAGGAAGGCCCTGGGACCAGGCTTGGCTCAGAGAAGACCTTTGGCCAACTGAAGATCTTGCAGGGGTCCCTGGGAATGGACCTTGGCTTTGGGAGTGGGAGTTCTCCTGCATCAGCCACACTGGGACCCCCACCGAGAAGGAAGGCCCTGGGACCAGGCTTGGCCCAGAGAAGACCTTTGGCCAACTGAAGATCTTGCAGGGGTCCCTGGGAATGGACCGTGGCTTTGGGAGTTCTCCTGCATCAGCCACCCTGGGACCCCCACCGAGAAGGAAGGCCCTGGGACCAGGCTTGGCCCAGAGAAGACCTTTGGCCAACTGAAGATCTTGCAGGGGTCCCTGGGAATGGACCTTGGCTTTGGGAGTGGGAGTTCTCCTGCATCAGCCACACTGGGACCCCCACCGAGAAGGAAGGCCCTGGGACCAGGCTTGGCCCAGAGAAGACCTTTGGCCAACTGAAGATCTTGCAGGGGTCCCTGGGAATGGACCTTGGCTTTGGGAGTGGGAGTTCTCCTGCATCAGCCACCCTGGGACCCCCACCGAGAAGGAAGGCCCTGGGACCAGGCTTGGCCCAGAGAAGACCTTTGGCCAACTGAAGATCTTGCAGGGGTCCCTGGGAATGGACCTTGGCTTTGGGAGTGGGAGTTCTCCTGCATCAGCCACCCTGGGACCCCCACCGAGAAGGAAGGCCCTGGGACCAGGCTTGGCCCAGAGAAGACCTTTGGCCAACTGAAGATCTTGCAGGGGTCCCTGGGAATGGACCTTGGCTTTGGGAGTGGGAGTTCTCCTGCATCAGCCACCCTGGGACCCCCACCGAGAAGGAAGGCCCTGGGACCAGGCTTGGCCCAGAGAAGACCTTTGGCCAACTGAAGATCTTGCAGGGGTCCCTGGGAATGGACCTTGGCTTTGGGAGTGGGAGTTCTCCTGCATCAGCCACCCTGGGACCCCCACCGAGAAGGAAGGCCCTGGGACCAGGCTTGGCCCAGAGAAGACCTTTGGCCAACTGAAGATCTTGCAGGGGTCCCTGGGAATGGACCTTGGCTTTGGGAGTGGGAGTTCTCCTGCATCAGCCACACTGGGACCGCCACCGAGAAGGAAGGCCCTGGGACCAGGCTTGGCCCAGAGAAGACCTTTGGCCAACTGAAGATCTTGCAGGGGTCCCTGGGAATGGACCTTGGCTTTGGGAGTGGGAGTTCTCCTGCATCAGCCACCCTGGGACCCCCACCGAGAAGGAAGGCCCTGGGACCAGGCTTGGCCCAGAGAAGACCTTTGGCCAACTGAAGATCTTGCAGGGGTCCCTGGGAATGGACCTTGGCTTTGGGAGTGGGAGTTCTCCTGCATCAGCCACACTGGGACCCCCACCGAGAAGGAAGGCCCTGGGACCAGGCTTGGCCCAGAGAAGACCTTTGGCCAACTGAAGATCTTGCAGGGGTCCCTGGGAATGGACCTTGGCTTTGGGAGTGGGAGTTCTCCTGCATCAGCCACACTGGGACCCCCACCGAGAAGGCCCTAGGACCAGGCTTGGCCCAGAGAAGACCTTTGGCCAACTGAAGATCTTGCAGGGGTCCCTGGGAATGGACCTTGGCTTTGGGAGTGGGAGTTCTCCTGCATCAGCCACCCTGGGACCCCCACCGAGAAGGAAGGCCCTGGGACCAGGCTTGGCCCAGAGAAGACCTTTGGCCAACTGAAGATCTTGCAGGGGTCCCTGGGAATGGACCTTGGCTTTGGGAGTGGGAGTTCTCCTGCATCAGCCACACTGGGACCCCCACCGAGAAGGAAGGCCCTGGGACCAGGCTTGGCCCAGAGAAGACCTTTGGCCAACTGAAGATCTTGCAGGGGTCCCTGGGAATGGACCTTGGCTTTGGGAGTGGGAGTTCTCCTGCATCAGCCACACTGGGACCCCCACCGAGAAGGCCCTAGGACCAGGCTTGGCCCAGAGAAGACCTTTGGCCAACTGAAGATCTTGCAGGGGTCCCTGGGAATGGACCTTGGCTTTGGGAGTGGGAGTTCTCCTGCATCAGCCACCCTGGGACCCCCACCGAGAAGGAAGGCCCTGGGACCAGGCTTGGCCCAGAGAAGACCTTTGGCCAACTGAAGATCTTGCAGGGGTCCCTGGGAATGGACCTTGGCTTTGGGAGTGGGAGTTCTCCTGCATCAGCCACACTGGGACCGCCACCGAGAAGGAAGGCCCTGGGACCAGGCTTGGCCCAGAGAAGACCTTTGGCCAACTGAAGATCTTGCAGGGGTCCCTGGGAATGGACCTTGGCTTTGGGAGTGGGAGTTCTCCTGCATCAGCCACACTGGGACCCCCACCGAGAAGGAAGGCCCTGGGACCAGGCTTGGCCCAGAGAAGACCTTTGGCCAACTGAAGATCTTGCAGGGGTCCCTGCGAATGGACCGTGGCTTTGGGAGTGGGAGTTCTCCTGCATCAGCCACACTGGGACCCCCACCGAGAAGGAAGGCCCTGGGACCAGGCTTGGCCCAGAGAAGACCTTTGGCCAACTGAAGATCTTGCAGGGGTCCCTGCGAATGGACCGTGGCTTTGGGAGTGGGAGTTCTCCTGCATCAGCCACACTGGGACCCCCACCGAGAAGGAAGGCCCTGGGACCAGGCTTGGCCCAGAGAAGACCTTTGGCCAACTGAAGATCTTGCAGGGGTCCCTGGGAATGGACCTTGGCTTTGGGAGTGGGAGTTCTCCTGCATCAGCCACACTGGGACCCCCACCGAGAAGGAAGGCCCTGGGACCAGGCTTGGCCCAGAGAAGACCTTTGGCCAACTGAAGATCTTGCAGGGGTCCCTGGGAATGGACCTTGGCTTTGGGAGTGGGAGTTCTCCTGCATCAGCCACCCTGGGACCCCCACCGAGAAGGAAGGCCCTGGGACCAGGCTTGGCCCAGAGAAGACCTTTGGCCAACTGAAGATCTTGCAGGGGTCCCTGGGAATGGACCTTGGCTTTGGGAGTGGGAGTTCTCCTGCATCAGCCACACTGGGACCCCCACCGAGAAGGAAGGCCCTGGGACCAGGCTTGGCCCAGAGAAGCCCCGTCACCCCCTGAACAGTCTGCGGGGATTGAGGGGAACGGGCCTTGGTTCTGGGAGGGGCAGTTCTTCACCCGCAGCCAGAAAGGAGGGAACCAGATGAGGTCAGGTCTGGACCAGGCTTGGCTCAGAGACCCAATATGGACAGCTGTGCACACAGGCCTGGTTTAACAATAATAATAATAATAATAATAATAATAATAATAATAATAATAATAATAATAAGATATGTATGAAGGACATATCAAAGGACTCACACTGGGGAGAAACCCTATAACTGCCTGGAGTGTGGACAGAGCTTCACTCAGAAGGGACACTTACATTCACATCAAAGGATTCACACTGGGGAGAAACCCTATACATGCCTGGAGTGTGGACAGAACTTCACGCATAGGTCAAATCTACACTTACATCAAAGGACTCACACTGGGGAGAAAACCTATAAATGCCTGGAGTGTGGACAGAGCTTTGCTCAGAGTGGAACTTTATGTTCACATCAAAGGACTCACACTGGGGAGAAACCCTATACATGCCTTGAGTGTGGACAGAGCTTCACTCATAGGTCAAATCTACACTCACATCAAAGGACTCACACTGGGGAGAAACCTTATAAATGCCTGGAGTGTGGACAGACCTTCGCTCAGATTGGAACTCTACGTTCACATCAAAGGACTCACACTGGGGAGAAACCATAGAAATGCATGGAGTGTGGACAGAGCTTTTCTTGGAATAAGGTTATACATGGACATCATAGAATTCAACTTGGAGAGAATGATGTTAATTGACACAAGAGTGTCATTCTAACATGTACAAAAGCAACTCTTGCACATTTTGGAAATTCAAGCTCAAAGTTGGGACATTTCATCACATGTGGTGTATTGTAGAAAGATTGTACTAAAATATGTTCCATTCTGGAAGTAAACAAGGTTAAATGAAACTAGAGTTTTATATGCTGAGAATGTTGGATGATCAAAGCATGGGTAGTTACTGCGAGATACTCAAGTAAGAATTGACTGTACACAGGGATGGAAGGAATGTTTTATTCCAAAGCAAAAACAATGGCTTATGAAGACCTGCAAATTAGCCACAACGAACAAACTGACAACAACAACATGGGCAAATGTCAGTTGTAATAGGTATTAATTGGAAGAGTGTTATAACAAATAGAAGTGTTATATGATATTATCTAAAGTGAGTAGAATAATGAAAGATAAAAATTAACAGATAGAATGAGGCTTTTAGGCACGTATCCCTGTCTGTTTGTTAGTTCAGTTGTGTGTCTATGTAGGTCACTGTTTTGCAAGTGTGTTAGTTTCTGATTTAGTTTTGTATCTCATGTAGTAGTTAGTTTCATGTTCAGTTGAAGCATTATAAATTATTTCTGCCTTCCTTGTATTGTTACTTTTAATTTTTTTATTTTCAAAAAATAGGGTGATTTATAAGGGTCAAAACGGCTGAAACTGGAGGGGTGGGTAGAAATGGCTGACTTATCAATTTTCTGTATTTGAAAACAAATTGTAATGCTTAGAACCGCTATTATGAATTGTGATGCATGTTAACTATATAACTATATACAATTGATTATAGACATATAATTGACACTGAATCAGACATGTATACAATAAATTAGTCTTGATGTATCAAGGGTGTGTGTGTGTGTGTGTAAGGAACTGGAGTGTTTGTGTGGGTGCTTGTGAAGAACAGAAGAAACAGGCCTCAAAAGAAAATGGAGTCCACGCAAAGTCTGACATGGGATGGACTTGGCGGGTGAAGCAAGGAATCAGCAAGGCGTCTCTCACCTGGCAAGACGGAACGAGGGTCCAGGAAGGCCTATCCGAATAACCACGGGCAATGAAGTGTGCAGCTGGCACCCCATACGTCATGCAGCCTGAGACTGAGCATGTTTTGAAACCAGGCCGTAAGAACAGAAGGAACCGAAAGAAGGACGAAACTTTAGGCCAGGGGTCCTCAAACTTTTGAAGTGGGGGGCCGGTTGACGGTCCTTCAGACTATTGGGGGGGTGGACTATGGTGAAATAGTCCAAAATTAGGATTGTTGTTGTTGTGTGCCTTCAAGTCATTTCAGACCTAGGACAACCCCAAGTCTAAAGTTCAGGACAGGGGCCAGGTCAATGACCTTGGGGGCCGCATCTGGCCCATGGGCCTTCGTTTGGGGACCCCTGCTTTAGACTATCAAATGCAGGGGCCTCAAAGATCCAGCACGCTTTCCGGAACCGCCGAGACCACGTCTGTCGGGAGAACGTGATCACCTCTTCCGAGCAGGGCCTGTGCGTGAGAATATGGATGTATGGGTCTGCGTGTGGGTGAGAGCTCTCTCGGGATGTGATTTTGATATGATTGTGATGTGATTATCAATAAAGGTTGTAATGAAAGTGTTAAAACCAAATTTGGTCTCTGAGCCTCGTTGATCCATCACGATTCCCTAAACACTCTGCATCCATCAAAAGAACAGGAACCCTTTCGGTTCATAACACTTGTATTATTATTATTATTCTGTTAATATGTTTATATTATTGTTATCTATCTAAATCTAATCTATCTAAATGTAATCTTTCTTCTAAGTCTAAATCCAATCTAATCTAAATCTAAATCCATAATAAAAGTGAAAACCTGTATATGTGTGGATGTGGCACGGGTGTCCACTCACACAGACAGCCTCCCTCCGGCCTCCACAAACAGGCCACACTTCCCACTGCTGAGAAGCCAGCAAGTCACTCCTTTGCACTGACATTACGGTTACTGCGAGCGCCATGAACATGTAGCCCAAACCCTGCCAATGTCCTTCCCAAACACTACGGCCCACCACCCAAGGAATGCTTTTATTTGGGGATCGTTTCATCCTAAATTTTGCTTTTTCTTCCACCACAGGCAGGCATCCCAGGGTTCTCCATTGCTGAGAAATTTGCATGACCCCGCCTACTGCCCTTTCCAATCTCTCTGCATAACAAACACAGCAGAACTGAGCAGAAACTTAACATACTGGAGGAGTTTGGGGATTGACTCCACATGGTGGAAGTTGTAGTTCACCCTGCATCAAGTCAGAGCACTGGGATTGGAATTTAGAGGAGTTGTAGTTCACCTCCACCCAGAATGCTATGAACCCAAACAATGATGGGTCTGGACCAAACTTGCCATGCAGACCCGATATGCCCAGATTTGAATACTGGTGGATTTGGAGGGGAATTGGCCTGCACATTTGGGGGTAGTTTATAGTTCACCTGCAATGAATGAGCACTTTGAACCCCACCAATGATGGACCAGGACCAAGCTTGGCACACAGAGCCTCCATAACCAATACAACTTATTGGACAAGTTTGGGGGAAAGGGAGTTATAGTTCACCTGCATCCAGAGAAACAGTGACCCCCACCGACAATGGACCACGACCACACTTCGCACAGAGAAGCCTCATGACCAACTGAACACACTGCAGGTGTTTGTGGGAAGGGGCCTTTATTTTGGGAGTTGTGGTTCACCTGCATCCAAAGGCCAGTGAACCCAGCCAATGATGGATCTGGACCAAACTTGGCACACAGACTGGACATTGCCTGCTGTGGATACTGACAGATGTTTTGGGGCAATTGCCCCGGGACTCTGGGAGTTGTGGTCGTTCACCCCCATCCACAGAGTACTGCAGCCAGCCGATGGCCAGACAACGACAGATCTGGACCACACTTGGTACACAGGCCCAAAATGGCCAACTTTTAATACTAGCAGGGTTTGGGGAGGATGGAGCCACGATTCTGGGAATTGTAGTTCACCCACTCCAAACAGAATACATAACAGTGAAAGACAAATAATACCATTCTCAAATGACCAGGGCACCGCCAGGTCCCCAAGCTAGTATTATTAAATTCTATTATTGTATTGTATTATTTATTATAGGATTATTCTATATTTTTATATTCTATTTTTCTATTATTATACTATTCTGTTGTTGTTTCCTCATTCGGTCCCTTCCGACTCTTGGTGACCTCCTGGACCAGCCCAGGCCAGAGCTCCCTGTCGGCCGAGGCCACCCGCACCTCCTTCAAGGTGGAGTCAGTTCCTTCAAGGATGCCATCCACTCGTCTTGCCCTCGGTCGGCCCCTCTTCCTTTTATTTATGCTCTTCCCCTTGCATTTTCCCCATCATCATTCTCTTCTCCAAACTTTCCTGTCTTCTCATGACGTGGCCAAAGGGCTTCACCTTTGCCTACAAGTCAGTCGGGCTTTCTTTCCTGGCGGATGGACTGGTTGGATCTTCTTGCCAAGGTCCAAGGCACTCCCAGGGTTTTCCTCCAACACCACAGTTCCAAAGCGTCTCTCTTCCTTCCTTCGCTCAGCCTTCCTTATGGCCCAGCTCTCTCTCGCATCCATAGGTTACTACTGGGAATACCACTGCTTTAGCTACGTGGAGTTTTGTTGCCGGTGTGATGTCTCTAGGTTAAGGGATCATCATCAAGTCTGCAGATGACACCAAACTGGGAGGGATAGCTAACACTCCAGGAGACTGGAGCAGAATTCAAAACGATCTTGACAGACGAGAGAGATGGGCCGAAACTAACAAGGGACAAAGATACTTCACTTCGGCAGAAAAAATGGAAATCAAAGATACAGAATGGGGGACGATGCCTGGCTTGACAGCAGTACATGTGAAAAAGACCTTGGAGTCCTTGTGGACAACAAGTTTAACATGAGCCAACAATGTGATGCGGCTGCTAAAAAGGCCAATGGGATTCTGTCCTACATCAATAGGGGAAGAGCGTCTAGATCCAGGGAAGTCCTGCTCCCCCTTATTCTATTCTGCCTTGGTCAGACCACACCTGGAATCACACTGTGTCCCATTCTGGGCACCACAGTTGAAGGGAGATGTTGACAAGCTGGAGAGCGTCCAGAGGAGGGCGACTAAAATGATCAAGGGTCTGGAGAACAAGCCCTATGAGGAGCGGCTTAAAGAGCTGGGCATGTTTAGCCTGCAGAAGAGAAGGCTGAGAGGAGACATGGTAAGCCATGTACAAATACGTGAAGTCATAGGGAGGAGGGAGCAAGCTTGTATATATATAAACCCCACTTGTCTAGTTCCCAACAGACCTCACAACCTCTGGGGACGCCTGCCGTAGGTGTGGGCAAAACGTCAGGAGAGAATGCTTCTGGACCATGGCTATACAGCCCGGGAAACTCACAGCAACCCAGCGATTCCAGCCATGAAACTCTTCATGATATGACAATATTGGGTACTAGAGTCTCACTGATCCAACATTCTGGATTATCCAATGCATTTTTGTAGTCAATGTTTTCAATACATCGTGATATTTTGGTGCTAAATTCGTAAATACAGTAATTACAACATAACATGACTGCGTATTGAACTACTTTTTCTGTCAAATTTGTTGTAAAACATGATGTTTTGGTGCTTAATTTGTAAAATCATAACCTATTTATTTAATATTTGTTTAATGGGCTTTTCCTCAATCTCTCCTTATTAGCCAACATATTCGCCTATCCAACGTTCAGCCCGCCCGTTGACGTTGGATAAGTGAGACTCTACTGTATCAATGATTACATGATTCATTATTATACTGCCATAACAGTGGGTTAAACCGCTGAGCTGCTGAACTTGCTGAACTGAAAAGATGCCAATGTGAGTAGATGAATAGGTACCACCAGCGGGGGGGGGGGGGCTCTCCACGCAGCCTTGCCCATGGCCGCGTGAACCTGGAGGCGTGGCTTAGGAGCGGGGAAGAGCACCAAGGGCAGAGTCGGGCTGGACTGGCCTTCGTGTCCGGGGAAAGCCTCTCGCTTGACTAAGGCAGCCTTCAGGGATCTGCGGGACTCTCTGCCGAAGGAGGAGGGAGTTTCCTGTGAGCCGAGGCCGCCCTCCCTCCCTCCCGCCCGCAGGCACGCGAAGCCCCGCCCCACCGGAGGGCCGGAGGGCAGCTGAGCCGGGCTCCTCCCAGCGGCCCGCTTCCGGCAGACGGGACTCGAACCCGCGACGCCCGCTCTCTCTCTCTCTCTCTCTCTCTCTCTCTCGTGCCTGAGCCGCTTGACCCATCGCGCCACTCAGCTCTGTGGGGAGAGGGAGGGGGCGGGGCTCTGACGTCACCAGAGCCAGGCTGGGAGGGGCGCCCTCGAACGGCCTCTGCGCTGGGCGGGGCTTCGAGAGGCAAGGCCCCGCCCTCCCCTGCTCAGCCAATGAGGCCCCTCCCTTCCCCTGCCAGGCCAAAGCCCCGCCCCTCCCTCCCGTCTCTCAAAGGGAGAAGCCCCGCCCCCCGGAAGGAGGGGCGGGGCTTCTTCCTGGCTGGGCCTGCGCAGAGCCTCTCTCGCCGCCATTGTTTTCTGAGGCGCTTCCTCTGGAGCCGCGAAGGAGGAGAGAGAGAGAGAGAGAGAGAGAGAGAGAGAGAGAGAGAGAGGTTTGTGTTTATATTGATCTTGTCTTCCCTTGCCTCTTTCCCAGTCTCCTGAGTAAAAACTTCCGTTCCCGAGAACAACAAAGGCGAAACTCCACTAGGTGTCTCTTCAATTACAGTGCCTACTTGCATTGGTTCAGATGAAACCAGGGAAGTTTCCACCGTTTGTTCCGCTGTTGTTACTATCTCTACCTCCCCTTTCTCTTTCTTCCTCTCGTCCTCCTGCTTTTTTGCTTTATTCTTCTTCTTCCTCTGTCTCTGTTCCTTCACCAAAAGACCTTCAACATCTGCTCCCCTCTCCATCACCACAGCAGCCTCCAACATTTCCTCATTTGTCACTTCTTCCATTGGAAATTTGTCCTCTCCCCCACCAGCTTCCTCCCTTTCTGCCAATACGTGGAATCTATTTATCTGCTCATTAGGGCCCCTTTCCTGCCTCTCCTCCTGGCCCTTCTCTTGCCTCCGGACCCCTTTTCCTTGCACCACGCTCCATTCGAGGTCCCCTGCCTCACTCTGGACATTTTCCATCGTAGGCTCTGAACCTTCTACTCCCTGTCTTTTCCTAGATGGCAAGTCCTCCCTCCTCGTCCTCAAGGCCTCCCTCAACACTCTGGTGTGCTCTCTGGCCTGAGCTCGTTCTTTCCCCGTTTTGGCGACATGTTGGGCCTTCTCAAAGACCCCCTCGTCCTGCTGGTTATAATAAGCTTGGGGGCACCAGAAATAAGTATGACCTAAGTCACCACAGAAATTACACCTAATGCTACTGTGACCGGTTGCCGTGTGGTGGCCCCTGGTCCCGCACCGTGAGCACAAAGGGGAGGTGCAAAGGCGCCTCTGATGGTCATAAGAACCACACTGGAAACAGGCCTGCGGTTGACCAGCATACCTAGTGATCCCCCTATCTGCTCCTAAAAAGAAATATTTGGGGAGCTTCCCATGTCTGTACTCGGGATCCTCGTTCTTAAATGAGACCTATATTCCCCAGTCCAATAGCCCTGCTCATCCTCCTTCTTATCTGGCCCTGACAAAATGACAGCGTATTTAGAAACCCACCTAGCCACGTCTTGGGCAGGGATCGTGGTAGTTCTAAAACTTATGGTCAAAACTTTTGTATCTCCCCTAAATAACGGGATCAGCTCATATTCCGCCAAAAGATCCGGCATCACATTTTTAACTGTTTTGCAGTTCATCCAGAAATCCCTATAGACCTTTTCGGAAGCGAGACAAACATCTATTTCTTTAGACCCCGGGAGCTGAATGATTGCTAACACATCTTCCCTGCTGGCCTCTAAAGCATCCTTCAGGAGTTTCTTTGAGAGATAACTCCTCGACCCTCTCTCTGGATCCGACCCTAGGTATCTGAAGCGTACCACATAACGCAATCTGGGGTTCCTCACCTCGGAAGCTTGGCCAAAGAAGAGGTCGAGATATTCCTCCTCTTCAATCAAGTTAGGAAAACCATAGGGACGTTGGCCAGGGTTCCCACCGCCCCTCCCCGCCACATTAGCATAGGTTCTCCCTCCCCGTTTCTGCTGTTGTGGTTTCGAAGAACCTGGAGTTGCCTCCCCGTGAAACTCCCCCCCTCGTCTACGGTCCCTTTCCCCTTTTTCTGGAAGTCCATCTAGACCAGACTTTTTACTAACATTAATCTCACCCGCTCCTCCGTCAACCTCCGAGGCATGTCTAGTCCCATTGTCCATAGTCTCAGGCTCCTGGAGGAAACTCCTTTGTCTCGGTGTCAGTTCCTTTAGTGTTTCCTCAGTGTTCTTTGGGATGGAAATTAAGTCCTTCATAGGGGAGAAAAACCCCGGGTCCGCAACATCCTCCAAAGCATTTCCACCAGCCACCCTGTCTGGAAGCATCAGACCAAATCCCTCCTCCCCAACAAGTAAACCTTTTCCAGTTTTCCCAGCCACTGCCCCCAGTTCAGAGTCCACCTGATCTGCCCAGTCCCGTTCTCTTCTGGGCTTCTTCTTGGCACTTTTGGGAGTCCCGGCATCAAGGTCTGAACCACTGATATCACTAAGAGCCCCCCCTCTTTGCCTCACTTTCTCCTGGTTCTTTGTCCCCTGATCCCAAGGAAAGAGGAGTTGAGGTCAAAGATCCCGAACGGTTGTCTTCCACCAGGTTCTGTTCTCTTTCTCCACTCTGGATGCCTTTCTGGGATCCGCATCTTTCTTCTCCCCTCGGATCGAAGCCCAGCTGCTTGGAAATCTTCTGCCGTTGTCGTAGATCCGCCACAACGGTCAGGAGCCACTCCATCAGAGCTTCTCTGGATACCATCTTGCTCGTGTTGTCCACTTGGGCCCAGACCAAAGGAGTCTGATTCTCGAGAGATCATTGCCATATCCGGTGAATCTCTTGAAAAGTTTTAATCAACTGGGCCTCCGAAAGCCAATCGGGTAAAACGATGACAGAAGTCTTGGGCTTCCTGGCCAGGAGCAGGTGTTGGATAATCTCCAAGGACAAGGTTCGGGCATGAGCCACTTGTTTTTGGGACTGGGCCACTCTCAGACCCGAGAGGACAGCCTTTAAGACAGGAAAGCTCTTCTCCAGGATCCCCCAAAGTCGATCCCTGTTGTACTTCTTGAAATTCGGCAGGCGGTCCTGAGATGTCGGCAAGGCCAGGTGGGCCACCGCAAAGCCCCACAGCTTTAAAGTGTCATGCCTATGAAATTCTTTGGGCAAAATGATGTTGGTCACTTTACCCCAGTTGGTGTGCAGGCACTCTGTCCAGGCAGCCATAATCTGCCTCTCTCGGGAAAGGGTCTTGATCTGGGATGTCTCAGAAAGCACGGCTTCCGAATCGGCCACTTCCTCCTCCGCCATGCTTTGGAAATCTCCCGGGACGTTTCCTTTCTTTTAGGCAAGGAGATAGAGGACCTTTCCTCTTCCGAGTCTTGCCTTGTCTTTAAAGGGGAGCGGTCACGATCCTCACTCAAAGTCCCAACCTGTAAAGGAATTCCCATTTGGGATTTTCGAAGCCTGAGTTTTCTTGCCAAGTCTTCTTTATGTCTTTTAAATTGATTCAGGAGGACAGATTCCCTTTCAATATATCCCTTTATGTCTTTTATGACTTCTGTATTGAATGAAGAAATACATTTTCTCTTTTCCCAAAAAGAATTATAGTCTTCCAAGGATCGTTGTTGGGCTGCTTTCAAAAGAAGGTTTATGCCTTCCTGTTTTAACTCTTGAATAAATTCTTTAAGCTGGTCAATGCCCAATTCCACTATGCTCCTGCTTTTTCTTAAAGTTGAATCTTTTTGTAAAAAGTCTCTGAAGCCTGTTGGTTCAGTCTCACGATCAGATATTTCAAAGTCCTCAGGGATTAACTGTAAGCATTCCTGTAGTTTACTTATATCCAAATTATATGTTTTATTTTCCATGTCCTCATAAAAGAAAGTTTGCAGAAATTGCTCTGCCTGGGCTTGAGTTTTCCTCTTCTCCTCCTCCTGCCCCCCTGTTTCCATGGTTACAGGGTGAGTCTGCAAAAGGGATTCTACTTTCGTTTTTGCTGCTTTTGTTTGCTTAATGGCTTTTGCAGCCCCCTTCTCTCTGCTTTTAGAGAAAAGTACTGGTGCTTTAAACATTACAAAAGTCTCTCCTTTATCAGTCAACATGTAAAGCCTTTTGCATTGAATCTACAGCCATTCCTTCTGTTTCTGTCCCAATATGGAGTGTTGGGGGCGTGGCCTCTCCTCCTGCTGCTTGGCTCCATGAGGGAAAAGTTTGTCTTTCAAGCATTTGCAAATATTCTCCTTTTCCCAGCTGGCTATTGCTGCTAGAATTAACATTCAAATCTTTATCCATAACATTTGGCTCATGTTTATCTTGAGTTTGCAGCAAGTTTGAATTGTCTTTTGAAAATCTTTCCTTTCCTATTGTAGTCTGGGGTGCTTTCCCCCCCACTCCAGGCTTTCTTCCTTCTCCTAAAAATTCAAACTCCTTTCTTAAAACTTTATCAACTACTTTGACACCTTGAGAAGTTACTCTTGGTGTCTCTTCTATTCTCAAACTGGTCTCTTTTACAATTGCAGGTTTCAATGTACTCACAGGCTGTATGCAGGCTGTTGCTGGTGCTGCTGGAGTCTGAGCCTCCATTTTGTCCATAATGGCTGCAGGCTGGGAAGGGGGCTGTGTTTGAAAGCCCACAAACTCCCCAAAATCATCCCTTTGGGGGTCCACACTTGCATCTCCTGATGCCAGGAAGGTTCCCATGCCCTCTCCAATCATTGGAGAGGCAGCATCTTCAGCGGGTGCCAAGTTATCCAATGTTTTGCCACCAGCCTCTGAGGAGCTGCAGAAAGCAAAACTGCCTCCTCCTAGGGTTAGGGTTAGGGTTGATATTTGTGTTTGGTTATGTTTATGTTAGGGGTTAGGGTAGTTGTGGTTGGGGTTGGGGTTAGAGTTAGGGTTGATATTTGTGTTTGGTTACGTCAATGGTTAAGGTTGTGGTTAGGGGTTGGGTTAAGGAGTCAAGAGTCAGGGGTTATGGGTCGGGGTTGGGTAGGTTAGGGTTGAGAGTTAAGGGTCAGGGTCAGGGTGAGGTATTCCCGCTGTCTAGTTCCCTATGCGCCTTCCCTCCTCCCCACATGAGGAGCAAAAAAGACTCACCGGGATGTGGACCAAACCAGGCGACACAGGTACAGGCTGCAAAGGCAACGGGCAAGAAGCAAGAACCACGAGAGAGAGAGAGAGAGAGAGAGAGAGCGACTGCCTTCCTACCTTCCTGCTGTGAACAGGAAAGTGAGCTTCCAAAGGGAACGGCCTTCAGAGGGAGATGCTGCAGCGCATCACAAGGGTCTCCATGGCGCCCCCTGCAGGCACAGAACAGCCATCCAGGGAGGGAGGGGGGAGGGGGGGAGGAAGAGCTCCCTTGATGGACAGGACCAGAGGAGGGGCAGGATGGGAAAGCCATCCTCATAATATATAATAATCATAATAATATAACATCAGAAAAAGAATACAATAATATATGATAAAATATCATAAGAATTATTATATTATATCATAATTGTAATTTGACTTTGGTCAAAGCACAGGATCGTATATTTTGGCAAAAGGTAGATTTGCGTGAAGCCCAAAGGAGTGGACCGACATCAAATCGGATAGGATAATTATGATATTGTATTATATTATAATATTACAATGATCTTATCCTATCCAATCTGACATCGATATTATCATAATAAAGCAATAATCATGCGATAGTATAATAATTGTAATATATTATAATGACCTAAGAGCCCCGGTGGCGAAGTGTGTTAAAGAGCTGAGCTGCTGAACTTGCAGACCGAAAGGTCGCAGGTTCAAATCCGGGGAGTGGAGTGAGCACCCACTGTCAGCTCCAGCTTCTGCCAACCTAGCAGTTTGAAAACATGCCAATGTGAGTAGATCAATAGGTACCACTTCAGGTAACGGCCCTCCATGCAGTCATGCCAGTGGCCACATGACCTCGGAGGTGTCTATGGACAACGCCGGCTCTTTGGCTTAGAAATGGAGATGAGCCCCAACCCCCAGAGTCAGACATAATAGTTCTGTTATAAAATTGAAATATATTATATTGTGAAATGAGGTAAATCTGTGGAAGGGAAGGGGGCTTGGCTGGGACCTCACGAAGGAAGGCTTTCCCATAGACGGTCACTGTGAGGTTATTCTGTAATATAGGGCAGCATTATGATTATTATGTTATTGTGTTATTATATATTATTATCATTTTATTTATTACTAGCTGTGCCCGGCCACGCGTTGCTGTGGCAAAATATGGTGGTATGGGAAATAAAGTATTCAGGAACTGGTGGTAGTTAAGGTAAAGGGTAAACGTTTTCCCCTGACATTAAGTCCAGTTATGTCTGACTCAGAGTGTTGGTGCTCATCTCCATTTCTAAGCCGAAGAGCCAGCGTTGTCCGTAGACTCCTCCAAGGTCATGTGGGATGACTGCATAGAGCGGTGTTACCTTCCCACCAGAGCAGTACCTATTGATGCACTCACATTTGCATGTTTTTGAACTTCTGGGTTGGCAGAAGCTGGGGCTAACAGTGGGGGCTCTCTCCGCTCCCCGAATTCAAACCTGCAGCCTTTCGGTCCAGAAGTTCAGCAGCTCAGCGCTTTAACACGCTGCGCCATCAGGGGATATTATTTCCTAAAGGTTGTGAATATACAATATTTCTGATTGGTTTTTTTTGTCTGTTGGAGGCAAGTATGAATGCTGCAATTAGAAAAAATGATTAGGATGTAATGGCCTTGCAGCTTTAAAGCCTGGCTGCTTCCTCCCTGAGTGAATTTTTTGTTGGGAGGTGTTAGCTGGCCCTGATTCTTTCCTGTCTGGAATTCCCTTGTTTTCAGAGTGGTGTTGTTTGCGATATTTTATGTGCTTCTACTGTCTGTGGCCCTGAGAAAACAGAGGATTTGCCAGACTTTGATGATGGGAATACTTTGTTGGGAGGTGTTAGCTGGCCCTGATTGTTTCCTGTGTGGAATTCCCCTGTTTATTTACTGTCCTGGTTTTAGAGATTATATTGTTCTGCATTATTCTATCCCAGTAATTATTTCATATTAAAGTAGAATCTCACTTATCCAACATTCACTTATATAATGTTCTGGATTATCCAACGCAGTCTGCCTTTTCATAATCAATGTTTTTGTAGTCAGTGTTTTAAATTCATTGTGATATTGTATGGTAAATTTGTAAATACAATACAGTAGAGTCTCACTTATCCAACATAAACAGGCTGGCAGAATATTGGATAAGCGAATATGTTGGATAATAAGGAGGCATTAAGGATAAGCCTATTAAACATCAAATTAGGTTATGATTTTACAAATGAAGCACCAAAATATCATCTTAGACAACAAATTTGGCAGAAAAAGTAGTTCAATACACAGTAATGCTATGTAGTAATTACTGTATTTATGAATTTAGCACCAAAATATCACAATATATTGAAAACATTGACTACAAAAATGCATTGGATAATCCAGAACATTGGATAAGCGAGTGTTGGATAAGTGAGACTCTACTGTAATTACTACATAGCATTACTGCGCATGGAACTACTTTTTCTGTCAAATTTGTTGTATAACATGATGTTTTGGTGCTTAATTTGTAAAACGATTACCTAATTTGATGTTTAATCGGCTTTTCCTGAATCCCTTCTTATTATCCAACATATTCACTTATCCTGCTGGCCTGTTTATGTTGGATAAGTGAGACTCTACTGTATATTGATAATCTTCTATTATCTGCTTAGAACTGGATTATATGAGGCCCCTTCTTCACAGCTGTATAAAATGCACACTGAAGTGGATTATATGGCAGTGTGGAGTCAAGATAATCCAGTGCAAAGCAGATAATGTAAGATTATAAATGGGTTATAGAGCTGTGTAGAAGGGCCTTGAGTCTACACTGCCATATAATCCAGTTAAAATCGGATAATCTGTGGAAGAAGCCTCAGTGAGGCCTAAATCAGCCTGTCCCCTAACAGAAACCTGGCTGTCCCTTGGCTGGTTGCTAGGCAACCAAGTGGGCAGAGATTAGCCCTCTAAACTGGCAGCAATTGGATAAAAAAAATTATTGCTCTCCCTCTAATTAGGACTTTATTTTTCTTTTCTTTTTGTTGTATCAACCTGGAGGCATGGATGATGGGTTGTGTTGTCAAATTTCGAGGTTGCGGGGCCTGTACTTTTGTTGTTTTGTCCACTGCCCTGATGCCATCACTCTTTTATATATATAGATTTTATTATACTGTTATTATATTATCAAATAATATTATAATATAATATGATTTGATTTTTTTTTCCGTGTCAGGAGCAACCGGAGTTGCTTCTGGAGTGAGAGAATGGGCCGTCTGCAAGGACGTTGCCCAGGGGACATTGCCCGGATGTCTTGATGTTTTACCGTCCTTGTGGGAGGCTTCTCTCCTGTCCCCGCGTGGAGCTGGAGCTGACAGAGGGAGCTCACCCGCGCTCTCCCCGGGTGGGATTCGAACCTGGCAGCCTTCAGGTCAGCAGCCCAGCCTTCAAGTCACGAGGCTTTTATCCCCTCGGCCACCGGAGGCTCCTATATTTGATAATAATATTATATAATAACATTCTCTAAAAGTATTATTATTAATAATATTATTATTATAACAACTCGGCGTTGCCCAGGTTATTTGAGCAAGTCGGTGTTTTTATTATTGTCCAAAAGGCATAAGGAATGGGATGAACTACAACTCCCATCATGCCCGGTTCTCCCCCAGAAACTCCGTCAGGACTTCAAGGGTGTGACGTCGGGCAACTCTGCTCAGGAGCCCCGCCCTGCCGCCCGTCCATCAAAGGAGGGGGAGCAGGAAGCAGCCAATGGGGGGCCTCCGGTGGGCGGGGCGTCCCGGGCTCAGCCAATGGGAGGGGGCGAGGGCGGGCTCCGGGGAAGGAGGAGGACGAGGAGGAAGATGGGGGCGCCTGGCCTGGCCTGAGGCCTGGTCTGTGTCTGTGAGGCGGGAAAGAAGGCGGCGGAGGGAAGAGGACGGAGAGAGAGAGAGAGAGAGAGAGAGAGAGAGAGAGGTCTGTGGGGAGAGGGAGGGAGGGAGGGAGGGAGGGAGGGGGCTCGCCTGGGGTGCCCGGGGGGGAGGCGCAGGGGCCCGGTTGGCGGCGGGAGGGTGGGCCAGGCCCGTCCTTGGCTGGCGGAGGGAGGGAGGGAGGGAGGGAGGACTACAACTCCCAGGATGTCTGGTGTGTTGTGTCTCAGAACTTTGTCAGTCTGGGTTCGGAAGTCCCACAGTATCTTTGCTGCTCATTCTCCAAGACTTTGGCAGGTTTGTGATCCCACCAGTTCTTTGCTGCTGGCAGGTGGGACTTGAGGCATAAGTTCCAATGAATCCTTTGGGCCACAGAGTTGTGCCTCTGTTTGTAGTCTGTCTGTGCGATTTTCTTACAGCAGCTGAGGATATGATCCATGGTTTCGTCGGTTTCCTTGCACAGTCTGCATTTTGGGTCATCAGCTGATTTTTCGATCTTGGCCTGAATGGCCTTTGTCCTGATGTCTTGCTCCTGGGCTGCAAGGATCAGGCCTTCTGTCTCCTTCTTCAGGGTCCCATTCGTGAGCCAGAGCCAGGTCTTCTATTATTATTATTATTATTATTATTATTAATGGCCTTTGTCCTGATGTCTTGCTCCTGGGCTGCAAGGATCAGGCCTTCTGTCTCCTTCTTCAAGGTCCCATTCGTGAGCCAGAGCCAGGTCTTCTATTATTATTATTATTATTATTATTATTATTATTAATGGCCTTTGTCCTGATGTCTTGCTCCTGGGCTGCAAGGATCAGGCCTTCCGTCTCCTTCTTCAGGGTCCCATTCGTGAGCCAGAGCCAGGTCTTCTCCTTATCAGCTTTTCCTTCAATTTTGTCAAGGAACTTTCCATGCCATGTTTTGTTGTGCCAGCTGTCAGCTCTAGTTTGTAGTGCGGTTTTCTTGTACTGGTTTTTTGTCTGCTGTGCTTTGAGGAGTTTCTGATTTTTGACTTCAATCAAAGCAGGTTCTTCGCTTTGCTTTACATCTTCTGACAGGGCATGTTCTTCTTCTTTGACGTCTTGTTTGACTTGCAAGAGTCCTCTGCCCCCTGATCTTCTAGGCAGATACAGCAGTCAACATCACTGCGAGGGTGCAGAGAATGATGAATGGTCATGAGTTTTCTTGTTTTTCTGTCCAAATTGTCCAGTTCCAACTGTGTCCAGTTTATAATGCCAGCAGTATATCTTATGACAGGTATGACCCAGGTGTTTATGGCCTTGATGGTGTTGCCTCCATTGAGCTTGCTTTTGAGAATTTTTCTGACCCTTTGTGTATTCTTTGCTGAGCACAGTTTTCACATGTTCATGCTTGATGTTGTCCAGCTGTAGTATGCCCAGATATTTATAGGCCTCTGGCTGGTGACACTTTATTGTTTGGCCATTAGGCATATTCATGCCCTCACTTTCAATGATTTTTCCGTTCTTCAATGCCGTTGTTGTTGTTGTTGTTGTTGTTGTTGTTATTAAACCAGGCCTGCCTGCACAGCTGGCCATATTGGGTCTCTGTGCCAAGTCTGGTCCAGATCTGACCTCAGCTGGGTTCACCACTTTCTGGCTGCAGGTGAACTGCAACTCCCAAACCCAAGGCCCGTTCCCCTCAATCCCTGCAGTATCTTCAGTTGGTCAAGGGGCTCCTCTGTGCCAAGTCTTGTATAGCATTATGTTATTTAACTGTTGTAATGTTTTATTTATTGTATTATGGTGTATTGGCATTAATTGCCAGTTTTGTAAGCTGCCCTGAGTCCAACGCGTGAGAAGCGCAGGGTAGAAATAATGTAAATAAATAAAATAAGTCCAGTCCCAGTCCATTGTCAGAGGGGGTCACAGAGTCAGTGAAGGTACTGCAAGTCCCGTCATCCGTGGCCAGTGTGGTCCAGATGTATTTTTGGTTGGGTTCACAGTACTATCTGGATGTCGGTCAAGTACAACTCTTGTCAAGCATGGAGTGAATTCTCCCCAAACTTCTCTAGCATGTTCTGTTGCTGATCAAGTCCTCTGTGAACTTTGTGCCACAGGATAGGGTAGAAAAGGGTCAAGGGAGAGGCAGTGGGCAGGGTCATGCAAATCAAGGAAGCCTGGGGTGTCCATTCTGGAGGAGAAACAACATCTAGGAGGAAATAGTCCCCGCATGAAAGCCTTGCTTCCCTTGGGTGGGGGGCAGGATGGTGTCTGTGGGGGACACGGGCAGGGTTTTCGCTGCATGTTCGTGGCACTCGCTATAACCCGTAAAGTCAGGTGAGGAAGTGACGTGGTGGCTCCACTGCATTGGGAACTATAGCCTGTTTGTGGAGGCCGGAGGGAGGCTGTCTTTGTGAGCAGACACTTTTGCCACATACACACAAACAGATTTTCACTTTTATTATCTGTATAGATAGATAGATAGATAGATAGATAGATAGATAGATAGAGGAAGAAGATATGCACAATATAAAGGTACAACTTGTCTCTATCCTGAATAAATGTCCGTATACATATAGGTTTCAAATGGGAGACTTCAATCTCCTCAAAATAAACACAATACAGTAGAGTCTCATTTATCCAAGCCTTGCTTATCCAAGCTTCTGGATTATCCAAGCCATTTTTGTAGTCAATGTTTTCAATATATCATGATATTTTGGTGCTAAATTCATAAATACAGTAATTACAACATAACATTACTGCGTATTGAACTACTTTTTCTGTCAAATTGGTTGTATAACATGATGTTTTGGTGCTTAATTTGTAAAATCATAACCTAATTTGATGTTTAATAGGCTTTTCCTTAATCCCTCCTTATTATCCAAGATATTCACTTATCCAAGCTTCTGCTGGCCCGTTTAGCTTGGATAAGTGAGACTCTACTGTAGTCCAATAATACAATTCTTTATTGATTAGTCGCTTTTGACCATATCAAAACATGAAAAACATACAATACGTACACACTTACGCATACATACAATAAAACCATGTAAAGATACAAAACATCCCGACCTGCGGCCTAATAACCCGCTCCTAGACAAATACAGAGTAAAAAGGTTAAAATTAGTAATTTCCTAAGGTAAGGTTTGAACGAGGACAAGTGTCTTGTCCATAGAAAATTTTAAGTTTGGATTTTGTTAATGGCAATAATGTATCAGGTCTCAACTTCCATCTTCTCACGAATGGCCAGCGCTTTTTGCGTAAAAGGGGTCAGTTTTAAAGTAGAGTTTTTATCTGAACCCTGTAGAAGGATGTACAATTCCTCCTTATTCTCTGAGTGAGTCTGATTCTCCAGCAGAAGGTCTCAATAGAGAGATCGAATCCTGGTGTAGTAGGGGCATTTTAAGAAAAAATGTTCAGAGTCCTCCACTTCTGCATCTCCCTCACGACACCCACAGGTTCTCTTCATATAGGGGATATTCTGATCTCTACCTAGCTTGGAGAATAGTCCAATATATGATGATTTAAAAGTCACTTCTACATATCCTGAAGGACCATCTGTGGCATCCGAGTTTGTAGTGGTGTCAGAGATTGTGGTGGTGTCACATCCGAGTTTGTGGTGGTGTCATATCCGGGTTTGTGGTGGTGTTCTGCACGGTGACCAGGGCACAACAAGGTATCCCAGGTGTATTCCTTGTTTCGGTGTTTGGAACACCTTCTTCAGGTGATTGATTCTTCTCAGTGCCTTTAAATATAACTTTGTGTTCCAGTATGGGATACGTTTCTGGCACTATATTTCCATGTGTAAAAAAGAACAACAACATACATAAAATAGATATGCTACTGTATGCATTAAATCAATGCATAACCTTATACACGATAATCACAGTAATGTTCTCTTGACTTACATTTCGTTAGGCAATCACTGGCTTTGCTGCAGGATATTCTATAACAAACAATTGCTCATAATCCTCGTAGTCCTTAAATACATGTTGCAAGTAGCAAGTGAAATCGAGTTTGCCGTTCAGGGCCTGTCTGCCAAGTGTGGTCCAGATCTGACCTCAGCTGGGTTCACTGCTTTCTGGCTGCAGGTGAACTATAACTCCCAAAACCAAGGCCCATTCCCACTGACCCCTGCAGTATCTTCAGTTGGTCAAGGGGCTTCTTTGTGGCAAGTTTAGTTGAAGTCGGTTGTTGGTGGGGGTCACGGTATCAGTGAAGGTACCGCAAATCCCATCATCCGTGGCAAGTGTGGTCCAGATCCATCATTAGTTGAGTTGGCAGTGCTGTCTGGGTGATGGTCAAGTACAACTCCTATAAATCATGGTGTAAATTCTCCCCAAACATCTTGTTCCTCTGTTTGTGCCATAGGAAAGGGTTGAGGGAGAGGCAGTGGGCGGGGTCATGCAAAGTAAGGAACCCTGGGATGTCCATTCTGGAGGAGAAACAGAACATCTAGGGTGAAACGGTCCCCACACGAAAGCCTTCCTTCCCTTGGGTGGGGGGCAGGATGGGGTCTGTGGGGGACACGGGCAGGGTCTGGGCTGCGTGTTCATGGCGCTCCCTGTAACCTGTGGGGGAGGGCCGGGGTGTCTCCTGCTCAGTGGGAACTAGAGCTCTTTCTGGAGGCCGGAGGGAGGCTGTCTGTGTAAGTGGATACCTCAGCCACATATACACTCACACATTTTCCCCTTTTAGTACCTGTATAGATCTCTCTCTCTCTCTCTATCTCTCTCTTTGGGGGGGAGGGGCTGGGCGTAATGGAGGGCTCCCAAGACAGGCCTCAGCCATCCTCCCTGTTGACACCTCTCCTTAATTCTGGCCAATCGGCTCTCTGGTCTGTGGAGGTCCTTTGGGGCCCTGGTCCTGCCGTCTTTCTTTCTTTCCTTCCTTCGGGGCTACAGGCCACCCCTCCCCTCCCAATATTTATGTATTTATCGTGTCAGAAGCGAACCGAGGGTACAAGTGGTCATGGATTTAAAAACACAAAGTAAACAAAACCTTGGCCTTCTACTAAATGTCCTTTGACCAGAACCTGGCCCCTTGGAGTGAGTGCCTCTGGTGTGGCTGTGAGAAGGCCCTCCCTTGTGCACGTGGTGGGGCTCAGGCCGCATTGGAGTCCGTGGCTGGTGGTTTGCTCTCCTCCACATTCGCATGTTGTGGACTCCACTATGAGGCCCCATTTCTGAAGGTTGGCTCTGCGTCTCGTGGTGCCAGAGCACAGTCTGTTCAGCGCCTTCTGAGTCTCTCCGTCTTCTGTGTGCCCAGGGGGAGTCTCCCATTCGGTATCAGCCATGGTTTTACCCTGCCACTTTTGAACTCTTGCTTGCTGAGGTGTTCCTGCGAGTATCTCTGTAGATCTTAGGAAGCTATTTCTTCATTTAAGGCCTTGGCGTACTGATATCTGAACTGGAGATGGGCCAGAGATGTCACTGCCCTGGTCCTTTCATTACTGGCTGCTACTTCCCAGCAGATGTCAGGTGGTGCAATACCGGATGAACAGTATATTTTCTCCAGCGATGTGAGGCGTAGACACCTTGTGATCATGCGGCATGTTTATTAAGAGCCACATCCCCTCTTTTAACGTGGTGAGATGCATTCCACGCTGGGCATGCGTACTCAGCCACAGAGGAGCCAAGCGCAAGGGCAGATGTCTTCACTGTGCCTGGTTGTGATCCCCAGGGTGTGCCAGTCCTCTTTCGTAGGATGTTATTTGTTGCTTGACAGCCAAGCAGTGCTTCTTGTGGGTCAGAGTCCAGGTGACTCCCAGATATGTTGTTGTGTGGCAGTGCTCCAGTGGGATTCCCTCCCGGGTCATGCTCAGAGCCCGACTTGCAGCATGCAACCAACCCTTCCCGATGGGAATCAGGGGATCCCATAATGGGGAGGAACCCACAAAAGGGCCACCCTGCCCGGCCCCCTCCTTTCTTTCTGCCAGGCAGGCAGGAGAAGCACCACAAAAGCAGCCCCAACAGATGGCCACCCAGCCACTGCTTAAGAACCTCCAAAGGAGGAGCCTCCCATCACTGAGCAGCCCTTCTTGAGGTTCAGGTGGATCTCCTTCCCTGTCCTTGGAACCCACGGCTCCGCTGAGGCCTCGTCTCCAGGGCAGCAGGAAGGAAGCCCCCTCCCTCTTCCTCGGGCCTCCTTCCCCATGTTTGCATGTGGCTCCTCTCCAGCCCCCTCCTCTCGGTCTTCTTTTCCGGGGACTCAACAGACCCCGCTTCTCTTTCAGCCAGAGGTTCTCAACCTTCCTGATGCTGTGACCCCTTAATACAGTAGTTCCTCATGTTGTGGTGACCCCAACCATAACATTATTTTCATTGCCCCTTCATAAATGTCATTTTGCTACTGTTGTGAATCGTAATGTAAATATCTGATATGCAGGATGTATTCTCATTCACTGGACCAAATATGGCACAAATACCCGAAGTGCTCAAATTTGAATACTGGTGGGGTTGTGGGTGTGGGATTGATTTGTCATTTGGGAGTCGTAGTCGCTGGGATTATAGTTCACCTACAATCAAAGAGCATTCTGAACTCCACCAACTATGGAGTTGGACCAAACTTGACACACAGAACTCCCATGACCAACAGGAGATGCTGGAAGGGTTTAGTGGGCCTTGACCTTGTGTTTGGGAGTTGTAGTTCACCTGCATCCAGAGAACATTGTCGATTCCAAATAATGATGGATCTGGGCACCCTGGAAGTGTCTCCTGATGTGAGGGAATGGGCCGCCTGCCTGCAAGGAGGGATCCAGGGGAGGGTGTCCGGATGTTGGGATGTTGGGTGTTGAGTGAGGAAGGTCTCTCTGCGCATGTCCCCAGGAATCGGGGGAGGGGCTGGAGCTGACTTATAATATTATAATAATGACATACAATAATAATAATGTTATAATATGGTATTATAACTGATATAATGTAATAATAGTAATAATATAAACTATTCTCTCCCTTCCTTCCTGCAAAGAGATCTTTGGTTGTGTCTCTGTTTATCATCTTATTTAAACCCCAGTCTCTCATTTCCTTTCTCCCTCTTTTTTAGAAACTCTTCCGTCTTAATTCTTTTAAAACATTTATTGCGGAATTTTCTAACGTTATTACTGGTGTTAAAGGAGATAATAATAATCCCTGGCCTCAGTTTTATTTTGTGTCATTTCCAAAATGTTTTTAATAACTAACTGGGGCTGGTTACAGGGACCATCCCGTGCCCCTATGAAAACAGCTCCACTGGCTTCCAACAAGTTTCCGCGCCCAATTCAAGGTGCAGGTGGTTACCTAGAAAGCCCTATACACTTGGGGTCCAACCTCTCTTCAGGACCACATCTCCTTTTATGAACGGTCGTGAACTTTAAGATCTGCCAGGGAGGCCCTCCTCTCGGTCCCGCCACTGTCTCAAGTAGTGTTGGTGGGGACGAGAGCGAGAGAGAGACTGCGATGGGGGGGGCTTCCTTCTCGGTGGTGGCCCCGTGGCTTTGGAATGCCCTCCTGAAGGAGATCAGGTTCCCCCTTCTCTTCAAGCTTTCTGGGCACAACTGAAAACACGGTTTTTTGAACAAGCCTTTGGACCAGGATGAGCACCTTCCTCACTCAACCCGAGGCCTTAGGGATGGATTCTGTTAGTACTTTATGGACTGAGACAGTTCACAGCCTGTTGTACCCACAGCTTTGCTGCAGTGTTGAATTTTAATCGGTTGGGTTGTATGTTATTCAATGGAATTATTGTTTTGTGTAATTATTGATTGTTATTGCTTTATTTGTTATATATTTTGCTGCATCTTGTGTGTTCTGCACAATTGTGTGCTTTTGTGAGCCACTCCGAGTCCCTTTGGGGAGATGGTGGTGTTATGAATAACTTCTCAATAATTTTAAAGCATAGGTTCTTTTTATTGCAATTTCAGTGTGAGAGGTATCAGAACATTTACACAAACAACAAAGAGTGACATTAGACATACAGATTTTATGTAACCACATTGGCTTGATAAACAACCTACAACAGACAAAGCGGGGGGGGGGGTTACATTTTCACTCAGCATTCACACACATCTCCATGTATTCATCCTCGTGCATCCATCCAGATATTACCATATCCTTTCTCCCTCCTTGGAGAAGCACCTGCTTAGGCCAGGCCCTGCTTCCTCTGCAGCATAGTTCCAAAACGTCAAAATGCATCCTTTTTTCCTACGAACAATGCCAAGGATAAGATAGAACGGACTCCCTGCAACCCGTATCATGACTCCGAAATGCACTCCTTCCTCTTCCCTTGAGAAAAGGAGGCCCAGTGACAAGACCGCTTCCATGCAAATCTGCCACTTTCCCATGCATCATCTCCACTGAGCATGGCGGACAAACAGCATCTCTGTTTGTCACAATGTCTGGATCATCATAAATAATAATAATAATAATAATAATAATAATAATAATAATAATAATAATAATGTTAATTTTATTTCTAGACCGCCCTCTCTCCCCAGAGGGACTCAGGGCGGTTAACATACATATAGACGGCAAACATTCAGTGCCCCAACTACATCACTAATATCAAAAGTATAAAATGACAATAACATACTCATTATAATAAAAAATTCCATATTAGAAAAAAACAATACAATTTAAATAAGACACTTAGTAAAAACATAGACACTTATATAACAATATTTTTCTGATGTTGTCCCAAAGTTGTAAATGAATGATAGACGTCTTCCATCCCGGAACATCCTGGCTCCATCTCCGTTTCCTGGACCAGATGTTGATTCTTCTTGATTAGTGTTGGCCTTGTGTTGACTTCCTTCTCAACAGTTGTAAACATTTCCTTAACTTAAAAAACCATTGTCTCTGCCCCAAAGTTCATCAAATCAGCAAATATTGACAGATGTAAACAGATGTAAACATTTCTCTTCTCACTGTCGCAGTTCTTAACCGAGTTTACTAGACAGGTCAACTATTTCAGTTATCATTAGCTGGTTTTAATTACTATTCAGCAAGCAGGTAGTTAGTCATTGTAGGCCTTAATATTTTAGAATGGTGTCTCCAAAATTATTAGCTCTCATTCATTCATCTCTTCCATTGATACCATATATTCATATTTCATTTTATCTTATTACAGTGGCGGGGTACAAATAAATAATAACAGTAGTAAAACTTTATTTATATACCACCCTATCTCCAACAATGAAACCAGACAACAACAAAACATAATACGATAATGAGCATAAGTGTGCTAAACATACAAATCAATCAATTAACCACAGGTTTAAGAGCCAATGACAAAATACTCCTTCAGCAGGGCAGGAGACAGGGATCAAGGGTTCCACGTTGGGGTGGCCAACTAGCAGATGCCAGGCGGGTCAAGGGCAACAGTATGGCATGGCAAATAAAGTTTAGATATAATGTTTATATTTATGTAAGGGGGTTACTCTGTTCATTATACCCATTCTTTTTAGACTTTCCTTTATTTTCTATCAAAATATACTCTGGTTTCCATTCTAATTTCTTATCCTCTTCTTCTAGCCCAGTGGTTCTCAACCTGGGGTCCCTCCCCAGATGTTTTTGGCCTTCCAGTCCCAGAAATCCTAACAGCTGGTAAACTGAACTGGCTGGGATTTCTGGGAGTTGTAGGCCAAACACACCTGGGGAGGGACCCCAGGTTGAGAACCTCTCTTCTGGCCCAGTTTTCCTTGCTTCGCTAATCCTTCGACTATGTACCTTGTTTGGTTGGCATGATCATATAATTTAATATTTGGGAGACCTAACCCGCCTTCTTTTTGTGGTTTATACCATTTAGTTTTACAGTAGAGTCTCACTTATCCAACATTCTGGATTATCCAACGCATTTTTGTAGTCAATGTTTTCAATACATCATGATATTTTGGTGCTAAATTCGTAAATACAGTAATTCCTACATAGCATTACTGTGTATTGAACTACTTTTTCTGTCAATTTTGTTGTATAACATGATGTTTCGGTGCTTAATTTGTAAAATCATAACCTAATTTGATGTTTAATAGACTTTTCCTTAATGCCTCCTTATTATCCAACATATTCGCTTATCCAACATTCTGCCAGCCTGTTTATGTTGGATAAGTGAGACTCTACTGTATTTATTCTGACTCTTTATTTCCATTACAGTCCATGTTTAATATAATTTACCATTTTTAAAATTTTTGGTCCAAATTATTATAAGGTAACATCTGTATCTATATCTATTCTAAATCTATCTAATCTAAATCTATCTAAATCTAAATCTAAATCCATAATAAAAGCAAAAACCCGTATGTGTGTGTGTGTGGCCCGGATGCCTGCTCGCACAGACAGCTTCCAGCCCCCACAAACAGGTTGTACTTCCCATGGTTAAAAATCTAGCAAGTCACTCTTTTCCACTGACATTTTGGTTACAGCGAGCCCCATGAACATGCAGCCCAGCCCCTGCCAATGTCCTCCCCAAACACTACAGCCCACCACCCCAAGGAATGCTTTAGTTTGGTGACCATTTCATCCTAGATTTTGCTTTTTCTTCCACCACAGGCAGGCATCCCAGGGTTCTCCATTGCTGTGGAATTTGCATGACCCCTCCTACTGCCCTTCCCTTTCAAATCTGTCTGCATAACAAACACAGCAGAACTGAGCAGAAATAAATTTACTGGAGGAGTTTGGGGATTGACTGCACATGGTGGAAGTTGTAGTTCGTCTTGCATCAAGTCAGAGCACTGCTGTGACTCCTACTGGGGAATGTAGAGGAGTTGTAGTTCACCTACATCTAGAACGCTATGAACCCAAATAATGATGGGCCTGGACCTAACTTGCCATGCATACCTGATGTGCCCACATTTGGTGGGTTTTGAGGGGAATTGGCCCAGGCATTTGGGAGTAGTAGGTACTGGGATTTATAGTTCACCTGCAATCAAACCCCACCAATGATGGACCAGGACCACACCTGACACACAGAGCCATCATAACTAATAGAACATATTGGACTAGTTGGGGGGGAAAGGGACTTATAGTTCACCTGCATCCAGAGAAAAAGTGACCCCCACTGACAATGGACCAGGACCACACTTTGCACAGAGAAGCCTCATGACCAACTGAACATACTACAAGGGTTTGTGGGAATGGGCCTTGATTTGTAGGCAGTTGCAGTTCACCTGTATCCAAAGACCGCAGAACCCAGCCAAAGACCAGAACCCAGCCTTCACCTGCTGAAAAGCCTTTCCCCACAATAGAGGGCAGGAAATAGAGGCGGAAATGGACAGGGGTGGAAAGGGCTGGGCAGGAAGGAGGGTTTCCCGACTGATCTGTGCCTGTGAATTTGCATGCCGTCCTGCGGCTCAACCAAGGGAGTGAACAGCCCAACGGGGACTTAGTCCAGGCGAGACCAGTTCTGTGGACATCTCAGCATGCCTAAATGGGGTGTTGAATTTGCCAGGCAGGAAGGCAACGTCTTTGGGAATTTGGGGTTCCTTTGAGAGATGTAGGAAATGTGGTGGCAGCAGGGGTCTAATGTGGGATGCACAGGAAACGGACCTGGGATCCCTTGTGGCCTGAAAGGGAATCTAGACATTCATGAAATCATCACTAAAGGGATCATTGTGCCTCTTAATATTTAACTTATGCTGGTAATTCACGGAAACCCTTTATTCAGAGTGAATGACGTCCTGTCTATGGTCTGTTTGACTGTCTGCCTTGTGTTTCTTTAGCCGTGTTTAGGTCAAGCAAAAAAAATCAATGTGGCTCTTTAGTATTGTACAAAGATCCCTTTTTCTTCCATCCATCCCTCTTTCCTTCCATCAATCACTCATTTTCATCCTCCCTCCCTTCTTTTCTTCTCTCCTTCTGAATCCATCCCTTATTGTTCATAAATCGGTGATCACCTTTGTTTGTTTCTGTGTGTCCTTGAGACCCTTCATATCTCCATTTCTTGGTGGTTCCATTTTCAACATGAGCCATGAACGGAAAAGAGGATAATCTTGGAAATAAAGGAAGTTTGCAGCTTCATGTTTAACCTTTTGCTTCTTTTTTCTTGATCAGGGAAATGAAGACCCTATGAAGTCACCACAGGCATGAAAAGAAATTATCAGTATCTAGTATAGATTTAGGAATTTGGAAACCAAAGGGCAATAATGAAAGAAATCCTGCGGGAAGAAGAAATCCTCTCTAGGTGCCAATCTTGTGAAACTCAATTTTGATCAGAAAGAAAAAGGGAACATTCACGTGTTTATATCGCAGTCAATCATAACTGTCAACATGGAGGAGAAACCCTTTACATGTCTTGAGTGTGGAAAGAGCTTCAGTTGGAGGAGCCATCTGCTACGGCATGAAAGGACTCACACTGGGGAGAAACCCTTTGAATGTCTGGAGTGTGGACAGAGCTTCGCTCGTAGTTCAGGCCTACGTTTACATCAAAGGACTCACACTGGGGAGAAACCCTTTGAATGTCTGGAGTGTGGACAGAGCTTCGCTCGTAGTTCACGCCTACGTTTACATCAAAGGACTCACACTGGGGAGAAACCCTTTGAATGTCTGGAGTGTGGACAGAGCTTCACTCAGAGTTCAGGACTACGTCAACATCAAAGGACTCACACTGGGGAGAAACCCTTTGAATGTCTGGAGTGTGGACAGAGCTTCACTCAGAGTTCAGGACTACGTCAACATCAAAGGACTCACACTGGGGAGAAACCCTTTGAATGTCTGGAGTGTGGACAGAGCTTCACTCATAGTTCACGTCTACGCTCACATCAAAGAACTCACACTGGGGAGAAACCCTATACATGCCTGGAGTGTGGACAGACCTTCGCTCGTAGTTCAGGCCTACGTTTACATCAAAGGACTCACACTGGGGAGAAACCCTTTGAATGTCTGGAGTGTGGACAGAGCTTCACTCATAGTTCAGGACTACGTCAACATCAAAGGACTCACACTGGGGAAAAACCCTATAAATGCCTGGAGTGTGGACAGAGCTTCGCTCGTAGTTCAGGCCTACGTAGACATCAAAGGACTCACACTGGGGAGAAACCCTTTGAATGTCTGGAGTGTGGACAGAGCTTCACTCAGAGTTCAGGACTACGTCAACATCAAAGGACTCACACTGGGGAGAAACCCTTTGAATGTCTGGAGTGTGGACAGACCTTCGCTCGTAGTTCAGGCCTACGTTTACATCAAAGGACTCACACTGGGGAGAAACCCTTTGAATGTCTGGAGTGTGGACAGAGCTTCACTCATAGTTCAGGACTACGTCAACATCAAAGGACTCACACTGGGGAGAAACCCTATACATGTCTGGAGTGTGGACAGACCTTCACTCGTAGTTCAGGCCTACGTTCACATCAAAACTCTCACACTGGGGAGAAACCCTATACATGTATGGAGTGTGGACAGACCTTCACTCACAGTTCAGGCCTACGTTCGCATCAAAGAACTCACACTGGGGAGAAACCCTATAAATGCCTGGAGTGTGGACAGAGCTTCACTCATAGTTCAGGACTACGTCAACATCAAAGGACTCACACTGGGGAGAAACCCTTTGAATGTCTGGAGTGTGGACAGACCTTCGCTCGTAGTTCAGGCCTACGTTCACATCAAAGGACTCACACTGGGGAGAAACCCTTTGAATGTCTGGAGTGTGGACAGACCTTCGCTCGTAGTTCAGGCCTACGTTCACATCAAAGGACTCACACTGGGGAGAAACCCTTTGAATGTCTGGAGTGTGGACAGACCTTCGCTCGTAGTTCAGGACTACGTCAACATCAAAGGACTCACACTGGGGAGAAACCCTATACATGCCCAGAGTGAGGAAAGAGTTTCACTCAAAGTTCAGGCCTACGTTCACATCAAAGGACTCACACTGGGGAGAAACCCTATAAATGCCTGGAGTGCAGACAGAGCTTCACTCATAGTTCACATCTACGTTCACATCAGTGGACTCACACTGGAGAGAAACCCTATAAATGCCTGGAGTGTGGACAGAGCTTCACGCATAGTTCACTTCTACGTTCACATCAAAGCACTCACACTGGGGAGAACCCCTATACATGTCTGGAGTGTGGACAGACCTTCACTCGTAGTTCAGGCCTACGTTCGCATCAAAGAACTCACACTGGGGAGAAACCCTATAAATCTGGGGAAGAGAGTCAGAGTCAGGGGAGGGACGGCCGGAAGGAAACTAATAGAGTCTCTCAGAGGACAAACAACACGCTGTCCCCAGAACTGTTTGGACACTCCCTGGACACTTACTGCAATTCCCAACATCTGTTGCGAACTAATAAGGTGGCAGTGGAAGTGCAAGACTCACTATTGAACAGAGGAAGATGGACATCTAAGCGAGCGGTCCGGACGTCTCTCTCACAAATTCTATCTTTAAGCTGGTCGAAAGTGAAGATCAAGACTATCGACTGGCTTCGTAGAGACTATCAGTCCTGGAACCGCTCCATTTGTCTTCTCATTGGATTGGAAGACAGAACACTGATGGAGGAATTGTTTTTGTATAGGCCCAAACTTCAACAGTGGGGCATTACTCTCAGGAGGGTACTAGTAGACCCATTGATTCGCCCCCTGGACATCAGGCGGAATCTTGGTAGACAAGATCCCCCAGGTTTAGGCCATGTCTATGTTACCTCTCAGTCCCGTTCTCAGACATCATTAGTGCCTAGCCCCCTTCCCACGCTAGATGATGATCTGTTAGATGACTCCTTTCCTCCTACACCAGCGGAGATAGGCCCCTCCTTTAAACAACCAAGTATTGCTGGTGATTTTCTATCTCAGGACAGCTGACTATCCCCTTCAATGGGCAACCTCAATCAGTCATCTCTCCAGGGGGGAGAGGGTTTCCACGGGCAGGGTCTCATTGAGGTGGTTTGGGGGAGAAGGAAGAACGGTCACTTTCGACCCAGGGAGAAGCGCAACAGAGTTTTTGCGACCCTGGAGAGGAATAGGTGTGGTAGTCTTCAGGACAGACCTCCCAGCCTTAAGGTCCTGCTTTTGAACGCCAGATCCGTCAACGGTAAAACAGCTGTTATCCAGGATTTGATCCTGGATGAGGGGGCGGATCTGGCATGCATCACCGAGACGTGGTTGGACGAGCAGGGTGGTGTGAATCTCACTCAGCTGTGCCCACCAGGTTTCGGGGTGCATCAGCAGGCCAGGGCTGGGGGGCGGGGAGGAGGAGTCGCGGTGATTGCTCGGCAGTCCATCGCCCTGATCAGATGCGCCGTTCCGCAGTCTTCGAGGTTTGAGTGTGTCTTCCTGAAGGTGGGAGCCCGAGACAGCTTGGGGATTCTGCTGGTGTACCGTCCACCCCGCGACCCAGCAGTCTCTCTGTCCGAGCTAGCAGAAGTGGTCTCCAATTCGGCCCTGGTCTCCCAACAACTCATAGTTTTGGGGGACTTTAATATTCATGCCGAGACCTCTTTGACAGGTGCAGCTCAGGATTTCATGGTTGCCATGACGACCATGGGGCTGACTCAAGTTATATCTGGGCCCACACATCAGGCGGGACACACGCTGGACCTCGTCTTCATTGTGGACGGTGGGACAGTCAGAGTGGAAGAGCAAAATATTCTTCCATTGTCATGGTCTGACCATCATCTGATCTGTTTGAGTTTCGCCGTGTCTTCTAACCTCCGCAGGGGTGGTGGACCCATTAAGATGGTCCGCCCCAGGAGGCTGATGGATCCGGATGGACTCCTGAGGTCTCTTGGGGATCTTCCTGTTCTGGAGACTGGCGATCCTGTCGATGTCCTGGCTGATCGCTATAATAGTGAGCTGACAAGGGCACTTGACACGATCGCTCCCGAACGTCCTCTTTCGCTGCGTAGAGTCATGTCGACTCCTTGGTTCACTGAGGAGCTGGCTGTGATGAAGCGTGCGAGGAGGGGACTAGAGTGCATCTGGAGGAAATCTCGGGATGTGTCTGACCAAGCACGGGCTAAAGCCGCTATTAAGGCTTACTCCGTGGCTCTGCGAGCAGCCAGGAAAGCTTTCACGACTGCCCGTATAGCGTCTGCGGCCAACAGGCCATCGGAGTTGTTCCGAGTTGTTGGGGAGCTCCTGCGGCCTCCTGAGACCCAGGGGCTTCCTGATGACTTGGCAACTAAGTGCAGCGATTTTGCGCACCACTTTGCAGGCAAAGTTGCTCAGATACGCCATGAGTTGGACTCCAGCTTAATTGTTTATTGAGAAAGCGCGAAACAGTGAATCTGCAAACAGTGAACCGTGAAGTAGTGAGGGAACTCTGTACGTTCCATTCTGGAAGTAATGACTGTATATTATAGTAGAATAATGAGAAATAAAAATTAACAGGTAGAATGAGGCTTTTAGACACGTGTCCACGTCTGTTTGTTAGTTCAGTTGTGTGTCTTGGTAGGTAACTGTTTCGCAGGTTGAACTACAACTCCCACACGTGTGGGTCGGTCCCCAAAACCCTCCAGTATGTTCTGTTGGGGATTTATAAGGGTCAAAACGGCTGAAACTGGAGGGGTTGGTAGACCTGTTTTTGGCCCAAAATGGGGTTTAATGTTGAATCTAGAGCGCCTTTGAACATCCTAGCCTTCTTCGGTGTTGGTGGCATGGGTTTGGATTCCATTGTCTTCCTTCAGACATTATTATTCCTATTATGCTTTATACAACATATATTCACTGCTTTGATCCTCGTCTCTTCTTTTCCACTGTCTTGTCTATCCCGCAAACCCCTCCAGTGTTTTCTGCTGGTCATCGGGGTTCTGTGTGCTAAGTTTGGTGCCCATCTGTCATTGGTGGGCTTCCGAATGCTCTCTGGATGCAGGCGAACTACAACTCCCACACACCAAGGTCAACCACCCCCAAACCCTCACAGTTGGCCATGTTGGGTCTGTGTGCCCAGTTTGGTCCAGATCCGGCATCCGCTTGTTTTGTTCTGGACCCAAAGGGTTCCTGTTCTTTGGATGCCGAGTGTTCAGGGAAGAGTGAGGTCCGTGAGATCCAGGAGGCCCTTCAGAGACCACGTCTGGTTGCTTTGCTGGGAAGTCATGCAAACACGTTCACACAAACGGGAAGGTTGGAAGATTTGGCTCATACAGATTTCAAGTTAATAACTTTTAATAAATAGAAGATAAAATTTGGAAACTTGAATTATTAAGTCTGGATTTGAAAACATGGCACAGTTCAAACAATGGTTTGTGATATAACAATAACTCTTCTCGTAGTCAATGGGATATTCTGGGTGCCTTATTTTATGTCAAGTAAGATATTGTGCTCAGAAACAAAGATTTATAAAGGAAGCACCACAATGGATATAACACAATGGGAAGCACGGGAAGCAGATCACGATTGCCCTTCAGACCTCACGCAGGTAGGACCACGTGTGCTATAAACATGGAAGATGGTACATGTAGGTTAACATCATGGGTAATGTGATACATTCACACAAGAAACAGGAATGGGGTGTCTATTTGTTACTACTGTTCAACTAATGATATGGTCTGATGGAAATATAATAGAACCTGATAAACAACAGTAGGTTGAAATGTAAATGTAACGTAAGCTTTGTTCAAGACGATGAAACTGGGAATTTGGTGTACGTGATGGAAAATGGAGACAAACTCCATCACTGGTTAAAGTGTGTCATACTGGGCAAATTTGCTCTCTAGGTGCATCTTCGTAGTAGTAGTTCACTAGCTGCCGGGTGAACTACAGCTCCCACCACGGTGGTCAGTTCCCCCCAAACCCCTCCAGTATATTAAATCAGTCATGGTGGTTCTGTGTGCCACGTTTGGTCCCGGTCCATTGTCGGTGGTGGTCCCAGTGTCTCTGGATGCAGGTGAACTATAAATCCCAGTGTCTACAACTCCCAAAGGCCCGCCCAAAGCCTACCAGTCTTCCAGATTGGCCATATCGGGTACGCTTGCCAGGGATATCCGCACCAGGCTTATCTTCCCTTTGATACACAAGCACCCAGGCCGTTCAGGAGACTTTTATCCCTCCCTGCTGCTTGTAGATACTCATTCAGCTACAACCGACAATGTTGCAAAGTTTTGTGCGTACAAAGTCCGCCAGGGGATGACGGTCCCAAAAGTGACCCATGTGTCCAGTGATCCTCTCTCTTGGTTCTATAACTGGCTGATGGACCTCTGCATTGTATGTTTTGCCCTGTTTCCCCTTCCGCTCCTCACCCCCCCCCCCCCGGTTATTGTGCTTTAATGTCTTTATATTTTAAATGTACTAAACATACCAAGTTTGTATGTAACTGTGACCTTTATCTCCTGTGCTGGTCTATGACCGAAATAAATGATTGGATTTGAAATTTCCGGGCTGTGGCGCAGGCGGGAGATCAAGCCAGCTGCAATTAACTGCAATGAATCACTCTGACCAGGAGGTCATGAGTTCGAGGCCCGCTCGGAGCCTATGTTTGTTTGTCTTTGTTCTATGTTAAAAGGCATTGAATGTTTGCCTAGATGTGTCATGTGATCCGCCCTGAGTCCCCTTCGGGGTGAGAAAGAAGGGCGGAATATACATGCTGTAAATAAATAAAATAAATAAATTTGGTGCAAATCTATTGTTGTTCGCCTTGACAGTGCTCTCTGGATGTAGGTGAACTATAATTCCTATCAATCAAGGTGACTTTCCCCCAAAGCCATCCAGGGAGGGAGGGAGGGGGGAGGAGCTCCGTTGATGGACAGGACCGGAGGAGGGGCAGGACGGGAAAGCCATGGTCATAATAATGTAATGATAATAATAACAACAATTACTTTAAAAGAATACAATAATATATAATAAACATATTATCATAATTATTATATCATACTTATAACTTGAATTTGGTCAAAGCACAGGACAGTATATTTTGGACAAGGGTAGATTTGTGTGAAGCCCAAAGGAGTGGATCGACAACAGATCGGACAGGATAAGATCATTATAATATTTATTTATTTATTTATTTATAGCATTTATATTCCGCCCTTCTTTCTCACCCCGAAGGGGACTCAGGGCGGATCACATTCCACATATAGGCAAACATTCAATGCCTTTTAACATAGAACAAAGACAAACAAACATAGGCTCCGAGCGGGCCTCGAACTCATGACTTCCTGGTCAGAGTGATTCATTGCAGTTGCTCTCCAGCCTGCTGTCATTGTTATATTATTCTATAATATAGTGTATTGTTATAACTTTATATTTGTATTATTATATATATTTTATTATACTATTATAATATTATCAAATAATATAAGATTATTTGATAATTATAATATAATAAAATAAAATATTATGACAGTATAATAATAATACCCCGGCCTTGCCCAGGTGATTTGACAAAGTCAGTGTTTTTATTGTCCAAATATCCATAAGATTGTGGGTGGACTACAACTCCCACCATGCCAGGTGAACCCCCAGAAATGCAATCGGTACTTGAAGCTTGTAATGTTGGACAGGTTTACTCAGGATGCATCACGGGTGGGGTTGAGCCTGCTCTCTGGCTGCAGGGTGAACTACAACTCCCACCACTTGGGTGAGTTCCTCTGCTCCAACCCTTCCCGGAGGTTGAGTGAGTCCACGTGTGGTCCAGGCCCACCATCGGTGGAGGTCCCCGTTTCCCTGGTGGTGGGTGAACTACGACTCCCAGGAAGGAAGACCCTTCCCTCCCATCCCCTGCAGGCATCCCATTCCAGCAGATCGGGTCTTCGTGCCAAGTGGGGCCCAGATCCCTCCGTGTTTGGGGTCACGGTGCTCTCGGGATGGAGGGGAACTACAACTCCCCCAAATCAAGGGGAATTCCCCCCAAAGACCTCCAGTGTTTTTTGCTGGTCACGGGGGTTCTGTGGGCCAAGTGAGTCCCAGGTCCATCCTTGGTGGGGTTCTGCAGTTCGTAGGTGGCAGGTGAACCATACATCCCGGTCCTTGCAAGTCCTGTCAATCAGGGGGAATTCTGCCCAGACCCCTCTCTCTAGTAGGTTCAGGTGCTGACCAGTTCCTCTGCTTGCTGTGAGAACATAGGAAAGGACGGGATGTGGAATGGAACTGGCCTGGCCCCGCCCCCTGCCTCTCCCTGAACCCTTTCCTGCCCTTTCCCATGGCACACAGCGACTGGACTCCCCCGAGAGAGAGGTTTGGGGAGGATTCGCCCTGACTGAGAGGAGTCTTGGGGGACCGGGGTGTGTAGTTCCCCTGCGATCTGGACCCCTCCCACGATGGACCCAACACGGCCCCCTTTGCCTCCCGGGCCGGGCTGTGGCGCAGCTGCAAAGAGTCACGACTGACCGAGAGGTCGTGGGGTGGAAGCCCGGGTGGGACTGAGCTCCCGACCGGGAAGAGCCTGGCTAGAGAGCCCACCTGAGCCGCTCCAAAGGCAGGTGCATCTCTCGAGTAGACAATTCTAGGTACCGCTTTATGCGGGGAGGCTAATTTAAGTCATTTGCGACACTATAAAATATGCTGGCAGCGTGGGGAAAGGAATGAGGAAGTCCTACCGTCAAGGACTCGGTGTCACAAGTGGACGGTGAAGGGGCAGCGCCCCCTGTGGCCGGAACGGAGCACTCCCTCCTGAAGCCGGGAGAGGGAGACACGTGAGATGCCTCTGCGTGTGCGTGTCGTGTGTCCGGTCATGGCATGGCGTGGGTGTGCCACGTGTGTCTTGACCTGGGAGGCGTCTACGGACAAGGCCGGCTCTTGGGCTGAGAAACGGGGAAGAGCCCCAAGGGCCCGAGTCAGGCTGGACTGCCCTTCATGTCCGGGGAAAGCCCATGGCTTCACTCAGACAGCCTTCAAGGTTTGCCCGGATCTGTCCCGGGATCTGCGGAACTCTCTGCCGAAGGAGGAGGGAGTTTGAAGAATTCGGCAGACGGGACTCGAACCCGCGACGCCCGCTCTCTCTCTCTCTCTCTCTCTCTCTCTCGTGCCTGAGCCGCTTGACCCATCGCGCCACTCAGCTCTGCGGGGAGAGGGAGGGGGCGGGGCTCTGACGTCACCAGAGCCAGGCTGGGAGGGGCGCCCTCGAACGGCCTCTGCGCTGGGCGGGGCTTCCAGAGGCAAGGCCCCGCCCTCCCCTTGCTCAGCCAATGAGGCCCCTCCCTTCCCTGCCAGGCCAAGGCCCCGCCCCTCCCTCCCGTCTCTCAAAGGGAGAAGCCCCGCCCCCCCTTCGTGACGGAAGGAACCCTCGCCACGCCCCGCCCACGCCCTGACGTCACTCCCTCCGACGAAGAGGGGGCGGGGCCTCCATCCTGCCCTCAGAAGCCGCCTTCTTTCTCGCCCCTCCTTGTCACCCGTCCATCAAGGCCGGAGCCAATAGGGGCCCGCTCGTGGGCGGGGCGTCACGGACTCGGCCAATGGGGGGGCGAGGGGCGGAGGAGGGGCGGGGCTTCTTCCTGGCTGGGCCTGCACAGAGCCTCTCTCGCCGCCATTGTTTTCTGAGGCGTTTCCTCTGGAGCCGCGAAGGAGGAGAGACAGAGAGAGAGAGAGGTTGGTATTGATATTGATATTTATATTGATATTCTCTCTGGATTGCGTGTCTCTGGGTCTGTCTTGGGGAAGGAGGAGGGGGCGGGGCCTGCCTCCCTCCCGGAAGAAACGAGGCCTCAATGGCCGCCAAGGCCTCCCCCTCCCCCCTCCCTCCCCGTCTTCCCTTGTTTGTTTATGTGTTTATTGTTTACTGCATTTATTGTTTACTGCATTTCTATCCCGCCCTTCTCACCCCGAAGGGGACTCACAGCGGCTTAGCAATGGTATGTACATACAGGACAATAGATTATTAGCATAGCACAAGATCAGCATTATCTATTACTATATCGTACTATACTGCAATATTACATGTAATAGGTAATATACAATTATAATAGTGTAGTATTATATTGTATTGCATTATATTGTACGTATATACTATAATATATTAGCACAGCACAATATCAGCATTATCTATTACTATATTGTAATGTACTGCAATATTACATGTAATAGGTAATATACAATTATAATAGTGTAGTATTATTGTATTGTATTGCATTATATTGTACGTATATACTATAATATATTAGCACAGCACAATATCAGCATTATCTATTACTATATTGTAATGTACTGCAATATTACATGTAATAGGTAATATACAATTATAATAGTGTAGTATTATTGTATTGTATTGCATTATATTGTACGTATATACTATAATATATTAGCACAGCACAAGATCAGCATTATCTATTACTATATTGTAATGTACTGCAATATTACATGTAATACGTAATATACAATTATAATAGTGTAGTATTATATTGTATTGCATTATATTATACGTATATACTATAATATATTAGCATAGCACAATATCAGCATTATCACTATATTGTAATGTACTGCAATATTACATGTAATATGTAATATACAATTATAATAGTGTAGTATTATATTGTATTGCATTATATTGTACGTATATACTATAATATATTAGCATAGCACAATATCAGCATTATCACTATATTGTAATGTACTGCAACTGGTCGGTTGATGTCAGTTGATTATGTACTTTTATGATGTTTTTCTTTTTCTTGTTTCAGTTGTTTTCATTGTATTGTTTATTTGTTATATGTTTTTAATGGTGTTATAATAATAATAACAACAACACCAACTTTATTTTTATATCCCGCCTCCATCTCCCTGAAGGGACTTGGGGCAGCTTACACAGGGCCAAGCCCAAGTGGTACAAACATTGTAATAAAACAAATTGATAAAACATAATAAAATTACATTAAAAATAAAACATGGCTTGATAAAAGACCTGAGGACGCTCATAAAAATGACCTGGAGGCCTTGTTTATGCTGGGCTTGGTCTCCATGCAAGCTGCCCCGAGTCCCTTCGGGGAGAGAGATTGTGGTGGGATATAAAAATAAAGTTGTTATTATTATTACGTACATACAATATATAGATGTCACTATCTATATTTTCCAACTCCCAATCACTTCCTTGTTCCTTCCTTCCTTCCCACCTCACTCCATTCTTCCTTCCCTTCCTTCCTCCTCCCTTATTGTTATTTATTTATTAATTATTATTATTATTATTAAACTTATATACCGCTACTCCCGGTTTGGCTCGGAGCGGTTTACAAAAATAGATTAAAACAATACATTGGGCTTTAAAATAACAATAAAAACAATAAAAGCAACAATAAAAGCAACAATAAAAACAGACATAGCCCCGAGTCTTTCACCCATTGAACGCTTGTCGGAAGAGCAAGGTTTTGCAGGCTTTCCGAAAGGCAAGTAAGTCTCGGGTGGTTCGAGTTTCCACTGGCAAGGCATTCCATAATTGAGGGGCTACAACCGAGAAGGCTCTCTGCCTAGTGGAAGACAAATGATAAGTCCGTATGTTAGGGACTTCAAGCAAATTTTGGTCTTCAGACTGAAGTAATCCCTGGGGTTGGTAGGGTGATAAGCGGGCCCTCAGGTACGCTGGCCCCAGACCATGTAAGGCCTTGAAAGTTAGTACTAGTATCTTGAAAGTAATCCGGTACTCAATCGGTAGCCAGTGCAGCTGTTGAAGAATTGGGGTGATACGCCACCTCGCCAGCACCCCGGCGAGAAGACGAGCCGCCGCGTTTTGCACCAGCTTCGGTTTCCGGATCACTGACAGAGGAAGGCCAATGTAGAGGGCGTTACAGTAGTCGAGCCTCGAGATGACCGTCGCCTGGATCACCGTCGCCAGGTCGTTCCTAGATAGGTAGGGAGCCAGTCGCCTAGCCTGGCGTAGATGGAAAAACGCAGATCTGCTCACAGCAGAGACCTGGGCCTCCATTGTGAGCAGAGGGTCTGATAAGACACCAAGACTTTTTACAGAAGATGACGGACGTAGTGTCTCACCATCCAGGGTAGGCAGCTGGATATCCCTTCCACCCGGACGGCCCAGCCAAAGGATCTCCGTCTTCGCTGGATTCACCCTCAACCTGCTGGCACGCAACCATCTAGTAACGGCTTCAAGGCACTGATGGAAACTATCGGGTACGGAGTCCGGCTGGCCCTCCATCCTCAGAATGAGCTGAGTGTCATCAGCGTACTGGTGGCACTCGAGCCCAAACCAGTCGGGCAAGCGGTCGCATATAGATGTTAAATAATAGAGGAGAGAGAATAGCTCCCTGTGGGACCCCACAAGTTAGCGGAGACCACGCGGAAACCAACCCTCCCCTCACCACCCGCTGTCCCCGATTTTGGAGGAAGGAGGACACCCATTTAAGGGGTATCCCCCTAACCCCCGTCATGGCTAGGCGATGGGTCAATAGATTGTGGTCGACCGTATCAAATGCTGCTGTGAGATCCAATAACACGAGCAGCGCTGATCCGCCTTGATCCCTCTGGCAGCGAAGTTGGTCTGTGATGGCGACCAGCACAGTCTCCGTCCCGTGCCCCCTACGGAAGCCGGACTGGAAGGGATCAAGTCCGGCTGTGTCATTGAGGAACGGCTGCAACTGTTCCACTGCTGCCTCTCAACCAGCTTGCCCAGAAACGGAAGGTTCGAGACTGGGCGGTAGCTAGCGGGAAGCGAACGATCTAAGTCTGGTTTCTTCAGCATTGGAGATACTGATGCCTCTTTTAAACCCTCTGGAAAAACTCCTTGCTCAAGGGAGCTATTTATTATATTCAACAGAGGTTCACGTAATCCATCTAGGCAGGATTTTACTAGCCAGGAGGGACACGGATCGAAGGAGCAGGTGGTCGGCCTAGCTGCAGTCATGATCCTGTCGACAGCCTCTGCATCCAGCGGGGTAAACCAGTCCAGGATGGGCCCAGAGAGTGGCCACGGAGTCTCAAGTTCAGTTACTGTATCCATCGTGGCAGGGAGTTCCCGACGAAGAAGCGAGATCTTGTCTGCAAAATAGCTCTGGAAAACCTCAGCAGAAGGAGCCAGGTCATTATTGTTTGGAACAGAAGGGACCTTTGTCAGGGATCTAATGATCTTAAATAATTGTGCTGGGTGTGAGCTCGCAGACGCTATCAAGGAAGCATAATACGACTTTTTTGCCTCGGTGATAGTCTGCTCATAAGACTCTCTGGACTTCTTATAAGCTGATTCCGATTCCTCATCACGGCGTTCCCGCCACATGACCTCTAGCCGTCTCTTCTCCCGTTTCATCGCACGGAGCTCCTCAGTGAACCAAGGAGACTGATTCTTACGGGGTCGGAGAAGGCGTCTAGGTGCGATCTCATCAAGTGCATTGGATAATTTGGTGTTCCATGTATCCACTTGCACCTCCAGTGAGTCGCTGACAGGTTCTATGGCCTTTAGAGCATTCAGGAACCTGACCGGTTCCATTAGTCTCTTCGGGCGAACCCAAATAGGTTTGGCGCCCAGGTTGGGTGGGTTGGTGTGCTCTATACGGATTCCTAGGGCACAGTGGTCCGACCATGGAACCTCCGAAACGGAGGTTAGGGTCACTTGGATTCCAACCCCAAAGATCAAATCGTGTGTGGCCAGCCTGATGTGTAGGCCCAGTATTATAAAGTGAGAGTCCTAGTGTCGCCATGGTCGACACTAGGTCGACACTAGGTCTTCAGCTGCTGAGGAGAAGGAGCCTGCATCAGCATGGACATTGAAGTCCCCCAAAACAATAAGCCTGGGGAACCTCAAGGCCCACTCCGACACAACCTCTAGCAGCTGTGATAGGCTGTCCACTGGTGCATTAGGCGCACGGTACACCAGTAGAAAGGCTATACTCTCCTGTGAATCCCACACAAGGCCAACGCTTTCCATACCAGAGATGTTTGGAGTGGGAGCCGCCCTCAGAGATCAATTTTCTCGTGCGAGCATTGCCACTCCACCCCCCCGTCTCCCGGTCCGCATCTGGTGGGTGATAACAAAATCTGGAGATGATAATTCCTGGAGGAGGACCTCATCACCCTCCTGCAACCAGGTTTCTGTGACACATGCTAAGTCAGCCCCACTTTCAATAATGAAGTATGAAGAAGTATGAAGTAATGAAGAATAGTTTAGGTAAACGTAAAGGTTCCCCTCCCCCAGTGGCGCAGCGGATTAAACCGCTGAGCTACTGAACTTGCAGATCCCTTTCTTGGGATTGCGGTTTCTATTGTAGTTGGACAGTGGCCTGAAATTATACTTGACTGGATTTGCGCTTTTGAATGAAGATTTACTTAATATTTAGTGATCCAAATGATATCAATTCTTGAGTATGACTTGTGTCTCTCTATCAGAGAAGAAGGTTTCGTTCTTTTCTTCTGGGTGTAAGAACCTCCAGAGATCTATGATTGACAGTTTTTCTACCCTAATCCAGAAGCATTTTCCTTGATTCTCTTGAATTGGCTTTATAGTTTTTCAAAATCCATATTGAAATCCACAATAGAGTTGCAGTCAATATCCTCCATCTCTTTCCAAAAAGTTTCAAAGAAAGAAGCTTTTGCATAGTTAGAAGCATAAATATTGACAAGTGTTTTCTTTGTTTGTAATTTTATCATTGCCATTAGAAATCTTTTTTTTATCTTAACCATTTGAGGTTGCCAGAATTTGAGGATATACAATAACAGGCCATTTCTTTTGGAAGTTCCTGCTGAAACCAATTCTTCTCCCACTCTTTTTGGTTAAAAGTATTTCCTGGCCTGTTGTTTAAGGCGTGTCTCCTGCACCACTATTATATTAGCATTTTAAAATATAATTTTAATTGACAAAAATATTTATTACAGTGTTATAAAATGGGAATATCAGGGACAGGAAAGGGTCCTGGATAAGAGTAGGGACAACTACCACCTGGGTGAAGGCGATTTTTTTTTTCTCGGGGTATAAGGTAGAACATGGGATGGAAAGAAGGGAAAAGACAGAGAAGGGGATTTTGTTGACCTCCAATCTTCTTCACTGGGGTTTAAAAGTCTGCATTTCATCTCTTATTTAATTAGTGGGTCTCCCATTCGTCCTTTCTCCAGATGTGAACAATGCAGTGGGCCTTTCCGCACACAGAATGCTCACCGGGAGGGAAGAGACGCGGCCGGCGGAGACCTTTCCCGTTGGGCACAGCTTCCGACCTTTGCCGACCACGTCTCACCCCTCCCGGCGGTGTACATTACAGTGTAACTTGGTAGAAAGTTGCTAACCACCATTGCTAACAGCTTCAGGACCTTTCCTGTTCCCCCTCAGCCACTTAAGTACCTGGAGGGAGGGCCCAAGTTGACCCGCGCCTGATCTACCCAGGGACTCCATTATGTTGGATGAGCCAGACTCTACTGTACTGACTACTGGGACTCAGTGCTGCAGAATCCTGGGAGCTGTAGCTTCATGTGGTGTCTAAATGTCTCTGCCACAGAAAGCTCTTGCCTTCTTAAACTACAACTCCCAGGAATTTGGTCTCAGTGAGCAGTTAAAATGGAGTCACGCTGCATTAGTGGCCCAAATCAGGGAAGCCTTACAGAATCAAAGGAAACCATGTAGGCCTTTTGGAGACTCCTTGAAGGCCTCTTCCCTCCCAAAGGCATCCCGGGAAGACCTTTCCTTTCTTTGCACAACCTCCAGTTCCCTCTTGATTTCCTTTTGCCTGTCCAAACTTGCAGGTCGTGTTTTGATTGACAGGAGGGGCGGACGGGACTGGCTTATCTCCTCGCCTTGCTCTTTCCTCGCTGTTCGACTGAGGGAATGAATGGCCTGAATGGAACTTCGTTCAGCATGGACTCATTTTGGGAACATCCCAACAAGCCTCAGTGTGGGTTTGAATGAGCCGGGTGGGAAGGCAGATCCTTGGTCATTTGGAGGATTTCTTCGTCCCCAAGCTCGTATTATATAATATGTGCCAGGTTATGCATATATAGGGTTGTTGTATGTCTTTCGGGGTGTGTGGCCATGTTCCAGAAGTATTCTCTCCTGATGTTTCGCCCACATCTATGGCAGGCATCCTCAGAGGTTGTGAGGCATGGATAAACTAGGCAAGGAAGGTAAATATATATCTGTGGAGAGTCCAGGGTGTGACAAGAGTCCTTTGTCAGTTGGAAGCCAGCATTAATGTTGCAATTAATCACCCTAATTAGCATTGGAAAGGTTTGTCTCTTGCCTGGGGGGCATCCCCTGTTCAGAGTCATTAGCCGTCCTTGGGGCTCCTCTGCCCTCAGAGTGTTGCTTCCCATTTACTGTTCTGAGTTTTGAGTTTTTTAATACTGGTAGCCAGATTTTGTTCATTTTCATGGTTTCCTCCTTTCTGTTGAAGTTGTCCACATGCTTGTGGATTTCAATGGCTTCTCTGTGTAGTCTGACATGATAGTTGTTGGAGTGGTCAAGCATTTCTGCATATATAGATTGTATAATTATATATACAGTATATTACTAGCTTGGGTCCCCAGCGTTGGCCCAGTTATTTGAAAAAGTAATTTTTTAATTGTACAAATTCATGGTTCAGGTGTTTCTCACTTTTAGCTGCCAGAACCTCCATGCCATCTTGCATCGCAGCTTTCTCCATTTTGTCGGGTATTCTTCTGGTCTTGCAGTTCAGACTCACTGCTGGCATGATGCTCCTGGTGGCTGACATCTGCTGTCGAGCATTCCTTAGAGCAGATCATTCTCGTTTCCCAGCAGGAGGGAGTCCTTGCTGTCCCAGTCGGTGCATGGGTCCCTGTGCTCACTCTCTCTGTGTAGGGCCGTGGGCTTTGTCCTTCCCCATTCTAGCTGGTGGGGCCTGTCGGGACTGTCCTTTCTCTCCCTGGGCCGATGTGGCTCCCTCCAGCACTCTGCTGCTCGACGGCTTTCCTTCCCGCATGGGAAACAAGGATCCCGTTGTCCTTTTCTTTCCTGGCTGCTCAACCATCCTTGTGGAGGATTCTGTGGACCTCCTCCTCCCAAGGCTATTGCTGTCAGTCCTTGGAAGGTGTAGGACACAAAGGTAGGCTCACACAGCTGGGGCTATGGAAACTTTATTGAATCCGCCTTGCCAAGATGATCACAAAGCTTACACTGTCCCTTTTCCGCCAGCCCCCCCAGTATATCAAGATGCTTCTTCCCTCCCTCTCCCACGTTTCCCCCTTCCCATTCACACCTTCCCGTCAACAGTTCTTTCCCATGTTTGAAACCCAAAGCAGGTCATAAATCAGTCTTTCCAAACAAATGGTCTTCCTCTTCCGGCTCTCCCCCCCCCCCCCCCGCCCCTTTGCTCTGGTCGGATGTGAAAAGGTCAGTTGGCTTTTTGCATCCTGACAATTGCGGTGTTTCTCCTGATGACGCCATCCCTGGCTCCTTGTCTCACTTGCTCTTTGTCATACTCCACTCTGCCCGCTAAGATGATCCATTCCTCTAGAGACCTGGGACTCCTTGGCCCACAGGATACTGGGTCAAACTCTGTGGTCCTCTATTCTCTCCCAAATTTAGTGACTCTTCTGGGTCTTCTCCCAGAAATGACGGGTCGAGTGCTAGGGCAGCCATGAGAGCTGCAGTCCCACAGGGGGAGAACTCCTGCGGGGTTGTCTCTAAGGCCTCGCTAGGTGTCCAGTCTCTGACATCCTGCTGCTACACACCTCTCATTGTTGGTAGAGAAAGAGCCTTTCGAAGAGACAGGGCTTAATGTCAGAAAGAAAGTTGCTTCTAAGCTCTAACCCTAATGCACAAGGTTATATCTCTTCCCTGTTTCCTTTCACCGCCTCATTGTTTACACATTCCCATGGAACCTAACTGCTGTCTCCATAACAACCATTATGGTTACCTTCCCTCTCCCACCCTTGATCACCCAGATGGTCATCATTAACAGCTTCTTGTTCACAGCTCTTTGATGGCATGGTCACTCCTAAGGCTTCCTTCGAAGATAGAGTGATCCATGACAGCTGATGCCTTATTGAATGGCAACTCCCAAAAATTCTATAGTATTGATCTATGGCAGCTGAGGTTGGACTCAGTTTGTGTTTGTTCTACATGGTAGGTGTGTCCCAGGTCAGGGAAGCCTTTCAGAAGCAGAGAACAGCATTTTGGACCTTGTAGAGGCCACTTGGGGCACTTCCAGACAGCACTAAATCACGGGTTTTAAACAGGGGCAAAAGATCCCAGAACTTCAGATGAGGTCCACATACAGACCTGTTGGTCCTGGGATTTCTGCCTCCATTGTCCAGACTTGCTGCTTTGTTCCGAGAGTTAGAGGCTCCCAAAATGGTTGCTGCAGGACTTCTGCCTGAAACCTCAGCGGGTTTTTTTAAAAAAATGGCAAGATGCAGATTTGCAGAGATTCAGATATGCGGATCACTGCAACAGTTCCGTTCTTTGTCCTGGCCAGAGAAACTGCCCTCCAAACGTTTCATGAAGTATTTGCCACACAAACAAACCTAATGGGGCAGGGCCACCTTGCCCAAGTCAGCACTGCACAATAAAACAGGAACAGGCAATTGTAAGCCAGGAACAGAAGTTTGTCCTTATCTTCTACTTTTACAGCCTGGCTGCCTGGCCATCTGTCCAGACAGATTTGGTTGTGTACTTGTGGCATCGAACAACAGGGCGCTGTTCCTAGGTTCCACATGACTTTCCCTATTAGCCACCTGCATGACCTTGTCTCTATATATTTACATTCCTCTCCAGCACGTCCCTGTCCCAACAGCCCGTAGTAAGCATTTGTCATTTACGTTACCCATGTTGTCAGCACACACCCAATGAGGAACCAACATATATAGCCTGGCAATATCATCATGTTGTTCCCTGGCGCAAGTACACTACAAAACCTGTCTTCACCGATGGCATACAACAAAGTGTGAGTAATTATAGTAATGATGGCATTCTGTTCCTGGTTTGAAAGTGTCTGCTCCTGTGTCATTGTGTACTGCTTACTGTGAAGGTACTTGTTGCACCCCAGGAACTCGATTTTTCAGCCACAACCTTCATTAAACAGGTGAAGGGTGAAGTTCCTCTTCCCTGGCCAAAGTTTTTGCCTTCTTACTCGAGTGTCACCTTCCTTTTAGGAACCAACCAATCATGAACAAGCATCTAAAACCCGGGAACAAACCCAGTTCAAAAATCCTGTGATTTCCGATTCCAGGGACATGCAGACATGCGAAGATCTGGATATTTGGCAAAAACCACGATATTCCCACACCTGGAAATCTCACGTTTTTTGCCTTTTCTAGCGGTTGCTTTTGGGTTTACAGGGAACGGTGTCTGGCCACCCTACTGTTTACTACGGAAGCTCCTGGGATGAAGGGACTGTCTGGACGGGCCCTTGGAGGCATCCTCCAAAAAGTATCCAGGCAGACTTTTTTCCCCACAGCCTCTGTTTTTCTCAAGATTTCCTTTTGGTTGGCCAAATATTGAGGCCCATACTTTTATTTAATGCCGGGGGAGGGGGCAATTGAATTATCTGCTCCCTCCCTTTTCCCTCTGTTTTGCTCATGCTCAGTAAGTCATTTGTGAGGCATCTTCCAGGACAGGAATGGACAGAGTGGGTGCCGTTCTTCCCCAGGTTGGGATTTAATGGCTTAGATTACGGCAGACACGTTCCTACAACCCTGTGCACATAACCCGTGTTTCTCTCAATCGCCTTCACCTGCTGAAAAGCCTTTCCCCACAACAGAGGGCAGGAAATAGAGGCGGAAATGGACAGGGGTGGAAAGGGCTGGGCAGGAAGGAGGGTTTCCCGACTGCGCTGTGCCTGTGAATTTGCATGCCGTCCTGCGGCTCAACCAAGGGAGTGAACAGCCCAACGGGGACTTAGTCCAGGCGAGACCAGTTCTGTGGACATCTCAGCATGCCTAAATGGGGTGTTGAATTTGCCAGGCAGGAAGGCAACGTCTTTGGGAATTTGGGGTTCCTTTGAGAGATGTAGGAAATGTGGTGGCAGCAGAGGTCCAATTTGGGATGCACAGGAGACGGACCTGGGATCCCTTGTGGCCTGAAAGGGAACCTGAAATTCATGAAATCATCAGGAAAGGGATCATTGTGCCTCTTAAGATTTAACTTATAACTAATAACTTATAACTTATAACTAATTCAAGGAAACCCATTATTCAGAGTGAATGACGTCCTGTCTATGGTCTGTTTGACTGTCTGCCTTGTGTTTCTTTAGCCATGTTTAGGTCAAGCCAACAAAACCAATGTGGTTCTTTAGTATTGTACGAAGGTCCCTTTTTCTTCCATCCATCCCTCTTTCCTTCCATCAATCACTCATTATTTTCATCCTCCCTCCCTTCTTTCCTTCTGAATCCATCCCTTATAGTTCATAAATCTGTGATCACCTTTGCTTGTTTCTGTGTGTCCTTGAGACCCTTCATATCTCCATTTCTGGGTAGTTCAATTTTCAACACAAGCACTGAATGGAAAAGAGGATCATCTTGGAAATAAAGGAAGTTTGCAGGTTCATGTTTAACCTTTTGCTCTTCTTTCTTGATCAGGGAAATGAAGACCCTATGAAGTCACCACGGGCATAAAAAGAAAATATCAATATCTAGTGGAGATTGAGGAATTTGGAAACCAAAGGGCAATAATGAAAGAAATCCTGTGGGAAGAAGAAATCCTCTCTAGGTGCCAATCTTGTGGAACTCAATTTTGATCAGAAAGAAAAAGGGAACACTCACGTGTCCATATCACAAAACTGTCGACATGGAGGAGAAACCCTATACATGCCTTGAGTGTGGAAAGAGCTTCAGTTGGAGGAGCAATCTGCTACTGCATGAAAGGACTCACACTGGGGAGAAACCTTTTAAATGCCCGGAGTGTGAAAAGAGCTTCACTCATAGTTCAGGCCTATATTCACATCTAAGGACTCACACTGGGGAGAAACCTTTTAAATGCCCGGAGTGTGGACAGAGCTTCACTGGGAGTTCAGGTCTACGTTCACATCAAAGGACTCACACTGGGGAGAAACCTTTTAAATGCCCGGAGTGTGGACAGAGCTTCACTGAGAGTTCAGTTCTACGTTCACATCAAAGGACTCACACTGGGGAGAAACCTTTTAAATGCCCGGAGTGTGGACAGAGCTTTGCTCATAATGGAAGTCTACATTCACATCAAAGAACTCACACTGGGGAGAAACCCTATAACTGCCTGGAGTGTGGACAGAGCTTTACTCAAAAGGGACACTTAGATTCACATCAAAGGACTCACACTGGGGAGAAACCCTATAACTGCCTGGAGTGTGGACAGAGATTTGCTTTTAGTTCAAATCTACGTTCACATCAAAGAACTCACACTGGGGAGAAACCCTATAACTGCCTGGAGTGTGGACAGAGCTTTGCTCGTAGTTCAGGACTACGTTCACATCAAGGAATTCACACTGGGGAGAAACCCTATAAATGCCTGGAGTGTGGACAGAGCTATACTCGTAGTTCAGGACTACGTTTACATCAAAGAACTCACACTGGGGAGAAACCCTATAAATGCCTGGAGTGTGGACAAAGCTATACTTGTAGTTCAGGATTACGTTCACATCAAAGGACTCACACTGGGGAGAAACCCTATAACTGCCTGGAGTGTGGACAAAGCTTTGCTCAGAAGGGACACTTACATAGACATCAAAGAACTCACACCTGGGAGAAACCCTATAACTGCCTGGAGTGTGGACAGAGCTTTGCTCGTAGTTCAAATCTACGTTCACATCAAAGAACTCACACTGGGGAGAAACCCTATAAATGCCTGGAGTGTGGACAAAGCTATACTTGTAGTTCAGGATTACGTTCACATCAATGGACTCACACTGGGGAGAAACCATATAAATGCCTGGAGTGTGGACAGAGCTTTGTTTGTAGTTCAGGACTACGTTCACATCAAAGAACTCACACTGGGGAGGAACCCTATAACTGCCTGGAGTGTGGACAGAGCTTTGCTCGGAAGGGAAGCTTACATAGACATCAAAGGAGTCACACTGGGGAGAAACCCTATAAATGCCTGGAGTGTGGACAGAGCTTTGTTTGTAGTTCAGGACTACGTTCACATCAAAGAACTCACACTGGGGAAAAACCCTATAAATGCCTGGAGTGTGGACAGAGCTTCACTCGGAAGGGAAGCTTACATAGACATCAAAGGAGTCACACTGGGGAGAAATCCTATAAATGCCTGGAGTGTGGACAGAGCTTTGTTTGTAGTTCAGGACTACGTTCACATCAAAGAACTCACACTGGGGAGAAACCATATAAATGCCTGGAGTGTGGACAGAGCTTTGCTCATAGTTCAGGTCTACGTTCACATCAAAGGATTCACACTGGGGAGAAACCCTATAACTGCCTGGAGTGTGGACAGAGCTTCATTCAGAAGGGAAACTTACATACACATCAAGGAACTCACACTGGGGAGAAACCCTATAAATGCCTGGAGTGTGGACAGAGCTTCATTCAGAGTTCAAGTCTACGTTCACATCAAAGGACTCACAACTGGGGAGAGACCCTATAAATGCCTGGAGTGTGGGCATACCTTCAATCATAGTGGATATCTACGTAAACATCAAAGGATTCACACGGGAGAAACCCTATACATGCCGGGTGTGTGGTAAGAGCTTCACGCAGAGTTCAGGTCTACGTTTACATCAAAGAACTCACACTGGGGGGAAACCATAGAAATGCATGGAGTGTGGACAGAGCTTTTCACAGAATAACATTATACATAGACATCATAGAATTCAGAGAATTCACCCTGTTAATTGACACCAGAGTGTCATTCTAACATGTACAAAAGCAACTTGCAAATTTTGGAAATGCAAGCTCAAAGTTGGGACATTTCATCACATGTGGTGTATTGTAGAAAGATTGAACTAAAAATACAGTGTTCCCTCACTTATCCCGGGGGTTAGGTTCCAGGACCACCCACAATAAGTGAAAATCCGCGAAGTAGGGATGCTATATATTTCTACATTATTTTAGTAGTTATACACTATTTTAAGTCTTTATCAAGAAATCATGTGTTGATAAATCGCCTCCTTCTCCTCTTGTTGCCGCTTGGGCTCCTTTTCTCTCCCTTTGGCTTCTCCTTCCTCCCTTCCTTAGGCTGTACATTGTAATTTAGTATTATTTATAGTCGTCTTTTAGAATTTATTGAAAAACCGCAAAACAGCGAATCCACAAAGAGCGAAGTAGTGAGGGAACTCTGTATGTTCCATTCTGGAAGTAATTATATTATCTAAAGGGAATAGAATAATGAGAGATAAAAATTAACAGATAGAATTAGGCCTTTAGGCATGTATCCCTGTCTGTTAGTTCAGCTGTATGAAGGTAACTGTTTCGCAGGTCTGTTTGTTTCTGATTTAGTTTTGTATCTCATGTAATAATAATAATAATAATAATAATAATAATAATAATAATAATAATAATAATAATAATAATAATAATAATAACAACTTTATTTTTATACCCCGCCCCATCTCCCCGAAGGGACTCAGGGCGGCTTACATGGGGCCTTGCCCGATAAAACAATCAAATATCAAAACACAGCAAAAAAACAGTTATCCAATAAAAACATCAATTACAGTAAAAACAATTGTTAAAATCAACATAAAACATACAATATTAACACTGGAGACTAATTCATAGAACTCAGGCAAAGTGCAACATGGGCCGAAATGGGGAAGGTAATTTCACAGTTGAAATGGACAAAGTGCAATATAGCATTGGCAACACCTCGAGAATGGGGCTATTATAAAATGGGCAGATAGATCAGTCCAACACCAAAGTATCAAAGGCCTTTTGAAAGAGCCAGGTTTTTAAGCTCCTACGGAAGGAGAGGAGGGTAGGGGCCTGCCTGATCTCTCTAGGGAGCGAGTTCCAAAGCCATGGGGCCACGACGGAGAAGGCCCTCTCTCTCGTCCCCACCAACCGCGACTGCGAGGGTGGTGGGAGCGAGAGAAGGGCCTCCCCCGACGAGTGAAGAGAACGTGCGGGTTAGTAGGGGGAGATGCAGTCTCTAAGGTAGGTGGGTCCCAAACCGTTGAGGGCTTTGTAGGTGATAACCTGCACCTTGAATTGAGCCCTGAAAGTAAATGGCAGCCAGTGGAGCTCCTTAAACAGAGGCGTTGAACGCGCCCTGTAATTTGCTCCGGTTAGAAGCCTGGCTGCCGAACGCTGTACTAGTTGTAATTTCCGGGCCATCTTCAAAGGCAGCCCCACGTAGAGCGCATTGCAATAGTCCAGTCTAGAGGTAACTAAGGCATGGACCATCATGGTCAGATCAGACTTCTCGAGGTACGGTCGCAGCTGGCGCACAAGTTTTAATTGTGCAAAGGCCCTCCCGGCCACGGCCGACACCTGAGCCTCAAGCGTCAGCCCCGAATCCAGGAGGACCCCCAAACTGCAGACCTGCGCCTTCAGGGGGAGTGCGACCCCGTCAAGCACAGGTTGCCACCCAATACCCCGATCGGACGTACGACTGACCTGGAGGACCTCTGTCTTGTCGGGATTAAGTCTCAGCTTGTTCACCCTCATCCAGGCCAACACAGCGGCCAGACACTGGTCCAGAATCCGAGGGGCTTCCTTGGATTTAGGTGGAAAAGAGTAGTAGAGATGGCGTAGAGATGGCACTGTACTCCAAAACTCTGGATAACCTCTCCCAGCGGTTTCATGTAGATGTTAAAAAGCATGGGGGACAGAATAGAACCTTGCGGGACCCCACAGGTCAATGGCCAGGGGTCCGAGCAGGTGTCCCCCAGCTTCACCAACTGGGAACGGCCCTCCAGAAAGGCCCTGCAGTACCCCCAAGGCCCATCCCAGAGAGCCGCCCCAGAAGGATACCATGGTCGATGGTATCGAAAGCCGCTGAGATGTCCAAGAGAACCAGCAGGGTCACACTCCCCCTGTCCAGCTCCCTGCGGAGGTCATCCACCAAGGCCACCCAAGCCGTCTCGGTACTGTAACCAGGCCTGAAGCCAGACTGACAGAAGTAGTTAGTTTCATGTGTAGTTGAAGCATTATATACAATTTCTGCCTTTTTTGTAATGTTGCTTTTAATCTCTCTTTTTTGATTTTGATTTTTTTTGCCATAAAGAGGGGGATTTATAAGGGACAAAACTGCTGAAACCGTCAACTTGTTTTCTTCTGAACCCAAAGGTTTCCTGTTCTTTGGCTGCCGAGTGTTCAGGGAAGAGTGAGGTCTGTGAGATGAGTGAGTAGAAAACATGACACAATTTAGATAATGGTTTGTGACACAACAACAACCCTTGTAGTAGTCAATGGGATATTCTGTATGCCTTCTTTAATGTCAAGTAAGACAATTTCCCCTTATGTCTGGAGGCTCTGTCGAACTGGCTACGTGCTAGTAGACTGAAGGTGAACCCGGCGAAGACCGAGATTCTCTGGCATGGCCGCTCGACTGGTCTGACCCACTTGCTACCCACCTTCGATGGTGCTGCCCTATCTCCTTCGCCCACCGTTAAGAGCCTGGGTGTCGTTTTAGATTCACAGCTGACAATGGAAGCTCAGGTCGCTGCTGCCAGCAAACAGGCCTTTTTCCACCTACGACAAGCGAGGCAACTGGCACCCTATCTATCTGATGAGGCGCTGGCAACGGTCATCCATGCCACGGTCACGTCTAGGCTGGACTATTGCAACGCCCTGTATGTTGGGCTTCCGATGTCCACGACCCGAAAGCTCCGTATTGTTCAGAATGCGGCAGGCAGGCTACTCACAAGAACACCCATGAAATGCCACATCACACCAGTGCTGCAGCATCTGCATTGGCTTCCAACTGATTACCGTGGTCTCTATAAGATGCTAGTCCTGACCTTTAAAACTCTTTACGGCCAGGGCCCATCGTCCCTTAGGGACCGTCTCTCCTTCTCCCATCATCGGAGGTCGCAACAACCATCCCAACGAGACTTACTTTATGTACCGGGTCCTAGAGAAGTGCACTTGGAAAGGACCAGGCGCAGAGCTTTTTCTATTTCTGCCCCTGCCTTATGGAATGCCTTGCCGCCCCATATGAGAGCCATGCGTGAGTTAGGGCCTTTGACCCTCGCACTCAAGACCTGGCTCTTTACTAGAGCTTTTAATCTATGTTAATTTTATCAATATTTGTATGTATATATTTTTATCTTTTACAATTTTATCTTGTAAATCGCCTAGAGCATCGTGGATGGAGGGCAATTAATAAATAGTTAAATGATGATGATGATATTGTGCTCAGATACAAAGATTTATAAAGGAAACACCACAATGGATATAAAACAATGGGAAGCACGGGAAGCAGATTATGTGTGCTCACCACACCTCACACAGATAGGACCACGTGTGCTCTAAACATGGAAGATGTGATACATTCACACAAGATACAGGAATGGGATGTCTTTGTGTTACTACTGTTCAGCTAATGTTATGGTCTGATGGAAATATAATAGAACCCAATAAACAAACATTCGGTTGAAATGTAAATGTAACAACTTTTGTTCAAGATGATGAAACTGGGAATTTGGTGTACGTGGTGGAGAATGGAGACAGTGAAATAGACTTGAAGTTTAAAAAGTTATCCATAAATATAAGGAATTAATTGGGAAAAATTAAATATACTAGTAAAAACGAATCAGCAGGTGAAGAAACATTTGGAGAGTTATGAGGAAAGAAGTAAGAAAGGTTTTGTTAGGATCCAAGAGGTTGATGGAGAACGTCAGAGCGTGGCCGCAGAAGGAAGCAGCCCGACAGAACGTCACTGGTGGGATGAAATCAACGGATATTCACCCAAAGCGGCAGCAGCATGTTTACATCTATTGATGCACCCAATAGTAAGGTGAGGGCTACAAGGAGTGACTGATCGATTTTCTGTATTTGAAAACAAATTGCAATACTTAGAAACGCAATTGTGAACTGTGATGTATGTTGACTCTATTGAGAGGGTTGATGGGCCAAAGGGCCTGCATTTCTATTCTATTTCTATTCTATTTCTATTCTATTTCTGATTGCTTTTAATTATGCATTATTAAGCTGTCTGCTTCAACTTATTATATTAAAGATGCAACCTGCCTTCTTCCAGAGGAGAGGCAAGTGTCCGTATGTCGCCACTATGTTTCCGGAACATCTTGTGGTTAATGTGGTTAAGCTACTTACTGGAACATAAGTGAACAACATGTTTTTCTACAAATGTTGTTTATGATAAAGGAAGCACGCTTGCAACACTCTGTACTGCTCCAAAGAAATGAGGAACATGAGGATATATTGAGCTTCATTTCAAATGTTCTTCACGGCGGTCACCTTTGATTTGTCCATCCGTCTATACTGCAGTATAATAAAGGTACTTGTTTTAAACTCTGTTGGGCTCAGATTGGATCCATAGCGCTTCAGCAAAGTTCCTGGTATTTAAATCTGTGTGAGCGGTTCGCTTTTCCGCTACATATAACTATATTAAACTGATTATATACATAGAATTGACACTGAATCAGACATGTGATACAATAAAGTAGTATTGATGTATCCAGGGCGTGTGTGTAAGAAACGGGAGTGTGTTTGTGTGGGTGCTTGTGAAGGAAGAAGAAACGGGCCTCAAAAGAAAACGGAGTTCACGCAAAGCGTGACATGGGACGGACGTGGGCGGTGAAGAGCGAGGCTTGTCGGCTCCAAGGGGATGGGAGGAAGGGGCTGCGCAGAAAGGCCGGGGGAGATGGCCTGAGGAGACGGAGTGGCCGCTGGAAGGCCAGAGCTAGCCTCTTGCCCCCCGGGGCTGGTGTGACCCACTTGGTTTGGGGGGGGGAGCTGCACTCAAGGGAGTGTGAGATCCTGCCCCCTCTCCTCCTCCGGAGCCTGCTTCTTCCCCCAAAATGCCTGCGAGTTGGTCCTCTCTCTCTCTCTCCTTCCTCCAGGCTGGTGCAGGCAGAAGCTACAGAGAGTAAGGGATTTAGAGCAAATTGTCAGGCTTGTCAGCTCCAACTGTGTTGGTGTGGGTTAGTCTTCTTTGAAAGAGAGCCCAGGCACACAAGGGCTGAAGATCCCATACGGCTTTAATGTTCAGAATACAAGAGTCTGCTCCACTGCCCGTGTATATAGGCCTAGCTACAGTATCATCAGGAGCCTCCGGTGGCTCAGTGTGTTAAAGCGCTGAGCTGCTGAACTTGCAGACCGAAAGGTCCCAGGTTCAAATCCGGGGAGCGGAGTGAGTGCCTGCTGTTAGCTCCAGCTTCTGCCAACCTAGCAGTTCGAAAACATGCAAATGTGAGTAGATCAATAGGTACTGCTCCGGCGGGAAAGTAGCGGCGTTCCATGCAGTCATGCCGGCCACATGACCTTGGAGGTGTCTATGGACAACGCCAGCTCTTCAGCTTAGAAATGGAGATGAGCACCAACCCCCAGAGTCGGACACAACTGGACTTAACGTCCGGGGAAACCTTGACCTTTACCGTACCATCAATCACTCTAGAGTCCCTTTCCCCCCACCTCAGGGCAGTTGGGTTTTATGGCTGGTTCATGTGTCCTGTCCTCCCTTTTGGCCCATGGCCATGTGCTCTCCGTCAGTGCTCTGTGTCTGGAGATGGCATGCGATGGGGATCATGGCATCAGATTCAGATGAGTTGACTTGGGTTCATTTGAGTCAAGTTGGGTTCACTTGACTTGAGTTGGGTTCCATTGAGTTGTCCAAGATTTGAGTTGTATTCATTTGGGTTCTGATGAGTTGAGTTGGGTTCAGTTGAGTTGTCTTGGGTTCCATTGAGTTGAGTTGGATTCTGATGAGTTGGGTTCCGATGAGTTGTCCAAGGCTTGAATTGTATCCAGTTGGGTGTAAGGCTTGTCAGCTCCAACTGTGTGGTGTGGGTTAGTCTTCTTTTAAAGAGTACACACAAGGGCTGGAGATACCTACGGCATTATTGTTCGGAATATGAGTCTGCTCTACTGCCCGTATATATAGGCTAAGCTACAGTATCAAATCACCCTGGAGTCCTGGCGCCTGGAGGTTGCCCATTCCCACATTCCAGAGTCCCTTTTCGCCACCTCGGGGCAATTAATAATAATAATAAAAATAAAAATAATAATAACTTTATTTTTATACCCCTCCCCAAAGGGACTCGGGGCAGCTCACATGGGGCCTTGCCCGATACAACAATCAAATATCAATCACAAAGCCATAACACAATTAACCCAATAAAAACATCAACATCAGTAAAAACAATCATTAAAATGAACATGAATCATGCAATTAAAATCAGGGGACTAAATTCATAGATCCCGGGCAAAGTGCAGAAAATACCAAAATGGAGAGAGGTAATTTCACACTTAAAATGGACAATAAAGTGCAGTGTAATAATGGTAAGGTATCAGGGATGGGGCAATTATAGAATGGGCAGACAGGTCAATCCAACAACAATTAAATGTCAAAGGCCTTTTGAAAGAGCCAGGTTTTTAAGCTCTTCCGGAAGGAGAGGAGGATAGGGGCCTGCCTGATCTCTCTAGGGAGCGAGTTCCAAATCCGGGGGGCCACGACGGAGAAGGCCCTCTCTCTCGTCCCCACCAACTGCGATTGCGAGGGTGGTGGGAGCGAGAGAAGGGCCTCCCCCGACGAGCGAAGAGAATGTGCGGGTTCGTAGGGGGAGATGCGGTCTGTAAGGTAGGTGGGTCCCAAACCGTTTAGGGCTTTGTAGGTGATAACCTGCACCTTGAATTGGGCCCGAAAAGTAAATGGCAGCCAGTGGAGCTCCTTAAACAGAGGCGTTGAACGCGCCCTGTAATTCGTTCCAGTTAGAAGCCTGGCTGCCGAACGCTGTACTAGTTGTAATTTCCGGGCCATCTTCAAAGGCAGCCCCACGTAGAGCGCATAGCAATAGTCCAGTCTAGAGGTAACTAAGGCATGGACCATCATGGTCAGATCAGACTTCTCGAGGTACGGTCGCAGCTGGTGCACAAGTTTTAATTGTGCAAAGGCCCTCCCGGCCCCGGCCGTCACCTGAGCCTCAAGCGTCAGCCCCGAATCCAGGAGGACCCCCAAACTGCAGACCTGCGCCTTCAGGGGGAGTGCGACCCCGTCAAGCACAGGTTGCCACCCAATACCCCGATCAGACATACGACTGACCTGGAGGACCTCTGTCTTGTCGGGATTAAGTCTCAGCTTGTTCACCCTCATCCAGGCCAACACAGCGGCCAGACACTGGTCCAGAATCCGAGGGGCTTCCTTGGATTTAGGTGGAAAAGAGTAGTAGAGTTGGGTGTCATCCGCGTAGAGATGGCAACGTACTCCAAAACTCCGGATGACCTCTCCCAGCGGTTTCATGTAGATGTTAAAAAGCATGGGGGACAGAATGGAACCTTGCGGGACCCCACAGGTCAATGGTCAGGGGTCCGAGCAGGTGTCCCCCAGCTTCACCAACTGGGAACGACCCTCCAGAAAGGACTGGAGCCACTGGAGTGCAGTACCCCCAAGGCCTATCCCAGAAAGCCGCCCCAGAAGGATACCATGGTCGATGGTATCGAAAGCCGCTGAGATGTCCAAGAGAACCAGCAGGGTCACACTCCCCCTGTCCAGTTCTCTGTGGAGGTCATCCACCAAGGCGTCCAAAGCCGTCTCGGTACTGAACCCAGGCCTGAAGCCAGACTGCGAGTAGTCCAGAAAATCAGTATCTTCCAAGAATCCCTGGAACTGAGAGGCAACCACCCGCTCCAAGACCTTGCCCAAGAATGGTAGGTTAGAGATTGGCCTGTAATTACCAAGATTGGTCGGGTCTAATGAGTTTTATGGCTGGTTCGTATGTCCTGTCCTCCCTTTTGGCCCATGGTCATGTGCTCTGTGCCAGCGCTTTGTGTCCGGAGATGGCATGAGATGGGGATCACAACATGAAGCGAGGAATCAACAAGGCGTCTCTCACCTGGCAAGACGGAACGAGGGTCCAGTAAGGCGTATCCGAATAACAATGGAAAATAAAGTGTGCAGGTGGGACCCATAAGTCCTACAGCCTGAGATGGAGAATGTTTTGAAACCATGCCATAAGAACGGAAGGAACAGCACGTTCCCCGAAAGAAGGACTAAATCAAATGCCTCAAAGATTCACCACGCTTTTTCAGAACTGCGGCTACGGAGCGTCCACACCTGTCGGGAGAACCTGATCACCTCTTCCGCGCAGGGTCTGTGAGTGTGAGTATGGATGTATGCATGTGCGTGTGGGTGAGAGCTCTCTCTAGATGTGATTTTGATACGATTCTGATGTGATGATCAATAAATGTTACATGAAAAGTGTTAAAACCAAATTTGGTCTCTAAAAGCGCCTCACTGATCCCTCTGCTGCTGCTCAGTCGTTTAGTCGTCTCTGACTCTTCGTGACCTCATGGACCAGTCCATGCCAGAGCTCCCTGTCGGCCGTCACCGCCCCCAGTTCCTTCAAGGTCAAGCCAGTCACTTCAAGGACACCGTCCATCCATCTCGCCCTTGTTCGGCCTCTCTTCCTTTTTCCTTCCATTTTCCTCACCATCGTGATCTTTTCCAAGCTTTCCTGTCTCCTCATGATGTGGCCAAAATACTTCAGCTTTGCTTCTAATATCCTTCCCTCCAGTGAGCAGCCACTGGGCATTATTTCCTGGAGGACGGACTGGTCGGATCTTCTTGCCAAGGTCCAAGGCACGCTCAGGATCACTGGTATCACTGTCCTTGAAAAGGTTTGTCGCGATGGGATTTTGTATTGCGAACACAGCAGTTCCACGAACCGCACAAAGCCTTCTTGCTCTACCATTCTGAAGGGATGGTGGTCGAGAGCCAGCATCTCTCCCAGACGCTGAGTGATCTGCTCAACGGTGGGTGCCGTTCCCCCTGTTCTCTTCCTTCCAATGGAATGGCCCCAATTGTCCAAGGTTAATTGAGACCCTCTCCCAGCAGACTGTAACGGAGAAGAAGGAGAGCTCAGGGTGCTGCTTGCGGGGCTAAGGGATCCCCCTCCCAAGGGAATTGAAGGATGATGTCTCTTCATGTGGTACCGCAAGCCAGTGGTGGACAAATGCCTGAGGTCTTTACCCCTGCTAATGTGCATCCCGCAGTGCCTGCACACAGCCAAGGAAGACTGTTGGGAATGGACCGTGAAGTGGTCCCAGAGGAAAGACTTCGGCCTTCCCAATGGCGGGGCAGTGAGACCCAAGCAGTGAGCACCCCTTTTCCTTGTTGCACAAAAAAACCACCCCCGGCCACCGCTTTTTATTAGATAGGGGCAGGGTGTGTGGTGTGGGGCTCAGGTCACAAGGGAGTGGGACACGAGCTCCCATGTATTAGGAAGCTGAAATATCACCACCTTATTTTTAGATAGGAGCGGGGGGGGGGGGGGGGTTCCAGTTTCTGCAAATGACCACCATTTTTGCTGATTTCCGGCCACAGAAACAAAGATACACAAATAGAAAAGAGGGCCTTTCACAGTGAAGAACCCAATTGAACAGGAAATAAGACTTTCAAAACAGGAACAGGTTTCTTAAAATCAAAAAATTGTATATTATAAAAAGTTATAAAAATTCACCAAAAATCATAGGAGACAGGAAACATTCTGCAATTTGTTGAGCAAAGACTGTGGAATGTGTTCTCCCACTGTACCAAATTTGATGCGAATAGCTCAAGAAATGAGGGCGGGAGACCCCCAGAAAAGTCCCCCCCGGTTTCCTGTTTTTTGGCGATTGCGCATGCGCATCCGCCATTTTAGAAACATCTTAGAAAAATTACGAATTTTCGGAAATATCCGAAAATTTTGGGTGAAACATTTAGAAATAATCTCTATATCGAAGAGCCGGCACCCCCTACTTTAGAAACGAGAATTGAAACATTTTTTCCATCGATCGGACAAGCCTAGTAATTACTGTATTTACGAATGTAGTACCAAAATATCACGATGTATTGAAAACATTTACTACAAAAATGCATTGGATAATCCAGAACGTTGGATAAGTGAGTGTTGGATAAGTGAGACTCCTGTAATATGTTTATATTATTGTTATATTATTTATTTATTTATTTCTGGTATTTCTACCCCGCCCTTCTCCCTTGGGGGACTCAGGGCGGCTTACAAATTGGCAACACAGTGCCATCACATCAACAATACAATACAAAAGGCATTAAAAACTAAAAACATTTAAAACATAAAAACCAATATACAATAATAAAACATTACCATATTCTATTATTCTATACTATATTCTATTATTGTATTTTATTATTATATTATTTATTGTAGGATTATTCTATATTATATTCTTTATTTTTCTATTCTATTTTCATATTATTATATTGTTCTGTTGTTTCTTCGTTCTGTGCCTTCCGACTCTTGGTGACCTCCTGGACCAGCCCAGGCCAGAGCTCCCTGTCGGCCGAGGCCACCCGCACCTCCTTCAAGGTGGAGTTAATTTCTTCAAGGATACCATCCACCCACCTTGCTCTTGGTCGGCCTCTCTTCCCTTTTCCTTCCCTTTTCCCCATCATCCTTCTCTTCTCCAAACTTTCCTGTCTTCTCATGACGTGGCCAAAGGGCTTCACCTTTGTCTCTCATCTCCTTCCCTCCCGTGAGCAGTCAGTCGGGCCATCTTTCCTGGCGGATGGACTGGGTGGATCTTCTCGCGGTCCAAGGCACTCTCAGGACTTCCCTCCAACACCACAGTTCTTCCTTCGCTCAGCCTTCCTTATGGCCCAGCTCTCTCTCGCATCCATAGGTTACTACTGGGAATACCATTGCCTTAGCTACGTGGACTTTCGTTGCCAGTGTGATGCCTCTACGTAAAGGGAAAGGTTTTCCCCTGATGTTAAGTCCGGTCGTGTCTGACTCTGGGGTTGGTGCTCATCTCCATTTCTAAGCCGAAGAGCCAACGTTCGTAGACGCCTCCAAGGTCCTGTGGTCACTGGCATGACTGCATGGAGCACCAATGTTACATTCCTGCCGGAACGATACCTATTGATCTACTCACATTTGCATGTTTCCGAACTGCTAGGTTGGCAGAAGCTGGGGCTGGAATGGTCACTACCCTCACCCAAACCCCTCCGGTCATCAAATCTCGGCCTATCAGGTCTGTGTGCCAAGTTGGGCCCAGATCCCTCCGTGTTTGGGTTCACGGTGCTCTCTGGATGGAGGTGAACTACAACTCCCCCAAATCAAGGTGAATTCCCCCCAAAGGCCTCCAGTATTCTTGCTGGTCACGGGGGTTCTGTGGGCCAAGTTAGTCCATCGTTGGTGGAGTTAATTCCAGGTCCATCATTGGTGGAGTTCAGAGGGCTCATTGGTTGCAGGTGAACTGTACATCCTAGTCCCTACAACTTGGGGCCAATTCCCCTCCAGACCCACCAGTATTCAAATGTGGGCCCATCAGGTCTGCAGGCCAAGTCTGGTCCAGGCTCATCCGTGTTTGGGTTCACAGTGCGCTCTGGGTGGAGGTGAACTACAACTCCTCTGTGTCCCCCCAAAGACCTCCCGTATTTTTTGCTGGTCATGGGGTTTCTGTGTGCCAAGTCTTGTCCAATTCCACCATTGCTAGAGTTCAGAGTGCTGTTAGATTGCGGGCGAACTATACATCCCAGTCCCTACAACTCATAGAAACCATGGTGAATTCTCCCCAGACCCCCCCCCCCCTCTCTAGTATGTTCTGCTGCTGACCAGTTCCTCTGTTCGCTGTGCGTAATGGAAAAGGATAGGACGTAGAAGGGAATTGGCATGGCCCCGCCCACTGCCTCTCCCTTAACCCTTTCCTATTCTTTCCTGTGGCACACAGCAACTGGAGATTGAGGTTTGGGGAGTCCTGACCCTGACTGAGAGGAGTCGTAGGGAGTGGAACGTATAGTTCTGCTGCAATCCAAGAGCCCTGTGAACGCCAACAACGAAGGGCCTGGGACTCACTTGGCACACAGACCCAACACGGCCACCTTGGCATCCCGGGCCGGGCTGTGGTGCAGCCGGTTAGTAGCCATCTGCAATAAATCACGACTGACTGAGAGGTTGTGGGATCGAAGGCCGGGTCAGATTGAGTTCCCGACCATTAAGAGCCTGGCTCGCTGCTCACGTAAGCAGCTTGAAAGACAGTTGCATCTGTGGAGTAGGGCCCGGGCTGTGGCGCAGGCTGGTGAGCAGCCAGCTGCAACAAATCACTCTGACCAAGAGGTCATGAGTTCGAGGCCAGCTCGGAGCCTGCGTTTGTCTTTGTTCTATGTCAAGGCATTGAATGTTTGCCTTATATGTGTCATGTGATCCCTTCGGGGTGACAAGGGCGGAATATAAATACTGTAAATAAATACATAAATAAATAAATAAATTCTAGGTACCGCTTTAACATGGCTGTTCTGTTGTGCTTTTGAGTAGACAAGTCTGTTATAACCTGGTCCATGTCTACACTGAAACTTGCCCTGCTCACTTTTGAGTTTGATTCCCGTTCAGATTTATCTTCCTTACCGGTTGTATCTATTTGATGTATGTCCTATTTGTAAATGGACACTCCCTAAATCAGTTTTAATTATCGCCCAGATGTGATCCTATATTGGACCTTTAATGCCCGGATGATTGTTTAACATTTTAACTTTGTCGATTTTAACTATGACCTGTTTAAATTGTTTTTAAATTGTGTTGTCTGAGGTCTAAATTGTTATTTTATGATTTTATGTGATTATATTGGGCTTGTTCCCCGTGTGAGCCGCCCCGAGTCCCCTGCTGGGGAGATGGAGGCAGCATGCAAAAATAAATTTATTATTATTATTGTTATTGACACAACAACATTGTATGACACAGCAAACAAGGTAGATATGCTGGATTTCGTGTCACAAAATCACAAGTCAAACACTTCCCAAGTGTCTAGGACTCTGTGATGTATTTTCGGATGATGCACACAGATCCCAGTAGGGTGGCCTTTTGCAGTTGGCAGATCGTGAGTTTGTCAATGTCTATTGTTTCCAAATGCCGGCTGAGATCTTATGGCACGGCACCCAGTGTGCCCATCACCACTGGGACCACCTGCACTGGTTTCTGCCAGAGTCTTTGAAGTTCAGTCTTGAAGTCCTGAGAGCGGCTGAGTTTTTCCTGTTGTTTTTCGTCAATGCGACTCTCACCTGGGATGGCGACATCAATGATCCAAACCTTTTTCTTTCCCACAACTGTGATGTCTGGTGTGTTGTGTTCCAGAACTTTGTCAGTCTGGATTCGGAAGTCCCACAGTATCTTTGCGTGCTCATTTTCCAATACTTTTGCAGGTTTGTGATCCGACCAGTTCTTTGCTGCTGGGAGGTGGTACTTGAGGCATAAGTTCCAATGAATCCTTTGGGCCACATAGTTGTGCCTCTGTTTGTAGTCTGTCTGTGCGATTTTCTTACAGCAACTGGGGATATGATCAATGGTTTCGTCGGTTTCCTTGCACAGTCTGCATTTTGGGTCATCAGCTGATTTTTCGATCTTGGCCTTAATTGCCTTTGTTCTGATGGCTTGCTCTTGGGCTGTCTTATTTTATTATGACACAGCAAACAAGGTAGACATGCTGGATTTTGTATCACAAAATCACAAGTCGAACACTTCCCAAGTGTCTAGGATTGTGTGATGTATTTTCGGATGATGCGCGCAGATCCCAGTAGGGTGGCCTTTTGCAGTTGGCAAATTGTAATTTTGTCAATGTCTATTGTTTCCAAATGCCGGCTGAGATCTTTTGGCATCTGATCTTCTAGGCAGATATAGCCGGTCAACATCACTGCGAGGGTGCAGTGAATGATGAATGGCCATGAGTTTTCTTGTTTTTCTGTCCAAATTGTCCTGTTGTTGTTCTTGTTATTATTATTATTATTATTATTATTATTATTATTATTATTATTATATAATTATATTATGATAATGGATTTCCTGTCCTGCCCCTCCTCTGGTCCTGGCCCATCAGTGGAGCTCTTCTTCCCTCCCTCCCTGGATGGCTGTTCCGTGCCTGCAGGGGGCGCCATGGAGACCCTTGTGATGCGCTGCAGCATCTCCCTCTGAAGGCCGTTCCCTTTGGAAGCTCACTTTCCTGTTCACAGCAGGAAGGAAGAAAGGCAGTCGCTCTCTCTCTCTCGGTTCTTGCTCCTTGCCCGTGGCCTTTGCAGCCTGTCGCTGTGTCGCCTGGTTTGGTCCACATCCCGCTGAGTCTTCTTCGCTCCTCGTGTGGGGAGGAGGGGAGGAGCGTAGAGAACAAGACCGGGGGAGGGTGTCCCTCTTGGCTCTCTTGGACCTCTCAGGGGCCTTCAATATTGTAGACCACGGTCTCCTTCTGCGAAGCCTCGTGGGAATGGGGCTTGGGGGCACCGCTTAGCAGTCCTTCCTGGAGGTGTTGTTGGGAGACACCTTCTCGGCCCCACAGCCATTGCTTTGTGGGGTCCTGCAGGGTTCAGTCTCAATGACATGGCATTTGGGGGCCTGCTGACCCCTTTGGCTTTGCTCTGTAGGGACAAACGGTACTCTGTCTCAGCCGGAGCGGTGTCTGGGGTCACGGCAGCCTTTGAGGCCTCCGTTGGAGAGACGCTCTTCAACGCGGAAGGAGGCTCTTCCTTCTGGAACTGAGGTCTTTTCTGGGAAGTGGTCAGAGTCCCAAACAGGAAACGGTATCATCATCATCGTCGTCGTCGTTGTTGTATTTATTTATACTTAGAAGTCAACCCTTTGAACAAGTGGTATTTACTAGCATTCATGTAATGGCACACAGGGAACTCAGCTGCTGGACTGAGGAACCATGTCTTTAAACTGCCGAAGATAAAGACATGCCACTACAAACATATATTTGGTTGGTAGCAGAGGATGGTTGTTTTGCTCTTGAAACTGCAGTTGCCCAAAAGATTTCACTCTCTTGAAACCTCTTAGTTAAAATAGGCACTCAGAGATCAAAAACAAAGTCTTCTTTGAAAAATAACACATCTTGTTTACTCACAAACATCTTGTATTAATCACCAATCAGGCACATTTCTGATCGAAGTTCGGTTACAGGAATGGTGTAGCTTCTCTGTGTTGAGTACACAGGGCATCACTCTGCATCAGGAGTCCATCGTGAAAGTATAGTCGTACTCACTGTGTAGTGGAATCAGTGGAGTCCGTTGAGACACGAAGCCAATGAAGCAGGCAGACAAGACACCTTGGGTTTCAAGGAGAGGCGCCCAGAGCAGTGTCCCTGTTGTCCACCCTCCGCCCCAAACAATCCTGGAGAACTTCATCTGGAGATCTCAAGATGCTCTGGACAGCTAGCTGGCTTCCCAGGATCTGTTTCCCGAGACAGGAGCCACCTCGGTCTGCCTCCTGGAGAGGAGTCCCATTGCGTCTTTAAGAGGAAGGCCTTTGTTTTGGGAGAAGCTTTGGTGGTTCCCGAAGGGAGGGGAAGGGGCCATGAGGAATCCTGACCCCCTTCTCCAAGATGGCCCCCGCAATGCCTCCTCCTCCTCAGAACGAGGCCTCAAGGAGGAGCCATGAATGAGCAACTTCCATCTGCACCAGGAGCAAGGCTTTTGTGATGCCAATGGCTTCCGATTGTCCTCTCCAGAGGAAGCCAAAGGCCCCGAATGTGACGTGGAAAATGCCCCCTGGGCTCATGTGAGGATGAAGCCGGGAAACATGAGATCCTAATGGAGTCCCAGAATCCGAAAGGGACCCCAAAAAGGTGTCTTGCCCAACCATGCAAGAACACACTGTTGGTTTGATTCATGTCTTTATTTAGATATAGAAAAACAAAACAACATCATCATCAACAAGAGATTAAAAATACTGTTTCTAGAATAATACTACTTTATCCTATATATAAAAACCCCCAATAACTACAAACAATCTACGTTATCTAATGTAAGGACCTGGCATTCTCTGTCTGGTTGTTAAATTCTCTCTGTTTTCTACACCCGTTTAGGGAAAAGCAACCCTTGGTACGTCCTTTCTCGTATAGTAACAAACTTCTAGTCCCAAACAAACAGACAGTGATGGAGATTTGGCCCCATCGTTGCTGGAGGAACACAATCAATTTCTTAAGTGAGAGATTTCTCCTCAGTCAACGTAGTAAGCCTCTTCATTCCCACAAACTCACTTGTTTTCGTAAGCCAATCATTTTCTGACAGAATCACATTTTCGTAAGCCAATCATTTTCTGACAGAATCACATTTTCGTAAGCCAATCATTTTCTGACAGAATCACATTTTCGTAAGACAGTCATTTTCTGACAGAGTCTTTCCATCTTTAAGCGCAGGTCCTTCTTGCTTCCGTTCTCACCTATAGCGATCACCTCCCACATTTCCTGTCGAGTTGTTCATCTCAAATCCCAAGCAGATAAGAGTTCAGGTTTCATTTCAAATTTGACTTTAACCATTTCTTCTAAAATCATATGTATTTGTGCCCAGTATTTCTGGGCCTTTTTACATGACCACCACACATGATAAAAAGTGCCCACCTTTCCCCCACTTTTCCAACAATCTAGAACTGTTGTTACAGATCTTCGCCATCCTTTCTGGTGTCAGGTATCATCTATACATCATGTTATAAAAAGTAGTTTTACTCAGTGTAAATTCCACACTCTTTGTCCAGACCCTTTCCCATTGTTCCCTTTGTATTTGTTTACCAAAATGTTGTGCCCACTTGACCACACAATCTTTCACCTCCTCCATTTTATGTTTCAACAAAAGTTTATACAACTTAGCAATAACATGGTCATCTCCAGAATCCAAAACAGTTTCAAGTTACGGTATATCAATAATATCAAAACTTATTATCAACAAATTTTCATCCACTTTAAATGCTTACCAATGTACCGGTAAGTTTCCGGAGGGTAGTTCCTCGTCTTTTTTCTATGCTGATGATTATCCAACGCCATAGTTGATGCTTCACTGACAGCCATCAGATGAACTTGTGGTGATCTCATGACGGAGCGGCCTCCAGGCCACTGTATCCTCCCGTCCTGCTCAGGCTTTGCAAAGCCAAGGCAGCGGCCAAAGCGCCTTTGACCGAGTCCATCCAACTGTAAGACCCTTCTCTCTCGTGGCCATTACAGTCTTCACACCAGCATGATGCAGCACTTGGACTATTGACTCTGGAGACCAGCGTTTAAATCCCTGCTCAGCTACAGAATCTCTGACCTGACCTTGTCCCAGTCACACTCTCTCAGCTTTAGAAGCAGGCCAGGGGAAACTTATCTCCCTAATTAATTAGCATTAACAAATCCACGAATAACGCTTGAAAGGCTCTGCCCATTTAGTGGTTGAGAGCAAGCTATTCTCGACTACCTCATCCAGGGCAGAAGCAGCATGGCTCTCAAGCTCCCTTTTTATTGCCCGGATCTTATGACTGTCTCACTGAGCCCAAATGAAGATAAATAATACCTTGCCTGATATTAACAAAGCCAACACCTTGACAAACTGTGGGCCTGTCACACTCACAATGGCCTTATTCTTCTCCTTTTGCTGTATGACTTCTAATGTCTTTGCCTAATAGAAAAGCCAACGGAACTTTGAAATCTTGCAGGGTATATTTTGGTGCCTTTATAGTAGGCCCAATAAACCCCGTTTGTGGATTTGGGGTGTTACTGTATTTCACTACCATAGTCAGCTGTGTGAACAACCCTGGGATATATGCTTGTGTAAATAAAGCCGAGTAGCTGCGCTGCCGAGCTCAACTGAAGGGTTGCCACTCAATTTATCGATAAGCCAGCACAAATTGAGAACGGGATAATTCATGTGAGATAGGCAGAGGAGGATTTATATAATCCCGGCTGGCAGGCAGAAGTTCTGGGGATGTCTCCTTTCTGCATCACTGACAGGATAACAATCAACTCCAGAGCTATGCGGCCAACCTTAAAGGCAAAATAAATTGGGCAGTAAACTCCACATGGTCTAAAATCACATCTATCTGCCACTCCAGTCTCAGAATTTTTAACCTATCTAAATTTGCCACCTTTTAGAAAATATTTTTAAGTAAAAACAATAATATTGCATAAAGGAGAAATTATATAATGTATGATGCTAAACTTATGTGGCTAACTAACTAGCTACTACAACAAAGAACAAAGCTAAATTAGAAACAAATATCAACAAAACACATACCTACATAGACACAAACTACACCAACAAACAAAAAATAGACAAGAATGGATCTATTTTTATAAACTTCACACTCTCTATTCATTGTTTTTTATACCGTATGATTCTCCTCCATGTAGACAATCCTATACAAGCACACTTCTGCCTTTGGTACCACTTATTCTCATTCATAAATCTGACACTTGACATATGCCCCTATTGTTGTCATGAAAAGTCCTGTGATGTGAACGTAGATTTACATTGTAAGTGAAGGCTTTTCAACACTCCAGGCATGTATAAGGTTTCTCCCAGTGTGCATCCTTTGATGTGTATGTAGACGTGGTTCCTGAGTGAAGATCTGTCCACACTAAAGGCATGTATATGGTTTCTCCCCAGTGTGAGTCCTTTGATGTTTATGTAGATTTGAACTATAAGTGAAGCTCTGTCCACACTCCAGGCATTTATAAGGTTTCTCCCCAGTGTGACTCCTTTGATGGGAACGTAGGCTTGAACTACGAGTGAAGCTCTGTCCACACTCCAGGCATTTATAGGGTTTCTCCCCAGTGTGAGTCCTTTGATGGGAACGTAGGCCTGAACTACGAGTGAAGCTCTGTCCACACTCCAGGCATTTATAGGGTTTCTCCCCAGTGTGAGTCCTTTCATGTGAACGCAGAACTGAACTACGAGTGAAGCTCTGTCCACACTCCAGACATTTATAGGGTTTCTCCCCAGTGTGAGTCCTTTGATGTTTACGTAGATCTGAACTATGTGTGAAGCTCTGTCCACACTCCAGGCATTTATAGGGTTTCTCCCCAGTGTGAGTCCTTTGATGTGAACGTAGGCTTGAACTATGAGTGAAGCTCTGTCCACACTCAAGACATGTATAGAGTTTCTCCCCAGTGTGAGTCCTTTGATGTCTACGTAGGCCTGAACGATCAGTGAAGCTCTGTCCACACTCCAAGCATTTATAGGGTTTCTCCCCAGTGTGAGTTCTTTGATGTGAGCGTAGTCCTGAACTACGAGTGAAGGTCTGTCCACACTCCAGACATGTATAGGGTTTCTCCCCAGTGTGAGTCCTTTGATGTTTACGTAGACCTGAACTTTGAGTGAAGCTCTGTCCACACTCCAGGCATTTATAGGGTTTCTCCCCAGTGTGAGTCCTTTGATGTTGACGTAGGCCTGAACGATGAGTGAAGCTCTGTCCACACTCCAGGCATTCAAAGGGTTTCTCCCCAGTGTGAGTCCTTTCATGCCGTAGCAGATTGCTCCTCGAACTGAAGCTCTTTCCACACTCAAGACATGTAAAGGGTTTCTCCTCCATGTTGACAGTTATGTGTATGATTGACTGTGATACAGACACGTGAGTGTTACCTTTTTCTTTTTAATCAAAATTGAGTTCCACAAGATTGGCACCTAGAGAGAAGTTGAGAAGTTATTCATTATTGCGAAGTTATTCATAACACCACCATCTCCCCGAAGGGACTCGGAGTGGCTCACAAAAGCACACAATTGTGCAGAACACACAAGACGCAGCAAAATACATAACAAATAAAGCAATAACAATCAATAATTACACAAAACAATAATTCCATTGAATAACATACAACCCAACCGATTAAAATTCAACACTGCAGCAAAGCTGTGGGTACAACAGGCTGTGACCTGTCTCAGTCCATAAAGTACTAACAGAATCCATCCCTAAGGCCTCAGGTTGAGTGAGGAAGGTGCTCATCCTGGTCCAAAGGCTTGTTCAAAAAACCGTGTTTTCAGTTGTGCCCAGAAAGCTTGAAGAGAAGGGGGAACCTGATCTCCTTCAGGAGGGCATTCCAAAGCCACGGGGCCACCACCGAGAAGGAAGCCCCCCCCATCGCAGTCTCTCTCTCGCTCTCGTCCCCACCAACCCTACTTGAGACAGTGGCAGACCGAGAGGAGGGCCTCATAGAATCATAGAATAGTAGAGTTGGAAGAGACCTCATGGGCCCTCCAGTCCAACCCCATTCTGCCAAGAAGCAGGAAATCGCATTCAAAGCACCCCCGACAGATGGCCATCCAGCCTCTGTTTAAAAGCTTCCAAAGAAGGAGCCTCCACCACAGTCTGGGGGAGAGAGTTCCACTGTTGAACAGCCCTCACAGTGAGGAAGTTCTTCCTAATGTTCAGGTGGAATCTCCTTTCCTGTAGTTTGAAGCCATTGTTCCGCGTCCTAGTCTCCAGGGCAGCAGAAAACAAGCTTGCTCCCTCCTCCCTATGACTTCCCCTCACATATTTGTACATGGCTCTCATGTCTCCTCTCAGCCTTCTCTTCTGCAGGCTAAACATGCCCAGTTCTTTAAGCCTCTCCTCATAGGGCTTGTTCTCCAAACCCTTAATCATTTTAGTCGCCCTCCTCTGGACACATTCCAGCTTGTCAACATCTCCCTTCAACTGTGGTGCCCAGAATTGGACACAGTATTCCAGGTGTGGTCTGACCACAAAGGCAGAATAGAGGGGAGCAGGACTTCCCTGGATCTAGACGCTATACCCCTATTGATGCAGGCCAGAATCCCATTGGCTTTTTTAGCTGCTGCATCACATTGTTGGCTCATGTTTAACTTGTTGTCCACGAGGACTCCAAGATCTTTTTCGCACACACTGCTGTCTAGCCAGGTGTCCCCCATTCTGTATCTTTGCATTCCATTTTTTTCTGCCGAAGTGAAGTATCTTGCATTTGTCCCTGTTGAACTTCATTTTGTTAGTTTCGGCCCATCTCTCTAGTCTGTCAAGATCGTTTTGAATTCTGCTCCTGTCTTCTGGAGTGTTAGCTATCCCTCCCAGTTTTGTGTCGTCTGCAAACTTGATGATCGTGCCTTCTAACCCTTCGTCTAAGTCGTTAATAAAGATGTTATTATTATCTCCTTTAACACCAGTATTAACGTTAGAAAATTCCGCAATAAATGTTTTAAAAGAATTAAGACGGAAGAGTTTCTAAAAAAGAGGGAGAATGGAAATGAGAGACTGGGGTTTAAATAAGATGATAAACAGAGACACAACCAAAAATCTCTTTGCAGGAAGGAAGGGAGAGAAGAGCTTATATTATTACTATTATTACATTATATCAGTTATAATACCATATTATAACATTATTATTATTGTATGTCATTATTATAATATTATAATTCAGCTCCAGCTCCTCCCCCGATTCCTGGGGACCTTCCTCACTCAACACCCAACATCCAAACATCCGAGCAACGTCCCCTGGATCCCTCCTTGCAGGCAGGCGGCCCATTCCCTCACATCAGGAGACACTTCCAGGGTGCCCATATCCATCATTATTTGGAATCGACAATGTTCTCTGGATGCAGGTGAACTACAACTCCCAAACTCAAGGTCAAGGCCCACCAAACCCTTCCAGCATTTCCTGTTGGTCATGGGAGTTCTGTGTGCCAAGTTTGGTCCAACTCCATAGTTGGTGGAGTTCAGAATACTCTTTGATTGTAGGTGAACGATTAATCCCAGCGACTACAACTTCCAAATGACAAATCAATCCCACACCCGCAACCCCACCAATATTCAAATTTGAGTGCTTTGGGTATTTGTGCCATATTTGGTCCAGTGAATGAGAATACATGCTGCATATCAGATATTTACATTATGATTCACAACAGTAGAGAAATCATACTGTGTTTCCCCGAAAATAAGACAGTGTCTTATATTAAATTTTGCTCCCGAAGATGCTCTAGGTCTTATTTTCAGGGGATGTCTTATTTTTCCATGAAGAAGAATTCACATTTATTGTTGAACAAAAAAATGACAAACTGAATCCTATCAAGAATTTCTTGTTACTACCAATATTTCCATGTACAACACTTTATGGTACGTACACTTACCGATCCTGCATGCTTTGGTGTTCTGCTAGGCGGTCATGCTTCCAAACAAAAACTTTGCTAGGTCTTACTTTCCAGGGAGGCCTTATATTTAGCAATTCAGCAAAACCTCTACTAGGTCTTATTTTCTGGAGATGTCTTATTTTAGGGGAAACAGGGTAGTTATGAAGGGGCAACGAAAATAATGTTATGGTTGGGGGTCACCACAACATGAGCAACACCTCTATTAAGGGGTCACAGCATCAGGAAGGTTGAGAACCACTGGCTGAAAGAGAAGCGGGGTCTGTTGAGTCCCCGGAAAAGAAGACCGAGAGGAGGGGGCTGGAGAGGAGCCACATGTGAACGTGGGGAAGGAGGCCCGAGGAAGAGGGAGGGGGCTTCCTTCCTGCTGCCCTGGAGACGAGGCCTCAGGGACAGGGAAGGAGATCCACCTGAACCTCAGGAAGGGCTGCTCAGTGGTGGGAGGCTCCTTCTTTGGAGGTTCTTAAGCAGTGGTTGGGTGGCCATCTGTTGGGGCTGCTTTCGTGGTGTTTCTCCTCCCTTCCTGCATGAAAGAAAGAAAGGAGGGGGCCGGGCAGGGTGGCCCTTCTGTGGGTTCCTCCCCACTCTGGGATCCCCTGATTCCCATCGGGAGGGGCTGGTTGCATGCTGCAAGTTGGGCTCTGAGGATGACCCGGGAGGGAATCCCACTGGAGCACTGCCACACAACAACATATCTGGGAGTCACCTGGACCCACCTCTGACCCACAAGAAGCACTGCTTGGCTATCAAGCAACAAGGGGCCGGACTGTGGCGCAGCTGTTGAGCAGCTGCCTTAAATCAGTCTGACCATGAGGTCATGAGTTCGAGGCCAGCCCGTGGCGGGGTGAGCACCCGTCAATTAAAAATAAAAAATAGCCCCTGCTCGTTGCTGACCTAGCAACCCGAAAGATAGTTGCATCTATCAAGTAGGAGATAAGGTACCACTTATAAAGTGGGGAGGCAAGATTAACTAATTTACGACCTGGAATGAGGAAGTGCCGTCAGTGTGGATGATGAAGCAGCTGCTCCCCCCTGTGGCCAGAATCGAACATCCCCTCAGAAGAAGGTTAACTTGCCTCTGCGTGTGTCTCTCAGTCTCTGTTTGATGTGTTTATGGGCATTGAATGTTTGCCCTATGTGTGTTATAATGTGATCCGCCCTGAGTCCCCTTCGGGGTGAGAAAGAAGGGCGGAATATAAATACTGTAAATAAATAATAAATAAATAAACAAATAACATCCTACGAAAGAGGACTGGCACACCCTGGGGATCACAACCAGGCACAGTGAAGACCTCGGCCCTTGCGCTTGGCTCCTCTGTGGCTGAGTACGCATGCCCAGCGTGGAATGCATCTCACCACGTTCAAAGAGGGGATGTGGCTCTTAATAAACATGCCGCATGATCACAGGGTGTCTACGCCTCACATCGCTGGAGAAAATATACTGTTCATCCGGTATTGCACCACCTGACATCTGCTGGGAAGTAGCAGCCCATAATGAAAGGACCAAGGCAGTGACATCTCTGGCCCATCCTCTGTTCAGATATCAGTACGCCAAGGCCTTAAATGAAGAAATAGCTTCCTAAGATCTACAGAGATACTCGTAGGAACGCCCCAGCAAGCAAGAGTCCAAAAGTGGCAGGCTAAAACCCGGAACCTCAAGCCATGGTTGATACCGAATGGGAGACTCCCCCTGGGCACACACAAGACGGAGAGACTCAGAAGGCGCTGAACAGACTGCGCTCTGGCACCACGAGACGCAGAGCCAACCTTCAGAAATGGGGCCTCATAGTGGAGTCCACGACATGCGAATGTGGAGGACAGCAAACCACCGGCCACGGACTCCAATGCGGCCTGAGCCCCACCACATGCACAAGGGAGGGCCTTCTCACAGCCACTCCAGAGGCACTCACTCCAAGGGGCCAGGTTCTGGACAAAGGACATTTAGTAGAAGGCCAAGGTTTTGTTTACTTCGTGTTTTTAAATCCATGACCACTTGTATTATTTATTATTATTTTATTTACAGCATTTATATTCCGCCCTTCTCACCCCGAAGGGGACTCAGGCGGATTACATTACACATATAGGCAAACATTCAATGCCTTTTAACATAGAACAAAAACAAGACAAACATAGGCTCCGAGCGGGCCTCAAACTCATAACCTCCTGGTCAGAGTGATTCATTGCAGCTGGTTGCAGCTGGCTTGCTCTCCAGCCTGTGCCACAGCCCGGGCCAAATTATCTGGGCCAAATATGGATCCAAATTGGCAGTTCTGGTGCCATCTCAACTTCCTCATATATAATTTCCACACTGGCAGTCAGGATCTTAACTTTCTGGTTGCCTGGATACAAAGGAAGTGCACCCACAACTATAAGGCTATTATTTATTATTTATGTTTTATTGTTATTTTTTTATTAACATAGTAGTACAACATAAATTTTAATTGCCTACAGTAATAATATTAGAACTTCTATTATATTTTCAAGCTACTAAAAGGCCATTAACATTATATGTTTAAGGGGACTAATTTGCCAACAGGCAAGCTGACACCGTGGACAGTTCGGCATTGGCCCTCCACATTTGTGGGTTTATCTTTCATGGATCTGATTATTCATGGATAATAATCATGTATCCTCGGTTCGCTTCTGACACGATAAATACATAAATATTGGGAGGGGAGGGGTTGTCGCAGCTAGCCAATTGGGTTCCAAACTCTCAACCCCTTCTGTGGAAGTTGCACCCTCGTCCAAGGAGAATAACTCCAAAACAAAACTGTCCTTTGGTAAAGAAAGATTTATATAAACAAAACATACCAAACACAGTCCTTTGCTTTTATCAGCAGCAAACACAAAGCTTTCTTATCTTGAAGCTTTAACCTCTGTGGTTTCTGGACTCTCCGTCTTCAAACCTCTCTTCGGTTCTCCTTCAGTAGCTCTTCAGCAGCAATACCATCTTTGCCACCATCACAGCACACATTACAACACACCATACAACACTATAACAACACTACTATAACACACAACACATTAACAACACTGACACAAGACTTACTCAGACTCTATTAATAGCCCTCAATCTAAAGCAGGTGTCTTAATTGCTGCTGGTCAAACACAGATGGGACATGATTCCTGCAAACACTTATTCATTTTCACTTAAGAAATGACCCAAATAATATAAAACTCTGACAGGGGTGGCCTGTAGCCCCAAAGGAAGGAAAGAAAGAAAGACGGCAGGACCAGGGCCCCAAAGGACCTCCACAGACCAGAGAGCCGATTGGCCAGAATTAAGGAGAGGCGTCAACAGGGAGAAATGGGGGAGGATGGGGGAGGCCTGTCTTGGGAGCCCTCCATTGCAGCCAGCCCCTCCCCCCCGCCCCCAGAGAGAGAGAGAGAGAGATCTATACAAGTACTAAAAGGGGGAAATGTGTGAGTGTATATGTGGCTGAGGTATCCACTTACACAGACAGCCTCCCTCCGGCCTCCAGAAAGAGCTCTAGTTCCCACTGAGCAGGAGACACCCCGGCCCTCCCCCACTGACACGCAGGTTACAGGGAGCGCCATGAACACGCAGCCCAGACCCTGCCCGTGTCCCCCACAGACCCCATCCTGTCCCCCACCCAGGGGAAGGAAGGCTTTCCTGCGGGGACAATTTCACCCTAGATGTTCTGTTTCTCCTCCAGAATGGGCATCCCAGGGTTCCTTAATTTGCGTGACCCCACCCACTGCCTCTCCCTCAACCCTTTCCTACCCTTTCCTGTCATGGGGCCAATTCCCAGAGCTGAGTCTGCAAGCTCTGGAATTGGAGCCATAACAAAGAGCACTCCTCGACGGCTCATGAAAACACCTGGCAGCAGAGCATGGGAACTTGTGGAGTGAAAATCAAAACAATTATAATGAGTAGTTTGTGTGGAAATGGTAGAAATGTGATACAGGGGGTGGGGTTTGGTGATGATATTTACGTGTGATGTGACGTAGTAGCAAAGGTAATAAAATTGATTGTATGTAAACATTATGTCATTCTCGACTTTTCCCAAGTCGTGTATTCTTCAATAAAGATTGGTTTTGATAGCAGCTGTCTTTGATCTGCGTTCATGCTGGTCGTTTGAAGTGAGCGGGACATTAAGTCGAGAATCCCATTCTCACCCTCCTGCGAAGTCGCAGTGAAGTGACAATGAGTGGAGGGGGCAATCGGAGCCCGAAGGGGGCAGAGGGGCCACTACCAGATGTTCGACCGCTGGGAGAGGAAACGCCACAGGCCATCGCTTCCTCTACTGGCTACCCCAGACCGAACGGAGTAACCCAGCGGATCCCCAGAGGAGGAAGGGGTGTCTCAGCGGCTGCAGAGACCAGTTGGGGGTCCGGAGGGAGCATGCCGGAGACCGTGGCCCTACGGTTGTCCATCTTGGAGACCAACTTGTCCAGGCTGTCGGAAACCGTGGGAAGATTGGTGCCGTTGTTGGAGGAGAATCTCCAGAGGGAGCCCACTCGATACGGTGCCGAAAGAGAGCCGAGTAAGGACGAGGCTTGGATCCAAAGGGGCCAGCGCGCATCGACGCAGAGCCCAGCGGCGGCAGGCGGCGACGGAGACGAGGAGTACTGGCAGGAGCTGGAGTTCCGAGAAAGGATGGCGCGCGAGGTGGATCGCCAGCAAGCCTTGGGAACTCTGAGGCTACCATCTCCAACAGGACTCCCAACCCCCCGAATGGGTGTCGGGGTGGAAAGACCGCTGGGACCAGGGATCGGGTCCAGTGGGTTGGTGGAGGAAGGCGAAGAGGAGCCGGAGATCCACGGAGATGGGGAGGATGCACCGTACGACGAAGGAGGGCGAAGCGCGGGGGCTACAGCAGGGCCTGCATTCAGATGGGTGGAAGGGCCGACGGCAGCGGCAGAATTTCGGGGGCCGCGGGGAACAACCGCCGGGCTGGGGCGCGGCGTGGTCAAAGGGTCAGCTCAAGGGAACCTGATGCAACCCCTCCCCAGACCACCCATGCAGAGGCAATGAGCCACAGAATGGATGCCTAGGAGAGAGGAGCTCAAATTGGAATACGGAGGGGAATCATCCGAGCTGAACTTTTTCCTCATTGGCATCAGAGGATACATGGAGGACAATGCGCACACATTCCCTTCCGAAGGAAGCATGATTCGGGCCATTGGTAATACCCTAAAAAGGGGGGCGGCCAGCTGGTATGTGCAATTACATGCCAGACGCGACCCGTGCTTGAGGTCAGTGCCCCAATTTTTAGCCGCACTGGAGAACCGATTTAAAGACCCGCTGGAGCAATTAAGGGCTCGCGACCAACTAAAAGGAATAAAGCAGAGGGACAAGACGGTACCCGAGTACGCAGAAGAATTCCTCCATCTTGCGGAAAGGGTACCAGAGTGGTCCGAAGTGACCAAAGTGGAGATATTCAAAGAGGGACTGCGCCCCGAAGTATTTAGTTGGGCGGCGCACAGAGATGACCCAGAGACGCTACAGGGTTGGATTCAACTGGCAGGGCGCGTCGAATCCACCCTGTCCCAAGTAAAGCGCTTTCGGAGCGGCGGCAGCAGCGCCCAGCAGAGAACGGGGAGAAACGAGGAAGCAGGAGCGACCCGGAGGGAGGCCCGGGATCCCCTTCAAAGGAGAAGACAACAGACCTAAGCCGGGATGCTTTGTATGCGGGAAGACGGGCCATCGGGCGGCGGAATGTTGGGCCCGGAAGGGAGAACCGCCCAAAGCCACAAAACCCACGCCAGCAGCCGGGAGACGAGCGGAGGAGGAGGTGCGAGCCCCAGAACCTCCGGAGCGGCTGGTGAGTCAAGACAAATGCATGCTGGTAGTGCCAATCTGCTTGTCGGGGGTAGAGAATCGGGCCACCTGTAGAGCATTCGTGGATTGCGGTTGCTCTAGGAACATTATAACTCCGGAATTAGCGGAGGCGCTAAAATGCCAGCAGACAGTGCTTAAAGCCCCAATTGCATTTTCGCAGTTGGATGGATCGGTTGCTGCTGGGGAAGTATCCACGAAGGAAATACAGGGGATCCCATGTAAAATAGGCAAATGGGAAGGAAGAATATCCTTTGTGATAGCCCCTATTGCCATATACAATATCATACTAGGGATTCCATGGCTTGAACAGGCAAACCCCGAAGTGGATTGGAGGGGAAAGAGCCTGGCATTTAAAGAGCAACAAACGCAATGGGAGATAAGCAAAATAGCAGAAGAAGAGAGCGAGGGAGATGAAGAGGGGGAAATAGACCAAGAACTGTTGCCCCCTGAATACAGGGACTTTGTGGATGTGTTCAATCAGAAAGAGGCAAGTAAATTACCTCCCAAAAGGAATATAGAAGTAGAAATCAAAATAACCCCAGGAGCAAACTTACTAAAACCGAAAGTGTATCCCATGTCTGTTCAGGAGAAGGAGGAACTGAGGAAATACATTGATAAGAATCTGGCGCGAGGCTTCATTAAGCCGTCCAGCTCCCCTTTGGGAGCCCCAGTGTTATTTAGGAGAAAGAAAGACAACTCTTTAAGACTGTGCATTGACTATCGAAATTTAAATGCAATTACTAAAGATAATAAATACCCTATGCCCTTAGTAAAGGATCTGATTACCGTGTTAAAGAAAGGGAGCATGTTTACCAAACTGGATTTAATTGAAGCTTATCATAAATTAAGAATCAAACCCGAGGATACTTGGAAAACTGCATTTTCCTGCGCATTCGGACATTTTGAATATCAAATTTTGCCTTTTGGATTAAAAAATGGCGGCGCGTGCTTTATGCAGCTTATAAATGAAATCTTGCACCCACTGTTGTACCGAGGAGTATTCATATTTTTGGATGATATCCTTATAGTAAGTGAGGACAAAGAAAAACACGTGGAACTGGTCCGGGAAGTTTTGCAAAAACTAAGGGAAGCAAAGCTGTATGCAAAACTTTCCAAATGTGAATTCAACAAAACTCAAATTGACTTTCTGGGGTATCGGATATCTCCGGATGGATTAGCTATGGATCCGTCTAAAGTATCAGACGTAAAGGAATGGGGAGTACCTCAAACAAGGAGGCAATTGCAATCATTTCTGGGGTTTGCAAATTTTTACAGATTCGTTTGAAGTGAGCGTGACACCCAACCCTTTCTACTATGCAGCTGGACACAATCCAAGCATTCACAACACATGGACAACGTATAAATACTATACAATACTACACAGGGACATAGACCCCCTCTATCACAGTACACAAACAACCACATGCATACTCAACATAAGACAACCATACAACAGACATTTAATACCACCACAACCTCAACAAGTTCTCACCAACACCACCAGACAAGGCCACAGCAACGCGTGGCCGGGCACAGCTACCGTGTTTCCCCAAAAATAAGACCTCCCCAAAGAATAAGACCTAGCAGGGGTTTGGGGGGATTGCCAAATATAAGGCCTCCCCTGAAAGTAAGACCTAGCAACTAAGGCTGCAGCAGAGTTCCATTGGGAAGCATGGCTGCAGGGCTAAAGCAGAAGAGGGCTTTCCACTCGTCCTGCTCTTTCAGTTTCTTAAAGGTACAGGACGCATTGGGATTCTCCTCTCATCCTTATTCCTATCCTATGCCCTGAAACATTATTTTATACTATTATTCTATTGCCATATTATTATCATCATATTCTGTTACTATTATTATATCCCATTATTATATTATCCTATTAATATATTTTATATCATTATATTATATTTTTCTATTATTATTATTATATCATTATATTATTATTCTATTATATTTTCATATTATTATTCTGTTATTATTATATTCCATTTTATATTATCCTATTAATATATTTTATATCATTATATTCTATACTATTATTCTATTATATTATCCTATTATTATTTTATCATTATTAGCATATTCTTTTATTATTATTATATTCCATTTTATATTTTCCTATTAATATATTTTATATCATTCTATTCCATTCTATTATTCTATTCTATTATCCTATTATTATATTATCTAATTAATATATTGTATATCATTATATTATTATTATATTATATTATTATTATTGTGACGGCGCGAGTGGCGCCATCTATATGTCAAACTATAAGTTTTAAGATCTGAATTGCTGTATCATGCCTGATTTTGCCCTTACCCTGTAGATGTAGTTGGATTGGTTATTTATATCTGTCAATCAATGTTGTTTGTACCTGTTACATTGCTCACTCAGCAAAACTGTTTGGCTCCACCTCTTCCTGAAGTAGGACAGTGTTTCCTCTTTTCATTCCATCAGCAAGTTCTGTATCGGATGGACGTGAAAGAGAGGCTTGGCTCAAAAAGCCCTTTAAAAGTTACCTCTCAGCACCAATTCTGAGGTTCTTACCCTTGGGACTCACACTTCATGTTCAGGGCCAACCTGAACAACGTTGAGGAGTCTCAAGCGCCTTCACATCAGTCCTTTGGCAACAGAGGAAGACTCTTGTCTTCAGATATAGGTCATTGGACTGAGGCTGAGTTTGCTCCGGCATTCACAGCCAGAGAAAGAGGGATTTTTCGATGTGCCTTCGGGGAGTAAATGTTATATACCTTTTTGATTACTCCCCTTGGATTTTATCCTTTGGACTGTTTGGACTGTTCCATCTTATACCCCTGTTCTCTTTATTTATATGCCTCTCTCTCCCGAGTTTTTAATTAAATGTTCATGTGGCCCGCCCTGTCTGCTCTGATTTGTGTTGTAATGTATATGATTATTTTTGTACTATTATATTGTGTTATGATATATTGTTTTATTTTGTTATATTGTATGGTGTCTGGGCATGGCCCCATGTAAGCCGCCCCGAGTCCCCATCGGGGAGATGGTGGCGTAAGGCAGGAATGAAGGGGTAGGAGGAAATGGCCATATAAGGAGGTACGAGCAGGCCAGGAACACAGCCGATGGGTTATCACATGGTTTCCCTGAAATCATGTGTTTTGAGAGAAACGAAAGTAATGAAGAAATGTAATACTGCACCACAAATATGCACCAATGGTTTGATATGTGGGCGGTCGTAAACTGAACCCACTGAATTGTATAAATAGACACTCGACCCTGTCTGCGGGGTTCTCCCTTTTCAGCATCTAGTTGTGCGTGGGATGAACCTCTGCAGCTGCAGGAACTCTAGTAAACTGCTTTCTTTGGAAGAAAAAGAAAAAACCTCCAGTTGTCTGTCTCCTACTTCCACTGCGTCCGCACAAGACACACGACAAGCTGAGAAAAGGGGAAGTCTGGTTTCCGCTACATTTTCTGGTGACCCCGACGTGATTCCACAATAAGACGGGCCAGGAGATCGGAGACGGATCCCGTTGGCGGGACGGTCCCAACTCGGCGGTGGGGGCCAGAGGCAACTACCGTGAGACGAGAAGGGGCCCCTGAATATTGTAAGACCGGCTGCGGTACTTGCCTCTGATGCCAACGCCGGCCGACGGTGGGAGCCGCAACGACAGCGAGGTTCCAAAGAAACCAGGCAGGGAAAAGGATCCAGGGAAAAAGTCCAGGGGCGAAGGTTGGTCCGACGTCTACAGCAATCTGGCAAGTATAGTGGTTAAATGAGACACTAAGGGAACAGCGCCGGGAGGGACACAAAGGTTCCCAGGGAGATAAAAGGGGTTCTGTCTTGTGATTCCTGACACACACCGTTGAGTGTCCAGGTGCCCAGTCCAAGGCAGTCCCCTCTATTAGGCAGGATGGGAGGCAGTGGGTTCAAATCCACCACCCCATTACAGTGTATGTTAGACAATTTCGGCTCAGTTGCAAGTAGAGCCGTAGAAGGAATTCCCCAGAGAACAAGACTTGTGAGGGTGCCCCAAGACCAAGTCGTGCAGGGCTCATGAGGAGTCGCAACTCCCGGGGAAAGGAAAAAAAAAAACTGTTTGATTTCTTTGTCATGTGTGGGGAATAATGAGTTTCAAGTTCTGCATGTTTCGTGGTAATATTGAAGTGAAAATGAAAAATGAGTCTATAGATTTACACAAAAAATGTTGAGCACAAATATCTAGAAATGTTTTATTACGGTTGAAAAAATCTGATTCGAAGAGGGTCTGTGTTAGTTTGCTTTTGCTGACAAGCTGCAGAGAGGCGAGAAAAAGGGAGGGAGGCTGTTAAAGTGGCTCAGAAAGTTTTCCTTGTTATTTCTGAGAAACAAAAGCTGTTTTCTTAAAAAGTTTTCTTTTGCACCTGGGCCTCATGCCAAAAAGATAGTGGGAGAATCTTGGCAGACAGTCCAAGGTAAAAAAACTCCCTGTCATTCTGGTTAAACTCAGGCGAAATGCCCAGAGAAAGATAATGGAATTCCAGTGGACAGCCAAGGTCAATGAAAGCCGCTGTGAACTAGTGAAGTTTTAAAAATGTAATGTGAATTTAAAAAAAAAAGAAAAAGAAAGAAAGAAAATGATGATGTAAATGTGTGTATATATATATATATATATATATATATATATATAATATTTTGGGGTTCTGTCTTTCACCTGGATCTTAAATCCTTGCTTTGGACTTATTTTGGGACAACTGGGTGAGAATGTTTCATGAGCTGAGAGAGAGTGTGTGATTTTATCTAAACAACTAACCACTAATCAGAATTCCTGTGGACCTTGTGTGAATGAGATGTATGTGTTGAATTCAAAATGCATAAAGAGTTATAAACAATGTTAGTAGATTTGTTCAGAAGCAATTCGGAAGCTGTAGATATTTTTTTTTTGGAAAAAAAAAATGGTCTTAGGCTTGAAAAAAAAATCCTTGTTTTGAAAGAACAATGCTTCAGTGTTTTTAGAGAACATGGTGATACAACAGATAAGAGCTGGACATCTGCCCAGAAATTGAATCTCAAGGGAAAAAAAAAATGAGCTTGAACAAGTGTACTTTTGAAAACTCAAGCCTCTGTGGGCTACTCCCCCTTTTTCCTGTTCTACAGATTTTAAACCCCTTACAGGTTATAGGGAAATGTTGGAGGTTCTTTTTTTTTTTGCAGCACTTTGGAATACAGGTGATCTTGGTGAGTCAAGAAGAAGGAGAAGGAATGTGAATGAATGTTTTGGAAAGGAGAGGACAAGGAGAGGAGTTATTGGTTGTGGAGACTTTGTATGGAAAACTGTCACAAGTTGGCAGTGCAAAAAAATAAATAAATATATATTTATTTTTGGAAAAAAAAAATTGATCCCATATTCCTGACACAGAAGGATTAAGAACTGACATTGATTTTTAAATTTTTGATTGACATTTTATTCAAAAAGGGAGCTAGTGCCCAAGTGATAAAAAGTTATCCTTTTGAGAACCAAAGACATGATATAATTGGCTGCATCTCATGTTGCTTCATAATAATTTTGTGAGATTTGGATTCTGAACTTTGTGATTTTGGCCCAACTCTTTCTAAAGGTTACGGAAAGGAAGGACTAGGACTTTTGTAAACGGGACATTAGATCATGCAAATAGGGGCATTTTTTCCATCGCCCCCAGCCTGGATTTTGCCAGATTTGAGAAGCGGCAGGAGGCTTTTCAACGTGTGTTACTAACAAATTTTGAGTTGTTCAACGAGTCGGTGTAAAAGGGGAATTGAGTAAGTTTAACACTGCAGCAGGACTGGAGTGGAAGATTGCATTGCAGCAAGTGGATACACGATTGTTAAATCGTTTGCGGAAAGGAAAAGAAAAAGATGCGGAGAAGAAAGATTTTGTTGGATTTCAAGACAGATGAGTGTGTTGTCAAAGGCACAACCTCTGAGGAGGCCTGCCTTGGATGTGAGCGAAACGACTAGAGAGAGTGCTTCAAGAGCCATACAGCCTGGAAGGATGAGTATTTCCCTCCCCTTCTTTTCCCTCTCATTGTTTTTTGCTACAGGTCCTGAACTCCTGTATGGGATAAACCCAGAAGTCTATGAGACATGTTTATTGAGAGGCCTGGGAGGGCCTATAGGTGTTGCTGAGTGTTAAGGCTGTGATGGAGTGTGGCATCAGGCTGGAGGCTGTAAGGGCTGACCAACTCAACAACATACAATTTTCTATTTTGACCCAACTCTCCTGGATAGGACCTTTTGTAATGGGACATTGCAAATAATTCGGATTTTTGACGGATTTGAGAGACAATGAGGGACTTTTTCATATGCCATCTAACAACCTTGCTTTTTAAGCCAAAAGGAGGATATAGCACGGAGACAATGTGACAAAGAATAAAATAAGTTAACCATTGCAGCAGGACCAGAGTAAAAAGGATTACTGCAGATCGCGAAAGAAGGCCCATGGAGGAATCATTTCTCAAGAGGCCATGGAGGGGTCGTTTGGGAGCTGAATAGTGGCCTACCTGCCCCACCCGTGGAGAGACAAGGGATTTCAACAAGATTGGCTGAGACAAAAGTGATGCCGAACAGGATGATCGACAGATGGGTAATCCGTTCCCCCTCCCCCATTCTCTCTCACTGTCTTCCTGCTTTTTTTTTCAGTTTTTTTTGGACTCCTGTTCCTAAATTGGAGATCCATAAGGCATTGTTACTGAGAGGCCTGTTTTCCAAAATGGAGATCCATAAGGCATTATTACTGGAAGGCCTGTTTTGGAATCCAAAACCCGTAGGAGTTTAAGTCCACCCCACGCCACACATACTGGGTATGACAGCTAAAGCCCTGTGAGAGATGGAGATTTTCTTTACAGACTTTTCTTTACACAGAGACAATTCTTGGAGTGGACAAAGAGACTTTCTTCAAATTAACTGAACATTATTCCTTTGATCAAGGAAGAGGAAACACACCCCCAGTTTGACTTTATGCCAAAGACTGAAAAGACCTGAAAGTTGGACATGCATGTGAATGGCCACCTCTGGCCATAGCAACAAATCCATCATCGGAAGAAGAATATTTTTAATCCTCATGTGTTGTTTACCTCTGGTGATGAAACTATGTACAAATGCTATTCTGCGCTCATTTTCCACTGAAAAGATAGCTTGGCTGCAAGCTAGAAGGGATTGGAGGGACCCATAAGTCTGCTCATTTAGTTTGCTTCAGCTTTTGTATACACGCTTCGCAAAAAAAAAAAGGGGGAATAAGGCAGGAATGAAGGGGTAGGAGGAAATGGCCATATAAGGAGGTACGAGCAGGCCAGGAACACAGCCGATGGGTTATCACATGGTTTCCCTGAAATCATGTGTTTTGAGAGAAACGAAAGTAATGAAGAAATGTAATACTGCACCACAAATATGCACCAATGGTTTGATATGTGGGCGGTCGTAAACTGAACCCACTGAATTGTATAAATAGACACTCGACCCTGTCTGCGGGGTTCTCCCTTTTCAGCATCTAGTTGTGCGTGGGATGAACCTCTGCAGCTGCAGGAACTCTAGTAAACTGCTTTCTTTGGAAGAAAAAGAAAAAACCTCCAGTTGTCTGTCTCCTACTTCCACTGCGTCCGCACAAGACACACGACAAGCTGAGAAAAGGGGAAGTCTGGTTTCCGCTACAGGCGGGTTATAAATAAAGTTTTATTATTATTATTATTATTATTATCTGGACAAGCTTCATGGACTTAAACAATCAAAGACTGTAATGTATATTTTCTTTTACCCCCTTTGTGAAGAATAAACCCAGTTTTTGAGTTAACTACAGTGTTTTGGTCCTTGGGAGTTCCAGTTTCCCTAAAGGAGGGCAAGAAGCAATCCCCTGGGGAAAGATGTCACGTCCATGCCTCTTTCACTAAGAGTTTACAGCCCCAGGCGCGACGGCACAGTGCTGAGAGAAGCCTTCTTTTCCAGAAGTACTGAGAGAGAAGCCTTCTTTTCCAGAACTGCTGAAAGAAGCCTTCCAGAAGTGCTAAGAAGGGAAAAGAAGGAGTGAAAGGGCCTTGAATTTGCCAAGCCCATAGTCTCCTAAAGATAAAGAAGTCAAAAGAAGCCTGCCTTTGCCTCCAGAGGGAAGCCCAGCCTTCACAAAATTGAGTCATTTACAAGCTTTCCCGCTCTTTTTGCATCTCAAGCCACCAGCAAATTGCTACATTCAGCTCTTGTAGCTGCAGCAAGTTCAAGCCTTCTGCAAAGTGGATACATTTGCTAGAAGCCTAGCCTTTGCAAAATTGATACATTTGCTAAGTTTCCCGCCTTTTCTGTTTCTCAAGCCAGCAAATCGCTACATTCAGCTCTTGCAACTGCAGCAAAATCCAGGTTTCTGCAAAGTAGATACATTTCTCCAGAAGTCAGCCTTTGCAGACCAACCAAGCCTCTTCCAGAACCCAGTTTGCAAAGCAATAAATTCCAACCTTCTGCAGTTCCTGCCATTTCTTCAGAGCCTGCTGCAAGTTTATGAAAGCCCAGGCTTAACTTCTCAGTTAAGCAGCTGTTTTAATTGTCTTGTTTAAAGTATTGCATTGCCCTTTTGTGTGCCTTTAATTGTATAGTTATATAGTATTGCATTTTGTACTGTTTGAAACTTGGGATAAGTTTCCTTTTGAATTACAGAATGTCAAGTCATAGCAATGAGATTTTGCAAACAAGGGTCAAATCCCCCCGCCCTGTCAGAGAAAGGCACCCCACAGAGAAAACAATGCTCTGCCTTTTGCAGCAGGAAGGCCAGCTTAGGCAGAGGTTTAACAGAGCTTGGCAAAACCTGCCAACCATAGCTGATGCAATAAAGGCATCCCTTTGCCCAAAGGAAAAGGAAATTCTTAGGCAAGAATTTTTAAAGGCCTTCAATAATGGGAGTGCTATTGCAGAAGAAATAATCTATGTACTGAACAAAATTAACACTCCAGAGTCTTTAGATAGGGCTAAGGAAATTTCTTTTAGCCTACAAGAAGAGAGGAGGCGCTACAGTGCAGTTCTATTTGAACCAGAGCCCAGTTCCTTATTCAAAGGCGCAGAAGAAAGGGTTCAAGGCTCCCCATGTGTAAGCCTTAGATCCAGTCTGCTCAAGATTCCATCTAATGATGCTAGCCTTAAATCCAAGCATTCATCTAGGCATAGCAGTTCCTCCCAATCCACACACTCATTCATCAGTACTTCTTCCAAAGCAGCCCACTACAACAGAGAGGCTGTCCGTTTGAAAATTAGAAAAGAGGTTTTAGAAGCAGAGGCGTCTGCAGAAATGGCTAGGCAAGACTTTGCCTTCAATGAAGAGGAACTCCTCCTTCAACAGGCTAAAGCCAAGCAGAAACTGCTTCTAGCTCAGGCTAGGGCCCAGCAAGAAGCTGATCTAGCGCAGGCTAGGGCCCAACAAGAAGCTGACCTAGCGCAGGCTAGGGCCCAACAAGAAGCTGACCTAGCGCAGGCTAGGGCCCAACAAGAAGCTGGCCTAGCACAGGCTAGGGCCCAACAAGAAGCTGACCTAGCGCAGGCTAGGGCCCAACAAGAAGCTGATCTAGCGCAGGCTAGGGCCCAACAAGAAGCTGACCTAGCGCAGGCTAGGGCCCAACAAGAAGCTGACCTAGCGCAGGCTAGGGCCCAACAAGAAGCTGACCTAGCGCAGGCTAGGGCCCAACAAGAAGCTGACCTAGCGCAGGCTAGGGCCCAACAAGAAGCTGACCTAGCGCAGGCTAGGGCCCAGCAAGAAGCTGATCTAGCGCAGGCTAGGGCCCAACAAGAAGCTGACCTAGCGCAGGCTAGGGCCCAACAAGAAGCTGACCTAGCGCAGGCTAGGGCCCAACAAGAAGCTGACCTAGCGCAGGCTAGGGCCCAACAAGAAGCTGACCTAGCGCAGGCTAGGGCCCAACAAGAAGCTGACCTAGCGCAGGCTAGGGCCCAGCAAGAAGCTGATCTAGCGCAGGCTAGGGCCCAACAAGAAGCTGACCTAGCGCAGGCTAGGGCCCAACAAGAAGCTGACCTAGCGCAGGCTAGGGCCCAACAAGAAGCTGACCTAGCGCAGGCTAGGGCCCAACAAGAAGCTGACCTAGCGCAGGCTAGGGCCCAACAAGAAGCTGACCTAGCGCAGGCTAGGGCCCAGCAAGAAGCTGATCTAGCGCAGGCTAGGGCCCAACAAGAAGCTGACCTAGCGCAGGCTAGGGCCCAACAAGAAGCTGACCTAGCGCAGGCTAGGGCCCAACAAGAAGCTGACCTAGCGCAGGCTAGGGCCCAACAAGAAGCTGACCTAGCGCAGGCTAGGGCCCAACAAGAAGCTGGCCTAGCACAGGCCAGGGCCCAGAGAGAAATAGAGCTTGCAATGGCTGAAGCCAAGCAAGATGAGCTGCAACGGGATCTAGATCTGCTTCAAGTAAAAAGAGACACAGCACAAAAGATAGTCAGAGCTAACGTTCTAGCCAAAGCCCTATCACAGGAACTAACCCAAGAAAACCTTAGTTTCCTGCCAACACAAGAGCCTACAGCAAAGGTTTCAGCACATCTGCAACTGGAATCACCTGTAGTGAGGAGTCATATCTCCTTTCGCCACCTTGAAGATCGCTCACCTGTTCCAGTGTTCGCAACTTCAAGGCCTGCCCATTCCTCAGAAGTACAGCAAAGCACGGCCGGGAGAGTGCCATCATCTCTGTCAGAGTCCATCCCTCTACTTAGGCCTCAGAGATACCACCTGTCTACTTGGGAACGAAAGGATGACGTCTTTCAACAACATCCAGATGTCCATTCAGATTGGCAAGGCATGGCCGGGAGTGAACCACCACATTCATCCCTGCATACCAAGTCAATTCTCCCATCGCTGAAGATGAAGGCTTCAGAGGTGCTGCCTGGCAGCAATCTGCTGAACCCAGCATCGCCTACCATCGAGACAAGATGTGTTCAACCGAAGAACATTGACTTCGTCGGGCCACATCACACTCCTCAGATGTACCCTTACACACTGGAGTCACAATTGGGTTCCCTCTTGAGAAATCCAAGAAGAGACATCAGAGACAAAGGCGTCCAGAAATTCACTGACCGACCAGATGACTACCTTCTGTGGAAAATCACCTTCATGAGGGCCATTCGAGATTTCAAGCTAGAAGCGGATGAAGAACTGTCCCTTCTTATGGCGTGGCTTGGACCCAGCTCAGCCGAGCAAGTAAAAAGACTTTATGCTGCTCATGTAGCAGACCCCCAAAGAGCTTTGTCCACAGCGTGGTCTCGCTTGGACCAGCGCTTCGGTGCGAGCACTGACATAGAAGCGTCCCTCATGGATCGACTCAACAGGTTCCCATCGCTGAAGATGAAAGATTGCAAACAGCTTGGGGACTTTAGTGATCTTTTACTAGAGCTAGCTTCAGCCAAAGGAAATCCAGAGCTGCCAGGTTTAGCATGTCTGGACCAGCACACGTCACAGAGTGCCATTCTCTGCAAACTTCCTTTTCCTCTTCGAGAAGCTTGGGGAAAACAGGTGTTCAAGTACAAAGAGGAGAATGCAAATGTATACCCGCCCTTCACCTTTTTGGTGGATTTCGTCACTAGAGCAGCCCGTGAGAGGAATGACCCTCAAACAGGTCTTCTCGCTTTGTACCAAGACCTAAAGCCTGAAAAGACCTCCAAAGAAGACAAAGCCCAGGGCAAAGATCTTAGAAGGAACCTAAGTGTCAAGATGACAGACACAACTCCTGCAGCTTCTGCTCAACCAGTCAGCAACAACACCATATCCTGTCCCATTCATCAAAGGCCACACAGCCTAGCTGAATGCAGAGAGTTCTCAAAGAAGCCTTACAAAGAACGACTCCAAATAGTTCAAAAGGCCAAGGTGTGCTTTAGATGCTGCGGCGCCACTATTCACTTCTCCAAGGACTGCAAAGAAAAGGTTAAATGCCAACACTGCAACAGCATCAAGCATTGCTCTGCAATGCACAACTTCGATTCCCCTCAATTCAAAGCAAAGTCAAATTGTGTTGTCGAAGGCTTTCATGGCCGGGATCACAGGGTTGTTGTATGTCTTTCGGGCTGTGTGGCCATGTTCCAGCCCTGTTTCACCATTGCCTCACCACTAGCTACTTTCAGTGGGACACTGGATTCTATGAACAGAAGGATGGAGTGGCCATGGGGAGCCCTCTCAGCCCAGTAGTAGCAAATTTCTATATGGAATACTTTGAAAAACAGGCCCTAGAAACAGCACCAAAAAAGCCAACTGTTTGGTTCAGATACGTAGATGACACCTTCACAATTTGGAGCCATGGAGAGGAAGAACTCAGCAAGTTCCTGGACCATCTTAACAGCATCCACCCAAACATCCAATTCACCATGGAAAAAGAAAAGGAAGGAAAACTGCCATTTCTAGATGTTCTGGTCATCCGCAAACCCAATCAACAATTGGGCCACACAGTTTACAGAAAACCTACACACACAGATAGATACCTTCATAAAAACTCCAACCATCACCCAAGTCAAAAAAGGAGCACAATCAAAGCCCTGACAGACCGTGCACAAAGAATCTGCGAACCTCACCTCCTCCAAGGTGAACTCAACCACCTAAACTGGGCTCTACAGGCCAATGGATACTCCACCACAGACATCAGAAGAGCTGCAAGGGCAAGAACAAGCCATGAGAGTCAAGACAAAGATCCACCCAGAGGAAAGGTGTTCTTACCATACATCAAGGGAACTACTGACCGCATAGGGAAGCTGATGAAGAAGCACAACCTACAAACTATCTACAGACCCACGAAGAAAATCCAACAAATGCTACGGTCAGCGAAGGACAAGAGGGATCCTCTCTCTTCTGCAGGAGTCTACCGGATACCATGCAGCTGTGGACAAGTCTACATAGGGACCACCAAACGCAGCAATGCCCAAACACGAGTCAAAGAACATGAAAGGCACTGCAGACTAATTCAACCAGAGAAATCAGCCATAGCAGAGCATTTGATGAACCAGCCTGGACACAGGATACTATTTGAGAACACAAAAATGCTGGACCATTCCAACAACTATCATGTCAGACTACACAGAGAAGCCATTGAAATCCACAAGCATGTGGACAACTTTAACAGAAAGGAAGAAACCATGAAAATGAACAAAATCTGGCTACCAGTATTACAAAACTCCAAAATCAAAACAGTAGATGGGAACCAACACAATGAAGGCTTGACTGAACAAAGGATGCCCCCAGGCAAGGGACAAAACATCTCCAATGCTAATTAGGGTGATTAACAGAAACATTAATGCTGGCTCCCAGTGACAAAGGACTCTTGCCACACCTTGGACACAGATATATATTCTTTCCTTTCCTTACTTAGTTTATCCATACCTCACAACCTCTGAGGATGCCTGCCATAGATGTGGGCGAAACGTCAGGAGAGAATGCTTCTGGAACATGGCCACACAGCCCGAAAGACATACAACAAAGTCAAATTCTCCTGCCAAAGAAGAAACCAAAAAAGACCAAAAGCCTACAGAACCTCAGGTAGCCCTCAAGGCTCCTGCAGTTGCCTGCACCAAGCTTTGTCAAAATAGCCACAAGCCAAGGATTTGCCACCCAATCTGCCTGGCAGAGGTGTATCCAGACAAGCAGCCGTGGAATAAGAAAAGGGTCTACGTCGCCTTGGATGCCCAAAGTGATGCATCTCTTGCAACCCCAGAGTTCTTCGACATGTTCGACCTTCATACCGAGACAATAGATTACACCATATCCACTTGTTCTGGGAAGAATAAGATGAATGGCAGAGTTGCAACAAAGTTCAAAATCTCACCTGTCGGACAAAAGGTCAGGTACGATCTTCCTGACCTTATAGAATGCAGCCTGATTCCCAGGAACAAAGAACAGATAGCCACGAAGGAGGTGGTACAAGCCCATCCTCATCTCAAAGGTATTCAAGATCTAATACCAGCTTTGGACTTGGAAACAGACATCGTAATGCTTATCGGTGCAGATTGTCCCACACTGTTCCGTGTTAGCAACCAGATTGAAGGTCCTAAGGGATCACCCATGGCCCAGCAGCTGCCTTTAGGATGGACGGTGTTAGGCCCAGTCTGCCTGAACAAGATGTTCCAGCCTGTCACTAAAAGGCCTTCACTAATGCAAGGAAGTGCCAGCCACATCTCAATTTGCTGCCAGGGAGTAATGCCCGATTACTCTTCCATCATCGAAGTCACAGAGAGAGATGAGCAAACAGCCTTCTCTAAAAATGAACAGAAGTTCCTTGAGATGATGAACAGCCAAGTCACTCAAGTCTCTGAAGGTAATTGGATAGCACCTTTACCTTTCAAGCCGGAAAGACCATCTCTACCCAACAACAGAGATGTTGCCCTTCATCGTCTCCTGACCTTAAGAAGAAGGATGCTAAAAGATCCGAAGGTAAAGACCCAGATCACCCAGTTTGTGGAAGACCTCTTCAGAAGCAACTACGCTGAACCAGCCAGCGTGAGGGCGGAGGGAGAAGAGCAGTGGCATTACATATCCACTTCAGAAAATCCGGCAGATGTGACATCCCGAGGAACATCAGCCGCAAAGTTGTCCAAGTCATCCTGGATCACTGGACCCAAATGTCTTCAAAATCCTTCCTTTCCAGAAAGCATTTCCGTGCTCAAAGACACTGAGTTGCCAGAAATTCAGTCCTGCAAATCTACCATCGATGGCCAAGACTTATCAAGGCAAGGTTTAAATCCAGCCAAGTTTGAAAGATTTTCAAAATGGACTAGACTTCAGGCAGCCATTGCCAGGCTCATACATTACATCACTACAAAAAACAGTGGTGCAATTCAGCCCCAAGATCTTTCGAAAGCCTCAACAGTCATCCTGAGATCCACTCAAAGACAGTGTTTTTCAGAAGAAATAGCTTGTCTAGAAAGAAAAGCATCCTTGCCCAAAAATAGTTGTTTAAAGGACTTGAACCCCTTCCTGGACAATGAGGGTCTCCTTAGGGTTGGAGGTAGACTAAAGAGAGCAAAGATTAGATCCTGTGTTAAAAATCCTGTTATTTTGCCACACCATAGCCACATAGCTCTGCTGTTGACACAGCATTTCCACGCAAAGGTTAAACACCAAGGAAGGACATTTACTCAGTCTGCCCTAAGAAACTATGGGTTTTGGATTGTTAGGTGCCAACGTAAAGGTTGGGGATTTGGTGTTACTTAAACAAAGGATGCTCCTAGAAACCAATGGGCTAAGGGTATTGTGTCAAAATTATATCCTAGCTCTGACAATAGAGTGCGCAAGGCCCAGGTTAAGGTCATCTCTAACGAAAAGGTTTATTTAATTTTATTTGACAGGCCTATTAGCGACATGGTTGAGTTATTTTCACAAGACGTACAGTCTTAAAGTTATTAGATTTAAAGGTATTTAACTCCATTTTGTTTAGATTTCCGAAAGTCCGGAAATCTAGGCCGGGAGTGTGACGGCGCGAGTGGCGCCATCTATATGTCAAACTATAAGTTTTAAGATCTGAATTGCTGTATCATGCCTGATTTTGCCCTTACCCTGTAGATGTAGTTGGATTGGTTATTTATATCTGTCAATCAATGTTGTTTGTACCTGTTACATTGCTCACTCAGCAAAACTGTTTGGCTCCACCTCTTCCTGAAGTAGGACAGTGTTTCCTCTTTTCATTCCATCAGCAAGTTCTGTATCGGATGGACGTGAAAGAGAGGCTTGGCTCAAAAAGCCCTTTAAAAGTTACCTCTCAGCACCAATTCTGAGGTTCTTACCCTTGGGACTCACACTTCATGTTCAGGGCCAACCTGAACAACGTTGAGGAGTCTCAAGCGCCTTCACATCAGTCCTTTGGCAACAGAGGAAGACTCTTGTCTTCAGATATAGGTCATTGGACTGAGGCTGAGTTTGCTCCGGCATTCACAGCCAGAGAAAGAGGGATCTGGACAAGCTTCATGGACTTAAACAATCAAAGACTGTAATGTATATTTTCTTTTACCCCCTTTGTGAAGAATAAACCCAGTTTTTGAGTTATCTACAGTGTTTTGGTCCTTGGGAGTTCCAGTTTCCCTAAAGGAGGGCAAGAAGCAATCCCCTGGGGAAAGATGTCACGTCCATGCCTCTTTCACTAAGAGTTTACAGCCCCAGGCGCGACGGCACAATTATAGTATATTATATTATTCATCATTCATGACTACATTGAAACTAGAATAGAGAGAAATCAGCGTGGAAACCTTGGGAAACCTAAACTGCAAGAGGTACCATAGATTGTTGCACATGGAAATAATGGGAGTAACAAGAAATTCTTGATAGGATTCACAGTTTGTCTGGTTATGCTGGTTTGTGATGACAACTACTTTTCAGTATATAATAAATGTTCATTTTGTTGTTCAACAATAAATGTGAGCTCTTCTTCATGGAAAAATAAGACATCCCCTGAAAATAAGACCTAGTGCATCTTTGGGAGCAAAAATTAATATAAGACCCTGTCTTATTTTCGGGGAAACAGGGTAGACCGTTATAAAAACAAGATAAATGAGTGAGGATTACAGTCAGGGAGGGGGGAAAGGGTTACATAATACTGGGACTAAAAAAGGGGGAAACAGGGAAGGGAAAGTTAGGGTGGGGTATTCGAAACAAAACTTCCATTCTTTCCCCTTTCGGTACATTACGTTGCGTTTACATTTCTTACATTGCCCCGGTCCATTCTACAAATTAACATTTTCTATTGATATACAATTCCCCTTTTTCCCAATTGGTCTTCTTTATCGGCTTTCCTCTAATTTCTTTCAAATACCAAGTTAGTTTGTCCATATTCTTTATTTATTGAGGAAACCACAAATCAGAGCCCAGGGATCCGATTTGGAAATCTATGTTGGTGATCTCATCATGCAGAACTCAAAGGCTTCTGTCATTTTGGGAGGAGACTTTAACACCAAGATGGGCCCAAATCGACCCCTCCTTATGCGATAATATTGAAACCAGGAAATATTTTTATCTAATTTATTCATTTCCTGTTGTGTTTTTAGTGCCCAATTCCCATTTTTTTAATTATTAATAGATCTTTATATTTGAGCCAATTTTCCCACCCTATTCTTCTTCTTTGGGAGGCCTCTAATGTTGAGATCCATAATGGTGTTTTTTCATATAACTTTTTTATATTTCTCCCATATCTTAAGAATGGAGGACCTTATAAAACGAAATTATTTTCTATCTTTTTTTCATACCAGAGATAAGAGTGCCACCCTAATCTCAGGTCTATTCCCTTCAGATTCAAAAATTTCAATATTTTCAAGTTTGGCCCAATCTGTGGCCCACAATAGTGCTGCCACCTCAAAGTATAGTTTTAAATCAGGCGTAGCTAAACCTCCCCTCTGTCTTTCATCAATCATGTATTTTACTTTAATTCTGGGTTTCTTGTTTTTCTTTTTCTGTTTCCGTGCCAGAATCCTGCACGGGATCTTTTTAACAGCTTGTTTATTTTAGCTTCTTTTGTACCGCGGGTTGTATGTTGTATGTATGTCTATGTGCTAAATGTTTTGATACGGCCGATGGGCTAATCAATAAAATGTGATTGATTGATATTCTTTATTTCTTCTAGTTTCTCCAACCATTGCTCAGTCCGTGGGATCTGATCTGTCTTCCATTGTTTCGCTAGGGTTATTCTGGCCGCTGTCGAAATAGATGTAAAGAGTTTATCATCATTTGTATTTAACTAGCTGTGCCCAGCCACGTGTTGCTGTGGCGTTGTCTGGTGGTGTTGGTGAGAACTTGTTGAGGCTGGATGGCCATCTGTCAGGAGTGCTTGGATTGTGTCCTCCTGCGTGGTAGAAGGAAGTTGATCTGGATGATCCTTAGGGGTCACTCCAAACCTTAGGATTGTACAATGATGTTGTTGTTGTTGTTATTATTATTATTATTATTAGTAGTAGTAGTAGTAGTAGTAGTAGTATTGAGAGGCTGGGTGGCCATCTGTTGGGAGTGCTTGGATTGTGTCCTCCTGCGTGGTAGAAGTTGATCTGGATGATCCTTAGGGGTCACTCCAAACCTTAGGATTGTATGTTGTTGTTGTTGTTATTATTATTATTAGTAGTAGTAGTATTGAGAGGCTGGGTGGCCATCTGTTGGGAGTGCTTGGATTGTGTCCTGCATGGCAGAATTGGGTTGGACTGGACGGCCTTTAGGGGTGTCTCCTAACTGTCTGATGCTATGATTCGATGTGTATTATTATTGTGCAGATATTGGATGGCCATTTGTGAGGAGTGGTTGGATTGTGTCCTCCTGCATGATATAAGGAACTGGATGATTCTTAGGGGTATCTGCTAACCTTAGGATTGTATTATTAATTATTATTATTGCTATTATTATCATTGAGAGGCTGGGTGGGCATCTGTTGGGCTGAGTGGGTTGCTAGGAGACCAAGTGAGCGGAGTTTAGCCTTCTAACTGGCAGCAATTGGATAAAAACAATTCTTCCTCTCCCTCTAATTAGGACTTTATTTTTCTTTTCTTTTTGTAGTATGAACGTAGAGGCATGGGTGAGGGGTTGTGCTGCCAAGTTTAGTGTTTCTGGGATGTGTAGTTTTGTTGTTTTGCCCGAGGCCAAAATTTCATTACCCTTTTACATATATAGATTCTAAAGATGTGTCCGTGATTCCTAGTAAATATAGTTCGGGTTTCATTGTAAAAATTTTATCTAAAATTTTTTGTGTCTCTACGTCAGGGGTCCCCAAACTTTTTAAACAGGGGGCCAGTTCCCGATCCTTTGGACCGTTGGAGGGCCGGACTATAGTTGGCCACAGAGCAATAATAATAATTAATAATAATAATAATAACAATAATAATAATAATAATAAAAAGAGGGTTGGAAGAGACCCTTTGGGCCATTGAGTCCAATCTGCCTTTGTGCCACCGGAAGCACAAACAAAGCACCCCTGACAGATGGCCACCCAGCCTCAATGTTTAATAATAATAATAATAATAATAATAATAATAATAATAATAAAGAGGGTTGGAAGAGACCTCTTGGGCCATTGAGTCCAATCCCCTTCTGCCTCTGTGCACCGAAAGCACAAGCAAAGCACCCCTGACAGATGGCCACCCAGACTCAATGTTAATAATAATAATAATAATAAAGAGGGTTGGAAGAGACCCCTTGGGCCATTCAGTCCAATCCCCTTCTGCCTTTGTGCACCAAAAGCACAAGCAAAGCACCCCTGACAGATGGCCACCCAGCCTCAATGTTAATAATAATAATAATAATAATAATAATAATAATAATAATAAAGAGGGTTGGAAGAGACCTCTTGGGCCATTGAGTCCAATCCCCTTCTGCCTTTGTGCACCAAAAGCACTAGCAAAGCACCCCTGACAGATGGCCACCCAGCCTCAATGTTAATAATAATAATAATAATAATAATAATAATAATAATAATAAAGAGGGTTGGAAGAGACCTCTTGGGCCATTGAGTCCAATCCCCTTCTGCCTTTGTGCACCAAAAGCACAAGCAAAGCACCCCTGACAGATGGCCACCCAGCCTCAATGTTAATAATAATAATAATAATAATAATAATAATAATAATAATAAAGAGGGTTGGAAGAGACCTCTTGGGCCATTGAGTCCAATCCCCTTCTGCCTTTGTGCACCAAAAGCACAAGCAAAGCACCCCTGACAGATGGCCACCCAGCCTCAATGTTAATAATAATAATAATAATAATAATAATAATAATAATAATAATAATAATAAAGAGGGTTGGAAGAGACCTCTTGGGCCATTGAGTCCAATCCCCTTCTGCCTTTGTGCACCAAAAGCACAAGCAAAGCACCCCTGACAGATGGCCACCCAGCCTCAATGTTAATAATAATAATAATAATAATAATAAAGAGGGTTGGAAGAGACCCCTTGGGCCATTGAGTCCAATCCCCTTCTGCCTTTGTGCACCAAAAGCACAAGCAAAGCACCCCTGACAGATGGCCACCCAGCCTCAATGTTAATAATAATAATAATAATAATAATAATAATAATAAAGAGGGTTGGAAGAGACCCCTTGGGCCATTGAGTCCAATCCCCTTCTGCCTTTGTGCACCGAAAGCACAAGCAAAGCACCTCTGACAGATGGCCACCCAGACTCAATGTTAATAATAATAATAATAATAATAATAATAAAGAGGGTTGGAAGAGACCCCTTGGGCCATTCAGTCCAATCCCCTTCTGCCTTTGTGCACCAAAAGCACTAGCAAAGCACCCCTGACAGATGGCCACCCAGCCTCAATGTTAATAATAATAATAATAATAATAATAATAATAATAATAAAGAGGGTTGGAAGAGACCCCTTGGGCCATTCAGTCCAATCCCCTTCTGCCTTTGTGCACCAAAAGCACAAGCAAAGCACCCCTGACAGATGGCCACCCAGCCTCAATGTTAATAATAATAATAATAATAATAATAATAAAGAGGGTTGGAAGAGACCCCTTGGGCAATTCAGTCCAATCCCCTTCTGCCTTTGTGCACCAAAAGCACAAGCAAAGCACCCCTGACAGATGGCCACCCAGCCTCAATGTTAATAATAATAATAATAATAATAATAATAATAATAATAATAATAATAAAGAGGGTTGGAAGAGACCCCTTGGGCCATTGAGTCCAATCCCCTTCTGCCTTTGTGCACCGAAAGCACAAGCAAAGCACCTCTGACAGATGGCCACCCAGACTCAATGTTAATAATAATAATAATAATAATAATAATAATAATAATAAAGAGGGTTGGAAGAGACCCCTTGGGCCATTCAGTCCAATCCCCTTCTGCCTTTGTGCACCAAAAGCACAAGCAAAGCACCCCTGACAGATGGCCACCCAGCCTCAATGTTAATAATAATAATAATAATAATAATAATAATAATAAAGAGGGTTGGAAGAGACCTCTTGGGCCATTGAGTCCAATCCCCTTCTGCCTTTGTGCACCAAAAGCACAAGCAAAGCACCCCTGACAGATGGCCACCCAGCCTCAATGTTAATAATAATAATAATAATAATAATAATAATAATAATAATAAAGAGGGTTGGAAGAGACCCTTTGAGCCATTGAGTCCAATCCCCTTCTGCCTTTGTGCACCAAAAGCACAAGCAAAGCACCCCTGACAGATGGCCACCCAGCCTCAATGTTAATAATAATAATAATAATAATAATAATAATAATAATAATAATAATAAAGAGGGTTGGAAGAGACCCCTTGGGCCATTCAGTCCAATCCCCTTCTGCCTTTGTGCACCGAAAGCACAAGCAAAGCACCTCTGACAGATGGCCACCCAGACTCAATGTTAATAATAATAATAATAATAATAATAATAATAATAAAGAGGGTTGGAAGAGACCCCTTGGGCCATTCAGTCCAATCCCCTTCTGCCTTTGTGCACCAAAAGCACAAGCAAAGCACCCCTGACAGATGGCCACCCAGCCTCAATGTTAATAATAATAATAATAATAATAATAATAATAATAATAATAATAAAGAGGGTTGGAAGAGACCCCTTGGGCCATTCAGTCCAATCCCCTTCTGCCTTTGTGCACCGAAAGCACAAGCAAAGCACCCCTGACAGATGGCCACCCAGACTCAATGTTAATAATAATAATAATAATAATAATAATAATAATAAAGAGGGTTGGAAGAGACCCCTTGGGCCATTCAGTCCAATCCCCTTCTGCCTTTGTGCACCAAAAGCACAAGCAAAGCACCCCTGACAGATGGCCACCCAGACTCAATGTTAATAATAATAATAATAATAATAATAATAATAATAATAATAATAATAAAGAGGGTTGGAAGAGACCCCTTGGGCAATTCAGTCCAATCCCCTTCTGCCTTTGTGCACCGAAAGCACAAGCAAAGCACCTCTGACAGATGGCCACCCAGACTCAATGTTAATAATAATAATAATAATAATAATAATAAAGAGGGTTGGAAGAGACCCCTTGGGCAATTCAGTCCAATCCCCTTCTGCCTTTGTGCACCGAAAGCACAAGCAAAGCACCCCTGACAGATGGCCACCCAGACTCAATGTTAATAATAATAATAATAATAATAATAATAATAATAATAATAATAATAAAGAGGGTTGGAAGAGACCCCTTGGGCAATTCAGTCCAATCCCCTTCTGCCTTTGTGCACCGAAAGCACAAGCAAAGCACCTCTGACAGATGGCCACCCAGACTCAATGTTAATAATAATAATAATAATAATAATAATAAAGAGGGTTGGAAGAGACCCCTTGGGCAATTCAGTCCAATCCCCTTCTGCCTTTGTGCACCGAAAGCACAAGCAAAGCACCCCTGACAGATGGCCACCCAGACTCAATGTTAATAATAATAATAATAATAATAATAATAAAGAGGGTTGGAAGAGACCCCTTGGGCCATTCAGTCCAATCCCCTTCTGCCTTTGTGCACCAAAAGCACAAGCAAAGCACCCCTGACAGATGGCCACCCAGCCTCAATGTTAATAATAATAATAATAATAATAATAATAATAATAAAGAGGGTTGGAAGAGACCTCTTGGGCCATTGAGTCCAATCCCCTTCTGCCTTTGTGCACCAAAAGCACAAGCAAAGCACCCCTGACAGATGGCCACCCAGCCTCAATGTTAATAATAATAATAATAATAATAATAATAATAATAATAATAATAAAGAGGGTTGGAAGAGACCTCTTGGGCCATTGAGTCCAATCCCCTTCTGCCTTTGTGCACCAAAAGCACAAGCAAAGCACCCCTGACAGATGGCCACCCAGCCTCAATGTTAATAATAATAATAATAATAATAATAATAATAATAATAATAATAATAAAGAGGGTTGGAAGAGACCTCTTGGGCCATTGAGTCCAATCCCCTTCTGCCTTTGTGCACCAAAAGCACAAGCAAAGCACCCCTGACAGATGGCCACCCAGCCTCAATGTTAATAATAATAATAATAATAATAATAAAGAGGGTTGGAAGAGACCCCTTGGGCCATTCAGTCCAATCCCCTTCTGCCTTTGTGCACCGAAAGCACAAGCAAAGCACCCCTGACAGATGGCCACCCAGACTCAATGTTAATAATAATAATAATAATAATAATAATAAAGAGGGTTGGAAGACACCCCTTGGGCCATTCAGTCCAATCCCCTTCTGCCTCTGCGGACCAAAAGCACAAGCAAAGCACCCCCGATAGATGGCCTCCCAGTCTCAATGTTGTTGTTAATAATAATAATAATAATAATAATAATAATAATAATAATAATAGAGGGTTGGAAGAGACCCCTTGGGCCACTGAGTCCAACCCCCTTCTGCCTTTGTGCACCAAAATCACTAGCAAAGCACCCCCGACCGATGGCCTCCCAGTCTCAATGTTGTTGTTAATAATAATAATAATAATAATAATAATAATAATAATAGAGGGTTGGAAGAGACCCCTTGGGCCATTGAGTCCAACCCCCTTCTGCCTTTGTGCACCAAAATCACTAGCAAAGCACCCCCGATAGATGGCCTCCCAGTCTCAATGTTGTTGTTAATAATAATAATAATAATAATAATAATAATAATAATAATAATAATAGAGGGTTGGAAGAGACCCCTTGGGCCATTGAGTCCAACCCCCTTCTGCCTTTGTGCACCAAAATCACTAGTAAAGCACCCCCGATAGATGGCCTCCCAGTCTCAATGTTGTTGTTAATAATAATAATAATAATAATAATAATAATAATAATAATAATAGAGGGTTGGAAGAGACCCCTTGGGCCACTGAGTCCAACCCCCTTCTGCCTTTGTGCACCAAAATCACTAGCAAAGCACCCCCGATAGATGGCCTCCCAGTCTCAATGTTGTTGTTAATAATAATAATAATAATAATAATAATAATAATAATAATAATAATAATTCCAATCCCCTTTGTGCACCAAAATCACTAGCAAAGCACCCCCGACCGATGGCCTACCAGCCTCAATGTTGTTGTTAATAATAATAATAATAATAATAATAATAATTATTATTATTATTATTGTTCGACTTGTGGTTTTGCGAAACGAAATCCAGCATATCTATCTTGTTTGCTGTGCCATACAACGTCGTTGTGTTGATAATAATAATAATAATAATAATAGAGGGTTGGAAGAGACCCCTTGGGCCATTGAGTCCAACCCCCTTCTGCCTTTGTGCACCAAAATCACTAGCAAAGCACCCCCGATAGATGGCCTCCCAGTCTCAATGTTGTTGTTAATAATAATAATAATAATAATAATAATAATAATAATAATAATAATAATAGAGGGTTGGAAGAGACCCCTTGGGCCATTGAGTCCAACCCCCTTCTGCCTTTGTGCACCAAAATCACTAGTAAAGCACCCCCGATAGATGGCCTCCCAGTCTCAATGTTGTTGTTAATAATAATAATAATAATAATAATAATAATAATAATAATAATAATAATAGAGGGTTGGAAGAGACCCCTTGGGCCATTGAGTCCAACCCCCTTCTGCCTTTGTGCACCAAAATCACTAGCAAAGCACCCCCGATAGATGGCCTCCCAGTCTCAATGTTGTTGTTAATAATAATAATAATAATAATAATAATAATAATAATAATAATAATAGAGGGTTGGAAGAGACCCCTTGGGCCATTGAGTCCAACCCCCTTCTGCCTTTGTGCACCAAAATCACTAGTAAAGCACCCCCGATAGATGGCCTCCCAGTCTCAATGTTGTTGTTAATAATAATAATAATAATAATAATAATAATAATAATAATAATAGAGGGTTGGAAGAGACCCCTTGGGCCACTGAGTCCAACCCCCTTCTGCCTTTGTGCACCAAAATCACTAGCAAAGCACCCCCGATAGATGGCCTCCCAGTCTCAATGTTGTTGTTAATAATAATAATAATAATAATAATAATAATAATAATAATAGAGGGTTGGAAGAGACCCCTTGGGCCACTGAGTCCAACCCCCTTCTGCCTTTGTGCACCAAAATCACTAGCAAAGCACCCCCGATAGATGGCCTCCCAGTCTCAATGTTGTTGTTAATAATAATAATAATAATAATAATAATAATAATAATAGAGGGTTGGAAGAGACCCCTTGGGCCACTGAGTCCAACCCCCTTCTGCCTTTGTGCACCAAAATCACTAGCAAAGCACCCCCGATAGATGGCCTCCCAGTCTCAATGTTGTTGTTAATAATAATAATAATAATAATAATAATAATAATAATAGAGGGTTGGAAGAGACCCCTTGGGCCACTGAGTCCAACCCCCTTCTGCCTTTGTGCACCAAAATCACTAGCAAAGCACCCCCGATAGATGGCCTCCCAGTCTCAATGTTGTTGTTAATAATAATAATAATAATAATAATAATAATAGAGGGTTGGAAGAGACCCCTTGGGCCATTGAGTCCAACCCCCTTCTGCCTTTGTGCACCAAAATCACTAGCAAAGCACCCCCGATAGATGGCCTCCCAGTCTCAATGTTGTTGTTAATAATAATAATAATAATAATAATAATAATAATAATTATAGAGGGTTGGAAGAGACCCCTTGGGCCATTGAGTCCAACCCCCTTCTGCCTTTGTGCACCAAAATCACTAGTAAAGCACCCCCGATAGATGGCCTCCCAGTCTCAATGTTGTTGTTAATAATAATAATAATAATAATAATAATAATAATAATAATAGAGGGTTGGAAGAGACCCCTTGGGCCATTGAGTCCAACCCCCTTCTGCCTTTGTGCACCAAAATCACTAGTAAAGCACCCCCGATAGATGGCCTCCCAGTCTCAATGTTGTTGTTAATAATAATAATAATAATAATAATAATAATAATAATAATAGAGGGTTGGAAGAGACCCCTTGGGCCATTGAGTCCAACCCCCTTCTGCCTTTGTGCACCAAAATCACTAGTAAAGCACCCCCGATAGATGGCCTCCCAGTCTCAATGTTGTTGTTAATAATAATAATAATAATAATAATAATAATAATAATAGAGGGTTGGAAGAGACCCCTTGGGCCACTGAGTCCAACCCCCTTCTGCCTTTGTGCACCAAAATCACTAGCAAAGCACCCCCGATAGATGGCCTCCCAGTCTCAATGTTGTTGTTAATAATAATAATAATAATAATAATAATAATAATAGAGGGTTGGAAGAGACCCCTTGGGCCATTGAGTCCAACCCCCTTCTGCCTTTGTGCACCAAAATCACTAGCAAAGCACCCCCGATAGATGGCCTCCCAGTCTCAATGTTGTTGTTAATAATAATAATAATAATAATAATAATAATAATAGAGGGTTGGAAGAGACCCCTTGGGCCATTGAGTCCAACCCCCTTCTGCCTTTGTGCACCAAAATCACTAGCAAAGCACCCCCGATAGATGGCCTCCCAGTCTCAATGTTGTTGTTAATAATAATAATAATAATAATAATAATAATAATAATAATAATAATAGAGGGTTGGAAGAGACCCCTTGGGCCATTGAGTCCAACCCCCTTCTGCCTTTGTGCACCAAAATCACTAGCAAAGCACCCCCGATAGATGGCCTCCCAGTCTCAATGTTGTTGTTAATAATAATAATAATAATAATAATAATAATAATAATAATAATAGAGGGTTGGAAGAGACCCCTTGGGCCACTGAGTCCAACCCCCTTCTGCCTTTGTGCACCAAAATCACTAGTAAAGCACCCCCGATAGATGGCCTCCCAGTCTCAATGTTGTTGTTAATAATAATAATAATAATAATAATAATAATAATAATAATAATAATAGAGGGTTGGAAGAGACCCCTTGGGCCATTGAGTCCAACCCCCTTCTGCCTTTGTGCACCAAAATCACTAGTAAAGCACCCCCGATAGATGGCCTCCCAGTCTCAATGTTGTTGTTAATAATAATAATAATAATAATAATAATAATAATAATAATAGAGGGTTGGAAGAGACCCCTTGGGCCATTGAGTCCAACCCCCTTCTGCCTTTGTGCACCAAAATCACTAGTAAAGCACCCCCGATAGATGGCCTCCCAGTCTCAATGTTGTTGTTAATAATAATAATAATAATAATAATAATAATAATAATAATAATAATAGAGGGTTGGAAGAGACCCCTTGGGCCATTGAGTCCAACCCCCTTCTGCCTTTGTGCACCAAAATCACTAGTAAAGCACCCCCGATAGATGGCCTCCCAGTCTCAATGTTGTTGTTAATAATAATAATAATAATAATAATAATAATAATAATAATAATAGAGGGTTGGAAGAGACCCCTTGGGCCATTGAGTCCAACCCCCTTCTGCCTTTGTGCACCAAAATCACTAGCAAAGCACCCCCGATAGATGGCCTCCCAGTCTCAATGTTGTTGTTAATAATAATAATAATAATAATAATAATAATAATAATAGAGGGTTGGAAGAGACCCCTTGGGCCATTGAGTCCAACCCCCTTCTGCCTTTGTGCACCAAAATCACTAGCAAAGCACCCCCGATAGATGGCCTCCCAGTCTCAATGTTGTTGTTAATAATAATAATAATAATAATAATAATAATAATAATAGAGGGTTGGAAGAGACCCCTTGGGCCATTGAGTCCAACCCCCTTCTGCCTTTGTGCACCAAAATCACTAGCAAAGCACCCCCGACCGATGGCCTCCCAGCCTCAATGTTGTTGTTAATAATAATAGTAATAATAATAATAATAATAATAATAATAATAATAATAATAGAGGGTTGGAAGAGACCCCTTGGGCCATTGAGTCTAATCCCCTTCTGCCTTTGTGCACCAAAATCACTAGCAAAGCACCCCCGATAGATGGCCTCCCAGTCTCAATGTTGTTGTTAATAATAATAATAATAATAATAATAATAATAGAGGGTTGGAAGAGACCCCTTGGGCCATTGAGTCCAACCCCCTTCTGCCTTTGTGCACCAAAATCACTAGCAAAGCACCCCCGACCGATGGCCTACCAGCCTCAATGTTGTTGTTAATAATAATAATAATAATAATAATAATAATAATTATTATTATTATTATTGTTCGACTTGTGGTTTTGCGAAACGAAATCCAGCATATCTATCTTGTTTGCTGTGCCATACAACGTCGTTGTGTTGATAATAATAATAATAATAATAATAGAGGGTTGGAAGAGACCCCTTGGGCCATTGAGTCCAACCCCCTTCTGCCTTTGTGCACCAAAATCACTAGCAAAGCACCCCCGATAGATGGCCTCCCAGTCTCAATGTTGTTGTTAATAATAATAATAATAATAATAATAATAATAGAGGGTTGGAAGAGACCCCTTGGGCCATTGAGTCCAACCCCCTTCTGCCTTTGTGCACCAAAATCACTAGCAAAGCACCCCCGACCGATGGCCTCCCAGTCTCAATGTTGTTGTTAATAATAATAATAATAATAATAATAATAATAGAGGGTTGGAAGAGACCCCTTGGGCCATTGAGTCCAACCCCCTTCTGCCTTTGTGCACCAAAATCACTAGCAAAGCACCCCCGATAGATGGCCTCCCAGTCTCAATGTTGTTGTTAATAATAATAATAATAATAATAATAATAATAGAGGGTTGGAAGAGACCCCTTGGGCCATTGAGTCCAACCCCCTTCTGCCTTTGTGCACCAAAATCACTAGCAAAGCACCCCCGACCGATGGCCTACCAGCCTCAATGTTGTTGTTAATAATAATAATAATAATAATAATAATAATTATTATTATTATTATTATTGTTCGACTTGTGGTTTTGCGAAACGAAATCCAGCATATCTATCTTGTTTGCTGTGCCATACAACGTCGTTGTGTTGATAATAATAATAATAATAATAATAGAGGGTTGGAAGAGACCCCTTGGGCCACTGAGTCCAACCCCCTTCTGCCTTTGTGCACCAAAATCACTAGCAAAGCACCCCCGATAGATGGCCTCCCAGTCTCAATGTTGTTGTTAATAATAATAATAATAATAATAATAATAATAATAATAATAGAGGGTTGGAAGAGACCCCTTGGGCCACTGAGTCCAACCCCCTTCTGCCTTTGTGCACCAAAATCACTAGCAAAGCACCCCCGATAGATGGCCTCCCAGTCTCAATGTTGTTGTTAATAATAATAATAATAATAATAATAATAGAGGGTTGGAAGAGACCCCTTGGGCCACTGAGTCCAACCCCCTTCTGCCTTTGTGCACCAAAATCACTAGCAAAGCACCCCCGATAGATGGCCTCCCAGTCTCAATGTTGTTGTTAATAATAATAATAATAATAATAATAATAATAATAATAATAATAGAGGGTTGGAAGAGACCCCTTGGGCCACTGAGTCCAACCCCCTTCTGCCTTTGTGCACCAAAATCACTAGCAAAGCACCCCCGATAGATGGCCTCCCAGTCTCAATGTTGTTGTTAATAATAATAATAATAATAATAATAATAATAATAATAATAATAATAGAGGGTTGGAAGAGACCCCTTGGGCCACTGAGTCCAACCCCCTTCTGCCTTTGTGCACCAAAATCACTAGCAAAGCACCCCCGAAAGATGGCCTCCCAGTCTCAATGTTGTTGTTAATAATAATAATAATAATAATAATAATAATAATAATAATAATAATAGAGGGTTGGAAGAGACCCCTTGGGCCACTGAGTCCAACCCCCTTCTGCCTTTGTGCACCAAAAGCACAAGCAAAGCACCCCCGATAGATGGCCTCCCAGTCTCAATGTTGTTGTTAATAATAATAATAATAATAATAATAACAATAATAGAGGGTTGGAAGAGACCCCTTGGGCCACTGAGTCCAACCCCCTTCTGCCTTTGTGCACCAAAATCACTAGCAAAGCACCCCCGATAGATGGCCTCCCAGTCTCAATGTTGTTGTTAATAATAATAATAATAATAATAATAATAATAATAATAATAATAATAAAGGGTTGGAAGAGACCCCTTGGGCCACTGAGTCCAACCCCCTTCTGCCTTTGTGCACCAAAATCACTAGCAAAGCACCCCCGATAGATGGCCTCCCAGTCTCAATGTTGTTGTTAATAATAATAATAATAATAATAATAATAGAGGGTTGGAAGAGACCCCTTGGGCCATTGAGTCCAACCCCCTTCTGCCTTTGTGCACCAAAATCACTAGCAAAGCACCCCCGATAGATGGCCTCCCAGTCTCAATGTTGTTGTTAATAATAATAATAATAATAATAATAATAATAATAATAATAATAATAGAGGGTTGGAAGAGACCCCTTGGGCCACTGAGTCCAACCCCCTTCTGCCTTTGTGCACCAAAATCACTAGCAAAGCACCCCCGATAGATGGCCTCCCAGTCTCAATGTTGTTGTTAATAATAATAATAATAATAATAATAATAATAATAATAATAATAGAGGGTTGGAAGAGACCCCTTGGGCCACTGAGTCCAACCCCCTTCTGCCTTTGTGCACCAAAATCACTAGCAAAGCACCCCCGATAGATGGCCTCCCAGTCTCAATGTTGTTGTTAATAATAATAATAATAATAATAATAATAATAATAATAATAGAGGGTTGGAAGAGACCCCTTGGGCCACTGAGTCCAACCCCCTTCTGCCTTTGTGCACCAAAATCACTAGCAAAGCACCCCCGATAGATGGCCTCCCAGTCTCAATGTTGTTGTTAATAATAATAATAATAATAATAATAATAATAGAGGGTTGGAAGAGACCCCTTGGGCCATTGAGTCCAACCCCCTTCTGCCTTTGTGCACCAAAATCACTAGCAAAGCACCCCCGATAGATGGCCTCCCAGTCTCAATGTTGTTGTTAATAATAATAATAATAATAATAATAATAATAATAATAATAATAGAGGGTTGGAAGAGACCCCTTGGGCCACTGAGTCCAACCCCCTTCTGCCTTTGTGCACCAAAATCACTAGCAAAGCACCCCCGATAGATGGCCTCCCAGTCTCAATGTTGTTGTTAATAATAATAATAATAATAATAATAATAATAATAGAGGGTTGGAAGAGACCCCTTGGGCCATTGAGTCCAACCCCCTTCTGCCTTTGTGCACCAAAATCACTAGCAAAGCACCCCCGATAGATGGCCTCCCAGTCTCAATGTTGTTGTTAATAATAATAATAATAATAATAATAATAATAATAATAATAGAGGGTTGGAAGAGACCCCTTGGGCCACTGAGTCCAACCCCCTTCTGCCTTTGTGCACCAAAATCACTAGCAAAGCACCCCCGATAGATGGCCTCCCAGTCTCAATGTTGTTGTTAATAATAATAATAATAATAATAATAATAATAATAGAGGGTTGGAAGAGACCCCTTGGGCCACTGAGTCCAACCCCCTTCTGCCTTTGTGCACCAAAATCACTAGCAAAGCACCCCCGATAGATGGCCTCCCAGTCTCAATGTTGTTGTTAATAATAATAATAATAATAATAATAATAATAATAATAATAGAGGGTTGGAAGAGACCCCTTGGGCCATTGAGTCCAACCCCCTTCTGCCTTTGTGCACCAAAATCACTAGTAAAGCACCCCCGATAGATGGCCTCCCAGTCTCAATGTTGTTGTTAATAATAATAATAATAATAATAATAATAATAATAATAATAGAGGGTTGGAAGAGACCCCTTGGGCCATTGAGTCCAACCCCCTTCTGCCTTTGTGCACCAAAATCACTAGTAAAGCACCCCCGATAGATGGCCTCCCAGTCTCAATGTTGTTGTTAATAATAATAATAATAATAATAATAATAATAATAATAATAATAGAGGGTTGGAAGAGACCCCTTGGGCCACTGAGTCCAACCCCCTTCTGCCTTTGTGCACCAAAATCACTAGCAAAGCACCCCCGATAGATGGCCTCCCAGTCTCAATGTTGTTGTTAATAATAATAATAATAATAATAATAATAATAATAATAATAATAATAATAGAGGGTTGGAAGAGACCCCTTGGGCCACTGAGTCCAACCCCCTTCTGCCTTTGTGCACCAAAATCACTAGCAAAGCACCCCCGATAGATGGCCTCCCAGTCTCAATGTTGTTGTTAATAATAATAATAATAATAATAATAATAATAATAATAATAATAATAATAGAGGGTTGGAAGAGACCCCTTGGGCCATTGAGTCCAACCCCCTTCTGCCTTTGTGCACCAAAATCACTAGTAAAGCACCCCCGATAGATGGCCTCCCAGTCTCAATGTTGTTGTTAATAATAATAATAATAATAATAATAATAATAATAATAGAGGGTTGGAAGAGACCCCTTGGGCCATTGAGTCCAACCCCCTTCTGCCTTTGTGCACCAAAATCACTAGCAAAGCACCCCCGATAGATGGCCTCCCAGTCTCAATGTTGTTGTTAATAATAATAATAATAATAATAATAATAATAATAATAATAATAGAGGGTTGGAAGAGACCCCTTGGGCCATTGAGTCCAACCCCCTTCTGCCTTTGTGCACCAAAATCACTAGTAAAGCACCCCCGATAGATGGCCTCCCAGTCTCAATGTTGTTGTTAATAATAATAATAATAATAATAATAATAATAATAATAATAATAGAGGGTTGGAAGAGACCCCTTGGGCCATTGAGTCCAACCCCCTTCTGCCTTTGTGCACCAAAATCACTAGTAAAGCACCCCCGATAGATGGCCTCCCAGTCTCAATGTTGTTGTTAATAATAATAATAATAATAATAATAATAATAATAATAGAGGGTTGGAAGAGACCCCTTGGGCCATTGAGTCCAACCCCCTTCTGCCTTTGTGCACCAAAATCACTAGTAAAGCACCCCCGATAGATGGCCTCCCAGTCTCAATGTTGTTGTTAATAATAATAATAATAATAATAATAATAATAATAATAATAGAGGGTTGGAAGAGACCCCTTGGGCCACTGAGTCCAACCCCCTTCTGCCTTTGTGCACCAAAATCACTAGCAAAGCACCCCCGATAGATGGCCTCCCAGTCTCAATGTTGTTGTTAATAATAATAATAATAATAATAATAATAATAATAGAGGGTTGGAAGAGACCCCTTGGGCCATTGAGTCCAACCCCCTTCTGCCTTTGTGCACCAAAATCACTAGCAAAGCACCCCCGATAGATGGCCTCCCAGTCTCAATGTTGTTGTTAATAATAATAATAATAATAATAATAATAATAATAATAATAATAGAGGGTTGGAAGAGACCCCTTGGGCCATTGAGTCCAACCCCCTTCTGCCTTTGTGCACCAAAATCACTAGTAAAGCACCCCCGATAGATGGCCTCCCAGTCTCAATGTTGTTGTTAAGAATAATAATAATAATAATAATAATAATAATAGAGGGTTGGAAGAGACCCCTTGGGCCATTGAGTCCAACCCCCTTCTGCCTTTGTGCACCAAAATCACTAGCAAAGCACCCCCGATAGATGGCCTCCCAGTCTCAATGTTGTTGTTAATAATAATAATAATAATAATAATAATAATAATAATAATAATAGAGGGTTGGAAGAGACCCCTTGGGCCACTGAGTCCAACCCCCTTCTGCCTTTGTGCACCAAAATCACTAGTAAAGCACCCCCGATAGATGGCCTCCCAGTCTCAATGTTGTTGTTAATAATAATAATAATAATAATAATAATAATAATAATAATAATAATAATAGAGGGTTGGAAGAGACCCCTTGGGCCACTGAGTCCAACCCCCTTCTGCCTTTGTGCACCAAAATCACTAGTAAAGCACCCCCGATAGATGGCCTCCCAGTCTCAATGTTGTTGTTAATAATAATAATAATAATAATAATAATAATAATAATAATAATAATAATAGAGGGTTGGAAGAGACCCCTTGGGCCATTGAGTCCAACCCCCTTCTGCCTTTGTGCACCAAAATCACTAGTAAAGCACCCCCGATAGATGGCCTCCCAGTCTCAATGTTGTTGTTAATAATAATAATAATAATAATAATAATAATAGAGGGTTGGAAGAGACCCCTTGGGCCATTGAGTCCAACCCCCTTCTGCCTTTGTGCACCAAAATCACTAGCAAAGCACCCCCGATAGATGGCCTCCCAGTCTCAATGTTGTTGTTAATAATAATAATAATAATAATAATAATAATAGAGGGTTGGAAGAGACCCCTTGGGCCATTGAGTCCAACCCCCTTCTGCCTTTGTGCACCAAAATCACTAGCAAAGCACCCCCGATAGATGGCCTCCCAGTCTCAATGTTGTTGTTAATAATAATAATAATAATAATAATAATAATAGAGGGTTGGAAGAGACCCCTTGGGCCACTGAGTCCAACCCCCTTCTGCCTTTGTGCACCAAAATCACTAGTAAAGCACCCCCGATAGATGGCCTCCCA